>NC_066850.1:1775058-2375058 GCF_001640805.2 Lates calcarifer | reverse complement strand
AGAGAGAGAAATGGTTGGTGACCAAAGCAAAGCAGTTTGACTTTTAGCACGACACCCAGGCTATCCAATGTAGGAAATGAAATGTGTCCAATAGCCCCCAAACTCATGACCTAGGTCATTATAGTTGTTCAATGTAATGACCTGGATCAATACTTGGTATTGGCTGGCAGCACTCTAAATTGCGACCTGGAAAATAAAAGTGTATTACAGTGTCCCTTGTGTGAGATGACTGTGTGTTGCAGTTATGTGTTCATGGTTATTTCATCAGAGGTGGTCACACTCACCAGCTCCCTCTTCTCCACCTCAAACCAGCGGGAGATGCCTGGAAGACTCTGGACCAGAGTCAGTGTTGTTCTCTCCACCCACAGGCTCTGCAGGAACACATTTTACACTTGTCAGTATTAGCTGATTCCTTTACACTCTTAAGAAAAATCCATAGCTACTTATGCCTGATGCACACATGCACTCTATCTCTGGCACACAACACACAATTTAATTACCGACACACAGTTTGAGGGAAAACGTGTTGAGCGCACCTACTGCCAAACACCCACTTTTAGGTGTAGGTCAGATGTCATGTCTTATTTCTCATATCATCATTCATGTTCCACCACTTACCCTGTCAGCCAACATGCTTGTCAATGTGCCAACATCCTACAAGGTCATTCTGACAGCACGCAAACTATGGAAACTCTAACATTCACTGCAGCAATTAACATAAGAGATTCACACCATAGTGTGGCACCCTTAATGTTCACTCTGTAAACACATCAACAAATAAGAAGACTGGAAAGCAGTTAAAGGATAACAGGAGTTTTGTGTACTGTACTTTTAATATCAACTTATGACTTAACTTCCTGAGAGCACCAAAATAATAATCAACCATTTTGATAATCAGTTAAAGTCATAAGTGATTTATAAAAGCAAAAATGATACATACATAATAGTTTTTTTGATTAACAACTAATCTGTTGATTATTTTCTTGATTAATTAGCAAATTCTGTCCCTAAGCCCAAAGAGACATCTTCAAATTGCTGGTTTATAATTTAATATCACAAAGGACAAACAAAAGCAACACATCCTTACAATTTTGAACGAAGGAATATTTAGTATTTTTGCTTCAAAATGTCACCTAAACAAGCAATTCAGCTCTAAAACATTACCTCTTTCAAGCCTCTCAAATGTGAGAATCTGCTGCTCTGTTTACTGTCTTTGTACATTGAATATCTTTGGGATTTGAGTTGTTGCTTGGAAAAAAAAAAAAAAGCTATTTAAGATGCGCTACCTTGGGGCTCTGGGAACTTTTGACGTGTGTTTCACAATCTTCTGACAGATCCATTGATTCATCTAGAAAACAGCGTGACAAAAAATCTTCCCCTTAAGAGCCACTTACCAGGGTTTTTTTTTAGCTTTTGTTTGTCAAAAGGTGAAAAAAACAGATAATGACTGAGAGATGATTTTTGTCAGAGACCAAGCTGCTGATTATTTTTTTGTTAGGTCTATACATCCAGCACTTGGAAGATATTCAATGCAGATTTCTGCTTGAAAAAGGACTTGTGTTAAATTGCTGTCATTTTAACTTTAATTATGTGTTGGCTGCAGTTTTACACCAATATATAACTGTATTTCTGATCAGTATATCAGTTCTCTGCCTGGCCTTCTCCACAGGCAAGTGAGGATTAAGGTGTTGATACAGCACAGCTTCATTTAAGTTTAGAACACACTGTCTTGCTCAAGGACACTCCAGCAGAGTAGATGAGTGTTGACACGGCATCGATCCATTGTCCTCAGTTTGAAGATGGGTCTTCCGTCTCACTACACAACCCTGCTGCCCTTTATTGATTTAACTGTATGCTTTTTAAGGCCAAGAAACCCACCTGAACACCACTTGACAAGAAAAAAAACCAAAACAAAATAAAACATGTATTACAGTATAAGAACGGGAAGTTGAAAGGAAAATCAAAAAATAAAAGCCTTGACCTTTCTGCAAACTATTTTTCTCTGCAGATAAAAACTTCTTTGTTGAATTTCGTTAACAGCATTCTTTATTTCTTATTATGACAGACCGTACCACATCCAAGCTGCTGCATTCTCGCCATGCAAAAGTTTATCATATGCACTATTCCCACCTGAGGGCCCAGAGATATCCATCCCTGATGGAAATGTGATATCATGATTAAATTTGGTCAAATAGCCTTGATGGAATGGAGATGAAATGACTGCATGGAGCGTGTGTATTAATATTGAATATTTATGAGCCTAATATCAGGGTCTCTGTGGTGTATGTGTGTGTGTGTATGTGTGTATGTGTTTAGAGGGCGTGCAGCTGTGTGAGTCTGCATGTGTGTGTGGCTGTAAAGACTTCATTTGCACTAAGCTGTATGCAGCTCAGACTGGTACCAGAGTTTTTGAGTATAATTAGTGATACAGGAGTCATGATGAATAAAACATGTGCTACACACAGACTAATACCTAGGCGCAGGTTCAAACCATCACTACCCACACAGGCTTAGATTGATGAACACAGTAGAGAACGAAGTAAATGAAGCTGTTTCACATCAGTTTGCAGTGAAAAACTGCTAATGATCATAAATGTAGAATTTTAACTTCTGAAATATTTAATAGCACGACATATTGCAGCTACTCCACCGGCAGTAATGGGCTGTAAGTATATTTTTTAAAGGTTTATTTTCATATCTCAACAAAAAAAGTGATTTTTTGTGGCATGAAAAAAGGGCTGAAATGATACTGGTGCTGAGAAATGTCAATATGACATTGTTCTTGTCACTGGCTGTCTAAACTCATCTGTCTCTCTTTTTTTCCTCCCACCTACCTTGAACTCATTCTCCTTGTCTTTGGTGCCCTTGTGAAATGGCCGGTCATATCTGAACCTCCAGATATGATTGAACTTGTAGAAGCTTTTGATGTTGTCAGGCACTCCGTCTCTCTGCAGCACATCCTGACTCTCAGGGATCGGGGTAACGGCGTAGATCTGAAGGTCTGGAGGCACCGGAAGTTAAGGAAAGAGCAAGGGGAGAGCGACAAGGGAAAGCACTGCAGGCGAAAACGGAAAACGAATCTTCAGTGACCTGAAAAAACATGGGATCTCGCAGATATAAGCACGCACACACACACACACACACACACACACAGGCAGGCAGGGGTTTGCAGGATGGGTCAGTGCGTGTACTCTGAGGTAAGAATACCTCTCCTGTAGTATCAAAATACGAGCTAGATTAGCTAACATACATATATTCATATGCATGAGTGTTGTGCAACAAGGATATATGAGTGGGTGAGCAATCTGAAGGAGACTTTATTGATTAGATTTACATGAGAATAAGACAGCAGTGCCTCTCCTTTAGTGCTGCTCTCTTCAGCCTTGTTGTCATTATGTCACTGCATCACTGCTGTTCCCTCTCTCTTTCTCTACATAGGCCAACAGTTGTCCCATACGTTACGTGAATAATTAAAAAAGCTCCCATATTGTAGGGATGAATTTGAACACTGCATGGAAATGAGGAGTGTGGCTCTCTGTGTGAGTCACTGACATGATTTTACGTACTATAGGGATCTAGGTCTGGTTTCAGGAGAGAAACGAGCAAACACACATTAAAAAGCTGTGCGAACTCTTTTATATACAGCACATTCCTAGGGTAGGTTACAAGGTTGTTTTTGACTCTGAGTAGCGTTTACAGCAACAACCTCCACCAGCTAGACATCAGGGTAGCCAGTATGTGGCTTGACAGACAGAATCCAGGTCAAAAAAGTCCAGTCTGCTGCTTTTAAAGCTGCATTGTCACAACTGAGGCAACCCAGATGAATGTAAGAGCAACATTTTTAGAAATTTAGAGCCTCTCTCATCTGGACTGTAGCAGGGAAGAGGACAGTGTTGAAAGAGGTTTAATGAGCATGTGAGTGTGTACATACAGCTTGTATGCATACTGTGCTGGTGTCCATTTGTATGCATTTCCACACATTTCCCTGCGTCTTCTCACATGGACGCACGTGACCACACTTGTGGGAATGAATTTTGTATGCGTCTATCTCTATAGGGAAGGATACACTGTGCGTCTGCCTGGTATATGGTCTGGTCTGGCTGGTTGACGTGCTGCATGGCGATGGCGTGGGGGAACTCGTTGAGCATCCGCTGCTGGAAAGCTTCCAGCCTCTCGTAGTCATGGCCGCGGCACACAAACTCTTTATTCTGCAGAGGCGGGAGCAGAGGACAGTGTGGGGTTAGCTTGACATCTAGTGGTCGCGCAGTGCAACTGCAGCCTCATCTGCAAACTCCACAAAGGACAGAGTCTGTTACATCATTAAATGGCGTTGAGTAAGAGTTGCTGAATGTCACCTTACACTGCAGGAGTCTTATATAAGAAAAGTTAACTCTTCCTGCTGTCTGTTCCTTCCACGAAGAGGGCAAAAATCTTACTTTGTTCAACTTGCTATTTATGTCACAGAGGGAATATGGAGCTTTCTTTTTACCCGCAAGAAGAAAGGAAACTTTTTTCCATAGAAACCGACTCTGAAGAATTCAGGTTCTAGTCTTTGTTGGTCCATGATCTTGTCATAGAGAGAGGCCTCCATCATCTAGCAAGGAAAAACACACACAAAACATTTGTATGATATTTTCATAGCTTTCCAGAAATGTCCGTGTCATCACATGGTCAAAGTAAAACCTCAACTAACATTTCCCCTTAAGGAAGTGTCTCAATATTCTGTAGTGGAAACTCACCCTCATCTTGCTCAAATTCCTGTAGTCGTAGTAAGACTCATACTGGTCAGCCAGCTCTCTGCACAGGATAATGCCATTCTCCCAACACTGCGGACATAAAAAAACTCACACTTACTCATCCTAAAATTACTGTGAAAACAACAACAACAACAAAGAATCATCATTTGTTTTCGCATATCTACACAGAAACCTGCACGGAGCTGAGTCCCTTGCTCTGCAGTGGTGCTGCTAAACCACTTTACTTCCACTGGATGGCACTGGCGAGTCGACAATACAGGGAGTCAAATATAACCTCTTCATGCAGGTACATGCAGCACCCAGCCATCTTGCTAATTAAATGAAAAGCTTTCCTTTCCTGCTGCCTTCTAATCCCTGTGCAGCAGCACCAGCAGATGGCATAGCTCATGAATGTGAAGGAAAATTGGACTATGAGTAACGAGGAGAGCAGTTTTAATGATTCCATAGAGCTGTTATTTCATCAGGGACACTGATTTTTTTGTGGGGTAGAGGGGGCTGGTAGTGTAATTTTGGAGGGTTTCCATAATGACACTTTTCCCTGAGAGTGTAGAACAATAGCAAAGGTAGTTAGGGATAAAGAGATCAAATCGGAAGAGATGAGTAGTGGGAGGAAGAAAGAAAACATGTATTTTCTGAGTAAGAGAAACAAAGCAAAACCTGGGAACTACTTCTCAAACACTGCTGCATCCTGCTAAAAACCAGCACCAGCACCGATGCAGGTCACGCTTCACCTGCCAGTCTTGCCATCATCATCTCCCGCAATATTTCAGAGAGGAATGGTGGAGGATATTGTGGAATGATATGGATCCTGTTTTAATTACAGCTGCTGGCGATTCATCTGATTAAAACTGAGGGGGTGTTGACGCCTCGAGCTGTTGTCACAGTTCACGACAGGTAGAAATTAAATGTCTGACCGCAACTGACATGTTATTTTTGTTGCTATGTACGGTTTACAGCTCTGCTCCGCTCTCGCCTTTAGAAGGGATCTCATGTCATGTAAATGACGTCACGTCTCCACTAAAAGACCGGGGAAGTCCTTCTTTGTCATCTTTCTTGCTGCAGCTGCATTTAGCTAAACTGAGCATTAATTTTTAACAGAGTTGTTCAAGCTTATTATATTGAAATTCAAATATTTATAGCTAAAATATTTATCCTAAATGAATCATTTATAATATGGCTGTGCCTCTTCTTCGATGCCGTGAATTAGAGGTGCATCTATATTTTAACATTTTAGAATATGCATGAGATGGGGCATGCCACATGCTGAAAATGTTGAAAAGTCAAGTGTGTGTTGCAGCTCACCTTCCCCCTGTCAAAGTTCTGGACGATAGTGAGGTGCAGATACTCTTTTCTTTGCCACTCGCTCTGCATGGGGTAGTTGAGGAACTCTCTGAGAGGCCTGTCTGACCATTCCAACAACTCATCATACAGCAACAGGGTGTACGACGCCTCTGCGACAAACAAAAACACACACAGAGACTAACAGTAAGGAGATCGTGTTCAAACAGTAAAAGCAGCAGTAGGTACGTTAAGTCAAGAATTCACTGTCTCAGAAACATCTTTGAAAATATGACTCGTGGGAGCAGATCGGAACATTCACACCCACTGCTAGGGTCATTTCTTTTGGGCGTACCTGTGTAGTTTTGTGCTTTCAAGTGCAGGTCGTACAGTTTGTGAATGTAGCGGATGTACATCTCCTCCTTGTTTAACTCTGTTTTGTAGAAGTTCTGACAGGAGCGGTGGGCGGTTTGAGGATGATTGAGGACAAAAAGAATCGAGAGAGAGAGAGGGCGGTTACGAAACTTATGGAGAGCTTATACATGCAAATGAGGACATGTGTTTAAAAAGTGACAGATTTTATACTGTAGAGGTGCAACAATATATTTCAGCTGCTGATTAGCAGTGGCTTCTGATCCATCTGCCTACACACCCAGGTGCTCTTGCAGATGGCTGCAGTTACATAAGGAGAACCTAGTAGGCAAAAGGACTGAAAATACTGACAAACAGCACACACCAGAACAAATTTACTTCTCTGAGTTTTATCATGTCTATAAGAGAAGGGTTTGAAGGCATTAATGTGGGGGAGAATGCTATAATGCTACAAAACAAAAGCAATAAAACAATGTAAGACACTTCTCCTCTCATCAAACTCTCAGCAAAAGACTTTTGCTTTTTACTTTTTGTCATTTCTGCTTTTAAATTGATCCAAAAATTACATTAGGTATTCATATAGTGAGAGCACTTCTGACTGGTCATTAAGGTACATTAAGTTTGTAATTCTGCTGGTTTTACAAAATCCTAAAAGAGCCACAAAGAAGACAGAACACAGACACAGGGAGTAACTGCTGCTCACCAGTAAACTGACAGTACATCCAATCTTTTTGCCATCCACTTCTCCCAGCTTCATACAATCCCTGTGACAGAAACAGCAGGCATTAGATGTGTGCAAAGATATGACATGACTAAAAGGGAGTATATGAACATGTGCACTCTCACCTATAGTCTAGCAATCTCTCCATTAAACGAGTGACAGTAGCTATCAGAGAGATTCCACTCTCCCTCCAGGTCTCCCTCTCAATCTTCTTCAGCAGGCTGGAGGACAAATGAAGAGAGACAGAACAAGACAGAGAGATGTAAAGACCAAAAGAGACGAGATGTAAAAGGGGGTAAATGGGGAAGGAAAGGTGATTGGGGGAGAAAAAAAGAAAGAAAGAAGAAATTACTAAGAAAGAAAAAGAGGCGAAGCAAAGAGGAAATCAATCCCAGTCACACCAGTATCACCTATGCTTGCTGGCCTGCCTGTGGGATTTAAGAAAATAAAATACCCATGGTGGCTAAAAAATTCAGAACAGCTTATTTACTGTTTTGCCACCTGAACAAATTATTAGAATTGATTGGTTATCTCAGACAAACACATCACAGCCAAAATCCTGCAGTTAATTTTTGGCTGAAGATAACGTTTCCCCCTGTTCCCCCTCACACAGACGACACTAAGAGAACAAAGAGGAGAGCGTCTTACCTAGGGTACGGACCAAACAGAGGAATTCTACTCCAGGCGGGAAGCATAGGCGGAATAAATTAATATTAATACGATTAATATCAGCACACACGCACACAGGTTAGTTTGGGGGTTAGTGGAGTTAGCAGGAGGAAAATAAATTAAGAAACTAAACTGAAACAATAAATTAATTAAGCAAGAAAAGATAAAATTAGGCTCATAAACATGAACATAAAACTAATTTGTAATGTGCATTTAGGCTGAATTATGATTCCTAATGCATAATTACATTGTATTGCACAATATAGATTCAGCATAAATATATGGTTTTAATAATACAGTATGTAGCTGCACTATTTTCTTTAATGATTCACATATAAAAATGGTGGTTAAGAGAATGATTGACTATGAAGGACAAAGGGACAATTACAGGAGATGCATACTGATAAAATACTTATCAAGACACTTTGATTCACATCTGTGCAGTACTGGGGGAGACATACAGAATGTATGTGAATCAGAAATATGACTTCATTTAATGAGATAATGTTCTACGACGCTACGTTGAAATGCAGGAGTTTGGTCCAGATACAGAAGTTTCTAGTGAAGGGGGGACATAAAAATATGAACAGGCCACAAAACCACAAAAGAAACAGGGATACACACTAACACACACACACACACACACACACACACACACAGCTGGCATTAGCATGTACTGTACACCAAGCATGCGGGAACACAAACCTGGAAACAACAAGGACAGAGTGGACAAGGACTGGCTGTGGAGGAGGTGTGAGTGAAGATGAAGGTGATTCGAGCTGAATATTGATCACTTACCTCTGATTCTTATTTTAAAATCTCTTCTATATCAACACTTTCAAATAAGAAGCTACCCAGGGCTTATTCTTTAATACTAGTTTTCCTCATAAGCAGCATGTTAACTGTTATTTATTGTTCAGGTGAAAGAGGACTTCTCTGAGCGGTAATGCTGTCATCCCTGCTCTTTGGTTTTCAGGGTTAAAAGCTTGTTTTCAGAAGCATAATACTTAGACACATCAATTTGCTGATAACAGCCATTTCCCGAGGCAGGCGACCTCTGAGGTGCAGCCCACGTGGGCGTTTGCCTAATGAGGTCTTGTGTGGGTCGTAACATTTTTCTCTATAAACACCTATTTGTCTGGCAGTAGAAGTGTCCCTGTATCCTGAGCTGGCCTCTGTCCAGGAGAATCTGTCATTTCAGGCCAAATGACATAAAATTCTCGCCATCTGACCTCATCCCTTGTAAGTAAATATACACCCCTCATCTCTGTGTTTTCTGATTCTTTTGCTGTTCCTCCCTCTAACTCACATGCTGTTGAAGAGCTCCCTGTAGGTCTCATCTCCTTTGCCCTCAGACATCAGGCTGTCCAGCTTGTCGATCAGCTTGGCCTCCACCTGATGAGACAAAACAAGCGTTTAAATCTCAAAGAGGCTGCCAGTTCAAACAATACTGATAAAATGACTGGGAGGGAAAACAACATGGATGGTTTAGAGCTTCAAACTGAGTAGCGCAAATGTTTGTTACAAGATTTTGCTGGAAGAACTGTTTCAGACATGTTTTTCAGCTTTATGATTTAATCTGGCCTCAGTGAAGTGTTTTTTTCTTACTTGCCAACTACTGAAATCTTGATTTAATCCTCTGATTAAATATAAATGTCAGGCTGGATCTGATCTCTTCTAACAGCTGTGTACCTGTTTAAAATTGCCACTGCGTCTCTGCTCCCAGTCCATCATGTCATGGAAGATGGGGATCATGACATTCCTCAGATCAGGCTGAGGCACCAGCGTCACCTCCAGGAAGGGACCAATCATTGCTGGGATGAAGTTCAACTTGTGTTCCCCTGAAGCAGAGGCAGAGGTCAACACAGAGGTAAGACTCTCACTTCATCCCTGAGCACAGCATATTGTTTATGTCGGAGGCAATTTGGCCAACTTGGGAAAGCACTCTCCTTTTCTCCAAAAATAAAAGCTGCTCTGGTAATTTGGTTTGAGTGCACTGCACTCCAACCAATTATATAGCACTGTGTTTTCATAAACTAAATAATCACAGTGCATATATTTAAATTCATTACTGTAAGTTGAGAGACTTCGCTGCTCGTATTGACATCTAATAAATCAAAAACAAAAATGATTTCAAAATGCATTTCAAATTGTGCAAAAACAGTTGAATGCACATAAATATGCCAGAAATGATTCTTTAAAAAAAAACAAAAACACAAATTGTATAAATTCATCACCAGTGCAGAACAGAACAAAAGCATCCACACAAAGCCGAGTGAGGCATCCAGCTGGTTGCCATGGTGACACGGCATAAAGAAAAAAAGCTGAGTGTTTCTTTTTAGCTCCCATCAGTTCAAGTACAAAGAAGCAGAGAGTTTATTTTCCTTTAGTTTCTCTGATGTTTGTGCGTCACACAGACTTTTCACATCAGAAGAGAAATAAATATGGAATCATTTTCAGGCCTGTAACTGACAGTTGCCTTCACGCTGCTTTATTAACGGCACCACTCAGAATAAATTAGATATCACTATGAGTCTCCTTTAAACAATCTATTGTGGATTTTAGGAGTAGGTATAGGAGTCTATGTGAACCATGCGTGTTAAGGTGACAAATATTTTTTTCGTCTTACCTAAATTCTGCCACATGCTGAAGATCTCACAGCCCATCATCACCCTCATGTCTCCATACCTGCGTGATAAAATGTCATGGTTAGAAAATGTGCTCGCTGCAGGCAAATGCTGAGAGAGGCTGTACAGGACAGCATGTTAAGTACTCATTATACTGTGTGTGGCCTACAGCACATTTTGTGTGTGTGGCTGTTTAAAGGTTTGACAGAGAACAGGACAGGATGGCTTGTTGTGTAAGCACATGGCTCATTACAGGCCTTCCTAACACATGCAGCAACGAATACTCTGTGTGTGTGTGTGTGCATTTGAAAGCAGCACTTACTTTTCCAGTATCTTCTTCCTCTTGGAGGGAGAGAAGGACTCCAGTTGAAGACAGGGTTGGTTGATAAATATTACGGACAGGTAGAAATACGAGTCCCACACCTAAAAATGGCAGCAGAAATATCAGCTTGTCAGTCCTGTGCAAAAACTTCCCCCATCCAACTTAAAGTTTTCTGGAATTCAGGCAAAAAAAATTAGGATCATTTGCCACTGGTATCCATGGATTCTTGATATTTGAGAGGTATGTTGTGGTGAATACTATCAGTTACAGGAAATTATTTGTTTACCAGAAGAGGAGACTTAATTTAATTAACCGATCTCTTGCTTTTTTATCACTTCTTTTTTCTTTCTGCTGCTTTTGGTTCTGTCTATTTTTGTTCTTCGGCTTTCAGAGAAATGTTATTGTCTGCCCTAAGGTTTGATTAATGGTATTTAGCTCTGTTTTATGTGTGAATATCTGTGAAGGCTTTTGTTTTGAAAATAATAATGTCCAAAAATAATTAAAAACTGTATCTGGCTGAGTGTCTGCAGGCGCACCTGATGCCGCAGCCTTTTTCAGAAGTGAGGCTGTTTGATACTCCAGAAAGTTTTGAAGCAGATCTCCACACAGACACACGTCTAAAGACTGGAACATTTTCCCTACCTTGTAGTCAAACTTGTCATTGAGGAAGTTTTTCCTCAGAGCGTCAGAAAGGTAGAGGACAGTCGTGATGATGACACTAAAACAACAAGAGAAAGAAAATGAGAAGGAGGGTTGAAGGGTTGTTATGTCACCTTGGGGGGGGGGGGGGGGGGGTGAGTGCATCACCATGGACAATTCACATATTAATCAAACAGGGCCTTTTGAAGAGTAACGGTTTAGGGGTGATTGTGTTGCATAGAAATGAAGTTCAAATATAAAAACCCAAGGGAAAACCAAGAACACAACAAAGTGGCACTTATGAAATTGTTAAGTTCCAGTTTTCTGAATCTAAAGAAATGTTTGACTAAAATCTCTGGGATGATCCACAAACTTCCATTTGAAATACAAAGGTCTTTATGGCTGAGTGGATACAAGTATTTTCATTGACCTTTATGTATCACATTATCTATGCACTGCATTCAGTAGTGTCCTTCAGAGTGGCACGGTGCATTAGCTCTGGATCCACTCTCATTTGTGATGAGAACACTCAAACTTCTCAGACGTTTTTTGGTTGAATACCAAACTTATTCTTTGGCTAAAACTCCATGGATCTCTGCTGATGATGACTGAGCACATGTTTAAAATTGCATGTCTAGGGCGTCCTCATGGCCCTGTGGTCTAGTATTCTGACCGAGAACTTTTGTTGCATGTCATTTCCCCCCATGCTCTGTCACGTGTGTGTGGTCTTACTTGTTGGTGACCAGCCGCATGACGGTCCAGTCCTTAGGGAACATTTCTGGTCGGATTAGGATCCTGAAGACTGTGAAGATCTGAAGAAGGAAGTCCTGTAACAAACACAGCAGACATGCAGTATTTACATCACAGTCTTAATGCTGTCTCTCTCCATGGTGCTGAAATATTCTAAATCAAGCTCCGTGCATGTCACTCCTTCAATGAAAAAACTCAATAGGGAACTTTAGCTATTATATGTTATATACCTGTAACTTATAGAATACCACTGCAGGATATTCAAAAACTCTAACTATAACGACCTATACAGAAAATTACAAAGAGTATCAGTGATTCTATCAGCATGTTCACACCTATTTTTCCACTCCAGTGTCTGTTCAATCATTTCCTGACACTTACTTAGGATACTTGTGATAGAAGTACTAGAATTAAAAGAATGGAAATCACCCCTCTTGGATAAGTGCTCTCAAGCTAAGAAGAGCATGTTACCTCTCTGCTGTTTCTAACATTCAGTGAACGGATATTTCTCACTGGAGGGAACTTGTGACCTCGTGAACTCTCTCTGTCTGTTTTTCTGAGCTCCCATCGTTCTGCTCTTCTTCAGCAGTAACATATACATTTGCAAATGGAGAGTTGTTGAAAACTATTTAGAAAAGTGGATGATGCCTCGAGTATATTTCTGTATGTACTGGCATATACTGTAAATACTGAGGACCTGGCTGAGACTGAGTAATGAGAAGATGCATGGCCATGTGTACAGAAAGAGGAAAGTATCTGAAAAGGATAAATTGCATTGTAATTGGCTGGCACATATTTTTATTAATGCTCTGCTTTATCTAGCCAGCTACAACCTAAGTGCTATCAGATCCCACTGGAATAAAATTAATCATCGCAACCTTGTAAAATCTATTTGCTTTTAACATATCATTGCATCTATGATCAGCTTTAGATTGCATTTAATGAATGACACAGAGGTCACATTATTGGCCATTATTCTGCAGTGCAGGTGGGAGTCAAACATCCATCTCTCCCTTTTTATTCTTTTACTTCAGCTTCAAACTCTGACACACACGTAGTGAGTGAGAGTGCTGCCACAGACAGACAGATATGGAGAGAGAGAGATGGATGGATGCGGTGGTCTTACCCTCAGGTCGTCTTTGCTGCTGAATGCCTGCAGCAGCTGCTGGTAGTGTCTGTCACTCATCTGTCGCAGGAGTGCCAACAAACACGCCACAAACTCTCCCTGGTGAAACAACACACACACATAAGTAAAAGAAAAGTTTGTACTTTTAGCATAGGAAACAGAAAAGGAAGCCTTCGTTTCATCCAGTCTACTGAACGCCTCTATTAGCTTCTACTGGCAACCAGTAGTGAAAGTCTATTACAAGTGGAACAACCCTCCTCCCCTGCTTGAGTGTCCATCAACCCACAGTGATGATGATGATCTCATCATTATCCACTTCACCGTTCCCCTTCTGAGCTGTGTTGTGTTATAAATCTTAATTATTGCCATTAATGTTAATAATGTTAGTGGAATTATAGTCGCCACAGCAGCAACTCAATTTAAAAATCTATAATTACTCTTGCACATTTTGTTAAGTCCCAAAACAATTTACACACTCTTAAGGACACACACACACACACATACACACAGACTGATAAAACACACATACAGTGACATCCTGGAACTGGAGTCTCATGGCAGGGCCAGTAGACTGGGGCCGGTTGCTAATTTCCAGGATGGTCCTCAGCAGAACTCCCAGCAGGCTTTCCACAATTAGCTCCACCTCTTCCGACACTACAGGCTCCTACACAATGGAGAAAACACACACACACACACACACACAAAACTGAAATACTCTTCACCTTCAGAGAGTATTCAAATATATAGAAAAAAAGAAAGATCCCTTTTTAGCCAAAGAGTGAATCTAAAATGTCAGGGAAAACCTTGAAATTCAGACGACTCTATTCCCTCTTCTTTTTCTGGCAGCACAACCTTGAACTGTGATTGACAGCTGACGTCATTCTGCCTCTCAGCCAAACTCTGCCCCCTATAATCTCACTGTCATTGCAGTTTTAATGAGTTTTGAACCAGTAAGTGTGGGGACTAATAAGAAGAAGTTTCAAGGCTAAGAGCAACATTTTCAAACTCTAAGTTCACATGGAAAGAAGAAAATGGAAAAGAATAAAAGAAGGTAGAATAAAAAGGAGAAAGAGACAGCTAAAGATTAAACCAACTCAAAGAGAGTGGAGGATAAACTAGTGTGTGTGTGTGTGTGTGTGTGTGTGTGTGTGTGTGTGTGTCTGTGTGCATCTCCCCCTGGTCTCTACCCCTGACAAGACAGGCAGGTCTTGGGCAGAGCGATAATGAGAAGGAGCCTCAGCCTGGCACATTGACTGCCACTGCTGTCACTTCCCTTTAGATGCAGTGCCACTCTGTGCATGTGTGTATTGTCTGTGTGTGTGTGTGTGTGTGTGTGTGTGTTCTGCTGGATGCCTTTACCACTAGCTGCCCCTCTGGCAGCGAACAGTGCTGAGCCAGGCGACCCAAGCTGCTACACACAGACACACAAATCACACACACGTACACACACAGCTCTAAGTGACTGCCACTTCGACAAAGCCCATCGCTAAATTGATGGGTCTCATTACTGGACTGCACGGCTGCCAATGTCCCTGTTACCAAGACTAATTGACCATATACTCACAACAAAACAATCTGCTGTTGCAAAGTATTGGCGAGGAAATTGCTCTAAGACTAATTCCTCTGGCTTTGACCGCCTTTAAAGTTATTTGCCAGTTGTTATAGAGGCAAATCTCTTACACAACCTTGTAAAATATAGAATTCATAGCAACTGCACAGGATACTGTCACTGTGCATAAGTGGGAGATCTCAGCCAAATTATTTTAGATGTAAATCAGTTTTGTGCAACAATATACAAATTTGATGAAGCTGTATTTCTGCTGCTGCTACTGCAGCGAGCAGGGAAGATAGCTTAAAGGAATAATTCGACATTTTGGGAGACATACTTAATCCTTTTCTTGCTGAGAGTCAGGTGAGAATCTGATTTCTGTATGCTTAAGAGGTAAGCGGTGAGCTTTAGGAGGTGCTGGTGGGAGGATTTGGGATTTTGTTACCGCTGGCAAAGCCAGGCTAACTGTGTCTCCTTGTTTTCAGTCTTACGCTCCTGGCAGTGGCTCCTTCTTTAGTACCTCATCTAACTCTCAGCAAGAAACTGAATAAGTGAATGTAATACTCACTGCCGTGCCATTCTCCTCCTTCTTGATGAGAGACAGCATGCTGGTGAGGATGCGGGCGCACATGACCAGGTCTCTCTGCTCCTGCATGTGGGCCTGGAGGACGCGGAGCACCACTGGCAACAGGATGCACCGTGACTCTGCAAAACACACACAGACGCTGTCAGACATCAAAGACATAGTGATGCAGAGAGCCATGCCATGAGTTCATGCTTTTTCATGTGGTGTTTCTTAAATAATTGTACAGAAACTTTGGGAGCATGCTGGACATAAAACACCGACACAGTAACAATTAGCCAAGGTGTGTTCTCAAATGAGTTCACTGCAGAAGTGCACAACCATACAGTATAATAATAGTGTGTGTGTACAAGCTAAAATGTATCACTGATCATTTTCTGCATTTCGTGGATGAATCTCATTGGTCAAATCTGTTTGTTTCCCTCTGTGCTGTTTATTTTTCCTCTGCTGCTCATAATCTCTGTGCAAGCCTTTTTGTATTTGTGTTATTTGCTCACATTGTTTTGCTGCATCAGGCTTTCATTGTGTTTACAAACATGTTTAATTATGTATGCATATTAAAGTGTACATAGTGCATCTGTTTGTGTCCACACATCTTTACCTGGGTTAATGTAAAGCTGGCTCTCCACGGTTTTGGCAATGCACTGCAGTTTGACGGCCTCCAGGGGGCAGTCAGACGTGGACAGTGGTGGGCAGGCTGCCCAGCGTCTCCCTGACGAAGCCGGCCACCTCTCGCACCGTGAAGATCTTCAACAGCTCGCCATAAACTGCTGGAAATGTCCGCAGGAACACCGCCTAGGGAGGAAGGAGCAATGTTCAAACAGGCACAACAACTATACTCCTCATACTGATACATACATACATATATTTTTTTCTATGTACATCTGTGTTGATGGAGAGCTGTTTTATTGGAAAAACAAAAGTCCATTTTTACTATTGTGCTGTGAATCACTGGCCTGGACTGGCTTTGGATGGAGCCCATGGCAGTCTGGGATTATGTGGATTAAACTAAAGGACTGCTCCAGTGGGACTGCTGTCTGTCGCTGTTTGGAGCTCTCTGTCTGATGCTCTTTCTTCCTGTCAAGTTCTGTCAGATTCTCGCCGCACCACTGAAAAATGAAGATTGCTAATATCTAGAGCGGCGTCTCATTTTTTTCTGTTTTTTTTTTTTTTACCTTCTTTCATTTATCCAGGAAAACCCGACAGAGGACAGAAGCTGTTTTTCAATAACAGCTTTACTGCCACAGGTGTGTACTTTTGACAAAATGTTGGTTTAAATGGTTTAGACCCACCCTCGACTCTATGAACAAGGTTGACTCGACAGAAATCATATTTTTGTTTTGCATTAACATAAACACATTAAATATGTTCTAGTTATGTGACTAGTTACGTTTTAAAATCCATTTAGAGCTCTCTCAGTCACGAATAAAAATACATTAAAAAACAGAAAGACAGAAAGTGTGCCAAATTGAAATTCATATGACAACCTGCAACTCTCTAACAGATCTGATACATGACATATTAGGAGCATAAACACACAAACAATCACAGGCCAGAAAAGCTTGAGAAATCCTATGCTAATTGTTCTGAGGGACCACTTGTTCCTCATGTCAAATTCCATCTGTGCAGAAATTCACTGACATTCACTTCATAAATTAAACAATATTCAGGGACCACTCCAGCAACATATGGTCATTAGTATTGATGGGACAACATCACTGTGTGTGTTCAGTCCTCAGCATCCTGTGATGTAAACTACGACACATCTCACATCATAAGTGCCAAATTATGTGTACCTGGCTTTGCTGCTTGTGTGTGATTTGTGGCCGGTATGTGTGTGTGCCCACATGTCAGAGATTAACTGGGATTAGCATTAGCCTGACCTGCATCCTCCCACAGCTATTGTTGTGTTGAGAAAACAGATTAGTTGAGATCAGAAGTCAGGGGAGGGATAAAGTGGAGATTTTCAGACAGCATGGAGAGGGCAGAACTGAAATAGCGGATGTTACCCCAATAATCTCATTTTCATGGCTTCAAAGTGAAACTACAAAGTGACTGCAGGAGTGAGTGGAGGGTTTAGAGCAAGACTGGTTTGATAACTCAACTCTTTCTGTCAGTCTCTTGAGTGTACCGTTATAATTGTTTAAATGAGCTATGAAAAGAAAACCTAATGAACTATTTTTCCTATGCTAGAACAAAACATATGTTCAGGGTTCAGATGGGTGAGGCCAACACCAAGAAAATAAATTGTGCTTAGGAGAATTAATACAAACACACACACAAACACACGTCTGACTGCACTCCTGAGAGCTCCCCAGGACTGAGTCTATTGAATGAGCACATGGTTCTAATTGAATAAAGAGGCAAATAAGAACATAGAGGAGTGAGACAGAAGAAAAAGAGGAGGAGGGTACAGAGGAGGTAGAAACAAAATGCAGGTATTTCTCCAACTAGTGTGCTACAAAAAAAAAACAAGACACCATATACAACCACACAAGCAGCTGTTTCTAGTTTCTAGTGTGTAATTAGGATTATCTTTGGCGTCTTCAGCTTGTTTGTTTAGGTCTTGTTGGAAATCAGTGAAGGCGGCTGCCCTGCTGTGCAGACCTCCCACCGGAAAAGGAAAAGCTGCCACAGAAAATTCCTATTTCGACTCCAGACCCTCCGGCAGCGTGAAATTCAATTACAGGCAATTTCTCACCTATCACAACTGCATTAACAGGAGTCCTCGAGAAAGAAAACATAATGTGGTGCACATGTGCCAACAGGCACAGATTTGCACTTTCACAGACACACACAGATGCACACTTGATGATCATAGAGGCACAGAGGAACTGAGACATGTTCATGCATGTCAAAGTCAAACACAGACACACATACAGAACATATACCTGTGTTTGTGCGACTGGACTGGTGCCTTTGTTTTCCTGTGAGAGGAAAAAGCGGATGGACATGAAGAGCTCGTGGATGCAGACTCTGAACTCGTCCTCATTCTGGCCTCCGGTGGCCAATGAGAAGAGCCGGCGAGATTGGATAATGTACTTGAAGATGTACTCGCTGGCCTGGAGGACAGAGGGAACAATCATTTATCATTTGTTGGGTAATGAAAAAGACTCGCAAGCCAGACTTCCCTTTAAGTAAAAATGGTCACAGAGCAATGTAATATTAAACTGTGCCCTGATGTATTTAATCCTAAAATGAGCTTTATGACTCAATTTAACTGAAAGCAAAAAGGTTGTGGTGCACACTCGTGTTGAAATGCCAAAAATACTGATAATCAAATCATTGTTTTAAGCAATCTATCATGTAATTAATGAATTCAATGAAGGCCAATTGTGAGAATCTGAGAGGCTGATAAAGCCTAACAAGCCTAATAAAAGACATACACAAAGAAACCCTGCAAACACATCTGCAGAGCACCACTTATTTATTATTTACTGCATGACACAGTAACATTTATGTTCTGGTGCAGGATGTATTCTGTGAATGATAAATGGGAAACTGCATTACAGAAGCTGCAATGTGCCTCTCTGACGGTGTATCTGCATGAGCCATTAGAATAATGTGATATGGATTCCCAACACCAGAGGCACCAGCATTTCTGCTGATTAAAATTGCATGCAGCGTAATAGACAGAGGAGGGGAATAATGAATGGTGGCGCAATGTGTTCACTGCTGATGGGGAGATAAATTAGCAGGGTGGCTGAGAGAGGCAGCAAGTTTGTTTGTTTGTATTTCTGGAAGCATCTGTTTGTGTATCGCGTGATTGTGCGACTATAAAGACAGCTGCATGTCAGAGTACAATTTGAAAATAACACTCTTGTCTACTCTTGTATGTATTTCCTGTGTATGTGTGTGTGTGTGTGTGTGTGAGTGATACCAAATGTCTCACCTTGAGCACCTGCTGTATGTGATCCTGATGCTCTGCGTCAACAATGCGGTCCACGTACCACTTCAGTACTTTGATCAGGTCCCTAGAGAAGAAACACACAAACACACACACACACACACACATATCACCATTCACCTCTAGCAACATTGCACATGGTCTTTCCCACTGGATTTGGCAAATATAGATGAGGCAATGCAGCATTTTAAAATGAAACACTTCACATCAAACACTGTTTAAATCCATTTCTGAGAAAACTCTACCACTCACTTACCAGTATTTTGTAAATATGACTGATTTAAATATTACAGTTTGGAGTAATGACAAGTTAATCCAATGAAAATGCCTTGCTGCATTTTTAAATAGGTG
Organism: Lates calcarifer; assembly: GCF_001640805.2. Taxonomy (NCBI): domain Eukaryota; kingdom Metazoa; phylum Chordata; class Actinopteri; family Centropomidae; genus Lates; species Lates calcarifer. Next base: position 2,355,407 of record NC_066850.1, on the reverse strand, counting down.
AATTATGGAAGGAAACTCTTGAAATCTAGTCTGATATTTCAAGAGAGGCGTACTTTTAACAGTTACCTGGTGACAGAAAAAGGATTTTCTCATTCTAATCAAAACTAGATGACATCTTGGCTCCCTATTAATAACTTCAGATAGTCACAATAAGAAAAAATAGTGTGTTAATTAAGGTGTGACACTTCTAATGAAACAGTATCACAGGTAAAAGAGCTGAAAGCAGATGGATGTGGCAGCAGCATCCTGAATAGTTGTGTACAATACTGACAAAAAAAGAAGACGACGACAGCACCAGCACGATATCTTAGCAGGTACAGAGAGTGTGAAGGAGACAGCCGGTGAGAACAGCAGGTCATGAAAATGTGTGTATGTCTGTGTGTGCGTATGCATGTGATAGACGGGAGGAGAAACGAGGAGGTGGGTGAATTTCATAATTCACTTTTCATCAGCCAGGGGGCACCATAGCCATTTTATTCACACTTGTATTCTGACTAAATCAAAGCCCAGAGCTGAGCGGAGCCGCCTCCCCGCGCACTGACGTAGGCCGGCCTCTGTGACCGGCCTGTGATGTGATACTTCATTACAATACAATATGCAGGAAAGGCTGCAGTACTGCGCGCTCAAGGTGCTGGCCACACTTTGCAGAAGTGAGGGCTGTAGTGTATATACCTGTAGGACAAAGCTCCAGCAAAGTGGCTCTCAATGTAGGTGTCCATGACTGGTTTAAAGTGCTGGAATTTGCTGTCCTGGAGAAGGTTGATGATATGGACCTGGAAAAAAAATGATAAGACATATCAGAAAAAGATTTTAGTGTGTGTGCAACTTATTTAAGCCCTTAAAATACAGCTTTCCCTTGAAGAAGCTTTATGTTAGAAATAAATCATCTTATCCCACACCTGTCTGACACTATCATATAAATTCTACATCAGCTTTTCATTGCAGCTTCATAATGTTTAAACTAGGCCAGATATTCAAACTAAAAACTCCATGTTTTTATGACCACACCATTACATCAGATGGACATCTTGTTTATCATTTTATACATATTTCCTTTAGTTCTTTGACAACTTCAGGATCTCCAGTTTAAATAAAGTTCTGTGGGTTTGAATAGTGTTTAGCTGCACAGACTAAACTAACCTGAGCCTGCACTGAATTTGGATTCGATTAAACTAATAGTGATATCTTAGTAGTTAGTGCTATCCCACAATATAATAACAACCAAACTAAAACCAAGTTGTTTGCACATATTACTCCATGTTTCCCTTGAGCTCTGGTTGTTGTGAAATGCACTGAATTTGTCCAAACCACAGAAGATAAGTCCACTTGTCAGACTTGTTGGATTGATCTCAGAACCACAAAAAGGAAACCTGATGACTGCACCGGCTCGCTAGACCTTTTCATCATTGATAACACCACACTGAGAGGAGAGAGTGTGTTCATGTGTCAGCGTGAGAATGATGGAGAGAGACAGAGAGAGAAAGAGAGAGATCGATTCCTGTCCTCGCTCTATCAGTGCAGTGCAGTATGACCGGGGTGAGATTGGTTCAGCGAGCTCTGAAGCGTTACATCACTAGATCTTTCGCCAACAGTTAGTTTGTGTTTCTGTTTTTCTGTGTTTGACTCAAACACTACGAGATTGTGTTTGACACACAAGAAAAACAGGAAACAGCAAAAACAAAAAGACTCACAGAAATGGACCAGACCGTTAATTAGGACGATTTACTTACCAGTGAATCAAACACTTTCAGCCCATATCTCTGAGAACTTTCATCCAGAATGCCAAACAGAGTGTCCAGGGTGTCCTGTAGAAACTGGTAAAGGGAGAAGGACAAATTTGACTTTTCAGTTTGTGAAAATCCGCAGCCTTTCAACTTGAACTAAAAAAACACGCAGACTGAAATCAAATCAGAAACAATCAATACTATGAATGCCAGCATAGCGCGAGCAGTTCAGGGCCAAGAATCTGATTGTGGGCCTACTTTGACAATCTCCGAGCCATCGATCTCCTTCAGCTTAGAGAGGCTGTCGTTGATTCTTTCGGGGTGGGCTCTCCACTTCAACAGGTCCAGCATATCACCTGAGGAAGGACAAGGAGAGGGAGATAGAGAGAGATGAAGCGATATAAAAAGGGAGAAGTGACAAGCAGAAGAGATAAAGACACGCCTCTTGTTTGTTTGTAAAGAAAAGCAGGATTATGAGAGCGACACGCACCTCAGATCACAAAGCATCACCACACCCTTCAATTATAGCCCAAAAACTCCACCGAATCCAAACAAATGATGACATTTTCAAGTGCAGCGGGATAAAGGAGATAAAAAGTCATTTTCCTGAGCCAGAGTCCCCAGACATGCGCATGAATAAAACATAAGCCTCGAGAAGAAAGTCTTTTAGCTGTCTCTTCGGATTCTGTTCAACCTGAAGCGTGTCTTTTTTTGCAACTTTACGTGTGAATTTGTGTCTACGTGTGCATGTGTTTGTTTGTGCGTGACTGATTTTGTTTGTACCAATCTGTCAAATATGTTTCTTTCAACAAAAACTCTGCAATCCTTCTATAATCAATTCACCAACTAAATCAAATGTATTCAGGACATTAACAGCCTGTTGCAAGTAAATTGTGCCTGTGGCTTTTATGTTTATATATTCTACCAGCTACTTAATGAGGTAAAAAAATGATTCATCATTCACAGTTTTTTAAATTCAGAAACACCGGTGTCTGGTAAAACAGTTAGAGTCTGGAGAAGTTTGGAACGTATAAGTGACTCAGTGGAGGAAAACAAACATCTACTCTGTTGTTTACTATAGAAATTTCAATTTATCTTCACTGCTGGCAAATTGTTTTTTTCACCATGAATGAAGCCAGCTAGTCCTGCTGAAGTAAAACTACACTTACTACACTTGCAAACTGGAACCATCCTGCATATTCACAGGTTTATTCACACTCTTGGACAGAAATACCACTGTCTCACTCACAGAGCCTGTAGCTTCCTCTCTGTTTTTTCCTTTAACATATGGCTTTTTACCATTTTGTTTACCTTTTGTGAAGTGGCGAGCGCTATCTTTGGCAGAACTACTTCTATGGTCTACTTGCTACACTGTAGGGACGCACAGGACGACACAGTGCAGCAATGTACGAGCTAACTCCAGTTAAAAATGTGACGACAGTTCGAGCACAGCAGCCAAACACACCTCGCCAGGCAAGTGGCCAAAAATGTCCATCCCTGAGTAAAGTTTACCGTTCTGCGTGAGCTTGGTGGAGCAGAGGAAACTGGTGATCCAGAAAGACTCCTTGGTGCCTTTCAGCGTCTGGTTGTTGGACGGGAGGTTGGCCTTAGAGAATGGCAGCTTCAGGTAGCGCGAGCAGTCTGCCAAGCTGGTGTTCTCCTCACACTGGAAACGAAAAGACAAAGAAAAACACACATTTTAAAATGGGCAGAGCAGGTTAACAGGAAAGCAGTGGAAGAATGTGATGTTATAAAGTGGATCAAATGTGGGTGAGTGTACAAAAATGTCATAGGTTTATATATCATAGCACAGGCTTATAGTTGTGGGCTGTACATCAATCGTGACTGGTGAAGCTATAAATCACAGAACACTGACAGGAGGATTAAAACTTTGTTTAAGGCTCTGAGACAAACACTCAGCCTGTTGCCATGATAAAAATGCAGAAGCTAATGATGAGATTTTGTTATTTCTGGGATTTAATATGCAGCCTTAATGCACAGCTGAGGCTGTTTGAGCTCCAAAGCCACCACACAGTTTGGACTGATTCTTCTGTGTCTATTTTGGGTCTAAGGAGAAACTAGGCCATGCCAGTTTCATTGAGCTTTTCAGCAACTTCCATCTGGCATTAGAATGGGCCTTTCCCCCCCTCAATGGTGGGAACACACCAGGCTACCGGAATTGTTCTCTAAAACTGGCAGGTTAAGGGTGGTTTGGTGAGGCTAAATCTGGCAACACAAGAGGAAAGAGGACAATGAAAAAAGGAGTCTTCGCTCTTAACGACAGCTGAAATAAACTGTAGTTAACAGCAGAATAAATAATCAGACTTTTGGTCTCTGTTCTGCCTCACTGCCAATAAAATGTATGAATGCACTCCATGCTTTTCCGTCCTCCGCAAAGCCTCAGGTTTATGCACACACCCTTTGCCTGCAGCTGAGGAAAAGCATGTAGTCTGCAATTATTCTCAATTACACCCAAGACAGTCTTGCAGAGGCTTTTAACTAGGGATGCTGGCCATTTTATTTGCTTTGGTCTTTTGATGTGTCAAACCTAAAATGTGTGAAAAGATGACTGTGAGTCTCTTAAGGTCTATAAAATGCAGAAAATGGACACAAAGGTCATACTAAATACAGAGATAGAGACGGGCACAGTAGGCCTGCAACAACAGGAAACACACATACATCCAGGTGAGTAACAACTGCTTCATACAGAAGCACAAGCAGACATACATAGGGGTTACATTCAATATTACAGCTTGACAAAGTTACGTAAGTGGACATTAGTCATTGGCCGGTCAGTCTGAAATGGAGTGATGTGAGTTGTTTGTCAGTGTGTGGCACCAAACAGTGTGACAACAGAACGAGTGCCTTTTGCCATTTAGAGCAAATGATTCATGTAATTATATACAGTGTGTAAGCCCATGCAAAGTAACCTTGACAACACCTGTGTGAAGCAAAACAGTGAGTGTGGTTCACTTTGAGAATCTTCATTTTACTAACTCGCTGGATGATCATGGAAATCTGTTCTCTGTGATTGGGGAAGTTTGCTTGTTTTAAAATGACATTCTAGCCATTAGAATCATGTATAATACAAGGGGCTATGTGGACAGTAAAACACTATGATAAAGGCCAAATAGCTTGATTTATAATAAAGAGCAGACCACTCATACATTATTGAAATCAAGACACTTTCTGTTGGCGTCAGTCTTGGGTGGAATTGCATATCTGGATGAATATTTCTGCACTGCGTTGTCAAAGATGCAGTCAATTCCATTCCATGTCGCTCAGTCAAAGTCTTGACAGTGAGGGTGTGCGGGTTTTACCTTATGGATAATGAGCTCGTGGGTGCCATCTGGCAGAGTCCTGCCATCCTCCTGCATCAGAGGAACAAAGGAGTAGCCAAACAGTTTCTTCTCTCCCTTGTCTTTAGCTGTCAAACAACAACACATGGACATGACAATGAGTCCAAAAAACACAAGCACAGGCTGCAAAAAAACTAACAAAAGACAAGAGCTAATATTATGAAACCAGTGATGCGTCTCTTCTCATGCAGATTAAAATTAATACATTTAAAAAGCAGAACTATCTCATCTGTAATTTATATTCATACCTTAAACTGTAACTTCACCAAGATGAAAACTATTCTTGACCTCTTCTGGTTTCATTTGAACTATATTTACTTTGAGGTGTTTTTGAACACTAGTGTTGCTAACAAGGAATGCCTTGAAGAGCGGGTCCCACTCTACTGGCATGCACACACACAGGTGATGAGATAAATATTACTGCTGTCAGTTTCAGTACAATACACCAGGAAAATCCAGGGAAGAGGACGAGTGCTGGCCCATGTAAACAACATGGACGTAAACAATGCAGGTTTCAAAATATTCAAAACATCAACCTCATGAATTTTTGATGAGGCCTCAGTGATACACATTTTGAAACACTCGATATGAAATGTGTTAGCAAGAAAACTCTACAGGATACCTTTAACTTCTTCTTCTTTAGGTGCTGTTAAGTTACTCTTGGAGGGTCTGATTAACGTGGGCTGCTGTGTTTTTAAGAAGCTTTCTGAAAGCTCTGGGCATAATTTGCATCATGAACACATGTAATCTGATTTATCTGCTGCTTTAGCAATAAAGTGCTAATGTGCGCACAGCGGGAAGTGAGAAGCATGTAGCTAAGAAAGTTTCTATTTCCTTTCTTTGCAACACCACTGATTAATTTAGCCGGCGTCTACCAGTCTTCTTTTTATGTGTGTTTGTTTGTGTGTCTGTGTGTGTGTCTGTGTGTGTTGACTCTCCCAAGAGAAGCACAAGTTGTTCTGTATTAAACTTAGCAATTGGTACTCCTCCACTGCCACTTTATTTCTGTCTTGCTTTGCTGTGATTACGTTTTTTTTTTTTTATACTAGAAAAGTTATTGCTTACAAGACTGTACACTCCTGCTTTTTCGTTGTGTCTAGTTCCCTTCGCACAGGTTTTCCTAATCTATAAACCTTCACACACTTGGACACTGGGAGATTAGGAAAGATTAAATGGTACCGTGTGAAATGCAGGCTTAGCTGAACTGGCAGACCAGGTAGACACTGATGTATTTTTGTTATATTTTGAGACTGCCCTACCAAATACACTATGCTATTATATAGTACAATGTAATAGTTTAGGCTTTTAAATTGTAAACGTGGAGAGACTTTATATTTTTTTCTGTCCACTAAGACAACAACAAAAATAAATAAATAAATCAAGACCAGTTCATTTGACAGCTGTAACAGTAAAGTGTGTGAACTACTCCAAACATATTAAGAAGCAATCAGCTATAATAAAACAAAGTATTGCACTGCTGACGCTGAGAGGGCCTTAGAGTCCCCTTTAGCATCATTTAGGAACAATACTGGACTCCCCACAAACAAATTAACAGTTACCGCTGCTGCATAATAACTACAAAAACAAGACCACATTTAAAAATTATATTTTAAAAAAAATGAGCTTTCTGTTTTGCCTTAACTGAAAATGAGAGTGTCTGCAGGTTGCATTTCTACAGGCAACTTGCCCCCAAGTTTGGTAGCCCTAATAGTATGAGTAATGTGGTCTCCTCAGTCTGGTGCCACCACAGGCCTAAATTGGGCTCTTAATAGGCAGCCCTTGAGTGGCAATGCTAGCACTGCCAGCGGTAATAAGGCCACTATATCTGCTGCACACAGCCACACAGCCTCCCAGCTTGGCATAACAATATTAGCTTGTTATGAGAGCAGAGATTCGGCCGGGTCCCTGTAGCCCAGAGAGAGGGTGGGAGAGACTGAGAGCAATATTTTGGTCATAATTAAAGCTTTGTCTCATTAGGAGGTGAGAAGTTGGACAAACAGTCTCATTATGAGAATACTAAAGCGAGTGCACACTTATACACTTGGATATTGTCTTAGGGGGTGGCAGCAGCTTTGGGGCTTGAGGCTGGATGGTTGGCAGGTTGAAGCGAGCGGGAAAGTGAATGCTTATTGTGCTCTTCTCCCTGCACAACAACACTCTTTACCTTCAACTCCCCTGGATAAGCAACTGAAAAGAAAGCAGGCCTTGATGCCTTGGCAGCTAAAGCGTGAAACTGTGTGAAAGTCTGGAAAAATGTGTTCACTTAACCTTAAGTAAAAGTTATCCACAATCCCTGTTCCTACTTACTGGAGCAGTGGCGGAACTCAAACCGGACATGTGACCCCCGAAACATGTCGACTGGGATGGGAAGCTTGATCTGTTCCGCCCAGCGCGGGCTGTTGTTGTGGTACAGCACCAAGGAGTGGTACTCATCCCCACCTGGTTCTCCCGAGCCGGCGGCCACGTGACTCTGAACGACAGAAATAAGAGAGTGAACAGAGCTGAAGGAGGAGTACGACACAGACAAAGAACAGGAAGCGAAGAGAGGAAATGAGAGGCCAGGGTAAAGAGCAAATTTGAAGGACACAATGAATTAGGCCAATATGTAAGACACGTATAAATAAATGTATCGAGAACCATACACACTCCACAAATGCCAATAAAGTCAGAATGACATGGTTTACATGTGTGTGTTTATGTGTGTTAGAGGGTTGCGTGCCATGCAGTGGCAGAGGCAGTGGCAGCAGGGTTATATTTGAGTCTATTTTCTGTCCAAGGCCGAGGCAGCGCAGGAAACCACAGAGGCAGACTGTCACAGTGCTGCACCAGAAATGGGCAACACACTGGAAAGACACTTAGCTCTCATCTGGGTCAGCGATATTTAAATGAAGAGCTTTGCTCCAAAATAAGACACCCACTATTAAGGGGAAAAAAAGAGTTAACTAAGGATTTAAATAAGGTATTTACTATCCTTAAACATAGTGTTTAGCCCTTAAAATTATATATTTGGAGGAAAATGGAGACATAAACTATGACACATAGTTGCTAAATAAAAAATAAAATGTGTTTTACCTTGAGAATCTGTCCATCGATATCCAGCACATAGACCGTGATCTCTACATTCCTGGCAACGCTCTTCCCACCCTTCTCAAACTCTCCTTTCTCCAGTGTGATGTAAAGGTCATTCCTCATCTCTCCTGCAGGAAGAGGAAGGTAAAAGAAGCAGCGAGGCATTGATTATGCATACAAGTGAGAATTATTAATGATCTCTCAGCAGCTTGACGACAATTCCTACTGTAGTGCTTCATGACAGAGGTGGACAGCATTTACATTACTGGCATTTAAAGATACATCTTCTGCTGACATGAAATCTAAGCCTGTGCTATGACCTTTGACCATCAGAGTGCAGGATATTAAATATGCTATGAGCAGACTGTGAATACCTCCCTACCTCAACGTCAATACAGAAGAACCAGAGATAACTGACACTGACTCAAGTGATATCACTGACAATTTCCCAGACTTCAGTCAGCTCCCTCTGGAGCCACAAAAGGCTTCATACAACTGGTACACATATGCAGTTGTACTATATCTGTAAAATGTCTTTTACATTACATGATTTGAGTAGTGATGCCTTTATATGGAAAACACTTATACAGATACACGGTAATATTTCTATGCTATTTTGGAAACATTATCCTTATTCCTGCAGGCAGATGTACGTCAGGTGATTATCTGGCCAACACACAAAATATACTGTGTAAGAGGATGCACACAATGAAGGTGTGTACAAGGTGTCAGAATTCATTCTGTAGCCTCAAGTTTCAAGTTCAGTCCTTCAACTAATCAAAATAACTATCCACAATCATGAAGAAAATGCAGACCCTCCCTGCACATACACTTTATAAAAATCCTTGTAAAGTCAAGTGTGTTCAAACAAATCAGTGTCTGGGATTTGTTTTAACACACTCAACTTTACAAGGATTTTTATAATTCTCTGTCAAGGCTGTTCCTGCAATCTGCCAAAATATTGAAGGAAAATAACCCCCAGAAGTAATTTTCTACATTTTTTTCATATAATTGCAGCTGAATGTACAATGTCTGAGGCAGGCACACATTTATTTCCTCCTGCAGGACAAGTCAAAATGGTGCAAAGCGAGAGGATAGGCCTGTTTCCTCTGCAGCTGAGCTGTGGTCAGACACATTGTAAAAAAGGTTTCCTATGTAACCTTTGTGTGTGCGTGTTCATCATATCTCTATCTCTAGGGTCAGCATTGATTTTCTGCTTTTAACGACGGTAACCATGGCAACGCAGGGCATTTTATATACACCCATACTGTACACTCAAAGCGCACGCACACACACACACACAAAGACTGCAGGAAGGTGGACGCACAAGGGGGCAGTTTCCTAATGTACAATGGGAGAGCGGGAAGTGGAAAAGGTAGGGGCTGAGCAGCTGCATGAAGAAAATAGTGTGTTTGTGTGTGAGAAAGAAAATGAGGAGAAAGATGCAGTCAGATACAAATCAGATACAAAGAGGGGGAGATGGTTTCCTTTGCCCAAGGGCAGACTTACAGAGGCAGAAAGAGTGAGAGCACTCAGCATTAAGGGTTTGGAGTGAGACAAAGACAAAGAAAGAGACGGTGAACATAAATCTGTGTTAGTGAGGCGCTGGGGGACCCACAGTCTGTGCTTCCTCTTTATCTGTGTGACCAGACAGCACACCTCACTTATTTAAAAGAACATCTTTACTGTGGACAAAAAAAAAAAATCCCCCCTGACGTCTAGCTCTCATAAATGAACAAACAGACAAAGAGTCAGAAAGCTAATTCAGACACTTTCCCTGTCATACTTTCCTCCTGTGTATGTAAATATACACATGTACATTTTAAGCCCCTTGCCTTCTCTTACATTCAAGTGGTTGTACAGTTGTTACCAAGGCAACAAGACCCCATCCAGCTAAGCCTGAGGGTCTCTGCAGGGGTCTGTGTCATTTAGAGAGGCAGCTATCTGAGTGATACCCATCTACCTGAAACTACCTGAATATTTCATCTGTCAGAGGGCACCCTTAGCGTTACCAAGGCAACCACAGTACACAGTATGAGGCAGGTCAATATATACAATATAAATACAAGAAAAACATTAAGTTGAAAGCAGCTATATTACATTATAATCTAAATAAATATATAAATAAATACATTTTATATAGAAAACAAATGTAAACATATTAGGTGGAAAAAAAAACTTGATCTGACAAGATGGACAGAAAAGTTTGATTCATTTTATCCAGTGAGGAATTATAGAAGTAACTCAGTTTAGGTTTGATCTCGTATTAAAAAGGTCAAAATAGTTCAATGAAGTCTTAATGAAGCTAATTTCTCAAATCAGGCCCATAGGCTAGAGGCAGTGATGTGCAGGAATCACATGCTGATCCCCAGTCAGTGAGTGCTGGATGAAGCTCCTGTACATACTGGAGGAGGGAAATGAAGGTGTGTCTCTTACCTGGCATGATGACATCAGAGAAGCCCAGTTTCCTGGTGATGGACACGCCCCGGGTGAAGAGGACCATGTACTCCCGCCTCAGCTGCTCTATGTCTCCGTGGAGGAGCTGGAGAGCCACTGCTAGGCCTAGAATGAAATATAGGCAGAAAAGATCAAACCCTGAAATATTATTTTCCTGTATACAACAACGAAATGGCTTTGATTTCTCATCCCTTACCAATGCCACTCAAAATATATTATAACCACATTCCCAAATCTATAAACAATCATATATTGGTGAGCTCAGAAAAAGTATTGATGAGGGTATAATTCAGGTTTTATTAAAGCTGCATGGACTTGCAAGTCAAAAAACTACAGTTATATCTGCCAATAACAACACTTATGTGTATGGACAGCAAGCAAACACCCACGCACACATAAACAAAAATGCAAACAGCCCTGTGAGTCACCCCCAGTTCATTTTATTAAGAGGAAATCCTACATGAAGGCTGCTGTCTCAAATCAATATCCTTATGCAATAACTCCAAATGTCAGCACAGCTAAATTAAAGCAGTGAGTTGTGATTAGAGCTCAAAAAAGATGATGAGGATTATTATTGTTGTGGATGTTTTGGGGAAAGTCGGGAGGCAGTGGTGAAACGGTTCATTAGGTGAGGCGAGAAGGCTGCATATCAGATAGATAGAGGGTAATGCCTTAATTTAGTCATGGCTGGATTTAGCTATTGCTTCACTTTGTTATGTGGAGTAACAAATTAGATCACCAAGATGTTTTTAACTACTGCAAATTTAAGAAACTTTTTTCTGTGGTGTGATCATTCTGATCTGGTAGAGTAAATGCCTATAACTCAGATTCTGGTCTTTACTTCATTTTGACTAGAATATTTAGTCACTGTGTTTCGGTTTTGTAGGGCAGTGCACAGCTTGCGCTTCTATGACGCAGACCATTCCTCTGGTCTGAATAATTCAAAAATCACACAGAGTCCATCAAGTTGTTCAAAGTGGCACAAAGGTCTGGTTGGAATTCAAAGGAGAGTCTCATTAAGTTCAGGGGACATGTTTTTTTTTCTACCCTGGCTTTATCTTCCGGCCCCTTAATGTGGATCAAGCCTTTGGCATTTAAACACACATAAACAAAAACACACACACACACACACACAGACACAGACTCTAAAAGCTGCTGCAGGGCTACAATTAGGCAAACCAGCTTCATTACTATGCTGCCTGGAAGATGGAGCTGACGCTGACAGAAAAACTCTCAACCTTTGCTGCCCTCAGCCCACCCGGCCTGCCTCTTCACAAACTCAAAAAAAAGAAAAATAACAACTGAAAAACAAAACAGTAGAGTTGTCGCTGCCTCTTCTGTCACTGCCTACACATGCATGTGGAGGTGGGTAGCTGAATTATCTACCTGACCTGACTCATACAGAGCTCAGATTCTTATGAAATCCCTTTCATGGATAACTGAGCTACATCTAAACAAAATCACCATCTCTTCTCATCAACTCCCTCTCTCGTCTTCTCGAATTTGATTATCCAGAAGGCCCCCTTGACCCGGAAACATACAGGTAAAAAAAAAAAAGAGTCATTAGGGCTGCATGTGAACAAAACAACTGTCTCTCTGCATAGACTCCCTCTTTACAACCCAGTGTTCTTTATATTTTAAGGCATTGCATTCATCTCTCCCCTGCTAATTGGCTGCTAATAAGAGCTTTCTGGCTCACTGCCAGGTCCCTTTTAAAGGAGAACCACACAGCAAGACTGCTAGACACACACACACAAGGATGTGCACACTTGTGCAAAGGCGAAGCACACACATTTGCACACATATATAAACATATACACATATACGCACATTACGTTATCTCACTCCACTGCACACTTGTTTTAATTGCCCTCCTGACACTAAGTGTAATAAATTGTGGTCCTTAAATTATGCATGGTGTTCCATAACTCCTGCCTGGACATTTTCTACTGAGGAGGAGACACTGACCTGTTTGCTAAAGACGAAATATTCTCTCCAGTTTGCACATTTCAGTGTTGAGGCCAGACAAGAGACTCAAGTGTGTTATCTATACTTTAATGTTGTTCCGCAGCAGAGTAATTGCCCTTTGGGAGGGACTGACTTTACAGATGAAAATGTACCCCGGTGAAAAAAGAAAAGTGCTTCAAGTGATGTTGTAGCTGTTTTGAATGTCGAGTAGGCAGGGAACTGTTAAGGTACGGGAAGATTTAAGAACAGAGAAAAAGGAGTAATCTGAGAGTTTGCTTTGGCGATGTTTCCTGGAGCATTCTGGCTGACTTCAAAAAACTTGTGGCTGTATATGCATCTTCGCAAATTTGGCCATGAAATCAGGCTGTTACAACTTGTCACTGCTGCTATCGGTGCTACTCGAGTAAGAGCAGGTGTGTGTGAGACATGTAATTAAAGAGACAGGAGTTAAGAGCCAACAAGAGTACAATCCTTGCAAAAGTAAAAATGTCAAAGCTAATAAAATTATAATGAATACATTTGGTCCAGACAGATGAACGGTGCTCATAGTGCATAAATGAAACCCAGTATCCAGCACTCATTATCTTAAAAATTTAAATTATTACCTCTGCTTTGTGATTAAAGCATTTTTCTTTCATTTCATAAGATCAATGTCAAATTTAGTTAAGTGGTGGAAATGTAATTTTGGAACGAAGTCGCTTGAATTATGCATGCCAGCATATTGTGACAAAAGACCCGCAGCTCTCCTCTAATGCACTTTGAAAGAGAAAGCACTGAGGCAAATCAGGCGTTCAGGCTGGATCAATGTCTTTAGCTGACAGCCGCTCAATAGTCAGCATCCAAGTGTTTGTGATAAACCGCACTTTGCAGCCAAAGACAGGAGTAAACTCTTTAAAATAATTCACTTACATGTGTTTATGATGAGTGTGTCAGTGTGTATAATGCTGTCAAAGTAAAAGCCTGAAGCAAACACGTACATGATGGATCATTTTAGAGACAATGCTGTGAACTAAGGCAACATGCTGCCTTCTGTCAATGTTGCTTTTACAAATTACTGTGATTAATTGTTTTTGATTACAAAATCTTAATGTCATCCAGCAGGCACCAAACACTGGAGAAACACTTATCTGCAGTGTCATCTCCTGAAAGTAATGGAAGTTTAACAGCAACAATGCACCACAGTATCTGTATGAGTCATCTCTTATTAAATCTGATAACTTGTGTGTACTCATGTGTGTTATCTATGATAATACAGCCAGTCAACAGTCATAGTTGCAGATAAAGCTGATGTATAGGAGGAACTTGATTAAGATTTTATTGGAGTCCAATAGCAGATAAGAAAACAGTCAACTAAGTGGTTGCTTAATATTCCTATTTCAGTGTCATTTCTCTGCTTCATGTTTTATCAGAAATTAATTTTGACTTTTGTTGCACTTATCAGCTCAGCAACGCAAAGTGCTTTACATCTCCACCCATTCAACAGCAGCTCTGCCATTTAACATTTTTAGCTAGATGCTGCAGTTCTGTTATGAACCGACGCGGCTCGGGTATCGCACACTGTGCTAAATGGCTTTGTGTCACTCCGTTTAATTACTGCATCCCTTCACACTTATACGAGATTATTCATGATAATTTAACACACTGGAGTTGTATGACTTCTCCTCAAGTAATTATTGGTCTTCTGAGGGGAGGTGGAAAGAGGAGCTGACTCAGTAAGATCACTCTCACAGATTCGTGACATTCCTATAATCTTTTCTTGCATCTCTCCGGTCTGCATGCCGATAGTCCTCAAACAATTATCAACCTTCTCTACGGAGCAGGTGTGTGGTGTGTGGTGTTCCTCTAAGAATACATGAGGGAGATGTAAGAAGATAATGAACTTTGTTAACACACAAAATGAATATTTTGTGTATAAAAATAACAGCCTGCAGCACGTTTGCAGCAACATTTCACAAATATGTTTATGGAAATCAGCTTTAAAGCAAACTTCTGATGAACTGCTGCTGATTGCTTCCTGTTGGTTTACTTGCCCTTTTATGCAAACAGCTGCAAACTAGCCAACACTGTTTAATTCATGATTACAGTACTGTATGTCTTCTTGCTTCATGCTCAGTACCCCATCCCAGCTACCTTCACTGCAGATTAGATTTGGAAGCTGTATTTCTATGATTCTTAAAAACACTGTATAATCCACAGGGATGATGAACAGACACTCACTGCGGAACAAACCTCTTCATATGTCATGTGACATTTCTTTGACGTTTGAAGGCTTCAATGTTCTAATTCTCCACCAACCTGTTGCTATGGGAAACTGCTGATGCTGCTGTTCCGTATGGTGCAAATGCAGCTATTTATAAAAATCATCTGAATGCATTTGCAACAGCAGGCTTCCTGCAGAGACAACCATGCAACTGATCTGCTAAAGAGGAACATCACACCCACATAAACACTACTCAGACTGACCGGAAAGTGAGCAAGCCGCTAAGTTTGCCATCACAGCATAAACAAGGGTTTCGTGAAGGAAACAAACCCGATTTCATCAAGACTGCTGAATTAAGAGCTTTGAGAGTTGTTCCCTGATTTTAAAAACATGAAGCATAACAAAAAGTGAAACAGCACATCCGCTTAAGACCAAATCACGCAAGGAGGTCAGCTTGTAGCATTACTAAACCCTTTGTTGTCTCGAGTCTCAAGCCAAGTATGATGTGAACGTCTGAGGAAGCAAAATGGATACAACAGGTGTGGTTCTTACCGGTGTTGGAGCCGGACAGGTTGTACCTGGAGTTGGCCTTTTTGATGATGTTCTCATGGATCTGGTACCACTCACTCTCAGTGTTGCACCTGAGACACAAAGATGAGAGAAAGTAACAGAAAATAAATCGACTTTATATATTGTGGCATATCTTGTGTGTATTTTGTGTGGAGTCTCAATTCTATGTTATTAGTTAGAAAAACAGCACTAGTTGGTATTCTGTTGCACTGCACCTCGCACTCTGACCAACTGGTTGCTTGTAATATATAATGTATTTGTAACTAAAAACAAAACCTCTTATTTACAGTCAGGGCAGATCAGGTGAAAACAAATTCTTACTTGTAGTGACGTCTTGCCTGACACCATTTCTGAAAACATGCAGCTGAGAATTTTAATGCTAAGCCAACAGAAACCTCACACTAAAACCTCTCACTGGTATTACCGCAGGTACAGAGAAAGTGGTTGTATTTTCTTCTGAGCTAAGTGTATTTGGCCAGTCAGTCTGATCCAGATATAATTTAGGTCAAACTACTGTGTCGACAGTTGCCTTTTCTGTCCCTCGGGGCATTCAGTAGACTGGGTTGGACCATAAAATACTTCCACTGCCGCTAGTAGTGAAAAAAGCAACAAGACTCTGAAGTGCAACAGGCAAATGTGCAACGTCTACCTTTATGTTTGTGAAATGTTTCTATTGATACTGCTGTTATTTGATTAGACTACCAGCTCATATGATAACCTGAACTGAATTGCTTTGTAGCTTCATAAAAGGGAATTCTAGCACTAGGTTTCTGAGCGCTGATACATGTATCTGTTTTACAAGAAATGTAATATCGCAGCTGCTCGTCCGTATTAAAAGGAGCCAGTTGAGGTGGTTCGGGGCGTCTGATCAGGATGCTTCTTGGGTGCCTTCCATTGGAGGTTTTCTGGGCCCTGAAACCTCTACAACTGGCAGGAGGCCCAGGGTAGACCCAGAACACGCTGGAGAGACTACCTATCTCATCTGGCCTGCGAACACCTCAGCGGCGCCCAGGAGGAGCTGAAAGGCGTTGCTGTGGGAGGGACGCCTGAAATACCCTGCTTAACGCTTTGCCAATGCAACCTTTAAAGCACAGTGACTCATTCTAGTAAAGAGATCTAGCATGTTTATCATTCGTTCAGAGATGCTGATGTACAGGTTGTTTTACCTTTTACCATTTCCTGCAAGAAAGCAAAATGTTGAACTTTTCCTTTAAGTCTATCATGGTTTGATAAATAGAAGGAAGAACTTAGTAGTGAGATGTCGGTTGTTTGCAGTAACTTACGCATAAACCTTGAGCAAGTGGTCGTCCTTAGAGTCAGCAGTGAGGAGATCAGCAATGCTGACGACAGCACAACCAAACGGCCGCCTGTACTGTACACTGCACAGGTTCTTCTTCTCCCCTGCTCCCATCCTCCCTGCACACACACACACAGACATGCAAAAAATGGATCCACAGTAAGAAAAGTACTGCTATGAAAGCCCTGGAGATTTAGAAAAACATGTAGTGCTCAGTAGAATAAAGACACGGCACCTATTCTTATGATGTGTACAACGATGTAGACGTCTTTTCGCAAATCACTGCTCCCCAAATCCTGACAAGCAAGACAGAAGAACATACATTAGAATCAGATTCAATCACTGTAAACAAGCTACAGAGCACAGACTTATTATAGCTTTTAGTTTTCAGCAGAATGGAACATGAGTTAGGTCAGCTTTACATAGGTTTAAAGTGCTCTCAGTCACTACTCACCACAAACAGTGTGCATTGTCTCTCTGTCTTCTCTGGAGACTTTGGCAACCCGCTCTTATTCAGCCTGACAAAGAACCTCTCACTGTACAAGAGGAGACACAAAGAGAGGGAACATACATTGAGATGAACAGGGTGAGGAGGAGTGATGGCTGGGTGTCATCGTAAACAACTGCATCCAAGCCACTGCTAACAGGAACAGAATAAAGATTAGAGGCAATGTCAGAAAATGTCAAGCGCTGAATGGTGGGCACTGGAGAAATGGCTTCAAAGTTCAAACTTCAAACTGAAGCTGTGTGAAACCTTAAAACAGAGCGCGAGGCAGGAGAAAGACAGGCAGACAGGGAGCAGAGACAGAAGGATAGAGGGAGGGAAAAAAGATATACAAAGCTTGAATTACTGAACCAAATCCCCGTCTGCAACACATCCGACAGCTAGTACATCCACACGTGGCTCCTCCACAGCCAAATCAAATATTCATTGTGTTGTTGCATATTGTGGATTCTGACACTTTTTAGCCCAGATACTGGACTGTCAGCAAAAACAGTGATGGTTTACAACAAACAACACAAAATGTACACATAGTCTTGGAACTGCCAAACTGGTTGTCATAAATACTCTCGCTGTGACAGAGCCATCATTAGCAGGGTGACTATGGGGAGAAAATGAGAAAACTCACCTGTTAAGTGAATGGTATGGTATATAATGGTATATAATGGCAAATGTCAAGTAGAGGTGAGGATGTGAATAGTTTTGCAGGTGTCAAGGGATCCTCAAAGGTCAAAAGTCTATCGTCTATAAATATATTTGTCATCTAGGGAACATGGATGTGTGAACAAAATTTTATGGCAATCCATCCAGTAGTTGTTGAGGTATTTCAGTCTGGACCAAAGTGGTGAAACGAGCCGACATCCCAGAGCTATGATGCTAGCAGGCTAAAAATAAAGCTATAAGCATCTCCACTGAGACAATTGCAAAAGGAAATTGTCCAGCTTCCTGTCTAAACAACACTGAATCATACTTTGGATATTTTGAACTTACTCTATAATGCAACTGTAAAATATCAAATTCAAGTGCTTCACAGTGCAGGATGAACTGTCTCGAAATAACAGCTTTGGCCTCAAATGCCCCGCACCCCCTCAGCCCAACCCCCCCTTTCGTGCAGGCGGGAAATGAAGTGCATGTCGGGCAAAAACAGAAAGGACGGACACAGATCGCCTTTTCATTCTCTTTGTACCCCGTCCTCTGTCTGTCTATCTCGCACACACTCTCAGAGAGAGGCAAGCGGAGGCATCCTGCTGGGCCCGTCTCATCCTGGCTGGCGAGCTGTGGGCTAATCCAGTTAGGTGACTTTCACAGTCCACCGATAAGCAGAGAGAAAACCTTGTAATGCACCAGCGCCTGACAATGAGCCAAGTCGCTGGCACGGCTAGCAGCGCGAGCTACAGTAGGCCCATTCACACCAGAGCAGAATTTACCCGAACAGATCCTATATAACTTGACTTCATGGTGCATACAGCCACAATGGATTAGATGTTTTATAATAGTCTGAGCTATTAAGAGCTCTTATTACAAGCTTAAAAGTTGTCATGTCCCTTCTCCATGATGTAAATAAGAGGCTGCGTCTGCACTGTAATTCACTGTTTTGTGTATGTAGGGCAGCGGGTGCTCATATTTGAATTAATTAGGCTCCTGACTATTAATTATACAAATTCTTATGATTTTTCATACATGTATTCCTTCAGTAAAGTTTTCCTTTTATCAGCCGTATTGGAGTGAACCAGTTGAGAGCCAGTTCGATTTAGATGCGGTTGTTCCTCATTAGCTGCTCTCTGTAACTTTCCAGGCCATTTATCCGGCCATATGGAGACAGATTCCTATGCATTAGACATGAGACTTGTGCACACACTGCCGAACCCTAATTAGTGCTCTATTGTTGAAACCCCAACCACCAATTAACTGCCACTCCTGCAGACACACACACACATACACAAGTCCCTCTCCTTCTCTTACATGCCCTCCTCCTCTGGCGCCAACTCTTCTCCCTCACAGCTGCAGAGTGTTGATCACCCGAGCTAAGAGGACCAGTGCCCCCCCCCCTCCAACCCCCCTCCCAAGTGGGACCTTATCTCCCCCTATCACCACTCGCATTAACATAACATGAATGGCCGATTTCCCTCCCCTCTGGGCCCCAATGGCGCTCGCTATTCCCTCTCCTGATATCGATGATTGTATTAGGAGCCGTGCGCTCACCCGACGTCGGGCGGAGTGGAGGGAGGGGATGGTGTGCGACTGGCGTGTAAAATACTGGATAAATTAACTGCCACTATTGCATCCCACCCCCACCCTCTAAGTCCTAAATCTACCCCTGGAGGCCACGTGTAGAAAACGACTTCAGAACACAGTAGCCAAGGAAAACTTAGCCATTAAAGAAAGACACAGACAAAGAACAGACAAAACAGATAAAGAAACAGACAGACAGAAAAAAACAACAACAAACAAACACACTTTAGCCTCAGCTCTCCACAGAGAAACATGCACACACACACACGTGCCATGTGTCCAAGACCAGCCATCCACGGGCGACCTTGTTAGAGGTCTCCCAGCTTGGAAGAGGGAAGAGTAAGTGTGTGAAAAGTTGGTAATAAATGTGTGTGTTTGGTCTGAAATTGCCACAAAACCTACACAACAAACAGAGCAGCAGTACAGTATACCCCTCTGTGTGTATGCTCTGCTGAGGAGTCATTCAAAGAGTCTGAACTGTACACAAAGAAGCTGCCATGGTGCACAGGGGCTGCTGGCGTTGGCATGGTACTGAGACAACGGGTCGGACCCCCCATCTGGTTCTCTGACACCACACACACACACACACACACACACACTCGCACACAAACCACCGGCACAGAGGGAAGTGTTGAAATGGCTCCCTGCCAGGCAGCTTGTGTAAATTTGTGTGTGTGCGTGCTTGTATCTCTCTCGCTCTCTGTTTATGTGTGTGACCAGACAGTGAGAGACAACGTTGGCAAGCTGCCATTGCGAGATCTTCCTCGAAGACAACTGATGCGATTGCAACACACACATAAAAAATCAGAGCCACAAAGGCACAGTGGCTAAGGTCTTTGACTCTATCTCTCAAAACTGAGAGAAAATCTGTAATTAGCTGATTTATGAAACAAGATAAACTGTTATGAGAAAACCAAGCATTGTATCTGTTCATTATTATTCTACTTGATGAGTTCAGTTTGGACAAATGAGCATTGCTTTTATAATATAGGTGACATTTCAGCTAAAGCCGACTTCATTATGTTTCACAGAATGTACCATAAAGTCACTTCAAATGCGTGACAGAACTCAAGGAGTCCAATTACCTCTTACCTGGCTGAGGTACTCAATCTTTCAAAGTAGAAGAAGATGGAGAGAGAGCAGAGCAGACAGCGAGAGAGAAAGAGAGACGGATAATGACAGTGATGGGAGGAGAAAGTGGAACTTAATATGATACCACTGGACGCTAATCGCCCACTTCAAAACAAAGCGCAGGCTCGGAATAGGAAGAAATGTACCTTCGTTACTGCCAAACCTTTTACCTCACATCACAATTTTTGGATGTATGAGTTAAGAGGAGACAAGACAGCTTATTTAAATATACTTTGCTAATTAAAAGTTGCTCCACTGATACATCCTGTGCTTGTGTGTATACATGCAGATCTGTTTGCTCTGAAACTCATCTTTCTCTCAGATAAACCACATGATGAGAACCAAACAGCATTGCACGCCTCTTGTAAAAATAGAACCTCTTTTCTTGTGTTGCTATTATTCACACAGTGCTGGAGTAAACCACAGACTGTCTCTATGCAAGGTTTAAAGAAACTTAGGTCAACCAAGTTTGCACAATAGTTAAATTTCCTGCCAGAAATGTTGATGAATAATGAAGTAGAAGTGGAGTAACAGTACGCCGCGCAAAATAATAAAACTATGAGTCCCATCAATGTCACCCTTGTTCCTCTGATGTGACCCTGTGGGGCGGAGAGTAGTGTCAAACACAAGCATGACTTATCAAAGGAAGTTTCAGTGTTGCCGTGCTCATTTCTCAGCCCACTCATTTCCCCTCGCCTGACGAATCCACTTGTTTGTGACATCAAATGGAATTTGCTTTGAACTATAAAACCGAGGAGTTTAAATACAGTCTTCCATTTGGCCGACGCCCGATCAAGAGGAGACTGTGGTGTGTGTGTTGGTGTGCGTGCATGTATGCATGCGAGTGACGTGTCCACACTCCCAGGGTGATGGGGCTCTTTTATGTGGACAGCACAGACACTTTTTATATGGTCTTGCCCACTTTTATGTGTCCATTGCTTTAACAACCTGCTCCATTTAATAAATCTTCATCAATATAATTAGCACAAACTTTGTGACATGAGAGTGGGGTGATAATTAAAGACGTCCCTCTCTCCCACCTGTGATCACTAATCAACCTTGTTGCATGTCTGTAGATTTTGCACCAAGAACAAAAACAAGACCAATACAAGCAAACAGTTTTTGATCAAATACCATGATGCAGAGTGAAAACGTTTTGCATACTGGCAAAAAACGAATACTACACAACCACAAAAAGTAATAATGTCGCTAATGTCAGTCATAGCATTCAAACGTGACGCATTTTATATCATTATTTCTTAAAATTCTCTACCTGAGTGGCCGGTTCTCTCGCCCATCGTAAATGTGGAAGAAGACTTCCAGCTCCTCTCCCAGATTGGCGCTCATCAGGCTCTTCACATGGACAAACAAGTGATGGGTGCTCGCAGGTGCAGGGGTCTCCTTCTTGCGATGCCGATGTTCCATCTGTGGAGCAGCAAAAATCTATAATTAGTCTGAGTGAGGATATTTTAATAAATCAGAGTTATAGTTGCAACTATACAGAAATGTAAATAAATAAATAAATAAATGAATAAAAGTGATTAAATTTCACATACTGTGCCGTTTTGATGGGGTGGATTTGGGAAAGGTTAAAAAAACAGTGAAATCCATAAGCTCTAAATCCCAAAAGATCCTCAAATGCAGGATCAAAGCTTATCAAATACAGTTAATGCGAGGGCGAAAAAAACATGTGGTTACATCTTTTATTTCATTCAAGAGCTGCTGTATTTAGTGTTGAGTTTCCCAGTCAAAGATAAATAATTTTTCTTTGAGACATCTCACTGTTAGGAGGAGATTTGCTGCACATTTGCATATATATTTGAAGACAGTCGGAAAAAGAGGCTAAGATATAGATTTTGTTGATATAGATCGAGTTAATATAGCGTGTAATATCACAGACCGTCAGCAGCACCAAGGGGCTACGATGTGAGAATCTGAGCTGCATTGTCTGACTGCTTCTTTGTTGCAACCTCGGTGCCAAAGAACCAAATGGGACACAGGATGCACATATTGCTGTGCATAAAGATGCACGCATAAACAAACACTTTATACATAAGCACTTGCAGATTTATGTCTGCACTTTACAATACAAGGGCTTTCACAGAAATCGATTATAGTCTACGGAAACACATTTAACATCTTCCATTACCTCAAACAGGTTATTTATTCACCTTAAGCATTTATCTTCCAGTAGCATAATTATTTTCTTGACACAAAGACATAATGATGTTGTGGTTTGCATCCCTTTCTTAATCTCTGAGAAACACAAACAGTAAGATTCACACTGAATATAAATGCAAGCAGAGACAATGCAGCACGTCTCAGTGTCGGGTGGTGCAGTGGCACTGTCTGCTATAACATGCTATATTAAATCAATCAAATCAAAAAGATCAATAAAGCGTCGCACACTTTGGTGCAGCGTAGTAAATACCATCCAGATCAACTTGCACATTACAGCTCTGTTTATGAGAGGTTCATCCTAATCTGCTGTCAACATCCAAAAATACAAGGACACACACACACACACACACACACACACAGAGCACCAGATGGCCAGTAGTGCCACTGCCAAATTTTGCTCCACATTCACGTCTGTAGTAGGATGTAAAGAGATGGGAAGGGAGGCAGGAGGAGGATGAGGAGAGAGGAAAAGGAAGAGACTGAAGAAAATGCAAGGGCCACAGGCCAGTGCCACAGAAAGACATTAGAGGAGTATCAAGAAGCAAACATACAAAGGAGGAATTGCTACAATGCCAATCACCTGCTACACTATATTAATAGAACAGACTGTATGTATTAAAAAACAGGATTCTTGTCTATGGGGTAAATGTGCAGCTGGAGCCAGCAGTCCAGTTAGCTTAGCTTAGCATAAAGACTGGAATATAGAGAACAGCTAGCTCAACTTACAACATCACCACCCAGCACTAAAAAATGTTGATATATTTTCTTAATTTTTAGGTTGATAGGCTGCCATATTTTTACAACAAGTCTGTGAAAGAAATATCATTCTTTGGACCTTGTTGGGTTCAGTCCCAGAAGCACTAACTGCAAATTCTACAAGTTCCACAGCTAAGGTTGAGGATCGATTTTGACTTGGGCTCATATCACAGGTTCTGAATGGGGCCACTGGGTGTAGAACGTGCCAGTGATTGAAAAAAAATGGGCAAGCAGTGTTCCAATTTGGCCTCTTTTTGTGGAAATAATAAAATCTATTACTGCAATCACAAGATCTATAATCCTTGGTGGGACGATATAAGGCAAAAAAGTCAAACCCAGAAGACAAACAATACACAAGTGCTGATGATGTGACAAATACAGTTTGGATTTGATTGTTTCTTGCATTACAAAGATGCTGTTTGGCAGCCGACTGTCAAGGCACTGATGTTGCCATGTACATGAACACACCCCAAGAGTGCATTACCAGGGGATGACAATATTGCTTGGACAAAAAATAAAGACCTGAGATAGTATAGGACAAGTCACTGGAAGGTGATTCTCATGTGAGATAAACAGTGACTGCCCAGAGGGTAAGAAATCAATCTGATATATATGATATGCTTTGGAAAACAGTTGACGGTACTGTAAATACAAACATATTAAAAAAACACCAACCTGGTCCTCTAAGACTCAAACATGGTAGAACATTATGCTACAAATCATTTTACAATTGCAATATGTCAAAATGATGAATATGTTTTGTTTTGTTTTGTCTTGACTGCTCTGCCCTGTCTGACATCCCAGAAGAAAACATGCTGGAGAATGATCTAACAACAAGGCACTGACACTGTCTTTTACCAGATCACTTTTTCTATACACAACGGGGCTGAGCTGGTTTTCACGCAGAATGACTAGGTCCTGGAAGGCCTAATTTATGCTGTGGGATTTTATTACGAGGTTATTTTCAGTGTGTCATTTAAGCTGCCCGGCGGGAGCAGTGTGTGGTTATATGACAGCTTCAGCATGACTAGACACAAAGGGTAGACATGACAGCCTTGAATAAGGCTGGCAG
The DNA here is from genome assembly GCF_001640805.2 of Lates calcarifer. Lineage (NCBI taxonomy): Eukaryota > Metazoa > Chordata > Actinopteri > Centropomidae > Lates > Lates calcarifer. The sequence goes on along the minus strand of NC_066850.1, from coordinate 2,330,889 downwards.
CCCTGCTGGCATCATATAATGCTGCGGGTAACACAGAGAGGCCGGGAGAGAGATAGCTGAACAGAGGGAGCATGACCATATGTGTGCTTGCCCAACCGTCTTATTATTGTTCACTCCGTAATCTTTTCCTAAACAGCACGGCACAGCACCAAGTGGAGTGACGGTCCAACTACAAGGAGCTTCTAAAAATGAGAGAGGGGTCAAACTGAGGCCAAAGAGAAACTTCTACATCCCTTCACCAGAGCCGTCTTTCATCACTCACTTCTACATCACTATTAAAGCTGCTTTTCATCCCCCTTTTAAGCTTGTGGGAGGGAGACCTGTGCGGCAAGCAGAGATGCATGTGAGGGTTTTTAAGTGTGTGTGTGTACTGTATCTCTTTAGTGATAACTGGAGCCACAGAGGAAATTTTACTGCCGCATGTCCAGGGCCAGGCCTGAGCTATCTATCACTGCTGTCTGACCTGTCACCGGTAATGAATCCATCCTTCTGGGAGCTAAACTCTGGTCTGCTCTGCTCTGCTCACGCTGAGTACTGAACTCACTCTCCAAGGAAAAAAATGGGAAGTTTGAAGCTGACTTGCCTTTAAACTACACACAGCTTTACCAACTGATCAGACTTAGCATGAGACTGGGGAGCCAATTAGGGATTTGGAAGAGGGTTTTCTTCTCTCACTTTTAAGCGACTACCAAATAAAATGCTTCAAAGGGCGTCTGTTTTCAGGAGTCAAGTCAAATGAGTCAAATAAACATCAGACCTCAATCTCTACGGACAAAATTTCCTTGTAACTACAACAGAAAGGACAGGATGTGCCCTGCTCAGGTTACTTACCATTTTTGAAGCTACCAAAACTGAACAATGAACTAAAAGATAGTAAAATGCTACATGGCGCTGTGCGGAACTGCAGACAGAATTTGATCCATTGATAATATAAAATATTCCTTAAGTTTCAATAGAACTACAATTTACTGAAAAATAATTTTAAAATGATCAGACATTTTAAAATAGTATATACTTCATTTTGGAATCAAACTCATTATACTTGAAATCTCTATTATTCAGTGCCCTGACTGTCTTTTCTTTATCTGTCTCAGTATCCTCTCACTGGGCAAATATCACATAATTCCTTGACACAATGCAGCAGTCAAGCTATATTTTCCCAGCACACACAAAGAAACACACACGGGCATACATACACACACCAGGTAATCCCCATCTCAATTTAATTAAGCCATACAGACAGTGCAAGACAGAAACAAAGAAGCTGCTCTCATAAACAAAGATCTCACTGAAAAATACTGATGTAATTTGGGCTCAGTGTGATGGTGTGTTGTGCCCCGGTGCGAGCGAGTGTGTATGTTTTTATACGTGGACGGCAGCGGTGGATGTCTGTCCCTTTATCTTGTCCCCAGTATAGGGGAATTGCAGTCATTTGCTCATTTTGTACAACATTTAATAGAGGTGCATTAAGCTTTCATCCTGCTACGCCTGCTTTTGTTTTGACTAACAAAAAAAGAAACAGACGGATTAAGAGCTTCAATTACCCCTGCGAAGGGAAAGCCGCCACAGTGTGTGTGTTTGCATGTGTGTGTGTGTGATACAATTCTCCCCGCACTGTATCAGGGCAGAGAAGTGGTTGCCACGGTAACAGAGGTTGGGGCTCAGAGAAAGCGGGAAGGAGAGGCAGAGAGGGGAAGGATGGAGGAGTATGGGAACAGAGGGAAAAAGGAGAAATTCAGACGTTCAACTTTGGTTCAAAAGACACTGATGCTAGTAATGCTAACACTAAAATGGAACTGGTATTTATCAATATTATGAAAAGCAGCTAAGTTAACACAAAATGACAAACTGTTAGAATGTTTGTTATTGATAGTTTCGCTAATTTTATTTTATTTTTTTCTAATGTTTTGAAGCAAACATGGCTGAGAAGGCTTTCAAGTAAAATAAAGTCACTATTTATGCTGCAAGTGTTGCTGGAGTTTTGACCTCTTCAAGCCCTCAAGGTGCTCGGAAAACTGGAAATGTGAAGTTACAGTAATCCCTACTTTAAGGGCCTGGTGTGCCTGGGTGGAGAAATGGGGAGGGTTTGATGTGGTCTGCCAGTTCACACCAATATCTCTGCCATCTGCCAGCTTTGGGGAAGAGGTTTGAAAGACTGCCGTCAGTGATGGATAGCTTCTCACATAACCTCAGAGGTTAGCTGGGGGAGAGAAGGCACTAAAGCGAACAGGCTGGTAAAACATCCTTCAACTGTCTGATGCGATCAGCTGAAGGGATGTGTTTTACAAAGCGTTTTGCTTGAAGCAAGAAGCAGCTGTAAGTCTGTGACATTTTCAAGACACATATTTTCATCAAAATGGCAACACACCAAAGCTATAGTATAAGTATTATACATCTATCCAGATTCATTATCTACACCCACTTACCCTGTGCTGGGTAGTGGGATGGTGGAGCCTATATCCTACATTTATAGAGCTGCAGAGAGGCAGGAGCTGATTCTCGTTCCTTTTTCCCCAATGACAAGATCATGTGACTCTCTCAATATTAAACTGGCAATAAACAATATTAAACTAAATCAATCCTCAATTTTGCCTGCAGCAACTGTGACGCTGTGTTTTGCACACAAATTTAACAAAAACCTCGATTCAAATGTCAGACTGGCCTTTTCTCCACAGCAATGGCAGCTAAGGCTAATGGGTACTGACGTACTTAGAGCCATGTGCTATTCTAAAATGATGGACAACTGTGATTTCACAGAAACGAAGGGGAAGTAATGAAAACCGAGGGACCTGACATACGCCCATGTGACTGTTACATTATCCAGAGGAGCATTTCTGTGTTAAGTAACCTGCAGATTATGAAAAGTGGAGAAAAGAACAGTAAGGACAGAAGAGAGAGAGGTTATGAAGAGTTGAAATCGGGTCCTGTAATCACCCACACTTCACCACCCGACTCCACCAAAGAGAGCAGATGAATATCATGTGAGGGATTGTAAGACCACTCACCAGTCTGTAAAGCTCTGTGACGCTGATTTCGTCTGGGTCCACCATGCTGAACTCTCGCCTGGGCACCAGGTCCAAGCCGAGTTGTCTGTAACGCACAGACACATAGAGCATATACACACAGTGAGGCAGTGAATGAAATCAAGGTCAGATCATATTAAAACAATATGAATTCATATCCAGCTCTGTGGTGGACAAAACAGACAAGGTCGCCTGAGTTGAGCATCAACGACAAAGTGAACAAACACACACTATATAAACCCACAAGTGCATACACACACATACAAACAAACCAGTGCTGTCAGATCAGCATTGTCACTCGTCTAAATAAACTTGACAGATCATCCTCCTCTCTGAGGAACAGATGAAAGAGAAACTCCCTCTCCCTTTAGCCCCCTGCTATGCCCACTGTCCTCTTTATCCATCTTCCTCCGACTGCTCCCACCCATTTCTTTCTCTCTCCATCCTTTAACCCTCTTTGGCCTCCGTAAACAGCTCTGCCTCTAACTTTCTCACGTCTTCCTCCTCCTTTTCTTCTTCTTATCCTCATCGAGGCAGGCATTCTCAGTGGACCAAAACGGCACGCTAGAGTGTGTCTCCTTGTCAGCAATAAAAGAGACAGGCCTGGTCAACCATACAACAGCCCACGAAGAGGGGCTGTCCAACCATCTCCTCAATAAGGAGGAGGTTGTGTGTGTATGTGTGTGGACATGGAGTCTTTGAGGAGGGCCCACAGCGGGGAAATGAAGGAGAGTGAAGGACAGATAGAAAGAGAATGACAGAACTTTTTTTTTTTTTCCCCAATTTCATCCTCATGGCATGGAGAGGAAAGAGAGAAGAAAGAGAGAGGAGGGATGGAGAGAGCGCTGTCTGTGCGAGAGGGGACTTGATTTGAGTGAAGAGTGAGCCTGCAGGGAGGGAAGGTGACAACAAAAGACAGAGGAGCAAGGAGAGAAGAAAGAGCCAGGCGGAGAGAGAGAATCTGGGAAAGAAGGAAAGACGAGTTGGAGAGCTGCAAGAAGCCCCAGGAACAAAGCTAAGAAGGCAGAATAAACAAGCAACTGAATCACATATCCGGTATTATTACAATATTCTATTTTTATGTGAAGAAACAGGAGAGGTGACACGTTTCTTTTCCAGACAGTGTCAGTTAAGTTGAGCCAAATCATCCCATTAGCAGATATATGGATGGTGAATTTGCTAGATTTGACGAGGTAAAAACGCAGAGTCGGGTTGTTCTTTGTAATTTGAGTCATGTTGCAGTTAATAGATGCAAGAGACAGGCAGAGGCGGAAAGGGAGACTAAGACGTCCAAGCTGTCATGCTGCTGAATGTATAATGGTTATGAATTCCTGAGTTAGTGGATGATCACTTTGACAAAAAGGACAATTAACTCTATCTCTCTGTACCAGTTGGAAAACTAACTACATTACGTAAAACACAACGAGAAATGTCTGACCCTCATCCTAATGATGCTAGTGCTTTCTTGCTGTGAGTCAATAAAGCTGCACATGAGTTGTACAAGAGTTTTGTTTGACCAGCTGCCAACATGCAGTACTGCAAACTCTGCTGTAACAGCTCTTGTGCCATTGGAAAGAACTATCCCCCGAGCAGGGACGTTATGTGCCCAGAAACTGTGGCAGAGGAGCTAAATTTTTTTATTCCACCAGTCAAAACACTTCTGAGTTCCTCAAAAGGTTCCTGGTTCCCTGGGAAAGTTTGTGCTGTGGAAAGTGTCTAGTGCTAGACAACAAACAGGAAAACGTAGTGCCTTGTGCCTTGCATTAAAAAGTTTATCGACCTATTCAGCAGACTCACAAAATGATTTTAAAATGCATCCGCCAAAAAGCAAGGCTTCAAAGACATTCTGGTTCACAACATTACCATGCAATAAAAATATACCTTTTACAAAAAAAAAATAAGCTGACAGAATGTTTCCTGTGATGGATTGCCAGCCTAAAGCAAGCCTCTAGTCTCTGGTATTTAATTTAAACACAGAACTGTAAAACAAACAGATTCCAACGGTTGAGCGAAGGGTAAAAAAAAACTATCTTGCAAAACTTTAAGTGAAATAACTCTTAATGTCATGAATTAGTAATGTGCTGAGAGAGGAACAAATCACCATGTCCTTTGAGATGGAACATGGCATTGGTGTCTGTATGTACTCTGAGAGAAACTGCTCTTGAAGCCATATTAGGACATTTGAAAAGAGAGGGCCTCTTTCTTTCTGCCCTTCCTCTACTCACTCGTTGCCCCAGTCCAATCTCGCCGTGATGTGCTGCTTCACGTCCCTCATGCGGTCATGGGTGAGGTGGCCCACCAGCACCTGCCTCCTCAGGTCCAGGATTTCATTCATCACGTGCCAAAGCCGGTGGAACAAATCCCCCTCATTCTTCTGTGGACGGAGAAAACCAGAAAAGGAGGGATGGAGGAGGAAAAAGAGAGTCAGTGAAAGGCGATGAATGAAAAGGGAAATTGCCAAGAAATAAAGAGAAGATAGAGGGGAAGACATGGATAAGGAAAAGAAAATATACAGCTGATTCTAGCCACCCAAGACATAAGTGAAAACAAAGTGACAGAACACGCATTAAGAGAGCCAAATCGACTTTGAGAGGAGGAGGGCGACCCAGAGAGAGGAGCAGACAGAGACTTAAAAATGGATTTGTGCAAATTAGCTTCAGTGTCCTGCTGCTTTTTTGCCACAAATTTATGCACTTTGATCTGCAAGTATTCATCAGCTCAATTTAATCAGTACCCCAGATAGCTTAATAGGCCACAAACACAATCAATCCAACTAATGAATGTGTATGAAAAAGCTTTGACTGTTTGCAGCTTATGAATTACCCTGGGCCAAATAAATTCTGCTCATGTGAAACCTAAAAAGGCAGCTTCGCTTAGGCAGTAGTGATATTCAAATTGAAACTGTGTGTGTGTGTGTGTGTGTGTGTTAAAGGATTCTTACCACGTAGAGTTGTTTCCACATGGCACCCCAGTCTCGCAATGTCGATGTCATCTCTGTGATGACAGAGTCTTCGACAGGGATCACCGTCTCAAATTGCCTGCAAACGTACACACACGCATAAGAGATGAGTTCAAACCTCAACCACGACCTGCACATACATACATACATACATGAAAAACTTCACTCACCCTTTATTCTTGACATGGGCATTTTTCAAGTGGATGTAGCTGGAAGGGAAGATCCCCTTTGGGCAGAAGATAAACAGGTTGATAAGAAGCATTCGTCACCCACTTCAAGCTGCATTAGCGTTTAGCTGCTAGCATGTGGAAGTGATTAACATAATCAATATTTGTGGGTTAAAAGAAGAAGAGAGGAGCAGACAAAGAGATAAAGAGTAGAAATGGGATTTAGGGAAGAAAAAAAAGATGAAAAATGTGTTTGTGTGTGTGTGATGCTAATAAACTTCAAGTTGCATCACACACACACTTTTCTGCAACACAAATCTGTAAATATGTAATACAAATGGTTTATTGAATATGTGGTCTGGTGCTTGTCTGGTGCAACAACTGGAAACAATGTGATGTCCTCTCTGATCCATACTCTTCATATTTGTTGGCACTTTATAAAAATAATGCAAAACACCTGTGTGGATGGACCAACATAGCAGATGAAGGGACAGCAGCTAACCACATGTAGCTTACAGCTTTTACCAGACAAAAGCATTTAGTGTAACTAACTGACAGTGAAATATTTTGTTAACAATGAAAGTACAGCTGATGAAATCTGTCACTGACAGTTGTCATCTCAGCTGGTTAAATTGCCAGTCGTGGCTAACAATGACGGGCCTGCAGGAGGCTCTCAGTTTGAAATCCCTGCTCTGTCAGATGACAAAGCTTTCAATAATGAAAAAACTAATATCGAGACAGGGCATCAGGGTTAAACGATTGAAATGAGTCATAAGAAACATAAAGACAAGCAAAACATGCACACACACTCCAAAGAAGATGGTTCGCTCACCTTGACATTAGGATTCTTCAAGATGAATCCTCGGTACCAGCCTGCGGAGAAAAAAGCACCATTTCAATTTCCAGTATTTCACTATGATTAATACACTTTTATATCTTCATATCTGGCCTGCACTGCAGAACAGAAGAGAAAATGGAATACTGTATATTTAATAACAGAAGGACAAGGAAGGAGATGCATATGTGTGTGCAAGAGAGTCCTCATGCGTGTTTTGACAGTGATTTAATAAAAATGATCCGATCCTTCTGACAGCTGCATGTAGAAAGAATTTCATAACGCGCCCAGCAGACATTTATTTTTATTCCAATTCAATGTCATTTGAAAAAGGAGATTGAGACGTAAATGGATTGTTAACAAGGCATCTCACTGCCAACTGAATAACTTGCCCCTGCCAATAATCGTATATATATATGTATAATGTGTCACCGCAGCACCTGAAAGCACTGTGATACATAGCAAATTGTTTTTGTCACAACTTGTGTATGCAGTGACCACAACCAAATGCACAGCAGAATCAGGGGAGAAACCCGTCACGGAAAAAGCCACTGAGGGCCCTGTAAACCTCACTACGGCTTGTCCTAGCAAGTGTGAAGAAAAAGCAGAGATAAAGAAAAAGGTGTAAAAGCTGTGGCTTGCTAACGCTAACACAACACACTATTCTCACACCATTACACACTCCAATCTGAGCTCAGGCCAAATTAGTGCTTCTGCAAATCCCAGCGCTGATAGAAACAATCTAATACATTTACATTGGCGGCTTTGAGCTGGTGCTCTTTTCCAAACTGACAATATAAGCTCATTCCACTGTTGCAGCCATTGTAAGTCCCTCCAGATAAGAGCATTAGCTAAATAGCTCAAATGTAAATGTATTAGACTATTCTTATCACTGTTGGGTTTTACCAGAGCATCTGTGACTTAGGTAGTGTTTGTCTCCCTGCCTTGTTTCAGACATGCATGGTCAGAATAGCATTTAGTAATTTGTCTGGGTCTGCACTGTGGAACATATGCTCAGTATTTCCTTGATGAGTCATTTTTTCAGTGACAGAGGTCAAATGTGGTTGGCAGCTCTTTGCAAGGTTTTATGTCAAGGAGAGAAGACATCTGCAATACATCAGTAAAGTTGTGATAACTGATTAATGTTCCAAATCAGTTATTCCCAACCAGGGGTACGCATACCCCAGTGGATATTTCTGCACAAGTATTGTTGCATGAAAAGATTGCCAACTCATTTGAAAAATAAATGTGTGTGATGCTGACCTTTAGTAAATATTATTGGTACAATAACCAGAAAAGCAATGGCTCCAACAGGCCTTGTGCATGAGAATGTGCAGTTCCTAATGAGCAAGCAAAAAACCAGAAGCTAAAAGTAACAAATAAATGGTTGACACAGTTAGCGAAAAGTACTGTGTATTAAAATAATTCTAATGACGTGGGTTAACAAAAGTGGAATAACTGTTAACATAGCTAGATAAAACTACGTAGTTACTGACTGAAATGAACAGCTAAGAGTAATGGATCAATGGTTGAAATGATTTATCAACTGTTGAAATAGTTTGCTAATAGTACTGGATATCAAAATACTTGGATCATGATAGGTGGGGTCTGTGAAGGTGTACTTGAGCTCACCTGATAGGTAAAGTATGGGGATGTGTCAGACAGAACAGTTTAAAATTACAGTTTTTATACACTCAACCTAATACATTCACTCCTCTCAGGAATTTAACAAAAGTTCAATAAAGAGCGACAGACGGGCCGAGTCAAAAATGAATTACTGAGGCGTGTTTTCAGACAGGAGCCACGTGTCAGTAAAGACACATTCAGTCTGAAAGCTCCTGTGTTTTGTCAAGTGTCAACAGTATCAACATGAGGCAGAGCCATTAGTCTGTCTCCTGTGTTGTCAGCAGCCCGTCTCTCAGCCTCCTCGCTGCTGGCAGGATTTTGATTTTGTTCCTCCCTTCAGGGCCAAGCATTCCGCTGGCTGTACTATTGTCTACTTCCTCTGGGTCTTTTACCGCAATATCACATCCCTCTGGCTGACTGGCTGCACGACTGACTGCTCAACTGGCTGGCTGGTTGGCTCTCTCGGTGTGTGTAGTGCCTCTCTCCCAACAGGAAGTGAGACAGTGTGTGTTAAGAACTCCGGAAGAGGGAGGTGTGTGTGTGTCTGTGTAAGGCTGATTATTTGTGTTAAGGTGTGCATAAGAGTGTGGCTTTGTTGTGGTTGGATGCTTTCACATTATTCTGGAAATTTAAAAAGGCCAAACACAAAGTGCTGAACTATTAAATTCATCCAATTATAATACATTAAGTTTAGGCCCCTTTTAATGCATTATGATCACCACCGTTGCCTTCTCCAAAAATGATATGTACACAATTTATCATCTATGTCTTTCTTATTTTTCCGTTATTCTGTAAGATAGCAGGAGACAAAAAAATATACCAACATACACAGGGAGAGACAGACCATCAAAGAGAGACAATTTAAGAGAAAGCAAGTAGAAGAGAAAAACAGACTCAGCGTAGGCAGGAAGGCGGGAAATGTGGCCGGCCCGTGGTACAGGAAACGGTAGCAAACATGAATTTCCACAGGCATTCATCAAAGGCACGATCGTGCTCATTATGTGTGTAAACGCGACCACGTTATCCCTTAATCAGATATGAGAGAGGTGTGATGTTCCCTCTGTGGAAATCCGCCAGGTGAACTTTCAGCACGAGCAACAATCACACATCTGAGTGTCCTCGCCTGTGTTTGTTTGCCAAGTTACAACACTGCCGCTGTATGCATAAATCTGTATATGCTTGTGCATATACATGTGATTGTGTAAACCCTATAGTACACAGTGTGTACATGCCTGTCTATTAATTGTGGAAGCGTAACAGCTTTCAAGCATATTTCCTTAATCTATAAACTTCACGAAGAGGAAGTGTTGCTGTTATTTTTTTAGATGTGTGTAAACACGTCTTCGCTTCACTACTCATCCTTAAGCAATTGCTTTCATAGCTTATACTTTTCTTTCATTCTAATTTTGTTCCCCACACACAAAGCTGCTAACTGTAGTGTAATGTACACATACTAAGTGTGTATGTGTGCTCTGCACCTTCACATTTCTCCAGGATCTGCACCGTGTCTCCAATTTCCAGTGGGAGGCCATGCTGGACGGTCCCTCGGAAACTGGCCAGCACTGCAACAAAAAAGAGGCACAAAACACCCACATGAGTTGTTTTTATTTTCTGAATGTTTGAGCTTGGTTATGCAGAGTTAGAAAAAGGTCCTGAGACATAAGCAGAGTGATAGAAAACAAAACGCTGCTGGAAAAATCTGGATAAAAAATAACTTAGAGAGAGGAGGCGATCAATAATCTGTGTAGGTGAAATAAAATCAAAGCTTATAAAATATATTTCTGCACAAACTCAAAATAGAAATACATAAATCAAGCCTGCATGAATACATTCTCAGTGACACAGACAAAACCTTTCAAGCAATGTAACCATGAACAGAAAAGACTGAAAAGCATTGAATTCTGTGAGGACTGCGAGGACAGTTACAGCAATCTAAACATGGGGCCACCCGTTGAATCCTGAACACACAGGGTCAGAAATCATTTTGGCTGATGCAGAGACAGAAGGAGCAGCCTGCATTTGACTCATCCTGAGCTGTTCACTGTAGACAGACATTCACCACTGAGAGACTCGCCAGCAGACGACCTCAGAGATACATATAAGTGGTAAAATAACAGCTCTGTCACTTTCTCTAGACTTAAAATGACCACCTACTGAAACCATGCTTATACTGTGTGATGGCAACTTCTAGAGCAGACACAGGGCACTGTGTGTAGTTTTTACATGTTTTCTGTTAAATCACTACAAAATAGATGGACAGCAGAAGCAGGAGCAGATTTAAATGGGCACTCCACCAATTTTACACATGAAGATCAGCTTACTCATTATCAGGAGTACTACTCAGCCTGTGAGAACAGCAGGAGGCAGCTTTCTAATGCCTGAAAAAATAACCTCTGGTGATGCCGTCAGGATTATCACAAATTGGGCTTGAGGACTACAACTTTTTAACAGAAAGCCTGCATTACCAAAAGTGGATGTGGAGTTTGAAAGATTTTACCAGGCATGCAGGGTCTAATAAAGTGGTTTTCGAGCATGACCCATACAAGAGGCTAAAAGATAAGATATCTCTGACTCTGAAACACCACTCTTTTCATAATCTATCTATTGTGACTCCCAAAATATATGTCTTAGCTGGAATGCACCGTTATGGGATCATAAAATGGAAGAAAAAGAGCTGTGCAACTTGTGTTCCCGTTTTAAGAAGATACAATTAACATATTGGGTTGAGATTTGCGGTTACAAAGGTTTTAGATCAGTGTTTAAGCAAAGCCAGAAATACAGAGAATAAGTAAGAGTCCACAGGCAGAGTGATGCTGATGGTCCATTAGCACTGAGCAGCACTTTGTGCTGTGAGAATGTAATAGTCATCAGCAGACAGTGTCAGTTGACAGCTCTTCAACCAGCTTTTTTAAAACCGTGTCCCGCTGACTCGCTCACACACACACACGTACACACAAGATGAATTAACCCACACACTTAAACCTGCATGTACACACAGATGTGTCAACCACTGCACAGAGACGTTCATACAAAAACAGCATGCAAACTCTGACAGATCCACACACACACACACACACACCCTGTAGAGATGTCTACACAAGCTCTTACACAAACAAATTCACACAAGTAGCCCATTCAAACAGCAATGTATGCAAGCACACATGGACACACACACAGACATGCATTCACACATGGCAACACACGTGCGGAAGAGGAAAAAGGACAGCTTCACTTGGATTTGGAGTGGAAATGTATAACAAGAGTCCCTGTCATGCAGAACTGAGAGGGATCCTGCCACAGCTGAGGTGTTTGGAGAGAATTTCATTTCTTCTGCCTGCAGGGATTTGTCCAGTGTACCTGAATGCACCGTCCAAACAGCATTGAGAGAATTTCTCCTGACTGGAGAGGGTTTTTCATTTAATCCAGCACAATAAAAAGATGATAAGATGCACCCAGAGACCATGAATGCGAGGACTGTGGATACTGAGGTAATGTTTCATGGACTGATGAACGCAGAGGGGCAGTATTTACTGTGAAAATAATAATAATAATAAAAAAACGCTTTAAAAAATATTTGAAAATGTTATTCTCTTACTTTCTTGAAGGGACTCTGGTGCATTTCAACAACACATTCACATTTTCTTTTTACCTCACTTTCTGTAGCAGAAGTATTTCCTGAATGTTCATCACTGCACACAAAAAACACAACTTTTGGAAGCGTTGGGATTTAACTGTGAGTACAATCAGCTTAAACTGCTACTTCTTCTAAAAAGCAAGGATAAAATTGCCAAAAACTGAAAAACGATGAACTTTGCTAATAGACTAAGTTGCACTCAAAGAGAAGTATCAGTGGCAAATCAGAGGTTGACTGCCAGAGGTGTTTATCTTTTTGTTTTATGTTTTTTTCTGGCAGAGAAGCCCGCCATCCATGAGAGGATTCGGCTGAATTACCCATCCACCCACTCTCTCATGTTGACATTGAGATCAAGTCTGCTGATGCAATCAAACAGTGGCTAGACCCTCGGTGCTGTGTGTAACTCTGTACATGTGTGTGTGTTAGTCTGCGTCCTCCTGCATTTTACATTGAAGCTTCGCCAACTCCTTGTTATCCCTCAAGCTGCAGAAACACTATCTTTACAAGGGATTTGTCACAAGTGCACATCTGACTTTCTAATTCATTCAAAGACCAACCGCTCGCACACACACACACACAAACACACACACAAGTAGAGGAACTTACTTACTTCTTGTAATTCATTCAAAACCCAATCACTCACACACACACACGCATACACAGAGGCAATCACAGCAAACACACTTACACTCACAAAGTGTGCCCAATGCATGAATTATCCAAGTGACTTTCCCAGCTGCAGTGAACTAAATTATTCAGTTTCAAGTCGCCGTTTCTTTTCTTTTTTTCCTGCTGTGAAATGAAAGCTTCCCGCCTGTCGATCCACAAGCCAGCTGCTGTCTGTCCGTCTGTCTCTAAACTGCCTGTCATCCGTCTGCCTCTGACTATCTGTCTGTCAACTGTCTGGGCTGGCTAACTGCCAAATGATGCACTGAGGAGACCGGAAAAGGTGTTCACTCTTTAGGGAATTGATTTGTTGTTGTTTTGTCCCACTACAATCGCGGGATGTGTCCTATTACTCCAGGAAAAACAGAACGGCGAGTACAAATGGGGAGAAAGATGCCATTCACGGCTGTTCGACCACACAGCTGCCACAGAGTACAAAAACAGGCATGGCAGGGGCACAATACTATAAACGGACCAATGCACACACACGCCACACACACAAACGTGGCACGTCTAAGTGGATGCCACTGGTGCATGAATATCCTATTGCATAAACTGAACAAAAGCAGACCTGCTGATGCTCAGATATGACATTAACACACACACGTTGTCTGTCTATTGAACCTGTTAGACCCAGTTTCCAGATGGCCTGCAATGACCAGCATTTCAGCCACCAAAAGGCAAACTCAGATCCTTTCTGACACACACAAACACACACAGTCTGATTCTATGTGACACCGGTCCACCAGGTCATGGCGAGGACAATGCTATTCTTGTCCCAAAACTAGACATTCACAAAGATGGCAGCCTGGAAGAGCCATGTACATGTGGATAAACAAACAGAAACACACTGACGAAGAGAGAGAGGCATGGGAAAACAGTTCATCCTGTCAACTCTCTCTAGGAGAAAACGAGAAGCCAGCGAATCAGGGCCGACAAAAGCATCAACAAACGGAAAAGAGAGCAGACGTAGAAGCTAAAATAATATTCAGAGGGTCTCTGGTGGAGAGTTGGTGGTTTGACACTGATGCAGTGTGTCACTGGGTCTTCACAGGGATAATGTGGCAGCACACATCTCCATCACAACACTTGAGAACGGCCCTTCATATGCAGCTCATAAGCAGAGAGATGCCAAGACAACATGTGAGACATGGGAAAAGGTACCAAGGCCAAAGTTAGCTGAAAACAAAGATCTGCAGGCAGCATTAAGTTAACTTTAAATTCAAATCATTCGTTATCAAAGCCTCACTCTATAGTCACAACTTAAGTTCCAATGTCCAAAATGTCCTCAGAACAGTGGTTTGAAACCAAAGTTTATCCAAACAACCTTCAAGAGACATGTATTCACACACACACACACCTATACTGTAAATAACATGAGCAAATTAATCTGGTACAAATAGGTTCATATCGCACTCCCGCGGGTCCCAAGGTCTGTGGGTCAATAATTGTAATACTTAAGTGGCCCCCAGCTATAATGACATGGTTTGTCTTACTCATTACAGCAGTGAAATTCAGTTGCAAGGGAGAAAAGTGGTTGGAAAAATGACATGTGTTATTACTACCCTTCTGATCAGAGCTGCTTGTCAACAGTATTAAGAAGTGGGTCTAATTATTTCAAAACTGTTGCAGTTGGTGCTTCCCTTATTGTCTGTTGAATATCTTTGGGCTCAAAAAAGTAATCTGAAGATGCCACCTTTGGAAAGTTGTGATATCATTTTTATTCTTTTTTTGCCATTTTACACAAAAAGTGATTAGAATTAATTATTTAAAAACATTGATAGAGTCATTAATAATGAAAGTACTCCATTAGCTGCAGCCCTAACCCAGATATCTGACCAAACAAAGTTGCACTGAAAGCAAATAATCTGTTCATTAACTGACAGCAACTGTGTCTACATGGGAACTTGGAAGTCAGAGGTTGCATTTCGATCTCTTTAATGCACTTTCACCTCACTTTAATCCATTAGGACTAGATCTGTGTTTGCTAGTTTGTGCATTCTGCTGAGTAAGTCGAGATCCCTAGAAATCCTGCTGGCTTGGATTAGGCTTACATGTGTTTTAGGCTGCCACTTGGAGTCAAGGCCTGTCAAACCACGTTACATTTGGTTTGCTCGTTGCTCCGTCTAAGCTCCTTAGAAGAACAAACACTGCCACGGGCCCTGACTAAGAAGAACACCAGCACTCCTCCTTCAAAAACAGCCTGTGCTCTTTCAAAAAAAAGAACGCAACGCCTGAATGAGGCAGGTATACCACCAGTGATCAAAGCTCCATGTTATGCTGCTGCTAGACTCAAATTCAGAGACTTCACCATCACAGTGAAAAAAATTAAAGAAGCATAAAGCAGCAACTGATTTCTGTCAAAGAGCCTGCAGTTTTTTTACCAGCTTTGTACACTAAATTCACACGGCAAATTTCATTCAAAGTGCTTTTTAACCCTCATTAGCCTGACCCTTTCTTCTCTCCAAATGATCTGACAATGATTCACATGCATAATCCACTCCCACATGTTAATTATACAGCATTTATATCATTAATATGCTAATCGACAACACAGCAACTGATGGCGCTCCACTGGCCTCCATTGCTGCCAAATGTAAGGATCATGAATATTTCATTTGTGTGTGGGAATATATGTGTGAGCATTATGAAATGTGCAGTCACACATTTATAAGGATTCTGAAGAGGGTAAGAAGAGTGATATCCAAAGGGGAAACAACACCTGCTGTCCTTCTTTTTCTTATACTTTTAAAAGGTGAACACTTTCAAAAACACACAGAACTGAAAGTTAACTACACCGACTTCCTCATGCTGCACATTCTGCATTCCACTGCCCAAAAGAATAATACAGTCAGAGCTGCATTTGCCAAACCAAAAGTGTCTTTTATTCCAGCAATGTGACTAAAACATTCCGACTTAGACCAAAACTAGCTCTGCTATGTTTTGCCATAGCCAACTTCATGCACACTGTGTTCCTAATCAAAGGCTTCAGGCATTTATATTTCTATGTGGTGAACTAAAAAGGGGCTAAAATGCCTCCACGTCATGCCAAAATACTTAACGCGTCCCACCACCTCGTGGATTCAAGGCAGTGAGAGGGTGAATGTGGTTAAAAACACACAAGGACTTACTCAGGGATCTTGTACAGTAAGTAAATCCAAACCACAAAGATGTGTTTATGCATATATGAAGCACACTTGGAGGCACAAACGCACATGAGTGTGACAGAGCAGGAGAGGTTTCTGACAGCTTTAGCGTAGCTAAAGACAGATTAAGTCTGTGTGCGTGCACTCATGTGCAACTGCAAAAAAGGTGATTTTTCTGGTTGAGCTTGGAACGCCGGGAAGTAGCATCATGCATTTAAAAGCAGAGGAATCAACAGGGGTCGGCAGCGGGAGAAAAGAGCAGGCAGATGTCTGAGAGTAGCAGAGCTGAGAAGGCCTTGAACAGGACTCAACTTGGCAGTTGTGCACACAAAAACAGACAAAAACACACACACACACACACGTGCGTGCATGCAGGCGTAGAGGTCTGATAGGCAGCACGGACAAAAGCCAGGCCGGCACAATCACCCAGGAGGAACGGCTTTCATTTCGTCTTGTCCATTGCCAGCCGCCAGGTTCCTTTCGCTGCCTTTGTCAGTGCAGAGATAGCAACAGAACCACCATCACAAAACTGCTCACTAGCAACAAAAAGCCTTCGCTCAAATCAGAGCAAGCAAGCTGAAGCTTTCAGAGCAGAGTTGTGTGAAGAATGTTATTACTTTTTTTTTTGGAAATTGGAGTATGACAAAAAGTGCAGCTCAGGGCTCAATAACATTACAGCTCTGCTTCAGTGTCAGAGACCGAATGTGAAATCTTATACCCACAGTGTCTGACTTGTGAAAGAATTCAAGAATAAATACCAACTGTGCAGGTGAGAACACATAACCACTTCTTAAAAAGAGAACATGTCTATAAACTGTTACTGTTGCTTTCCCCTCCACGTCTCTTCTAACATGATCATCACTGGAGAAGCTGCTGTATTCACATCCACACACAGTCTGTCAATTTAACAGAGAAAAAAAGGAAAAGCAAGATATTTTTATTTCATTAGCAAGATCACCGCCTTAGGTAACACCAGCTTTGTCCCAGTCCTAAAGTACAACAGTAAAACAGACAAAAACAAAAGCAACGTTCAATCAGTCCTCTGGCCTGAGCAAGAGAAATCATAAATGACTCAGATTAAACAGAAATATAGGTCAGTGCGCTAAAACCTCACCTCATTCCCAAGCATTAATCTGACTGTGTGTGTGTGTGTGTGTGTGTACAGTTTCAAAGCTAGCTAAGTGCATGCATTAGATAGCCCTCCGATGCCAAAGTAGAGATGAGATGATTACTATAATCCTCTTGGGGGGTTTTATCTCACCTGCATAAATTTGGCATTTTTACCCTCTTCTGTAGTATTTTTCATTATTATGACATCACTATTCTTATCTTTGTCACTGTGATGTCTAAATAATCAAGTAGTGAATATTTTGAAGTGGTTTGCATACTTTCCTAAGCGACGGAAAAAAGCTCCTCACCCCAATCCTCATCTCATTTTCCTTGAACTTGTGGTTCATGTCTATTGTTCTTTGGGATAGCTGGTCACAGCCAATGAGGTGCATGATAACATAAGGGACACTTCCTGTGACTGGGTTGAATGGCATTCTTGCCAAAAACAAACCAGTGTGGATTTTGCTGCTAAGTGATCTGACGCCAGCTCTCCCTGGAGGACAAGAGGACTGCTGCTGAGTTGCCACCAGAATTCAACTCTAGTGTTCTTATATGTGTAAACAGACACTCCAGAGGGCTGCTAACAAGCCAATGTAAACAAAATATTTACTCTCCATGTTGCTCTTTCTTGTTCTCAACAAGCTCCTAAATTAGATATCTGGCTGTTTTGCTGCTAAATGCTCTAGTATGTTCAGCAGCTAGTTGCTAACTTTGCCTGTCTGCTGCTTGGTACTAGCACATGGCAGTATCAAACAAAAGCTGAAAACAGTTACGTGGAAATGAGGTCGATGAGAGCAATGAGAGTGAATCAAACATTTAAGTTGTGGGAAGTAAAAGCAAAACAATGAGCTGAAAGATGCTACAACTCTCTGTGGAGTAGTAGAGGGAAACTGCAGACTCAAGCTATAAATTGTTTTATTACAACTGTGACAATCAGCTTACAAGCCAACAGCCGAAACAGATT
The DNA here is from genome assembly GCF_001640805.2 of Lates calcarifer. Classification (NCBI taxonomy): domain Eukaryota; kingdom Metazoa; phylum Chordata; class Actinopteri; family Centropomidae; genus Lates; species Lates calcarifer. The sequence goes on along the minus strand of NC_066850.1, from coordinate 2,312,759 downwards.
ATTTTAAATATTTAATCTGGAGGTGAAGCATGAAAGTGAGCACACTCAAGGTGACTGTAACGCTGTCACACAGGAAAACTGTGGGCGCAAACAACACTAGGTCAAAGATGAACCAGGAAGGTGGTCTGCAAACTGTGATGGTTGTTTGCAACTCACAGTTTGGGTTGTAAATTACATTTATTTCCTCTTTGTCTCTCTTTTTAAGGATGTTAGTGTTCCCATATTTCAGCTAATAACCTAGTTTTGTGCTTACTTGAATTCTCTGATAAACCACGACACCAGACTGACAAAAGCATCTTTTCTTCCTCTCTGATACTCTTTAACACTCCAGCTGCAGATGCTAGGAGCTGCAGCTTTAGAGATGCAGCAGCCGAACTCACACCGACACTGGTGCCTACCCATCCTCCCACCCTGCAGAGAGGAACATGGAGAGTGGAGGAAGAAAGGCTGAAATATACAGTGCAGAGTGAGAGGAGGGAAGGGAAGGCTGTGGGTGAGGCCGGTGATAAAGCTGTGCTCGACAAACATTTAGGGAGAGAAAGAGATACTGTAGAGAGTGGTGGAGGGAGAATCAGAGGGACAGAGGCAGATAAGTGGAGAGGAGGCTGCCGCTCCCACGAACAGATGGAAGAAAGATAAAGAGAGATGAGAAAAGAAACATCTGCTTTTTCTTCCTTCAGGTATAACGGTTAAAAGTGGGAGTGTCAAACGAAACCCACTGCATCAATCTGTCTCTCTTTCATTCTTACTCGACTGAAACTTCTCCACTTCCTTTCTATTCTACCTCTACCATCTATCAGCCGCTCTCCTTCGGGGAAAGGGAGGTGTAACTGACCTCTATCTACACTTCAGGCTCTCTTGAAATCAAATTACAACAAATTATGCTGCAGCAGTATGAGCCGGTGCAAACATACACACACACACTCAAATCTGTTGGGAAATGAAGAGAGTGAACATGTGAGTATGTGGCCTGAATGGAACACATATACCTGAGAGTGCGTGACCTTTGCGCTTCCACACACACACACACGCACACACACTGTGCACTCTCAGTCCACAGAGATTGGTGATGCATTTGGCAGGGTGTGTGTTTAGCTGTCAACACACCTCACTGACATGACATCAGCAAGAGACCATCACCCACCACTGCAAAATAAAAAATTAAAAACAAAACACACACGCTCGATTTCATTGCCCCAGGCTATATCAACCCAAACAGCAGTCAGGTCCACATTGAGGATGATGAAACCATGATGAAAAAGTGATGAAACAAAATCCACCACAAGCAGAATCTGTGGGTTTTATCTTGCAGCACCAGTTGACCAAAAAAAGAATCCAAAACTGAAGGTGTGGCATTTATAAAATAAGGAAAGAAAGGGAAAACGCTGCCCCAAGGTGAAACAAAATCAATTGGATTTTATAAGCAGAGCAGGTGCAACTGCTGTAATGGCTTAGTTTAGATTTTTATTTGTGTTGTGTGTCTGTCAAGAGACTTTAAATGAGAGACTGCAGTGTAGCCTACAGCCACAGCCTCAAGCTGGTATTTGTACAGACAATCGTGGGATTTGTGCTGACTGGGGAGCACGAGGAGGCTGCCTGAGTAAAGACGGACAGACAGAGAGACAGAGAAGGTGAAGGATGTAAAAAGGCAGCAGAACAGTGAGAAAGATGAATAAAGTAGCAGAGAGAGACAATAGAAAGGAAGAGAGGCAGAGTGAAAGAGAGAGAATCAAAGACATGAGAAGCTGTCAGCTCTTGACTGCCTGACTTCACTTTGTTTGCCCCTGTACTGTATGTCAGCGTGAGGGGAAGAGAGATGCTTCATGTCAGCTCTCACACAGGTACGGGCCGACGGCAGGGCCATCGGAGGGAGGTGTGGACGAGACCAGGGGACTAAACACACAGCTCAACAGCTGAAAGCAGAGACGACGACATGATACAGAGAAATTATATGATGACAATCGGATACGAAGTGATAAACCTGTTAGAAAAACAAGATTTAAAGGTGAAAACTGTAGTATTTTGAAATTAACGTGGCGTTATTGGAGTGTGGGGAAACTAAAAGCAGCACCATTGTTGTTGTTGTACACGTTTCCCATGCACCTGTCTGACTGAAAATAATCACACACAGTTTACACCTCACAGCTTCACACATATTTCACTAGACGCTCCGTCAGCATCAACCGTGCTGTGATATTAACATGTAAAAAGTTATTGGCTGCAGCTTTAAGTATACAATTTCAATGTGCCTCTGTGTCAACTTGCTGCAGGTATAGACATTATTTACTGTACCAACAGAAATCTGGCCTGGAAGCCAGACAGTAAGATGTTATCAATCCCTCATGAAAAAGATATCTTGCTGCCAGAATGTCAGTTTATGGATTAAAATTTGCTCTGTGTGTCCATCTGAAAGCACTCCTGCTCCTAACTGATTAAGGAGTTCAGTCTAGTGCAGTTACATTTATTCTCCTTCATTCCCCAGGAAATAAAAAAGTCTAGCAAAACATTTAAAAGAGGATGTGATTTCAGTTTTCCTATGGCTCTCTATTACTGTTAGCTTTTAATTTTAAAAAAAATCATGTATCTATATCTTAACATTCATTAAAAGTGTTGTGTGTTTTTTAGGTTATTTGTTCTTCCATTTAATCTTGCTTGGTTGCAGAAGAACTGTAACTGTCATGCTCTCTTGAATGAATAAACTGGACCTTGAACCTTGAAGTGAGGTTTTTCAAGCCGGAGGACAATGCATGGTCTGTGCAGCTCAGTGTTTGAAGGATGGTTCTCATTTGTACACTCAGCGTGTGTTGGTGTGTTAATGTGCTGGTATCATACCATTCGACTCCGTCGTATCATACCGGACAGCTGGTGCTTATCACCTCATTAAAAAATATTCCCTCATCCTGCTCCGATGAAAAGCATATTGTTCTGCACACATACAGTATCTCAGCGTGCACACATGCGCGAGGCCGCACAGATAGGCGCATGCACGCACAAACACATCTCGCGTGCGTGTTGTTAGCGTGATGAGCGAAGAGGGGGAGCAGTCCGGCGTCTCTGAATCTGCACTGAGCCACGAACAGCCCATATGGAGGCTTTCTTCTCAGCTAAACACACTGGATTGTTGCACGACAGTAGCCTGGGAACAAGTTACGCTTTTTATTACATGCAGATGCAGCCCTTGTTTTGAACACTGATTTGTTGTTAAGGCAACATGCAGCCGCAACATCACCACCACCTCTCTGAATTGCAGGCTAGAGACAGTGACACAGAAGCCCACAGACGACGAGTGAACTTCCAACATCTCGATAGCGCACACAAACACCTCCTCTGAGCTAAAATTAAAACTATTGTTCAGCAGTCCTTGCTGTGGAAGGAGATCTATCCATGTTTCCAGGCGCTAAACGGGGGTAGATAAACATATAGACGTACTTGTGGGGTAATTCTATCATGTATGTGTGGTAATAAAAGGGCAGTAGTGCTCTTTAGCTCTCTAGAGTTTAAAGCTATGGTACTATGGGCAGTGAGGAAATGAAAAGAATGTGCACTTTACTGCTTCATTTCTGTGAAAAACCACAGCCTGGCTTCTTGCTATGAACACATACCTTGGTATCTATGTGTATTTGTACATGTGTGTCTGTGTGTGTGATCTGCTGCTTAAGGGCTTTACACACACACACACACATACACATATACTGTACAGAAGGGGGGATGGGGTTAAGGGTTAGACTGAGAGTGTGGAAGAGATGGGTCGATCAGCAGGGGTCGATGGACAGATGAGGGTGAGGTGATGAGAGAGTGTTAGAGGGGAAAGGAGAGAGGGAAAAGAGGTGAGGCGAGAGGAGGTCAAAATTAACTTTGGAAGATGAGGGAAGACATTAAAAGTTCAAAAAAAAGGAGAGAAAAAGTTCTGGAGCACCAGAGAAAGAAGAGTAACACCCGAAGATAAATATAAATGTCAGCGGTGTGGTAGGGGCTTAATATTGACTTCAACCTCTGCAGCCATTTTCATCTCATTACCACACTGATCATAGGTCTTCCATTAGAGATGTGCCTCACCATACACGTCCCATTGAAGCACAATATCAGTGAGTCACAGGGCAAATGACCCCATGCTGCTACCACTAAATGCTAAGCCTCCCAGAAGAAGCAATAACTAGAGTGCAAAGAAAAAGAGACAAAGAAAGTGGGGAAGAGGGAAAGATGGCAGCTCTGCCACCGACCACAGAGTCTCATTTAGCCTAGTTTGTTGCAAACAACATAAAACACAAAATGAGAAAGAGAAAAAACAAATGAGCGAGAGAAAATCCCACTGGACGAGTATCCCAAATGCTGTGCAGTCATTACTCTATATGTTCACTTCACATCCTGGCCTAGTAGCCTTCATTCAGCTCTCCTCCAGAGGAGGTAAAACAAAGAGCTCAGTGACAAGTAGAGACAGAGAGACTGTATAAGAGAAGAGAGAGCACTGAAGCATCAGTGAGTGATTCGAGTCAGTGGGGAGTGTATAAAAGGCACGAGAGTGAATGAAAAGACCACAGTGTGGGTTGTCTGTGCTGGGCTGAAGGGGGCCGCTGGGTGCAGGTTGGGATGTTGGATGTGAGCTCAGATTAACTGCGTGGGGGTCGAGTCACCGAGAGAAGAACTGACTGAAACATGCACAGTCACACGAGCGGAGCATGTATGAATACGGGGTGCTCACTAAAGAGCGCACACTCGCTCGCATAGACAGACGGTGATAGCCTCAGAGCACAGCCAGGGTAATTGAAGACACTTCACAGGAAGTGGCAGCATGGAATAACTCTGAAACACACACTCACACAGACACATAGTGGGTCCACTCAAGGACACACAGATGGCAGGTGCTACACAAATACAAGCCACTGGAGCATACCTTATTAACAGCTACACCAGCCAGCCAGCCAGCCAGCCACTGCTTCACAATAGGAACCAATCTACAGCTTTGAACATGTCCGCTTCCCTTAACATGAGTAAAAGAGCAGCTAAGCTAACAACTTAAAAGGGAAACAGCTTCAAAATCATATCACATCACAGTGGGAATTATCTGTAACAGCCAATTTAAATCCTGTGTTATCAGCACGGAGAAATACTACAATACATAAAAAACAGTGCCAATTAAAAACAAACTACCACCACCCACACCTAATACACTGTGCACTGTGTTTTCTTATCAACATACTGCTGAAGAGAGGTGAGAGTAAAGAAGAGGAAGAGAAACTGCAGAGGAAATGAAATTATCAAGCACGAAACTATGGACCTGGATGACACCACAGCTCATTCCAGGCTTAATACAGCAAAATCAGTGGGTGGCAAGTGGGTTTAAAAATAACCTCTTGATATCATTAAGCCCTTTGACCATATATACTTTATGTATTTATTTACTGCACTGTAATGGAGTTGCAAAACTATTTTCCCACTCAGCAGAAAACTATTTAGACCAGCCAGCCCTTAATAAATGCTGTCAGATTTATGCAAACTCTCTCTTTTTGACATTATTAGACATCTGTTTTACAATTGCTTCCACAAAAACATTAAAATGCACATTAGATAGTCAAAGTAGCAGGTCTACTTTCCACAAAACCCCAAAGGGAGTCAAAAATGCAAAGAGAGGTAACAGAAGACAAGATAGAATGAATTTAATCAAGTGATCAAGTCCTGGTTAAGTGGCTGTAAGGTCGTGTAAAGCGACCAATACTTTAAGTTATTAAAGCAAGTTGTCAGGACATGAAACACATTGCTGAACTTGTATCAACACAGCACCACACGATACAAAGCACAGCCAGTTCAGGTTAATATAATGAGAGATGTCTGAGCATCGTTGTGGTTCTCATTATGTCACGTTTGATACTTCTTCAGAGGGAAATATGAGGGATAACAGGGAGGCCATGATTGTTTCTAACAGTACAATCAGCACTCATAAAAACGAGTAAGTCGGTCAGTCACATTTACCTCTGTGTTCCTGTTTCTGATTCTGAATCATTTTATTGCTAAAAGTGGAGAAGTACTGCTTTTCAACTCCATCGTTTGGTTTCCAATGCGATCTGCAGAGCTGTTACCAATACAGTTCAGCATCCTGAGGGCCCTTAAACAAAGAGGCATTCAACAGTGGCAGGCGCACTGTGTACCACTGGGTATCAGGCAATTCTAAGCAGCAGCATAACTTCATAAGCTGTGCCACAAGTCCTTCCAAGCTCAACGAAGTTAAAAGAGATGGGGAGGCCATTTAATGTGGAGACTACAATAGAGCTGAACTAACAATGACAAGATAGCGACAGTGGTGAGGGGCCACTGAACCACGAAATACGCAGAGTACAGGATCTGTCATCTAGCCAAAGCCTCAGAATAAAAATAAAATGTTTTCATGTGATATGCATTCCGCTTTCCATGAGCCACAAGATATGGAGAATGAATGAGGGTGAGTGTGTGTGTGTGTGTGTGTGTGTGTGTGTCCATGTCTATGTTGGCACTGATTCTCATTCTTTCCGAGCCTCACACACTGAAAACTGAAAAATGAGGGTTGGATTTCATGGCTTGTTGGCATGCCAGTCCTCCTGACATCTGCTATAAGTTAGACAGATCAATAATGGATGTCACACACACACACACACACTCATAGAAAAAGAGGGGCATGTAATGGGGCAGATCAGTAAGGAGTTTGACATAGGTGCTTGACAAAACACTGACTTACTGGAAACCACAGCGACAAGTGGATATTATTCTCTCACGTACAAACTGTGTGTAAAAAACTACACAGGGTTACAGTGTCTAATGGGTTTCTGGAGGAAATGGATTTCCTTCCTTCTACTTGCTTTAGTCACCTCGTGTGGTGCTTGCTGTCAGGAAATGTAGGCCTCACATATAAAACCTAAGAGGTGACTCATTCTCCAAAGTTGCTTTCAAGTTCATCCTGAGTCGACACAAATGAGAGCAAAACTGCTAATGTAAACAAGGGTGGGGACGGGATGCTTGCAACTGAATCCAGATCAGTGATATTGAGAATGAAGTGCTCTGTTCTGCTCCGCACTGTGCTCCACTGTGTGTTTGAATGTATGGCCTGTGTGTGTGTGTGTGTGTGTGTGTGAACACGGTCAAACATTCCAGCAGGACTAAGGGGTTCAGCTGTCCTCTAGGCTATTTTCCTGTGCACTGCATGCCATTGGTGGATCAAGGAGGATTATTCCAGGGGTCGGAGAACTTTGGGTTCGAATAGATGGAGAGAACAAAAAAAAAAAAAAAAGAAAAAGAGACAGAACCGCCATGGTTTGGAACGGTTTGTCTCAGGAATCAATCTCGGGCAAAAGGGAGCACAGAGCAGAGCTGTGTTTGTCAAAGCAAACCACGTAGGAAATCACACAGCCAAGAGCTACACTGAGCGAGAGACACAGAGGGAGAGAGAGAGAGAGCAGCCACTCAAGCCATCTCACACCATAAAAATAATTAACCGATACTCAACTGTCACACCAGAAAATCCCTGGTGCCTGCTTTGACTTTCGCTTTAGCTTGAGGAGCCGCTTCACACTTTGCCTTAATCTTGTCCATTACTGCGACTACATCAGTGTGAACAAAGAGGCTGCTCTCCAATCTGTTTTATAATGGCTCTCGTGCTGCCAGGGACCCCAGATGGATGGGATTCCAAATTCCCCTACACATTCTCCAGATTAAATTGGGAAGAGAAGAAGAAGCTGTGGCCATGTTCTTCAGCTAATTCAGGCTAGGCTAATTCAGCAGGAAGACAGAGGCGGTCTCAGATCCAGACAGAGGGCGAGTGAGAGTGTCAAACTGATGGCCACGCTCCAGCTCATTTGCTCGTGCTGGAGTCCACACAGACAAAATCAATAGAGTGGAGTAAGAAAGTTGGAGGGGACGAGGAGAAAAAAACGCCCCAGTTTCCTGATTTAGGTCAACGGCAGTCGTGTGCACCCTCTAAAGCTGTCTGTAATTAAATAAAACTAGTTAAAAAGTCTGCAGGAGCTCCGAACTTGAGGGGGGAAAGAGGGATGAGAGAAAGGGGAGGGACGAGGCTAGAGTGATTAATTTCATCTTTGTTTTTCTCCTCCCATAGTTGCGAGTGAACACCATTATACAAAGTAGAAAGGTAGCCTCATTTGCGTTGCCCGTTCAACGCCTGGCGCTCCCTCGGGGGAATAAAGTATAAAGATTCTAATGAGCAACAGAGAGAGTTCCTGAAACACAAACGGACAGATACAGACACACTGGGACGGTGCTCTGCCAGCCTTGGCAGTTCCACTAAGAGGAGGAACTCCATGTGGACTGTCAATTGACAGCCCATCAACCATCGCATTCTGTGTCTGTCTGATTCTCTCCGCCTCCCTGTATCTCCTACTCCCTCTCACCCATATCCACCTCTCTTTTCCCTTTCATTTCTCTCTCTCCCTTCACATTCTCCTCACTTCTTTTTGTGTGGTACTCCGTGAAGCCTGGCACATGATGCGTGCGACAGTAAGTGCATAAACATTATTAGTGACGCACCGGTGTATCAGCAAACTATCAGCTTTAATGGTCCACTCATCCAGAGGCTCTGGCTTTTAGTTGTTCCATTAACATAAACTGACACTGATAAAGCCAAGATAAGAGAGATTCAAATTATTCAAGGCACTTAAGTTACATAAAAGCAACTAAATGTGACTCGTCATCACAATATTTGTTAGTATATTTTTCTGATACAGATATATGTTGCAGTATTCCAAATGTGTGAAGGGTTGAAACAAGTCATCAATAAGCTGATTTCTGTTTTATTTCATTGTCGTCAGATGCTGGACTGTTTTGATGTTTTGGTTGCAAACCTAAAAGTATGCAACTGCTACTGATGCAGTGAGCTGCGTACAAACCTCTTCACACTAGTGAAACAAAAGCCTCAATACCTCATTGACTGATTAAATCTAGGTTTAATTTACAGATGGGTAGGGATGAGCAAAGCAGGAGGGATTTATACGCAGACTGACAGGTAAAATATTAAAATACGACATCAGCCCCACACTCACATAGTCCTGGAATATGTATATAAGAATGCTTGCTTGTTGGTGTATATTTGTATCCATTCCCACAGCTATATAACAAACTAGCACAATTGGAGCCAGCCACTGCCACCCAGTCTGTATTCCTGCGTGGTGGTGGTGACGGTGAGGTTACTGGTGCACTAGGATACCCTGTGCAAAGAGGATTATGGCTGCAATCCAGATGAGGGTCGAGGGGGCGGGGTTATGGGTGACGAATCACCACTGATGATGCCTGGAAACATTCCCCCAACAAATCAATGGCCTGGTTCCAAGCCCATTCAATCACTACCATTACCACTCTAACCTGTGAACTCCACACAAGCTGGAGGAGACGCAGCTGCTTAAAGTTGCAAAGTGTCAAACTGGGCACATCCTTGTTCCTGCAGATATTGTAACGTAGTAAGTGCTGAATTTTAAATGAACTATGTACAGCACAGGTCACCATCCACTGATCAAAAGCCTCTTCAGGAGGAAACAGATGTACTTTGGATTGGAATCAGAGGCCAAGAGGTCCTTCCTTTTCTACTTCAGATAACTGCAGAAAGCATCAGCAGCCATGCTAAAACATATGTCATATATGTGTGCAGTGCAGCATGCTCCATTTGTGCATCAGTATTTTTAGCATCCACATACTCATTATGTCAGCACAGCACAGCAGAAGGCCTGAGCTGTTCTGAGTGAAGTGAAAGAGAGACAGGAAGGAAGACAATGCATGGTTCTGCCTCAGCTCGGACAGCTGCTCAGGCATGCAACCCGCTCACATGTATCCTGGCTGTGAAGAATGTGTTTTGCTCTTCGCTACTCCAATTAAGTTTATTTTTGAGGGTGACAGAAAAAAGAATATGCCTTGTTTCACTGCTGTAGCTGCGTACCGGCGAGCTCTCGAGGCGCTGCGTAAACAAGAGCATGGGATTCATGTTTCAGAGACAAAAGACATAAATCACTGATGTGAACCCACCTTTCTCGCTACTCTTTCAAGTTAAAACTAATGAAACATGAAAGCATCTTTCTTCAAAAAGCTCAAAGTGTTCAAAGACTGAAAGATGACACTGGGCTTTTTGACCATCAAGGTCAAAAAGGAACCAGTGACAGGTCATTAGGCTGTAGATAAATAGGTCGGGGGATACATGATCCAAAAGAGATTTCCATTATTGATCCATCAACAACAAGGATTACTCTATGGGAAAATACTTCTTGTTGGGTTATGATGCTATTTTTAAAAATCAGATGTCCTTGGGAATCAAAGAAAAACCACCAACAATCTCAATCCATTCACTTGGCCAACCACGAAAGCATTCATAGTCAAAAAAGATCTTTTGCGATAAGTACCGGTAAATGTGGGCATTTTCTAGCTAGCATCCAAGCTTCTGTACTATTTCCATGCCAGTGTCTGTACATTTTATCTGAGGCTAGCTCTCAACACAAATTGCTTGTTAGCAAGAATAGCCGGGGGCCTCACAAGGTATGAGAACCATCCACTGAGAGAGAAGCCGCTATAGGAGGACAGTTCAGGCTCGTGTTGTGTGCATAGCTAGCATACATACAAACAATAAATATCCTCTGTTGTCATCTCTTCTGCTGCACTGAACCAAATGCCCGAGGTGTCGACTGGCCATCATCGCCCATACCAAGTGCTTTTACTCCCCACACAAAGGCTCCTGCAGTGGAGGTTTTCCTCCGTGTTTCCCCTCTCGCCCCCACATAAAGGGGATCCATTTCAAGCGCTTTTAGCTGCGCTACTTTCCGCTTTTAGTTCTTCAGACTCCCTCCCCTGAGGGTAGGACTAGAGGAAGGAGGAAAATAAAGACACCAGGTGGATGCTTAGAGAGAGGTTAGGCTTGTGGTAAACGGGGGCACTCAAGCCAATCCCACTGTGGCTGGATGTTGTCTTTTTTGGTAGCGCCTGGTGGGCAGAAAAGAAGTTGATACTAGTGCTGGGAGTGACCATAATGCCAGGTTTTAGTGCTGTGCTGCTTCATGCTCTCTGAGAGCTGATGCAACATCAATACAGCATCTACATCCTCATTAAAGGAAAAGTTTGACATTATGGAACATATGCTTGTTCATGTTCCTGCCAAGAGTTAGATGAGAAGATGAATTCCACAAACTGAAGCTAGGAAACGGTTAGCATAGCCTAGCATTGGGGAAAACAGGGAGCCTGGGTCAGTTCACTTTTTATAAGAGGTGAATTGAGTTACCTATGAACAAGCCAGGCAGACTGTTTCTCCTTGTTTCAAGTCTTTCTGCTAAGCTAAGCTAACTATCTGCTTGCTGCAGCTATATATTTAGCATATAGACATGAGAGTGGTGTCAATCTGGTACCTCCTGGCAAAAAAGCAAACAAGTATATTCCCCAAAATGCCAAACTTCTCCTTTAACAACATGAAAACACATTAAATGTCTATTCCATCTCTTTGCAATTCTGTTTTGATTAGTTTTTTTTATGGCAGGAGAAGAAAAACCCTGCCTACAGAATAACCAGAAGGAATCCTCTATGCAGCTCCTAGAAAAACAGCACACACAAAGCAAACCAACCCTACAATGCACTGCGATGCCAACCTTTGGTGTTGCTAGAAGAATGCTGAAAATCCCCATTCAATCAACGATGAGAGGCAGGAAGCGGGAAGACACTTGGTCTTCTCCCCTCAGACAAACAAAACTTCAAAATGATCCAGCGGCTCAGATGTTTGGGGGGCTTATTCACTGAAGACAAGTATTTAACTTAACTTAAATCAGTTTCTGTCTCTGCATGGTTTGAAGGCTTTCCTCTTAACTGGATAAACATTCCAAATAGGAACAGTCCCTGAAGAGAGGTTGGGTTGAAAAGAGGAAACGTAAGAAGTGAACTGGGTCGCAGTTGGAGGTTTAGTCAACCTGATGAATTAAACAGACTCTGTGAGGCAATAACACTCTACAACACCCACACAATTAATTAGGAAATTCATAAGAATCGTTCAGCAGGGGAGAACCAGTCAGTTTCGAAGTAATCATATTTTAGAGCTTTGTCACTGAGGTTGGAGTTAATCCCATTTCAAAGGTGTAACTCCTCTGTTCTTCTGCCCCATAAATCTAAATGCAAAAAACATTGCAAGCAATTGCAGAATACTATATGACCTATACCCTCCTCTACTATAGAATAAAGCTATCTCAATCAGCTGAGCAGTCATGCATGCAAAAAATCAATTGCAATCGGTCTGAACATTTCAGTCTCTTCAAATTGACTGAAAAAGGGAGCCGTGACGAAAGTGAGCAAGCGAGCAGCGGTGGGCCGTGATGAAAAGCCCTTTTGAAAGTCAATCTGACATTAAACTGGCTTTTCTGTGCGCAGGCAGAGAAAGGAAGTGAGGGGAGCTGACAGAGGAGAGGTGAGGAGGATGGGCGGTGAGCCAGCAACTCGCATGCAGCAGGTTGACATGCAGAGGAGAGCCAGGCCCATGATTTCGTCTGCACAGCGAGAGCAGGAAACAGATCTGCCCGCACACACATGCACGAACCTCAAAGGGGACAAAGAGCAAGTGTAAGAATCCATATATACACTGATTCAACCGCAGTAGAGGTGTACACACACAGACACACACAATGAGCAGGTAATAAGACAACTAACAGCAGCCAAGGTCGGGGAGGCTGCTGCCCAGAAATCAGCCAGGCAGCAGCTGATCCTCCCAGTGTGATCTTTACAGACAGAGAGAGATGGAGACGGGAAAACAGTTCAATCTCACACAAGACAGAGAGGGATCTAAACCAATCAATGCCACCGCCACAGCTCTTGAGCCCACAGTCAATATACACCACTAATATGACATACCTGTGGTGTGTGTGCAATCTCTCTATTTGCCAGAGAGATTTTCATGGTCACTTCTGAACTGCTCATCAGTAAAACCTGCTCATAATCCACACCATCGCTTTTTATAGAGACGCAAGTAATAACCAGCAGAGCATACAGTAAATGACAAGGATGCAGAGTTGCTCTTACATTGTTTCTGCACTGCAGCCAGCAAACAGATTCTAAGGACACAGACTTGATGGGACAGAAACCAGATCCAATATACCATCTGTGTCCCCAGTACACTCACTTTAAGTTACAGACAGATCCTGAAAAAGGTCAAACATAACGATTTCTCGGCATCGATCACCTGACTATTTGCTAAACTCCTTAACTACTGCTGCTACACCTGCCAAGCTTTCCATTCTTGCATGGCACATACGCAGTTACAAAGATAACAAAGGCAGATCTACCACTTTAAATGTTTTTGAAAGATTGTGTCTTTCCTTTCACACTGAGGGATACTAAAGACAGTGTCATTTCTCAATAGGTGTCGAATTTGGCAGCTAAAACTACAACTCTAACTAGCTGATGTTATCAGGCTAATTAGCTACCTTGCTAATTTATGCATAATTGCTTGTGATTCCACTTGTACAAGAGAAAGGCTTTGAGGATGAGGATGACCTGATGAGTTTGGCGAGGCTGAGCTTATTTCTGGTAACAACCAGTGTTGCTGGAGGTTAAGCTTCCCCAAATACAGCAGGGAAAAGGACAGCGCTGCTAATGTAAGCTTATGTAACTCTAGTAGCATCCAGGTCTGGCTCTCAAGTAAAATCCATTCTTCACAAATTTGCCCTTGATTTGGATAGGTTTTAGACAACATCCCTCAAAACTCCTCTATGATTGGACAGTCCCTATTAATATCTTAAAACTGCGAGCAACCAGGCTCTAAAATGCTTCTGTTTTGTCCACAACATCGTCTCCTTAATCTAAAAGACCGGAGCTTTATGATTTTACATTTTACTCCTCCAACATGAAAAGCAACAAAACAAAACAACAATTTTCAGTGTTTTTATATCTAATTTTAGAATCATATTTCTCTATTAAAACGAAACATGTTTTGCAGGATGTGGAGAAAGCAGAGCACACAGCAAAAAAGATACAGAAAAGCTTTTAGCTGCAGCTCTACTCCGAAGCTCCTATAGTGCTTTATCATCTTCACACTTGCAGTCCACTGAGGCTGCTGCAAGCACACACCCAGAAATACAACATACCAACATGTACACAAGCATACAGGCACATGTATGCAACATTGGATGCACAGAGAAAAGCATAGCCACAAATATTCCATGTATCCTTTTATATGTGACACAGGAGGAAAAACACACACAGTATCTGGGGATATCTGGGACAGGTGAGTATAGATTCAGTGAAGGGGAGGGGAAAAAAAGTGAGACACATGTGGAAGAGAGATAAAGGTCGAACAGACTGCAGCACAGATAGAGGGAACTGGGCTGCAGACAGAACAGAAAGGGGTGGGGAAAAAAAGCCAGACAGAAAAGGCATGAGTGAGCGATAGAAAAACAGAGGCAGAAAGTGAGATAAGGGTCATCACAGTGTGACCTGCTGTCTCTGGAAACGGTTCACTCAGCAGGAAAGAGTGGGAGAGCGGAGGGAGAGAGGGAAAAAGACACAAATGGGGGCAACAGGAAGTGAAAGGAAACCAATTCAGTACAGCAGAGGTACTAAAGCATTTCCATTTAATTAAGGCACTACGAAACAACAGGAGGAGAGAGGGAACAGATGAGGCCAGAGAGGTGTAGACAGCACTGTGAGTGAACACCCAGTCAAGGTCGAGCAATGGCATCCACCAGCTTTCTGTCTGAAGACCTTTCATCCTCTTCCTCCGTCTGTGTCTCTCGCTCGCTGACATTAATCCTGACCGTCTCCCAGCTGATAAACTCCTGACAGTGTCCTCTGTGACCTGAACTGGACAGTGATGCTGTTAAGAAGAACTGAGCAGTGCTGAGCCGTACTTTTCTAGGCATCATTTTGTTCAAAGTATCTTGGTACTTGTGAATTTAGGCCATGTCCACAAATGCATCTTTATTTTCTGTTGTGGCTGCCCATCCAAACTAAGCTGGTGATTTATCCTACTAAAATCTGATCTTTCTGAAAACAGTTATACAGTTTAAAAGATGTTTTAGTGTTGTAATGAGGATAGAGCATCAGAGCTTTCATTCTGATGTACAATTATCATACTCAAGGTTTGATATTCAGCTCTATTCACAAACAGGGAGGAACTTTACACTCACATCAATAACAGCACCAATATATGTGATCAGCTACTGTATGCTGATACACATAATTAGCACTGGCCATCTCAAAAGCATCCAACCACTAAGTACATGTTGATGATAACAAATCAGTTTGTTGTTTTTATTTTTCTGAGTGGACATGCTTCCAGATGAGTCAACATTAGTGTAGATTTAGTGTCATCGTAAGACCTCAAAGGAAGATGAAGAGAAAATGCTCTGATGCTCTGAGAAAAAAAGAAGACTGCCCCAGTGCAGATTTGGACTGATGGGGGTCAACCATCCCACAGAGAAACAGATTACTCTGCAAAGCAAAACAAAGAACTGGACCAAAGCGATCTGTGCAAGTCTCCTCTCGTTACACATCCCCCCACTGTGACTATGCCAATGACAGTGTTAGAAGTCAATGCTATATTCAAGAATTAACAGGGTAATTTAAGACAGACACAACCGTGACCATTAGCTCTTCACTTTCTTAAATTATGCA
Organism: Lates calcarifer; assembly: GCF_001640805.2. Classification (NCBI taxonomy): domain Eukaryota; kingdom Metazoa; phylum Chordata; class Actinopteri; family Centropomidae; genus Lates; species Lates calcarifer. The sequence goes on along the minus strand of NC_066850.1, from coordinate 2,297,159 downwards.
TATGTCCTTTGAGCAAGGCTTGACACTTTATTAGCCATCAATATTCCATTAATGATATAGGATTTGACCTGAACAGACCATAACTATTCCTTTTTATTAGCATGTTAATAATGAATTAAGCACATTGGTTTTAGTAACTTGAGGGTGAGCAGAGGTAGCTATTACTAAAGTCAGCTTTATGGGAAAATTGAAGCCTTGAGGTCATTACGATGCACTGGGTCACCCACACAAACGCTTGCACAAATCAATGTACACTTCCTTTATGGTCAATACACGCGAGCCTGGATTACAGCCACGGGACGCAGATAACTGATGCCGGGCCAGCGCAGGCGATCATTTTTCTGCCGTAAATGAGCACAAAAAACAAGTGTCTCTTGACGCATAAACAGCTCTTCTCACCCGCCAATCACAGTGATTGTCACTGGCAGACACCCTTCGTTTATGAAAATGGCACGTCAGTCATCCCCTCCACCCCCATGCCCACATGGATGACAAAAACGCACACATACATACACACACTACACTCACCTCCACTACAGAAGCCCTACTGATCAGTTAAGCTGCTGAATTCCTAATAGGACATATCCCATTAACCTCTCTCACGCAGGGATCACAGATTGGTATCGGGGAAGGGGAACCACAACCATAGTACACCACACCAGAGCTGCTACAAATGCACAGTATTTCATAACTGTGAGGCTAGCCAGTAGAAGAAAACGTTGTTTGTCTCTTCAAAAGCCACAAATTACTTTCCGTTTTTCACAAAGAAAATCTAATTACAGACAGTTTTGTTTGCTGGGTTAATTTTCTGAGTAAGCTTATGAACCATATTTGAAGACATCTAATGCTGACACGTTGGCCTTGGAGATGGACATTCTTCACCCTTTTCTGACATTTTACATATTGACCCAGATCAATCATGAAAATAATCCCAGCCCTAAAACCAACAGTGCACAAATAAGCCTACAAGAAGGATATTAGTAATCACCAGTCAGACAAGCACACGACACCAATAATTCCTGTCAACCGTATGTGGAATAATGGCCCTTACAAAGGCCATATGTGTTCTGAGAAACTGGAAATCAGTCGGCCATCATCTCCCTACAGCAAGCAGACCGGAGTGGAAATGCAGGAAAGCTCCCTGCAGCTACCTGTCTCAGCATCATACATGGATGTGGACAGACAATTACAGCATAGTGGTTTGTTTGTGTCACAAAAGTCCAATGGGATTCAAGAGGGTATCCTCCCAGCGTGAGTGTGGCAAAGACGAGCGCAGAGACGGCGAAGAGAAAAGAGTTCAAATGTTTTCATGTCAACAAACCATTCACACCATTACTGAGGTCACACAATCGTCTCCTTCTGTCCCTGTGTCTGCCGTTTCTGAGTCTCAACAACAGACAATGTTTATGCAGTTTCAGTGTTTTCTTTCATAATTGAGGGCTCCATAATAAATAGAGCATGATTTAATTGAATAACCCAAACGAACCAACTCTGTCCTCACGTCTCGGGCCATGTTTGTGCTACAATGGCTATTATTGTCAGGGTGAATCAGTGATGAATAAAACGCTCACTGAGCTCATCATGTGTCACATGTCCATGCAGATTTATTTAACCCTTATATGATGCACACACCAGGGAACAGCTTGTGTATTAAACTGGGCAGGGTGGTTAACTCTGCCACTTTCTTCTTTTTCTGCATCTGTTTAATTCACAAGGGAGCCTCCTACTGTTTCCTCCCATGCTGAATGATGGCACCGGAGTGGTATGTGTGCAAATTTGTGTGTGCACACAGAGGAGAAGAGGCGCTATCTCTGCAGATGGAGACGAGGCGGCGAGCGAGTGAGAAAGCAATTACAAGCTGGTAGGCTTCACCTCACCACGCCCCCAACCCCCACCCTCTCTCCCATACATCGCCTTGGGGCTTGCTGCATTAGGGAATCATGGGTATAATGGTGGAATGGGCCTCAGGGCCCCCCTCCAAAACAACCTGCTAATCCCCTATGGAGAGAGGGGTAAAGGGAGGAGGGGGGTGAATTTGGGGGTAACAGGGCAGGTTAGACGCCCCGACAATGAGTCCACCCCTGACACGCGCCACCACCCCAGCCTCTCCGCCCCCCCCCATCAACCACACAGACATCCCCCCGAGGGAGGAACCAGCAATGTTGTCAGCCATGGGAGAGCAGCAAAGCCCCAGGCCCCGACATCGGCCCTCCATCGCAGCCAGGCCTCGAGCTGGGACGTTCAATCAGGCCACTGCTCCACTCTGTCTTCCATCTGCTGGAGCTAGACGCTCTTTCCACAGCACTCAAAGGACGAACAGAGTTCTCCAAACATGCTTGGGAGGAGAATTCAACTTGCACGCGACGCAGATCCAAACCAGCTCATTAAAATGGTTTAATTATGAGTCTAAATTATGATGAGCAATGACATGCTTGATTGGCTGTATCAGAGGGCCTTAACAGGGAGAAAGGCCTCACTCTGTCTGTCTACAGCATTATGGCATCTTCAAACATGACACAATGCAGCCTTGAGTGTTTTCCATAGTCGGTTACTGAGTCAAAGTGTGTTTGTCTTCAGTGACATTTATGAAAGATTACCCATCATCTGGTTATGGAAAAAGAGTCCAGTGTAAGTCCATCATTTGTGATTCAGTTATTTCAAGTCCTCATCATCCGACATCATGCCTCCTTCGTTCCTTTTTAACCTCATCTTGTCGTTTTTTCTAACCCATCTTTGCATTGAGAAACGTGACTTTGATTGAACTGATTCTCCCCTTGTGGCTCAATCTAATGTCTCCATTCCCCAAGCCCCAGCAAGTCCATTTAGGAATCAGATATTAACATCATCTCATCAATCTTCCAACCTTCTGGCCGCAGGTTAAAAAGCGGTAATCACTCCACTGGTGGGCTTAATGGGAGCCTTAACATCAACTCACCAAGAAATCCATTCATATTTCATCAATGGCAGTGGCCCCCTGTCCTCACTGGGCCTCCCTTTGCTAGTAAGGCGCATCGACATCAAACGCTGCAACCTTCCAATTACACAGAGAAGCATTCTGATCTCATCTCGATTTGGCCTGAGATCAAATGTTCCTCCAAGGATCCGAGGAATTCCAAGCCCTTTTAGTTAGCCTGCCTCCCCGTCAAAAGGGGATAAAATGTTCGCTGAAAGCACCTGGAGGGGATCACATTTAAAATGGCTAAGGTAGGGATTTACTTGTGCTAATATTTAGGTATCATACCAATTCTACATGTCTATATTCATGGAGGAGCCAGCTGGCCTGAATAGAAGAGTAAACGCAAGATGCAGATCAATGATGTTTACTCTACTGAGGTGTGATTTGACTCAATACCATTTCCAGGTATTGTTTGGCTATAAGTTGTCTAGACCTGTGAAGAGGCAACAGCTTTCCTACTGGCATGAATAATTTAGGATGAGATTTCATCTGGGGATCAGTGGTTGTTTCTGGTGTGAGGTTTATTTCTCACACAGATAAACATTTGGTTATCCTTTTCCCCTGCAAAATAAGTGAACAATCTGGAAAGAAGCTGATGAAATATTTTACCTAGTCAATTGTAATCTGACAAAAATGAAATTCTCTCTGCAGGACTAATTAGTATGTTTTATATACATCATCATAAGTGTTTGTCAGATGGTCACAAAGCTTTATGAATCTTTCCAACATTTGGAATTGGAGCAAGGCTTCATCCAACAATTTCAGCAAACTTTCCAGAACTGAAAATCCAACAGACGCACCCACGTCACGCCAGGTGTGTGGAGGTGAGAAGGTAAGTATTGTTTGATCGTCTCTCTAAAGCTCACTTTGTCATTCCTTACACAACTACATCTGTCACTTTTTGTGTTTACAACCATGGCAGGATGTGCATCGTAATCCCAATATTTGAATAATTATCACATCTCCTCCATCTCTGCAACGACCAGCTCTTGATGACAGCCTCACCAGACACAGCGAACAAAACCACAGATCAAGAGTGAATCAACTTGTCTTAACCTCAGACTCCACTGTTGTCCTATCTAAAATCTAATCTGTAGCAGCATCTCACCATATCTAACTGTGTGTGTGTATGTCTGTGTGTGTGTTTGGAGATCATGTAACCTTGATTTCACAACAGGAAAACACCCTGGTTCCTTCCTCATAAGGACCAGGCCACAAAGTAGTGTACTGCTGCCAAACACATGTCTTAAAAAATAAATCAGAGCTAATTAAAAGAGTCTTATTGCTGTTATTGGGGGGAAAAGGGATAAAGAGCCTTAATCCAATTAACAGGGCCCCCTCTAGCAGTTTGGGGACAATGGCGAGTATTTAGTCTTCAAAATAAATGTCTTCCTCTTATCCAGCCAAGTGAACTTTGACAGGAAGGAGTGGGCTTAAGTAGCTAAACGGAACAAATCTATCCTCCCCTATCAAAATATGGAAGCTGTGGTCTCCAGGGAACTCTGCCCTGGACAGGATTAAGTATAATATAATATAACTGCCCAGTAACTGATGTCAGGTCTTTAGCACTTACATGGAAGCAGAGAGGAAACAAGACTAAACCAAGGGAAAATTTAGCAAGCAGTCAAGTGACCAGACCGCAGTGTGTGACAGGGAGAGGCCAAAGGCTAGTTTCTGGTTCACTGTGCTTCGCTGATTTCAGGTCAGAGTAGCAAGGTGGCACCTAGTGCATTTTTAGACAACATTTACAAGAGCCTGGGAGCCTTATTATGCACCCATGTAGGATACATGCAAGAAGGCGTGCACAGTAAAGGAAAAATGGGTATAACTGGAATGATTTAGCACTTATTAAATCACTGATTTATTAGTTTGAAGAGATCTTTAAAAGCCAATTTCTCCTGGCATCCTTGCAAAAATGACAAAAATGATTACTGGCTCATTTTCACCACCGGGCTGTGGGATCATGTAGGGACCAGAGCATCACACACACAGCAGACCAGTATCTCAAGGGAATATTATTATGAGACATTTAAAGCCGCCTCTCAGCGGCCGCATCTCAATGAGCCTGCCTTTTTTTTTTTTTTTTTTTTTTTTGCGAGTGAAGACAGGCAAAGGAGAAATTCCTACCACACCAACAGGACAAAGTCTGTGTGGGATTTTTTTACCCCCACATTTGGCTTTGGTTGCGTTGTTGTCGCTTGTTTGTCTCACTTCACTGTTTGAGCCAAAGCCACCGACAGACTGGAACAATGCACTGTAAGAATACACACATTTCCAGGACCTATCCAGGTCCAGAGCAATCTCAATCTGATGCAAAAGAATGAAAGGACGCTTTTTTTTCTTTTCAGAATTACCTTTCCTTCGAAGAAGAAGAATTAGCAGAGGTTAGGGAAATATACAGACATTCAAGCGACTGGCTGTGGCAAGCAGCTGATTTTTTTTTCCCCATTCAAACACACACAGTGTAATAAGAGCAAATACACAGCACTTCTGAGTCAAAATAGCCCACTAGTTTTTACCCTGACAATGCAAAGGGGAAATAGGGCAAAGGCGCGATCGGGGGAAGGAAAATCAAAATGTGGCTGTTTATTTGGCAGACCATGGGGGGTCAGAGCGACAACCTTATGCTTTGCAATGTGGCAGTCAGATGAAATCCAAGCTCTCATCGCGGGCTGTTTGGGAGAAAGCTGATGCTGCTTTACACTGAAAAGAAATCAATCACTCACTAAAACAGTTCGCACTGACGGAAAATCATCATTCGCAGAGCCAGTTCACCTCTGCAAACCCATCCACACAGTAACACATGCCCTACAACTGAACGCGAGTCAACGCAGAGGACAGCAGTTTAAAAAACATAAAGGGCAATAAACTTACCGACGCCGTATTTTTCATGTTCAGTAGGTATCCACATGTTTACGGTCGGCACATTTAAGTGAGTGGTCGGAATAGCAGCGAAATGTAGGACTGTGGTGCTGGGTAACGCATTCTATTGGTGTGCTTTCCTCCGGTCTGTAGTAGGAGTCATTGTTTAGGTTACAGAGGGAGAAAGCGCTGCTGCCGCTGCTGCTGCTGCTGCTGCTACTCGTAGTGATACGGAGACGTGAAGAGGCCTTCGCGTGCTGTCGGAAATGTGACAACTATTTGGTCAGCAGACCCTGTAAAATTAGATTTTTTTGTTATTTCCGACAGGCGTGACATTAGGGGGCGGAGAGCATGAAAACTTACCAAGTATTCGTGATTTAGCTGTTCATGTAACCTTTCCTTCTCAGACTCTGTAGTATTAAACCACTCAATAGGTCCTCCGTGGAAATGGTTGACTATTTGAACTGTTTATAGGCTACATTTGGTCCTTTTTCTTAATGTCATTTTGCCTAATCACTGCCAGTGTACCTCTGATAGGCTGCTTGGGTGCCTGTGGTTTGCCATTCCCACTACAAACACACATTTAACTAATATATGCACAGGTCAAGAAATAAAAGGTGCCAGTCATTATGTTACATGATTAGGTCCTGTATGTTACTGACATGAGGTTATTTGAAAATAAAAACATTTGAAATGACAGTTCATATCAAAATACTTCACAGGTTAGGGCTAAAAGTTTGTAGCTTTTTAAAAAGGATGCTATTAAGCTTTAGGCCTAAACAAAGGCTGTTTTACTTTTTCATGCTACAGCTACATAAAACATGTGTTTTTATTTAGCTTTTAAAAGGGCTGGCTTGTATTAGCATTTTCTTCAAGTACGCTCCCATTCTCTTGATGAGTTTCTGGTAGACTAATCCATACACTACCTGTTTTTTTTATTTTTTTATTTAAGATATAAACATAGCCTAGGTTATTAAGAAAACACAACAAAGACTGGTTCATTACTCCAGAAATGGAGTATTTGCTATGAAGTCCACTCAGCTTGGATATTTTCAATCACACACTCATGAATATCCGTGTGGCAGCTGAGATTTACAGAGCGTTAGAGATTCCCGAGGAGTACTTGAATGCGGCAGCATCGCCAGCGCAGCGAGAAATTAAAGCGATGCATTCTGGGACTTGTAGTAGCATTCGGTGACGTCAATGAAGACCCCGTTATCCATAACATCTTTACATGTGAAGACACAGGAGAGTGCTCTGAGCAATGGGCTGAAAGTTACTGGTTGATTTTTAAAAGGAAGAAAAGAAGAAGCTGATGAACGTTACAGAGAAGCTCTGATTGTCTCATGAGCCACTAACTCCCCTGTATATAACTAAGACTTGTAAGCAAATTTGATGTCTTTAGCCATTGATATGCAGATTATAGAGCCCTAATATCAGGGTGTTGGTGTAGAACATGACCTTGGAACAGTGGAGAGTCCTCTCTTGGACACACAGGCCTTCTACTGGGACAACTAGTGCATGAAAAATACATGAGGCTGTGTGAGGAGGAAGCAGAAAACTGGAGGGAGTTCCACAGCCAAAATGAAAGAGTTCACCACACAGCGCTCAGTGTGTGTATGTGCATGGGAGAGTGAGCTTGTACACGACTGTGTTGTATGTGGGCTGAGTGCATGTGCACCCAATGTCACACATTTTTTATGAGCAGGCTGTCCTCGCCATCTCATACATCCATATCACTCATACATTTTTCCCCCTTTCATTCCTGTACTTACTCTCATCATCTGCCTGGGTGTCACTGGTGTTGTGTTTGAGTACAAAGGATTTTTGTAAGGACCCATTCTAATGCATGTTCATTTCCCATGCTGCAAATGGTGCATTAAAATGCTTTGAAGTGTCAAACGTGCCTCTCTTTTCTCTCTGTCTCATCGCTAGTTCGCATGTCCACTTACCCATCCACCTTTGTAGTTTATATGGTGCATTATAAATGGATGTGGCATGAAAAAGCAAGCAACGCTGCCGGCTTTGTAGGTTAAAGTGCGTACCGTGTGCTCAGGGCACCACAGGTCACACGTCATCCCTTCTTCTTATCTGCCCCGTTTCCCACACTGTACACAAACAGACAGTTTCTAGAGTAAACGCCATGGAATAATACATTTTCATTAAAAAAGCAGAGAACACAGAGCTGGGTTAATTTTACAGCGCGTTTCCACATTGCATATCCTTCGATTTTTCTGATTGGAGAGGTGGGGGGTTGCGGGTACAGGGTGCGGCTGGGTGGGGGGTGGGGGGGTTGTCGGAATGTTCTACTCTATCTATGAATAAATCATAAGCCAGGGAAAAAAGTAAGACAGAAACCCCATGGATTCATCCCTGAGAGGACAGCAGACAAGAGAGCGCACACTCTTTTAGTAAGAGGAAAAATAGATGTATGTTCTACATCAGTAAAATCAATGTGGAGACAGCTTCCACCATGTTTTTGGTTGTAATTGCAGTGAAAAAAATATGGCAAGGTGAACAAGAAAACAGGAATGGGACAGGTGAAATATATAGAGCAGTGGTGTTTCACTGTCAAACCTTTGTCCCAAAGTGTTTCATACAAAGTTACATGTCATTTAGTGATGACTTTCACCAAATTCTTGTAACACATTTAGATGCTAAACAAAAGTTTTATTTTATTTTGAAAGGACAAAGTTACTGTCCTTTTGGTAAGCCACAGACTGATAAAGAATGATGTGAGATGACATATCTGTACACTGACCACACTGTGAAAGGATTATCATGGAGGACTGAGGACAGGTAACATCACCCAGCATTCTGCTCAGGTGCTCAGTTTTTGTTCTTTCTCCTTCCCTCCATCTCTTCATCTCCTCCTCTCTCTTTCCCTGTGTCCTTAAATTTCCCCACGTTTGCTCAGAGTTTCATCAGGGAGACCCACATGTTTCCTGCAGGGTGTCATACTGAAACTGATGGAGGGAAGATGGAGTCGGCCATTGCCACAGACAGTTCCACTGGGCCAGATGGGCTCTGAAGATTGCTCAGCATTTCTGACTGCCACTCAACCACCAGTCTCTTTTCATCTCTGGCCCGTGGCCACAAATAAACGCAAACATCTGTGACGCATAAATCAAAATGGCTTGGGAGAAGAGAAGAGAAGAGAAGAGAAGAGAAGAGAAGAGAAGAGAAGAGAAGAGAAGAGAAGAGAAGAGATGACATTTGTATTTCCCTTTAGCGTCAGCCAGGACTCTTTGCTTTTGGATCATAAACAAGTTGTATCTAACAAAGGAGATTAAAGATGACATGGTCAGTGATGTGTTTTAAAGCCACAGTGGAGCTTTCAAGTCTTACTTTGGGACAACCCCGATTTCTTTTTTGTGTCCTCTCATTTTTCCTTTTCCTTACAGAGCCCCTCGGGGGCTACTACATAACTACAACCAGTTTATTTGTCGAAAAAGTGAGACTACACAAGGCTGATTTACTTTACTGGACAGCTGGAGCAAAAATGACACTGGCTTATCTCAAGAGAACACTGCCTATCACCTCTTCTCAGCACTTCTCAGCTTTGATTTAATTCACACCAGGAAGTGTAGGTCAGATGGGGGAAAAACATATGCCTCCCTCAGCTCACACACAGCATGCAATATCCTCACCTCCAGTAGAAACAGGCCGCTAAATATAGCCAAGAAAATAGGCTGTGCCTTACAAGAAAAACACCCGTCTTTGTACATTGTTCCATACGAAGACTAAATTTTACAACCCAATTCCTCCGATTAAGGATCTTCGTATAGGAATACTGGCCTTAATTACTTTGCTTTTCCTAGACAGTGCATTTACAGTACTGGCATATATACTGTAGCTTAGATAGGGATTAGTCATTTGGTCTTTCTATATATTGGGCATAATGCCTTCTTAGGACATAATCCACCCTTAAAAGCCCATTCATTTCCACACAAACATGTGAATGTATCCACACGTGCATGTACACACAGATGAACACATATTGTTGGAAACAGAGTTCACACATATGCAAACAAGACATATGGATCTCAGCAGCGAATACAGTTGGACTGACAAACATAACAAGCACTGTGAAAGTATTCTATTTCCATACATCAACACATTAAAGGACGACATTCATGTTCTCCTCATCCTGAGGGGAACATGAATGTCTCTATCAAATTTAATCCATCTAGTAGCTGTTGTGACATTTTACTCAAAACCACAAATGTCAGCTGTCAATATCAAGCTCATAGTGGTACTAGAAAAGACATGGGATCAGGAAAGTCAGAAGGATTCATCCTCTGGGGATCATGAATGTGAATTTCATGGATTATAGCTGTTGGAATATTTCGGTCTGGACCAAAGCGTCAGACTGACCAACCAACATTGCCATCTTTACACCTCGACTGCTGCTAAAAAGCCTTCAAAAAGCTATTAGATAGTCTCCATTTGAACTATATGATAAAGCAGCGTGTGCAGATCTTAGCAACTCTGGATGAGAGCAGCATATCATTTCAACTTTTCTTCCTCCTCTCCGCTGGGCCTTCACTTCAAACCTTGTTTTGGCTGAATGTAAAAATAGACATCCTCCGTCTCCGTCTTCAGCATCGGCACGGAATGCACCATGGATGATTTTTCATAGGTTTGATATGCAAAACCACACTCAGAAGCGATGAAACATGATTTGCTGTAAAGGAATGGATCCTGTCACCTGTTCACCGTGGGAATCAAAAGACCGAAAAGTACAGTGTTCGCCCCCCCCATGTTTTCTCTTATCTAGTTAAACTGCTTCTCTGATACACCCAAAACGTTTACTATCAAAAAGCTCATGAGTCACTGCAGACAAGCAAGATCCAATTATTTTTCCGTATTCGGCTAATGCTTGTTTTCAGCTGCTTTTCACCTTTGAAAAGAACTCTTTGCCTCCTCAGTCACAAAGTATTTCGGCTCTCAACATATTCCCAAAGCACAAAGACCTTTGATGCCCATGGGATCTGAGCCCTGATCTTTTTTCAAGGTATCAACAAATGCAGTTTGAAGGAGCAGCTCAGTTCTCTCATCTGTTATCCACTTTAGCCTATGAAGTGGTCTTTTTCACCCACTTTACCTCCAGGACGCCTCTGAGAGGACAAGCACTTCAGCTGCCTACACAATTCATCACGTGGTCATTCGCCACCATGACAACAATCAAGACATATTTATCTAAAAGCATGTTCTACTGCATGACTGAGAGTGGTCCTCTAGCCCATGATGCTCTTGGATACTTCACTGTAACTATCTGCACTGTGGGAAAATACAGACGACCAGTTTTGTGTAGATGATCATCTCCTCATAAGGTCTTCTTGAATTTTTTTTTCTTCCTTAGCAAATCATGTTTTCTTGAACTTTAACACCTTATAACTATTTTTCTTAAAATCTGAGATTTACTCTCTACCTTTATCATCTAGGTTGCTAAAGTGAAATTAATGGAACTTAATCTGCAATTTTTAACAATATTAACATTTCTTCTACAGATAGATAGAATATATGTATAAAGAGTGCTACGATGGCTTTGGATTAGTACATTTGCTTTATTCATATTACCGAGATGAGTTTTAACCCTAAAAGGCAGAGTACCACATGTCCTCAGGTAATAGTTCTTGATTCTTGGTAACAGCAGGCCACAGACTGGGCATTTATGAGTGTGTTTTTATGACTAACATGCTCTGCTGGGCTCCCACTTCCCCCATGCTGTTGCACATTGTGGGTGCAATATTACAGTATCCAGCCACCTGGACCCCGACACCCACCAGCAAAGACATAATTGTGCCTGCGAGTGTATGTACACACACACTTACACACACATATACACACACACACTCACACATGTATATGCTGGACAGATGGCTGTCATAAATGGCTGTATCTGTTAGCAAGTTGAAAGCAATCCTCGGCAATGTGTCCCCACCCCACACCTTCCCACTGACCCACATATATGTTTCATCTCATCAGCTGACGGCACGCTCATACACACACACACACACACACACACACACACATAAAAAGATAATGATTTAAGACCAAGAAAATAAGGATAAGATAAATATAGTGATGAGAATAAATGTGTGTGTTTCGCAGGCAACTGTACCTATGCACAACAGACTTTTCAAGCTTTGGATTTCGCTACATTCAGGTTTGTAGAAACTGGGGAAAGAGTTTGGAGGGTCCTGTCCTTTTTTAGCCTTTCCAAAAACAAAAATACGAGCACAAAAGTGTAATGAATGGAGCATGTTTCCAATGGACTTCCCCATGACAAATCCATCTAGTGCACAGGAAGTGACGACATTTTATTTGTGCTGAAAGTGGATTATTAGCAATACAAAAGTAGAAATGGACAGTGTGTCTCTAAGAAAAGAGTAGTGCTCATACAGAACCAAAACTACACTGACAGAAAACGCAACAAAAAGAAAGCAGATGAATGAGTAATTAGGAGGAATGAAGCTTTACTTCAGTTTCTTGATTTTATTCACTCATTTTGACAGTTTTCAAATGAAAGATTCATCATCAGATCAAATAACATACCAATAGTCTGTGTTTAGCAGCGCAGTGCACAGACATGTAATCTTTTGTTTCTGTGCTTAGTCATCTGTATTAGTCATATCTGTAAAACCACAGACTAGCAATAGCCTGACCAGCTCTAAGTGCTGTTTGCTCTTTTCTGGTCGGTGCTTAGCTGTTCTATCAGCCTGTCTGTCTGTGGGTGTTGGTGTGAGGAGCAGTCTGTGCTGCACTGACTGTAACCACCCCACCTACAGCCTCTAATCCCCATGAAGAGGTGGTGTATAAGATTCACTGGCGGGTGAGCTGATAATTTCTGCTTTTCTGATGCATTGGGCCCTCAGCGCATAAAAATGTCACACAGTGTGTGATTACCACGGCTGCATGTTTACACGGACTAATAACATAAAAACATGCTGACACGTCTAACTGTTGCCTATGACACCTCTGACAACATGGAGTACTATCAGCCTGATAGGCTGGAATAACATGTAATCACTAATGCTTAGATTTAGTTGAAAGTCAGCAGGAAGTTTATCTCTGGAAAATACATGGCCCAGAAAAATATGAGGCAAATATGAATTTCCATATCAGTCTGCTTACATTATAGAGATTACTATGCCATATGAGATCACAGTGAAAATGTACAGTATGTAGTATATGAAAAGCAGCGTGCTTATGTGTGCGTGTTTGCATGGCATTAATGTCTTTCTCAGGGGGCTCCTAAACTCGGGAGCAATCTGCAAGGAAGCTAAATTAAATTTCTCATTTTACTTATTTAATGGTACAAACTTGCCCAACTTAAATTACCGTTCTTGATTTTATTTAACTGAAATTTGGTGGAGAGATAACCCAAGGTCAGTGGATCAGTTAATTACATTTCTGTGGTGATTTAAATCAGGGATTTCCGACATTATATGATTATCTTCTTCATTATTATTATGGTGAGCTCATGCAACAGTGGAAAGGTCTGACAGTATCCGGAGCCAGCTATCAAAGAAAATCCTGAAAATAAATCATAAATAAATCTAAACTAATATGAAGGCAGTTACCACTATTAGAATCAGACCATACAAATAAAGGCTATTCTTAACAGCTGTTTGTATGTATGAGGATGTGCATGGTACAGAGTGGCTTTGGCTTGTCAGCAAAACCAGAAACAGGAAAGACTGATCTGGACAGATAAGTCAACAAAATTACAAAATCACAGCAGGATATGAAACAGCTGAGATTTACTGCCTTGGGAAGCTCTATCGGGCGTAGTGTCTCACATGTTGGATACATATATCACTTACAGGCCTTTGTGCTGTACAATCATAAACAAGTGTGTGTCTCTCAGGTTTTAGGGTATTTTTTTCCACAATGATGGGATATATTTTAACATTACTCTCTATTTTACTCCTTTACAGGCCTATGTTAACATGTTAGCTAAGGGAAATAATCAATGCTAATTTAAGTAAGAGTGTAAATTCAGCACTATGTCAGTTCCTGTTAAAGTCTGCACCATCAGACTACAGTGGACACTTCATGATGGTCTCAAACACTCAACCCAGAACCTTATCGGTTCCATCAGTGAACAAACAACACTCCAATCAACACTTGTCAATACCACGTAATTGTCACTGAAAAATCAACATTCATTAACATTGGAAACTTTGCTGCGCATGTGTGTTCTTATGCAACATTTGGAGCATCTTGAAAGGGTTACACATAGGAGAAAGAGGGTAGAAAATGGATGTGGCGCAGTGAAAAACCCTGGAAAATAAGGTAGTATGTGTGTGTTTCTGTGTGTGTGCTTTCACTGCATTAAGGTGCAGATGAAAGCTGGTGGAGGGAAGGGTCTGTGCCTCCTGGCTCAGTGGGAGACACACCAGGCTTTACTCTGATAACCCTCTGACAGTGAGGTGAGCTGGGTCTGTGAATTGCTGCTCCACTCACCGCAGACTGCAAGTGCAACACAGAGATATCAACATGGATGCAAATGCAACACACACACACACACACACACACACACACACACACACACACACACAGGGACTGTTCTAAGCACACAGAAACATTAAAAAAAACATGTAAACGATATGGAAAAGGAAAAAAAGAGAGAACAGAGCAAAAATTATGAAACTGACAGAAACAAGGACAGACATGCAGTGAGAGGCGGAGAGAGACAGACAGCTTTGGACAGATTTGCAGCAACAGAGAGACAGAAAAAACAAACACAGATCCATTCTGCCTCCCACATCAAAAAGCCTTCTCTTCCAAATGTCAGGGCAGCTGGATATCAGGCCTGCCTGCGCTTCTGTGTCAGGCTCATCCGCCCTCCTGGTTTGATTTGCTGTCCTTAAACTTTGACTGTCAGGCGTCTTCTGCAACCAGAGCATGCACTGCAGTCTTTTATGGTTCATATCTGAGATGGGGCTGCAGCTACGAGGCAAAGATATAGCAGGGAAGACAACGACCTTTTGAATTGATTGCATGAGTGACAGAAAGACAGACGGACTGGCACCTGGAGAAATATACAGTGGGAGAGAAACAGCGGCTGTGTTCCCATGATTATGATTTATCACCCCAGGTAGTGTATGCTTAACCCAGACGGACCAATCATCACTCTGTTCTCACCATAGCACATCCCTCAGAGGGAGAAGTAAATAGATTGTGTCAAATATGCCTGGCAACAATGTTAGATGAGTGGGGCTTCAATTTATTTCTGTGCTTAGTGTTTATATATGAAAAATATAGCTTTTTGCCCCCCTGAGTTCTACTTCTACACCTAAATAAAACGACACTGCTTCACCTGTGCAAATGTGGATGACAGTCCAACCTTTATTCCAAAAGCACCAATTCAAATTCTTTTTTCCCCACAACCCTTGCCTTTATAAGACCCTCTTATTTCACTCAAACACATTTGCTCCTCTTTGTCTATGTCTCTCTATCTCCCTCCCTCATCTCTGGCCTGACAGACAGAGCCGAATCCCAGAGGATATTCTTTTCTCCTCCGACTGTCACAAACGATGACATAACCTTTAAAAGCCCTTTGGCTCAGTTTCTTACATCAGTCTGCTCTATTTCTGAACAGCAGCCCGCCGTGATTGCAGCAATTTTTCAGTGAATGCTCAGCCCTCTCTATTATTAACCCAACATGACATGAAGTACTCCAAAATGACGACCAAATCAATAAAATCAGTACAGCACAGTGCCGTGTCTGGAAATGGTACAATGCACCTTAATATGAGTCTGGTATTAAACTATTAACAGTAACAAAGCAGTGAGGATTTGATTTACACACATCAGTTTAAAATCCTCCACAGTCAGACAGTCAGATCTATTAAACTGTGTGTTAAAGGAAAAGTACAACATTTTGGGAAATACATTCTTTTTCACCATTAGTTTGATGAAAATATTGACGTTAGCCTACGCTCATGTTTCTGTTAGATGTGAGGATACAGCCATTAGCCAGTTAGCTTAGCCTCCCAAATCTCAACAACACATAAAGTTTGGACCTGCGCATCAAGCAAGTTGATTGGTTGCAACATCCTGTCAGTAGCAAATCATAGTAAACTAAAATCCTCTTCAAGACACTCAATATCATGTATGTATATATATATGTGTGTGTGTGTGTGTGTGTGTGTGTGTGTGTGTGACAAAGCCATGCATCCTATCTATTTTTAGCCCTGAGGTTTGTAGCAGAGTGTTAATGCGACTTGCAACATGTTATGCAGAGGTGTATTTATTTAAGGTCAAGTGGTCACAAACTGGCAAACTAGCTCTGAGGCATCACATTCCATGATTCACCTTCATGCTGGAGCCGTATAATGTGACTGCATGCAAAGGCGGCACACATGGAGGCAACTGACATCAAGACCCGCATTCTGTGCCCTCTAGCCTCAGGCCAAGTCATGGTGCTTTTGAAGATACGCATACATGCCTGTTAGCAGCTCACATACATATACGAACGCATGCACCAAAATATGATCTATGTATCTTTGATCTCTGTGCTGGCTGCATACATTACCAGGGTGGATTTGTGGTAAAAGCACCTTGGAGGAAGAGAAAGCTGGAAAATTATGAATTCTCTGGCAATTCTCTAGGAGGGAGGTAAGGCTTTGTAATACATGAGGTAGGTTGGGGGGTGGATTGGATTCATGGCTGTCATTTTTCTGTGAAAGATGTACAGGATTTTACCATAAAAACTAAACTAAATATTAACACTTAGATATTAGTAATTCCAGTAAAATGCCGATGCCAGTGCCAAAGCATGTTTTGAATGTGTGCAGATATACACAGAATAACAGATCCATTAAATGATAGTTATGGTTTTTAGAAAATACTGATTTTCAAGTCATGTTTCTGAACCACTTGCACTAGTTAAGTACACAACGGCTCAGTACTCACTAGTACAGAAGTGTGTCAACAAGCTAGATAACTTGTCTCTTTCTAACAGACAGGGGGCCAAACACTGGCAAACACATATTGGGTACACAAACAAACACCCAGCTGCCTCAGCGGGAAGTAGCACTCCCTTGAACACTGAGTTAGTGCTGAAATCAGAATCAATAAATAAAGGAAGGAAAACAGACTCATGGGGAGAGGCAGACAGTGTGAGAGCAAGCCAGAGAGCCAACCGTAGTGATTAAAGCATACTGTAGATAAAGACAGAAACTGATTGCACATGCACACACAGACACAGACGAGAGAAAAAAAAATCTAATGTACACATAACTACGCTTTTTCACAGGGAAGCCATGCTGACTCGGTGCCAGGACTGTGGAGTCCTGGAGTTATGGAGTTTCCTTTAGCTGATAGCAGCCAGACAGCCAACAAAGTATCCAGGTGGGAAAAGACAACGCTTCCTCAGCCAGCTGTTTACCCCCCAACAAAAATAAGAGCTTCTGTTATTCAGCCTAAACACATTATGTGCAAGAGCCTGCAAACCAAACCAAACAAAACAGGAACAAGAACTGTCTGCTCTGTGGAGGATTTTTTTCTCTGATATGAACCTGACTTGAAATTGAGAAAAACAATAAACTATTACTTTTTAAAGATGTTTTCTTATGGAACCATTGCCGATAGAGAAAGAGATAGATTTAAAAATATACCAGAAGAAAAAAACTGAAGATTAGATGCAAAAGACAGAATTTTCAGTGCTGGTGCTTGAAGATGTAACGTGAAAAGCACCTTAAAAAACACACAATAAACAACAGAAGGGAATTATTTATATGTCATTTATCTGCTTGCACAAAGTCATCTCAATCTATATCTGCAATGGAATTAATATTTTGATAATCCCCACTGATACAGGCTCAGGCTTTGGGGACTGGGACAGTAGACAATCTCAGCAGCACATGAACAAAATAGGCAACATTGCAACAGAAACTATGTCTCTAAAAATGTATGCTGTTTGATGCAGTAAGAAAACCACTGTAGCCTGATGGTAACACAGACCAATCAGAGCTGGGCCCAGGATCTTAATTCACTAAGTTTATAAAGAAGACTGAAAAATCTAAGTAGACTACAAGGAATAAAGTACTGACATTTTCTTTTGTAAGAAACCGTTTCAAAGGTCACGTCAAAAAGGAAAAAGGAAAATACCATACAGCAACAATTAACCAGTGTTTAATTCTATAATAGATGAACATGTGAACATATGTAATCTGCTCAGTCACACTTTGCAGATATTAACAAGCAGATGCAAACACTGAAGAGCAGATATGTGTGTGTGTGTTGTATGTGGTGTGTGTGTAGCTGAGGGCAGCAGTATTGGTGATGGTTCTGGGACTCTGGGGCCCATTGCCCTGCTTCTGCCCACGGCTTTACTGATCTGCTCTGCTAGAGAGCTAACACACACACACACACACACACACACACACACACACACACACCACACACACAGACTACCTCTCTCTCTATGGGTTAGGAAACCAAAGAGGCAGAGGAGAGAGGAGAGAAAATAGTGAGGCAGGGAGAAGGTGGAATGCACACTGTATAAGACTGGGATAATCATATGTAGCCTATAGATATTTCCTGTTCAGTCCCATTTCTACATCCAACCCACTGAGACACTATATAACGTCGCACTGCTAAACGTGACTTGAAGTGACCAGACACTGTCAAGTCACTAAGTAATTCATCACATTTCAGGAAACCTTCAATATGTAATTTAACATGTTATACTTATCGTCCAGGGTTGTCTCATTCTCTGCCCCCTTTTCTTTGTTTCTGTCTCTGAATTACTGAGTGCCCACTGGCCTAGCAGGCAAGCAGCTCCAGTGAGCACACAGTGGTAATAATTCACAGTCAATCTGTGCACTGGACCGCCACACAGACTCATTTAAATACTGCCCACAGCCATTACTATATTTCTCTGTCTCTATCATTATCTGTATTTCTCTCCTGTGCCGCTCACTTGACCTCCCAAAGCCTCCTGCCATGACTGTTTTCTTATTTTGCTCTCTCACTCATTTCTGCATTCACTGCACCACTTCTTCACCTTCCAATAATTATTTTCTATCATAGCATCCATTTCTGTTACACTTCTCTCATAATCTGAACATTTATCTGTTCACCCAGTCGTCAGAGCTCAGGGGTAAGTTGCCAGGATGCCGGGAAGCTCTGATTCACTTGCCTTTGTTTGTGGCCCCTGGCAATAATGTTAGAGCTCTGACAGAGAGCACGGCAAGGGCTGTGTCAGTGTTGAAAATTAGTATGCCATCAAGATGCCTGGGTGCACATACTGACTGAATACTGAATGAACGTGTGCAGAGTTGACATGTATAATACATGTACGGTCTAGTATTATTTGTAGATTTTGCACTGCTCCTGTGCGCTGTATAGGATCCTGCTGTTTTTATGCCATCCATCACTACATACAGTACAACGTTATATTGAGATACTCTGCATATTTTGTACTGGCTGAGTGAAACAAATCTAAAATTCATTGTGCTTCTTCAGCCCACATGCTATTCTGTGGCTGTCTGGTTTGAAACAAGAATTGTTCTGTGGAGATGTACTGTCGTTAACTTTTAAAAATATACCACTTTACCTCTGATCTGCCTCACACAGTGTAGCTGATTAAAGCAACATTACTTGGCTATTTTTGCCAATTTGAAGCAACAGGACAAGTTGTGAACACAGTTGTTCTTGTACTTATCACATTAAGTAGATGTGTTGGCAAACATCCATACATTAGCATTCATTTGGAGTCAGGGTTGTGTCTTTCTGATAAATAAAAGTCCAGCATCCAGTCTCTTTTAGCTCTGTCTGGTCTTCACCAACTCCTGAAAGGTCTGTATGTAAATTGCTGCAATCTCCACACAGCCAGTGTTAACATTCACAGCTGTTTGCTTGCCAAGGCCTCAGCATATTTAAGAAAATAAAAATGGGCAGTTTTATTTTGTTCTATGACTTTGCAAGAATGGCAAAATCCTTCTACTATATTATTCTAGATCACATACAAAAACATACTACCAAAGAAGAAAACAGCCCAGAGTGCAACATACATTATCAATAGCTGTTTATATCATGCACCACTCACTCACTCCCTGATTCATAAATATGTTATCTGGTTTAATGGAAAGAGTGGTGCAGATCTCAGTGCACCACAGGTATCCATTTGTAGTGGTTGAGGAGCGAGTGAATGGGTGAGCAAGTGAGCAAGTGAGTGAGGGAACTGGAGCATGGTGAGGGATGAAACCTGGGAGTCATAATCATCTCCAGCTGCTGCCCACCATTTCTCTCCAGTTCTCTGTTGTTTCCAGATTCCTCGCTCTCTCTATCCTTACTTTCCCCCCCTTTTCTTCCCTCTCTACACCAGTGCTATAATCCTCTACACAGCTGCAGGCAAATCTAGCTCAGGGTACCCATGGGCTGTGTTTATCCCAGGCTCTGGGCTCCCCAGGCAGACAGGCGAGAGAGAGAAGAATCCCCCCACCAAGCCTCACCGCAGGTTCACCGGAGGTTCTCATGGCTTCCTCGCATGCCACCCTGCAGTGCACAGTTGGTGCTGACCCACACAAAGAGAGCACCATCATGGACGAGGGATATCTAGCTTATATAGGACCGTGAATCTATAAAACCAATCGTGGAGCTCATATGAGGCAAAACCTATAAGACCTTTCAATGAACATTATATTCTGAGGTGCTCATGTTGTTTGCCCCAGTGGCAGGTTTGTTAAACAGAGTTTATATTGTTTGAATGCACGGCACATGCAACCACAGAGCATGTAATCCTCTTTAATACATTCTTTCTTTCAATTTATTTCCAGATACTATAAAGAGAAGTAGTTGTGGGAACAGATTATTTTATTCTTTCTCCACGAACTCATCCCTGCGGTTACATAAGGCGTCATAACCAGCACCACACTTCCCCCTCTTTGTGGCTAGAGGGTTGCCAGGCAACTCCAAGAACGTCTGCCTGCCTGCATCCCTGCAACCTTTTGTGGCTCACACACACACACACATGCATATGTATATACACACATACACAAAAACCCAATCCTTTAATCACCTGTGCTCTCCTGTAAGTGTCTTGCCTCGGAGGTAGATCAGGTTATCCTGCACTGTTATCAGTGTTTACCTAAGCTAATGACACTGCCAAAAGGAGAAGTCTGGAAAGAGAACAGAAACTTCACTGGACACCAGATGACAGCATGAAGTTTCCCAACTAACTTCCTGGACGCAGACGGCCAAAGGAACTTGGACCCATATTGAGCCTGCATCTCAGTTTGTGTCCTCTTTGAAGTCTCCTCTCTTTGGAGCTGTGTTTACTTGTCTCTGCCAGGCATTTTGTCTACACTAACACAGTAAAGTCAGCTACTGCCTGATGTATAGTGTGCCTGATATAGCTGCTGCAAAGCTGGATGATGATGTGATTAGCAGATGGGTGATACAGAACAGGAAAAACAGACTGAGCCATTCAGATGTGCAACATCATTTTGTTGAATGTGCAGAATTCGCTGGAAGGTTTGAGTCCTCATCCAGTGTCTGGTCACTTTTAGTCAGACAGACGTGACTTCAACAAATATAGATTTTCTTCCCTGATGAATGTTTAAAAAAAACAAACCCTGAACTCAGTGAACGCGCTGCGTTACATTCACAGTTATAGGACTTCTGTGTGATATAGTATTGCACATATATCATTTGTACACATTACGTAGGAAGATGTACAAGAGGCAGATTTTAAAAGGACCAATCAAAATCAAAGCAGCAGAGTCAGACTGTCGATCCTACATTCTCCATAACGCAGCTCAATGTTCTCATTCACTATGCCCAGGTCTTTCAATGCTATTCCCCTACTTCATACCACAGGCTTTCTGTAACCCAGATAACAGGGTTATTTACAGCTGCTTTAAATGAAAGATACATACTCATATCTATATTTAAATGTGACAGTGTTCCACGCAACATGGAAATATATGTACAGAATACTGGATATACTCTTTAGGACACATCTTTTCCTTATCTAACTGCTAACAATGAAAAGAACCTGGGCCCACACACAGTATATGCAGATATTAATATATTAAGATACTAGCTAGGCCTACCACATTAGCGTACAGTATATCTTGGCCTTCACAAAAAATGCAGTGCCGTGCTAGCCATGTTTGTATTGAGTAAGCACAGAGGTCTTCTGTGACGCAAAGATCAAACTCCCCACCTTCTCATACTCTTTCACCTGCATCTGTAATTTTTATTTGGGGGAAAGCAGAGAGAGGTTTGATATTTTTCAGCTCCGAGGGTACAGATAATACCACGTGGGTCGATAAGCACCTAGATATCCCAGTTTTGGTGATTCCTACAGGCGCATACCTAGACAGGGATACTAAAACAAAAGGGAAAGAGAGACAGGGAGTGAGGAAAAAGATGGGTAGGAGAGATGTTTGTGTGTCTGAACATGAAAATGAAAAGAAATGTGAAAGAGGGAGAGAGAGAAGAAAGAGTGTGTTGCACAAAATCCAGACAGATACAGGGGGAAACAGATGAATAACAGAAAACAGTGAGGTGTAGTCATCCTCTGTGGCAAGCCAAAGCACTAGAGATTCCCCAACAGATCCTCTGCCTGTTTTAATAGCCTTTGGGCATAATGTCCTCTTTGGATGGGATTCCATTGTCTGGAAAGCGGCTGCCTGCGCAGACACACACAGGCAGACTCCATGATTACCCACAGTGGGTTTCTTATGAATGGAGGATGTCTTATTTTGTTAATTGCTTTTTATCCCTGCTCCTCTCCACTGAATGATGAGGTGACAACCAGAATTTAAGCAAAAACTGATATAACTGACACAATATGAATGATAATAATAACTAAGATTTAAAGCTTAGGGTAACTGTGGAAGAAGAGGACTTTTAAAATCTTCTATTAGTCTAAACAGTCTCCTAACTTCAAACGACTCGGCCGGTTAGCTTCTCTGGGTGCCTGCACTGAACCTTTAAGAGAGGATATCTGAACTTATTTCAAGTACTTTCCTGCCAGCCTTTTCCCAAATCTCTCCTGCAATGGAGGAAGGGAGAAAATAGAGGAAATTCCCATAATAGGAAAGGGGCTTTTCTGAGGAAATGGAATTGAACAAGCTGTCTAGTAGCTCAACCGCCTATTGATTCAGTGCCCAGGGCTTTTGGTCTATCAGCCAGTGGAAACCTGCAAAATGGACTTCGCATCCCTGTGGCTGTTCTGTTTGTCTCTAGGTCTCAGCTTACTACAACATAATACATTGTCTTGCACCACAATTGCAGGTAGAAAATGGTTGCTACCTTCAGAGAAGGCAGCAAGTTATAAGGACAGAGTAGAGTGTGCAACAGTGCCATTTACCCTCCATGCAAAGACATCAGGGCCACAACCAACCACTAAATGTGTTTTTAATCTACTTAATCAGATGGCCAGATGACAATGACATTACCTTATCGGCTTTGCATGTGTGCCTGTGCTTGAGCAAGTGTGTGTGCTTGTGAGACTTAATGGGATTTTTGCCCAGAACTCAGATAAGCCTATACACGGAGTGCAAAATGCTTTCATTGCAGATTCTTATTCAGATTCTACAGCAAATTGATGATCACACCTCCTGAGTAAGAAACAAGGTAAAGCTAGCCTTAAAATAACATTTACTACAGTAAACAGAACTGAGTTATTCCTGGCTTACACCCAGCACAAGCAGTGCCAGTCTGGCTTTTGAAAAATGTAAAAATATCCTGATGTTTGATTGATTGACGAGCAAACTAATTTGCAAACAGCTATTTAAAGAGAGGCTGTGTCACAGTCACTTTCTGGTCTGAGTGTGATTAGGTTTGAAGAAGAGATGAAAAAGCAGAGCAGAGTTGGGGCATACAACTCAGTTGACCCCCAACCCATTCTCCATTCTTTTTAACTTTGATCAATGAAAAACCTGTGTTAGAGATCATGGTTCAGCACACCAAAACACCAGAACAAAGGCCTCTCTCTCCATCCATCTCCCAAGAGCCTCCTTAAAAAGGTTAATGGATTGAGATTGGAGTTGCAAAATATGAGCCAGTAAGACAAATGTGTGCAGGGATGGGGAGGTAATTACGATGACAGAAGCGTAGCCTGGCTGTCAAAGTAAGCTGTCTGATAAAGTGCTAAACCCCCCTCAAAACAAGAAAATGAGGGGAAAGAATAAGGGGATTCAGCCAATGACTAACAGCCTGTAATTAGGAGCTGGATGCTCTAATTTGAGCATCCTACCTCTATCAGCCATTTTTATTGCTGAACAAGGCTGGATATTTGATAAATGATATAAGGTGGTGTTCAAGCAGTGGAGTCACTGCCAAATAATACAGAGATTTTTTTTTACACAGGTCACATCACGTTATGGTTATTTAGAGTGTTATTTATGCAAAGATACAGTTAAGTTAAATATGTGATGATCTCTGTATGGAAACAGAACTACTGTGGCAGCACAAACTAGAATATAACAAAGAAACAGGACATTCTTTGACACTTATTCACTTTCTTGCCAAGGCTTAGATGAGATGATGGATATCACTTTCTGCTACAGCCAGCAGCCTGTTAGCTTAGCTTAGCATGAAGACTGGAAAGAGGAGAACAAAGCTAGCCCGGCGCTGTCTGAAGCTAACAAAATCCACACACCGGCTCTTCTAAAGCTCAAAGATTAACATGTTATACTCAGTGATTCTACACTGTAGCTTTGGTATGGATTAAACACAGAAGATACAATGTGTGACTTCTTACCTTTGGACAGAGCTAAGCTAGCTTTCCCCGTTTCCAGTCTCTATGCAAAGCTGTGTGATCTATCTTCTGGCTTTAGCCTCATATTTATCATACAGACATGAGAGTGATGTCAGTTTCCCTATTTAAGAAAGCAAATAAGTGTATTTGTGAAACTATTCCTTTAAACTTGCATATAATGTGCAGAATATGTGCGAGAAAATCTGCAGAAATACAGACGGCAGGTGATACCTTGTTTGGTGCTTTCAAGTGCTTTCTATCAGATGTTCAAGAAGTAGAATAATTTCATCTTGCGGTCTGTGGAGTCCTGTCTGCAACAAATAACCAGTAAAGGAAGAGAATGCACACGGCTACATTTCAAAGTGAACTGTTCAGGCTCTTTGACAGATCACCTCTGCTAAGCTTTTTGACATTGCATTTCAATCAACCTATAGACCTGAGATCATTTCCTAACCCCACTACCTCCCCAGCAGGCTTAACCCATGAAGCAGCCTCACCACATTGCTCCAGGCCACATCATTTATGAATTATTTAAAAACAGTAGCATTGCACATGAAATTAATATTCAGACATTTTTTATTAACTGCTGTCAGCTCTCTCTCCCTCTCTCTCCCTGCTATCTGTTATTTTGGTAATGATCTGTATTCCTGTGGCATTAGGTTGGTCAGGGCTTGTGCCCATTGATGCAACGTGTCAGGCATGCTGAGTGAGGTTAGACTGGGCCGCCCTGTTGTTTCCCTTACTCCTACACTGGTTTGCTGGCAGGTGATTTCTCTCTCTCTTTCCACTGCACACTGCTTCCACTTGCCTCAACCAGAGCCAAGCACCTTCAAAATAACATTCTGCTTTTTTCATTACTCAGTTCATATTCTGAAATGATACTTTTACACTCGTCCTAACTGGTTTTGTTACGTGATATTCTCATTGCACGCTCCAGCCTGTTAAACGTTTAAAGCAAGACGCAGCTCAGCAGTGAGCACAGTTCACTGACTCCATCAATTATGCATCAGAAAAACATCTCTGGGAATTTCACTTGCTATATTGCAGTGAGACTGGTATGGCCTTTGAATTTCATACAGAATGGCTCCCCCTAGTGCCAAAGATGGTTGACTCCTCATCAGGTAAATTGATTTGATATCACAAGCAACTTTAACTTTAAGTGTGTCTGTCTGGATCAAGCAACGTTAAACAAGACAGATGACTGCACACGATAGCTTTTTTGGTCAAATTTAATAAAACAATGCCATTTTACATACCTCAGCATGATGTGCACTGCCCTCACTCACAATTTTTACACAAGGCACACGCCCTGCTCTTGCTATAATGCCCAAACTCAACAGCTCACAGCTGGGTTTAAAGGGATTTGGAGGCATTTCTACTTGCCATAAAGAAATAAACATATTTGTCCACTTAACACAAGGCAGCTTAGCACATAATAAATTATTCAAGTGTGATGCTGCAAACAGAACAGCAGCTCTGTCCACGCACTGTGCCCCTGAGGGCTACACACAGCCTCTTCTGAAAATGAGTGCAGCCTTATGATGGGTCACCTCCAGGGTAAAAAGTGTTTGTCACCTTAAATATTCAAGGCACACCACACTGCGAAACACAAAACACCACTGTTATATAGCTTATGCATTTGGCTCTGCAAAGGAGGATCATCTTCCATACTGTTTGGAGGAGGTGAAAATCCTTTCATCTTGACAATTACTGAGCTCTTTGGTCCTGACGTTTTTGAAACTTTGGACTCCACTGTTTCATGACACTCACACTAAATGTTTCTGTCTTGGTGTGTCGAACCCCACAATGAAGGATTTTTGTGACAGACAGGCTGCAGAACATTGAGGAAAAACCTTAAGAACTGTTTGGTTAAGATTCTTAAAATCGAGTAAATGTGTTTTCAAGCCCACCCACATCTCAATAGTACTTGTGGATCAAGACACAAACGAAAAATACAATCTAAACTGACACGATAAAAAGCAGTTTCATTAATGAACTAGATTTAAAAAGGCGAAAACTGAAGATCATGATTGGCGTGTAGGTGTCTGTGTGTGTGTTTGGGAAGCAGCTCTGGAAATCTCCCAATGGTCGATCACGAGGCGCATGAAAAATGAAAGTCAGCTTTGGATTCTGCGAGCCTGCGTTCTGATGTTTGTCAGGTCTGAGCTGGCAGGAGCGCTGTTGACAGTTGGACCGTGGGAATGGCAACAAGGAGGCTGCATCTGTGAGATTTTTTTTTCCACTTGTGCAAGAAAGAAAGAAACTATTTTTGTCAAGCAAAAGCCAGCGAGACTTAAATGATAAAAGCCAGAAAAGATAATTAACTGGAATGATTGATTCTGAGCTCTCGGTCGAACCAGAGATTTGAGAAATATTTATTAGGTTATTAGGCAGCAGGAATATTTAGTAGAGGCTGTGGTTATCAGGTGCAGTCCTGTATTTGACCTTCAAACTCTCTGTAGATATGTGTGTGAGGAACCTGTATGCATAACAAAATAAACACTACGCTCAGGTTGATTTTTGCAGGCGAAGGTGTGAGATAAACAATAATGTAAATCTAATCTGGTGTGTACTGTGTCTTCTACAAAACAGAGTACTTCGAAAAACTGACTCTGCAAGTCGGTGAAACTACTCTGGGGCCCAGTGATGATTCTGATTTAGCAAAATGAACATGTCAGTTCCAGACTATGGGAATCCAATTGACCAGCATTATCATTCTCTTTAAACTCTAACACTGTTGTTGTTGGGAGCAGACAGTTGATACAGTGCATTAGTTTCCTGAGATCTGCTGTTTACAGCAATTGCCACTAACGGCTGAAGATGTGTGAAACTAGCTGGAATTGATTCTCTCTCACATTGTTAGTATGGGAGAAATCCATACTCCTTGTACCTCTATAAATAAAACAAGACTGAAGCTGCACTAGACTCAGAAAAAAACTTTTTTAGAAAAAGAAGAAAGTGAAATTATTTAGTTTCACATTGCTGCATGGTGAAAAAATATTACTGGTTGCATTTGCTTTTATTCATACACCACCAAAAGAAGAAAATCTATAAGGGGAGGACATTTACTTTCTAGCAGTTACAGGCAACTCCTGTTAATTGCTCGCTGCTAGGGGGAAACACTGAGTGAAAACATCATTGCTTTTAGCACAATGATAATTGAGGAAGAGCAGTTAAGTATTTTTTTTTTTACATTTTACTGGATTACACTGAATAATGAGTCCATTCTTGTATACTGCAAATTTTTAATGTACCTCATTTGTGTAACTGCCTCGTTGTATATACTTGTTGTTTGCATTGCGTATCAAGAAATAAGGACAACATACACCAAAAACAAGAAACCTGCAAAGGCACATAAGAACAGCAGCCACAAAGAAACCTTGGCCAAGACTGAATGACATTTAAAACAGCATATTTGCACAAAAAAAAGTTTAATCAGAAAGGACTAAAACTGAGATTGAAGTTCATAGTCACTAAACTGTTTCTGTTATTTTGTCCACTCCAGTGAGATTACTGTTTACAAGATGGAAGCATTAGTAAACATATTCTGTGTGGTAAATAAATCTCAGAGGACTGTAATTATTGTATCTATTCCATTTTGCCACTGCCAAATAACAGCATACCTGCATCAGAGGGCTGTCTTTTAAAATGCCTACATAAACTGCATCACAGAGCCCTGTAATCACAGTGTCAACTGCATCACAGAAGGCAATAATTATAATCACAGCTTAGCAGTGGGACACCATCACATCCGCAACACTCCTAGAACTACGACTTAAAGGTATATAAATTATATGAAGTGGTGTTTTTTTCCCCAATTTCCAAAAAACCTGTTTGATATACTTTGTTTTTATGTTGCTTCTGTCGGAGCTGAGACAGGATATTTCCTTTTTGAGACATCTGTAGTATAAAAGGTACCAGTAATAGTAATAATGTGGTGTCAGTGACCACGGACTGATACACATCAGACCAAAATAAGGAAAGACGCATACTGACCACGTCTCTGTTCGTTGCATCACGCGCGAACACACGCGACACTTGTTCCTTTTCCTGGATTGGTCAGCGATGCCGGGAAACCTCCTCGTGACATGTCTGCCGGTATAAATACCCAGCGCCTGTCTCTGCTTACGCAGCCCTGGTTTATGAGGGAAAATGTATCGTCTCGGCCAACAGTTTATCTCCAAGATCGCTTTCAATTCCTTTTTATCCACTGTGCCACGGGAATATTTTCATTTTACGAGACAATACAATAAAAGCTGGTCGTGTATTGGCTGATTTTAGGTAAAAAAATATACATTTTTCTGAACGAAAATGCCAAGGACCAAGAAGAAGAATGGCAGGGGTAAGTGTGCCGATTGGCCGCATTTCTTTGGCCTAGCTTATTCGACTACTCTATGCTGACGGTAGTTGTAGTTCTTTACGTGTTGTCAGTCCATTGACTGGAGTTGAATGTGTTTACGGTAAGGACTACAAAACGTTGGGTGGCTGGCCTACGTCAAAACACAAAGCTAACTAGCAATGGTCACAAAGCATCGCTGACAAAACATGCGGTCATACAACTGTGTTGTTTTGCTCTGTATTTGTTGGCACACTCTTAATGATTATAAAGTATTTTATACTTTTATATGAACCTTTTAATAATTGTCAGACTTTACAAGCTAACGTCAGCTAGCTTAATGCCACCTCGCTACTAGCAAAAACACTGCTTTGGTTGATGAGTAAATGTAATTTAAATAAATAAACAAATGCCTGTTTTTACCATTATTATTGCCTCTGTATACGAACATGTAACTTTTTGTAGATTTACATAACAAAGACCAAACGGTAGCTCAAAGTCTGCAATGAGAGATCGTCTTGTCTGCAGATTGACCTCAATTAAACTTTAGCCGAATTTCTGGCTATTGGTATTTGTTCCGTTTGACGTTGACTGACTTTATACTAGCATGTGAGGCAGATAAGCGTTTAGTATATTTGTTATTATTGTTTCGCGACAGATGGCGGACATTTTGGACTTAAGAGAGCGGGGTGGAAAAAAAGGCGGCGCCCGGTTCTCAGAAATCAGCTGTTGTTGAGGGGAGAGAGTCCACGTCAACACATACACACACAAATGGCTACTATGAGGTGGATCAGCTTGTATTTTCTTTGGTATTCATTATGGCTTGAACTATTCAAGTACACCCGTTCCTGGGTGTGACTACTTTAAATCTCGTTAAAACAGTGATAAGCTTACAAACATGTCTTCCTGGGGTGAATTCAGGTCAAGGCAGAGACGCCTGTTCAGTCTGAGCCTGGTAGTGACAGTGTACAGTTCCCTACACACACTGCTTTCTTTCTTTTGTTGAACGTTTCTCACAACTAACAAAATTAAACATGTTTATATTTGATAAATGATTAGACTCAAGCTTTTCACACCGCCTCAGCTGCACATTTTCACAACTCCCCCACACTTTAACAATATTCCAACTGTTTTTCATGGAAGACTTTTCCTCTTGGACTGATAACCACTTGCACTATCTGGCGTGGACATTGGAAGGAAAGAAAACTTGCTTTCTCCTTTCCCACCATGACACGTGGCTGCTAGTGTTTCTGGATTGTACCAAAACTGTATTTGTTTATTCTGTCATGTTACGTCACTTAGCTTATTAAGACCCAGGTCCCTCCAACCTGAACACTGCGTTGTGTTTACAAAGCCAACAGAAGTGTGGCTTGCCCCTGACCTGGTGCATTTTCATGAGATAAAGAAAGAACAGCAGGATAAGGTGTGCAAAGGACACAGATTAGATAACAGCAGTATTTGCTACAGTACCTGTCTGGAGGTTGCGTTATATAATGAGACTCACACAAATCTGCAGTGCTTTTCTAATGCATTTAATTTGATTAGGCTGAATTATGTTTCCTTTTTTTCAGGGGGGCAGCATGGAAATGTGCAGCCTTTCAGCGATGAGGACGCCTCGATTGAGACCCTCAGTCATTGCAGCAGCTTCAGTGATGCCACCAGTGTAGCAGATGAAGGTAGGTTTGCATACCTGGGTATGCATGTATTTGTATCACACAAGATACAGTCTTTGCTTGAACTTGAGCATACATTGGCATTGCTGTCAGTGGGTGTGCATTTGTGTGCAACAAGAATGATCATAAAACAGGAATGTACCAGATGTCCAGCTTATCTCTTGGTTTGAATTTTGCTGTAAAGTTTCTTATTGTTGCTAAAAATCTGAGCAACTTCCACTGTGAAAAGTGTAATTCATTTGTTTTGTGTCAAGTAACTTACTGTATATTTTTACTCTTGAGGACATCGGACAAGTGTTCATTTACCACATCTTGCTGTGTGTTTAGGTGGAGAGGCCAGTGAGGACACAGCCCAGGAGGATTTCCAGTACAAGTTGAAGGGGTTCATAGACAGCACAGTGGACAAGAGGTAACAACTCTTGCTTTTTAACAGACTACACTCCCGTTATCTGATCTTGGCATGCAGGCTATAGCAAGTCTGAGCAGGGTTTCACTTTTACATGAGATGATAAAGTGACACACTGTTCTGCAACAAATGCTGTATGAAAGCAAAGACTGCTGAGGGCTAGGGGAAAACATTTTAGGTTTTGGTGATGTTTAGAAATCTTTTGGCCACTAAGGATGAAATAGGCATTATTTTTTGCACCATTATGCATTATAGGTGGTGTAACACAACACATTGAGTTGTGAATACTCCAATAGTGGAGAAAAGGTATTATTCAGGTTAGCAGCTCAGCCAAGTTAAAAATAGACTTCATCCCCAAAATGGCTTGTCCACATTGGTTGCTGAATGTGATGATATTGAAGAAGGGATTCACCAGTATTGCCACTTCCCTGCCAATGCCATGTGGGTATTAAATTTTAAGTTCAAGCTTGGACTTGGACTAACATATTAGCTCAACGTTATAGTGAAGCTCCTAATCATTATAGACTTAAGTGGCAGTCAAACATACAGCTATAAAATCACTGTTTTGATTTTATTAATCTAGCTCACAAGATGACTTTTAGAAAACTGTAAGCAGTCTTCTCATGGGCTAATTTTGCAAGATATAATATTCTGTATAATAGCACTAATGAATGTTTGTATACCTGTTTCTTCAGTGCTAAGACCAGGCAGGGGGCGCTGGACGGACTTAAGACAGCAATGGCCACACGGATCCTGTATGAGTTCATCTCGGAGAGAAGGATGACCATCACAGACAGCATCGAACGCTGCCTCAAGAAGGGTACATCAAATGATATTGTTACTTCAGCAGTGTGGTATTGTAATTTTGCATTTAAGACGTTTGGTATTTTAGTGAGGTTTGTTTGAAAGTTTTTGAATGTTCAAATCTACTTCAAATTTTCCCTGGATTTAAGAGAAAAGTTAACAGCCACCCCTCTCACCATCAGGCAAAGGTGAGGAGCAGCGAGCGGCAGCTTCTTTAGCCTGCCTGCTGTGTATCCAGCTGGGCTCGGGCATCGAGAGCGAGGAGGTGCTCAAAACCTTGAAACCCATCTTCAAAAACATCCTGGCAGATGGATCAGCCAACATACAAGCCAGACAGGCTGTGAGTACCTGGTTCTATATTGTGATGATCTCTGCAGATACCATGGAGGAATGCACTCGACAGGTTGTGAAAGAGCAGTCACCCTGTACCTGCATCTGTGAGGTCCTTAAGTGGATTTTTCAGTGGAAAGCCAGCTGAAAGATGTCTCTTTGTTTCTCTAATAGGTGGCGACAAGTCTGGGCCTCTGTACTTTAGTTGCAGAAGACGACATTCTGGTAAGTTCTTGATCACTTTTTGAGTCTTGTCTGTGCTTTTGACACTTTTGGGCTTACGGGCAAGCTGCAGTGAAGTCTCTTTTACAACCTTTTGTCAGTCAAATACTTGTGCTCATTATTGGTTCTGACATTTTGCCTCATCCAGTCTTCATTCGTGATATCAGTAGCACTGGCAGCTGAACTCAAATGTGTCTCAATAAATTACTCAAAGTCATAAACATGTCACTTATGTTGACTGGTGTTTTTCTTTGAACACTTGCAGCCTTTTTGGCATTGCAAACTCTAGCTTTTATATGATCCCTGCTTGTTTCCCGCACTAGGACGTGCATGCCACCATGGAGTGCTTTGAGAACCTGTTCACCCGGTCCTACGCAAGGGCGGATGGTACCTGTCCTTCGATCAGTCCCCAGACAAGCCAGCTCTACACCAACGCCCTGCTGTCTTGGGCACTGCTGCTTACCATCTGCACTGCCAGTCAGCTCAAAGACATCCTGCGCAAGTAAGACCCACTGTCAACCCTTTCACTGAGCTTCACAGCTGCTGTTACGGTTTTTATTTTACTGCAACCCAGACCCAGATAAGTACTGTAAAATATAACAATGACTTTATATTGTTGTTGTGCAGATACCTGCCCAAACTGCCAAAGTTACTGGAGAGCGAAGATGTCAACATGAGAATTGCTGCAGGGGAGACCATTGCCCTGCTCTTTGAGCTGGCCAGAGACATGGATGCTGTAAGTTCAACATCTATTTCATTTAATTTCCCACTGTGAATCATTCCTGTAGTGCACTGCAGTCAGCTGGACTGAAGATGGGACTAAATTACTGTTGTGGATCCAAAAGCCACCATGATTTTAGTCTCTTTTTTCTCTCTCCCTTCTTCTTCTTTTTTTAAGTGAATTTGCATGTTTACATGCCTGTCTTGCTGAATTTGATAAAACTGTGTGTCAAGTCAGTGTGAGTTCTCATTTTTCAAAGACTTGGACACAAATGCAAAATTTCTTTTTGTTGCCCCCTCAGGACTTTGAGTTTGATCAGTGGGAAGAGCTGTGTGATAAACTGAACGCATTGGCCACAGACTGCAACAAACACAGAGCCAAGACGGACAAGAGGAAGCAGCGGTCTGTGTTCAGGGACGTGCTCAAGGCTGTTGAGGTGAGCGTCCAGTCAGTTAATGGAAGCTTCCTTTGCCAGCTTTAATTTACAGGTTGTAGTTTTATTCTCCTCACATCCCTCTGTGTATTCTCCCAGGAGGGTGACTTCCAGTCGGAGACGATTCGCTTTGGGACAGAGCGTATGACCATTGACAGCTGGGTCAGAAAGAGGACATACGATGCCTTCAGAGAGTTTGTGGGCTCTGGGATGAACTACCACCTACAGGTATTTTTTTAAATTTGGCATAAATGTACAGCGCAGCACTGATTCTTGACTATAACATCAGAGATATACTGTAGACCTCCTTACTTTTTAATCTAGGAACACTGTAAACAGTATCTAGAAGGACCTTGCTACTGTTGCTTGGATTGTATTGTTTATGTAGACTGTTAAGAGTTGTTTTCTTAATGAGTCTTATTTTTTATTTCTCTTTAAACAAGGCAAATGAATTCATCAGAGACGTGTTTGAACTGGGACCACCTATACTGGTTGATTCAGCCACAATGAAGGCCATGAAAATATCTCGCTTTGAAAGGGTAAGAATACTACGAGTTAACCTTGTCGTGGTGGCTTTGTGTATCCATACATTACTGCTTGAAGCTTTTTCTGTTTCACGTTCAATCCTCCCCTCTACCTTTCTTTTCCAGCATCTCCACAACTCGGCTGCATTCAAGGCTCGGACCAAGGCCAGAAGCAAGTTCAGGGACAAGAGGGTGGATGTGGGAGAGTTTTAAATTTTTTTTTGTTTGTTTTTCTCAATATTGTATTTATCAGGCTTCTCTGCTTTTTAGATGAATTGTCACTTTTTGTTCACCTGTCCCTTCGCCTGAAATCTATTTTTTGACTGTCATACTCTCACCCTCTGTAGACGTGTAAGGTAGCTGTATCAGATACTCTGCTATATAATGGACAAAATAATATTTTCGTAGCTACGTTTCAAATCTACAGGAGGTGAGTGTTTGATAATCAAACAGTAGGTTTTTGGGTGGAGTATAACTTTAATATATCCACACAGAAACAGTGGTGTTGTACATATAGTGTATATTTGTTTACTCCTTTTTGTTGATATTCATTCTGTGGCCTTTTTCTTTTGAACATTGTATTAAATTATATCATTTTGCTAGCATCTGTCTTGCACAGTGTACTTCTATTTAGTTAATAGTAAAGTCAAGACAAATGTGACTGATCTAACCCTTTGATTGAATTGCATTAAGTTGCACTACCTAGTTGACCCATAGCTGGTTATTTCTGTAGAACCACGGTGAATATTGTGCTGTATTTTAGTAATGGGTATGTAATTTAAAGGCTGGGTGGTGAAATAAACACTGAAAAGCTGTAACAAATGGAGCTCATGTTCTTATTGTGTTTAAGATATACTGTGATTAACTGACACTGTGATGATCAAGATTAGGTGATTGATTCTGCTCACTGAATGTCATGGGACACTGGGCCTTCACTCAAGTTCCCATCACTGGAAATGAAAATGCCAGTGGATTTTGGATAGGTGAGTGTGATAGTGGAGTTTTGAAAACCAGCAATCTCAGCTTCTCTTTCAACTCCTGGCAGATATACAGGGTCATTCTGAGCAAAGAGGCAGTACAAATCTTCTTTATTGCTACTTCAACATATCAAAGTGAAGGATTTAGCCACCAAGGCAACAGGCATTATAGTGATGGTGACTGAGCAGTGTATCCTGCCTACTGTATACCCTCCTACATAAAGCTCTTGGGTTATTGATACACATTTGTCTGTAGTGAAACTATCAAGGAGCGCAGGAAAAGATGGAAGTGCAACATACTGTACAGCGCACACATCATCTTCACTCCCCCAAGTCCGGTTTGAAGACTCCTTCTTACACAGAGCATTAAAAATAGTCCGAAGCAGAAGTGGGTGTCACATGACAAAAGTAAACGTCACAAAGCCACAAATAGACCTAACAATGCTGTTGCTCTGTTACACAGGAGTTTGAAACACACACCGGCAGCCCTCAATCAATTCATCCAGTTAACAACCTAATGCCTCAGGTGAAACAATACTACTATGCGCTCCAGAACTTTGAGACTTCCCTGTGGGTCAATCATTAGTTTTTTCCATTTATATAGACCAAAAATGCTTCATAACTTTCAACATGACTTGTTTCATTTCTTATACATAGGCTGCTGTAACTGATCAGTGACTTGCACTTATCAAACAAAAATGAATCATCATAGTAACAACAAATCACAGTTTTGTGATCACTGCAATATCATACAGTAGAGGTCTTGTTCTATAGAGCCTGACACATGAGCACTGCAGCACCATG
Source organism: Lates calcarifer (assembly GCF_001640805.2). Taxonomy (NCBI): domain Eukaryota; kingdom Metazoa; phylum Chordata; class Actinopteri; family Centropomidae; genus Lates; species Lates calcarifer. The sequence continues at coordinate 2,261,378 of NC_066850.1, read as the reverse complement.
CTGATCATAGTACAAAGGAAAGGCACTTCATCCTCATTTCTGTGTTAATTTATAGCATCAGCGACTCAAAATGAGGCCACACAAGGACACACATTACCTGCACAGAAAAAAACACAGAAACACGTATTTACAACTATTTTAACACTGGAGAATTTGAGAAGGGACATGGAGGCTTTAACTGAATAAAACGAGAATGGCTCTCAGAAGAGTGCATACATTGACCAAGGCCAAACAATCCTGCACATGTCTGCCTGGCTTTTATGACAGAGAAATAAAAGAAGGATTTAAAAAATCCTGGTCTGCACCAAAATGTTATAAAATTTGGCTCAGTGTGAGTGTGATCACTGCTGGACAGTTTTGGTAAGACTCTCACTAAATCTCACCTTAGTGACTGGGTTCTTGCTGTTTAAGCATTTAATTTCTCCCAGTGTTTTATGTAAAAGGATGTTTCTAGTTGTTATTTTATTTGTATTTTAATTGTATCACTTAAAATCTTAATTTTCTGTTTAAAGGTTTAACTGTACTGTCACACATTCTGACACTCAGTAACCTGTATCACCTCCCGGCCTTCCCTCTCCATCAAACCCCCAAATAATAAAAGGATCTGAGGAGAGAGTGTCTGTGTTAGAGCGGGAACTGACTGACATTTCCCATTTCTCTCTTTCTTTTAGAGGACACCACTGTCTCTTGCAATAAAATAGAAAGGTGTGGGTGACTTGTCTGAAACTCCCTAACACCGGGGGTTTGCTTCAGACTAATGGGATGGGGCTGTCTATCTCTCTGTGGCCTGAGAGGAAAACTGAGGGCTTTGTAAAAATGTCTGTGTGAAAGTGAGCGTCTAAAGATAAGAATTTTCCTGGACCAGCAAAATCATTCTAAAATTAGAGGGAATTTCATTTGTTTCATTTGACTGGCTCAAATAGGTGAGAGAGGTAATTGCACTTGTTTCACGAATTTCCTCACAATTTCTGTGCCAGTGGGCTTATTCTGATCGAGAGGAAAATCCTAAAGTGAACAAAATTACCCTGGCAGTTACTGATTACATAAAATCTCCTTCACCTCTTGAATATGTTTGTCAAATCCTTTGGGAGGTTGAATTTTAAGCATGGCAGAACTGTAATTTTTAGGATTTAGGGATTTGGGCTTTAAAAGAAAGCCCTTTATAAAATTTAATACACTTTGGTAGGAGTGGAAAATCTGACCCTGTGAACTTCGATGGGGGATTAACATCATAAAATGATTTAAATAAAAAAAAAGTTTAGTATCAACATACAAACACAAACTAGTGCTGGAGGTGGTTCACTAGGAACGAAGGCCGTATAGCCAAGCTGAGACAAGTTTAAATATCATGACACAATGTCCAAAAAATGATAAAAACAGTACTCCACCAATTCAGCATTACATCAGTGTGCACTTCCTTACTCACAAGAAATTGAGTTTGTGTCTGTCTAACTCCAGACCCTCACATTTTCTTCATTTCCAAACTATATAATCTTCAACCCCAACAGATTCACCTTTAAAATAGTAATTTCCTGCATTAACAAGATTTTTTTTGGCCACTTGGGGGCAGCAGAAACACTGACATGTTATCTGCTTTAAGTTGGTATGATGAATTTGTTAGCCTAGCCTGCTTACACATAAAGCAAACAGGGAGCAAAATGGCCATTTATTTGTTGTGTTTCTGGCCACATGGTGTCTTGTAGCTCTGTTTTTCTCTCTACCAACTCCTAAAAAAAAAAATCTGGCTCTTTAGCTGCTAAATGCTCCACTATGCTCGTTGCTAACTTGTGTGTCCCTCTGCCATTTGGTGCTGAGCAGGTAGCATATACTGGGTTTAGAGCTTTTTTTCTGCATCTGGAATTGACTTTGAACTAAAATATCAAAGTTGTAAAGTCAAAACAATGAGCTGAAACAAGTTAGAAAGCCCTTCACAGCTGAGAGGAGATGATAATTCTACTGTGGCTCATCACTACCAGCAGCCCCTCTCATATACACACAATGATTTAATCCATTGTTAATATAAAAATATTGATTGTAGCAGCTGATTCATAAGTGTTTACTTAAGAATTTAACGCTCTGTATTCGAAAACAAATTTCTCCCAGCATGGCTTTTCTGTAAATAAAAATTATCATTTGATTGGATCGCCTTTATCTTGGATATAGTCAGGCAGGTAGAAAGGAATGTGGAGAATGCTAATAGACCATTGTTATTATTCACATTTCATCACAATCTGTTGTATACAAAGAACAACCATCACTATGCAATTAGGAGGGATAATTGAGGATCAAACGAGTAAGAGATATGATAAGGTATTATCAGTTTAATCAATAATTAGTTTCACTTGTGTGTTGTTAGGCACTCAAAGCAATTTAGGAGACTGCATACTCTCACTGTTCCTTTGACTTAGTGGTTAAGCAGTTCCTCCTGTGCTGTTTTGCTGAGTGCAAGTTGAGAAATAGCTGTGCAGAGCACTCAAGGAGATGTGGAACCAAACAGAATACAATATGTCATTGTGGTGGGTGGGATTTGACCGGTGGGCGTGTGGAGAAGCAAAACAATGAGCTCGGAGGCAGCATTTAGGGAGGAGAAAATGCACTTCCACTGCAGCACACCTCAGCTGATTTTTGCCATTCACTGTTTGATATGATTGTTATGGAAATGAACATTGTGTTTCAGCCAATTGACCTTTCAAGGCAATTGATTTCAACTGGGTTGCCTCCTTTGTCACTCCAGTTAATGTATTGTAATGTGGCGCTGCGTTTGATTAGCTGCAGAACATAGGCAAAGTGTGCCAGGCATTGCTATGGCTGGTTAGGCACCCCTTCCTCAGTTTAGTTTTCCATGCATTGTGCCACACGTTGGCAGCTAAAAGGGCCTGAAGCCAAACCATTGAGCATGTGTGGCACACACACTGTCCAGATGGATGCTTTTCAACAGCTAACCAGGTTAATGTATTTATTCCACTTGTGTGCTTCTGGCGTCTCAGCAGCTGTTATATGGCACCTGTTATAGATCAGCCTATTTCTTTGCAAATGTCTGCTGTTGACACTGGTGGGCCACCCACATATACTTCCCCCTCTCCTCCTTCTCTTCCCTCCAACATCTCCTTCTCCTGGCTCTGTTTACTCCCTGAAGCAAGGCGCATATAGTAGCTATCACAATGAAAAATGGATAGAGAGATTAGTGGCACTTTGTCACCAACTGAGTGTTGTGTGTTCTCCGTCCCAACACACCAAGGGGCTTGTTGTTGTGACTGATAAAATGGCTGCTGCCTCTGATGACTGCAATTATGTTGCATGCATATATCAAGAGGATGATTTATCCAGCTCTCTATCACCTTCTGGGGCGTCGATGTGCCACATAGAGACTGCACCACACTGAAAATTCCTCAAAATGATTTGTGCTTTAAATTCTGTAGCTGTCTGTGTGACTTCTTTTTTTATTGGACATATAGTGACTTAACTCTTCAGGAAAACTAAATCAGTATCTCTCGCTCCTCCTGCTTATCTGGCCGGTCTCTGGGGTGAACATCATCCTGTATCAGATCAGTTGTGGAATAATTAGGTAGCTGTGGAGGTGGAGAGATAGCACGCATACACCCACACACCCTCTGAAGAAAATCATTGCCACAGCAGGAACGTGACAACCCTGGAGACAGCTACTATATGTGTTTGTATCGACCACCTAGATTTGCTGCAGCATCACCTTACAGACAGAGGATGAATGGTTTTTCCATTACTTAAGATATTACATCATAAAGTCACCATGAGAATAAATCTCTTGTTTGTTCTGTGCTTATTTACATACCAGCACAAAAGTTAAGTGAGGGTAGTGTAAATACAAAGTGAGAAATGTTAATGTGTCTACTTATGAAGTGAGACGTGGAGAAAATTGGCAGGCTCCCAAGGGAAAGATATGAGCTGTTTTTCCAAGTGCAGCATATTGAGGCATAAATCACTGGTCACACACTGAGTGTATATTCGGCCTGTTTCTTAATACAACATCTATACTGCAATCCATGTTTAATTCATGGTGACTCATGTTCTACGGAGTCACACTCATGGCCTGAGGCTTTGCATCTTTTAGTTGAAAATCTGGTGTGACCCATAACTTGGCACAGTCGGGTAAGAGAAAGGCCTTTAAAACCACCTTGTAATTTGGTACCTTTTCTCCTCAGGTTTATTCTGTCAGTGTCGGGCTGCTTGATGCTCAGGCCACTCATACGAAACTAGCTTTCAAAAATATGTAATTTCAGGAGAAATTCTGGTTGCTCGTTGTGATTAGAGAATGGAAAGGTATCTGATGTCTTAGCATTCACCTAGAGTTTTCTCTTCAAAATGAGATATCGATATTGCAGTTTGTGTGTTTGAAGTGAGATGAAGACAAAACTACCTCCAAGGCTGCCATACTATATACTGTTATTTCCAAAGAAACACTTAAACTATGTGTCATATAGTTGTATAGAATAGATGACAATCATTGTTTGCTGTTAGTGCAGTTTTTACTTTGTTAAAAAGAGGTTAATGATACTCTTTTACTGCTGCTGCAGTGAAAAATGTTTTTAGCTGAAGTCAGTAAAGTTTATTTATATTGCGCCTTTTCTAGAGCAGGAGAGAAATTCAAACTCAAGCTATGAATCATCTCAGTGGAAAAGCTCTAATGCAATTATGCTCTGTGTTAATTTTGCTTACATTGCTGTTGACATCACAGAGACATGCTGTCACAGTGATAATGATGTCAAGGTGAGTGTAATTTCAGATTCCACCAGTTGGTGGCACTTGTTCACCATTAAGCTGCGTGCTGTATCAACGCATGAATCGTCGGCACTCACCTCTGCACTTGCAACTGAGCATCACTGCTGATACTGAGTATGGATTATTAAATGGAAAAAAAAGGGTAAGATTTTGTTGGATCATACTGGAATACACATTCTCAAATGAATTTATTTTTCATTCACACCCACTTGATCGTAATTGTGGAACGCTCGCTCATTTACCATCACATAAAAAAAAATAATCATGTTCACCCTTTGTGTGAGCTGAGTCATTCAGACAACATTTCTGTTTAGACTCCATGACTCCAGGGCACGGGTCACAAAACAGTATCAATAAAACAACCGCTCACTGGATTCCTCACATCCCATTCATCTCTCAGCAAAACAGAGCAGGCCCTATATCATAGTGAGCAAAGCTGACACCATACGGAATGTGGTTGTGGATTTGAAATAGAGTCAAGCAGTACACATTTGTCGTGCTGGGCGCAGATGCATTGTAGCTCCCACACTGTGTGACTCATAGCTACTGTACGCTCACACAAAAACACACGCAAGCACACATATGCACAAGTGCATTTGCGCAGACAAACACTGTCACAACTCCCTCCCTCCTCCTCCTCCTCCTCCTCCTCCTCCCTCTCTCTCTCCATGATGTGGGCCAATGATAAGCGCAGACCCCCATCAGGGATGACAACTGTTCACTGGATGATGCCACAGAGAGGAGGCAAGAGGCCATAGTTAAGGGGACAACACCTGTCTGTCTGTGCAGCAGCATTAGTCCCACACATGCACACACAGGATACATTTACAGTCATTTAAGATCCAGTCTGAAACCTCTTACTTTAATCATTCAACCACAAGACTCCCTCCCCCCCAAACAAATAGAGTTAATACACACTTCAAGTTGGCATCTGAAGCGGAGTCTGCACGTGGGAGGCCAAGGCTTTATCTCCTCCTTTAAAGCACTGACTCACTGCCTGAATTGCAGGCAGCACCTCGCTGACAGGAGGGAAGAGATAGCAGGGTTCCCCTTTCCTGTCAGCTCCCGCTATCAGCTGCTCAGAACCTTAAAACTACATCTTATAGAGTCTGAAAATGAGTCAGGAGCTGGAGAACATTGTTGCCATTTCAACCAGCCCAATAGCTGCAGTAGTGGACGGTGCAGCACAAAACTTTTTGGGGAACTACAGTTTCTTGCAGAGTAAATAAGAGCTACAGTCAGGAGATGGTTAGCTTAGCTTAGCTTGAGAGGTGCTGTTGGACAGAATTTACGCTAATCTAAGCTAAACTACTCCAGGAAATATCCCTCTGTAAAACTACATTGTTGTTTTCACCCTTTGGTTTGTAGCTGGGACAAGCAAATAAGATATAATGTGATAATTAGAGAGCTTTAGGTGGTATGGTAGGTAGATTTTACTATCCAGGCAGGCTGTTTCCCCCTGTTTTCACTCTTTATGTTTAGAGAGGATAAGCTAATCCTGTGTTAGCTGGCTGGTTCTGGCTTTATATTTATTGTAGGCTACAGTAATAAGAGTGGTACCAATATTTTCATTCATTCGCAAGACAGCAAACATTTACTAAAATGTTGAACTATGCCTTCAAGAAGAAGAGGAAATGGGATGACCAGAAAGTGTCCATCCTGTGTCTTTATGTCATGAGTGAATGTCTCAGGGTTTGCCAATAGTTGGTTTGGGCATTTTAGGATCATTTTTGACTTTAGATTTTTAGATTTTGGACTGTCCTGACCATGTAACTGCAATGTCCCAAGCTCAGCTCAGTCAAAGACCTTTGTTTTGTGCAATCCATCGTCTCTCTGTTATTATTGCTTTGTTAGCTGCTTCCTTTTTAGATTTTGGAAAGTTTAAATTATCTAAAGTACATTTATACCTAGACTTCATGTGTGTTTTCCATGCTGTAAACAATTCAGGATGACGGTTAATTTCAGGTGAAGTAGTGAAGATGATATGGACCGTGCATGCTGCCTCAGCCACAGCCAGAGCTGTCTGTTTGATCCCTCAACATCCGCTCATTCAAGTTTGAAATGGACTGAGCATCTCTATGCTGATTTTTTTTAAGACCATTGTGTTATGGCCTGCAGTACTAGCCTCACAGCTTATCTTTTTACTTTGAACATGGCCACTGTGCTTATGCTATCTCTTTTAACTTATGGACTCAACAAAGCAGGTTTAAACTGTTGTGTGGACCAGCCAAAACTGAAGTTAAACGACCACACAGACAGAGAAATATCTGACCTGGCTGGATCAAATAATCTGTCTGACATTGATCTCGGTCCACTCAGAAAACCAAAAATTCCCATCAGCCATATGCTGGATTTATATTGGTTTCACTTTTGCCAGAGGGGACCTCTATCTCTACATCAGCTGTTCTACAATCAATTTGTGCCTAACCCAACTTGGATGAATTTTCCGCTCGATCCTATTTATGCAGGCACACACCTGTTTGTGTATTAGATCGGCATGTGTCTCCTGTTTATAGGAGATCGTAATAATGAATTCATGAGGTCATCAATTAATCTGCCACTCATGGGATGAAAGTGGCTCAGCCTTAGTCCTCAGTGTACACAGTAGATCAGAACAGACATGGCAGTCTGTTTGACACGCCAGCTCCTGAATACAGAAGAGACGAGACAGATTTTAGGAGACGTTAGGAGCCGCACACTCACTCTAGAGCGAGACCGCACAAATACACTCTTTTCACACACATAGATGCAAAGGCAACCCCCCACCCCATACACACGCTCACACATCACACTACTGTTTTGCTTTGCCGGGAGGTTGTTGCCAAGGCTCGGAATGAGCGAGATGATTGGTCGCCTCTGCTCATCAACGAAGGAACTCACCAGCTGGATTGGCTGGTTCCACAAAGGAAGCTTTTCAAGATGTTTTCCCATCATTTCCTTTACCAACCACTGGATCTCTCATTACTCATTACTCTCATTATCAGCACACACTTGCTCTTCCAATTTAATTAGCTCAGCTTCACAGTGGCATTTCTTTCTTTTATTGCCTATATTGTAGCAGGCGAGGTAGTGTAAGGTGAATAAAGGAGGGGATCATTTTCAGCATTATCAAGATCATTCTAGAGAGAAATGATCAGAGTGATATATTGATTTCCTCTAGTCCTTGCCTGGATGAGGTGAAGAGCACATGCATGTGGGGTGATATATGCTGTATGCAGTGGTAATATATATGCAGCACAAGGACATAATCATGGAGCAGAATCAAAATCCTCTGTAGACTGGTGGGCATGAGCAGCACACACAGACACTTTCCTTGTCTGCGGTTTATATCTGTTGATAAGCACCAATGACAAAACACGTCCTCGGCCTCAGGGTGAACACGCTTGTGTGTGTGTGTTTGCACGTCCGTGTGCATGACTCTAAGCATGTGTGTGCGCGGCTGTGTGTTTGCGTGTACCTCGTGCCTCTGGCTCTGTGTGGCTGTGTGTGTGTGTGAGAGAGAGAGAGAGAGAGAGAGAGAGAGAGAGAGAGAGCCACGATGTATGTGCTGAATTAAACAAGGTCACTCAGAGCAAGGCTGACTGCTCTGGCAGTCCCCCACCACCCCCACTTCCCCACCTCCCACCACACACACACACAGTGTCACTCCCCCACCAAAAGAAGACTGACTGTCTCCATGTATAGAGATGGCACAGTGGTTTACATCCAGGCCCCCAGAAGAACATAAAGAGATAAAAATGACAAATGACAAGTGACACCCTGAAAGCAGTGGTTTCCAACCTTTTTGGTCTGCTTCTCTTTCAAGGAATAGTTTGACGTTTTGGAAAAATACGGCTATTTGATTTCTTGCCAGCCGTTAGGTAAGAGGATTTATGCAGCTCATGTCTGTAAGATAAATGAGTATAACTGTTTAATCAATATTCCTTATCTATGAATATACAACAGCATTATTCCAAGAAATGATACAGTTTAAACCAAAATGGCAAGATGTGTTTTCAGCTGCAAATCACCAGACACGTGTTTGCTGGTTTACTGCCTACTATTCCAATAAAACACACTAAGTGGACTGCAGCTGTGTGATGCACGTACCACCCAACAGAACATCACTCTCCCCCTCTCTAACAGGCAACCTTATCTTTATCACTTTCTCCAGTAAAAAATGTACAGGGGGAGCACAAGCTAAGAAGAAGCCAATTATTGTCAGTTAGCTGTACACCGTATATCTGTCACTCCTTTTACTAGGCATTCAGGGTTCAAATGTATTCCATCATCATTTTTTTACAGGGGCCGGTGTATGCATTGATGTTATTTATAGGCAGCTGTTTTCCTTTCCATCAGCGCTGTCACCTCCAGAGTGTTTACAGCACCTCCTTGTTCACCTCTCCAGTGACAGGAAGCTGGGTTTAATAATAGGAAACATTCCACTTTTCACTCTTAGTACTTGTATTGTCAGTGTCTATGGATCAGCTTTTTCTGTGTCAGTACCAGGAAATGAAGAAAGATATTCAGTGAGGCTGTGTCATGAAGCCACCGAAACATTTTTACGCATTGTACGGGGAGGCACAATTTCAACATGCTGGTTTTATTGATGTGATGTGCCTACAAATCTCACATATGGCTATAATGTAGAACATAAATAAAAAGCAGAAGCAACCTGTTATCTGTCACAACTGTCACACAAGCAATGAATTAACATCTGAGAGATAAAATATGCAGAGACAAACATGTTAACGACATGCAACCTGACTGCGTTTCATACCTGATTTGTTATGCTTCCTTTCTTCAGGTTTTATGTATAAGTGTGTGTGTGTGTGTGTGTGTGTGAATATTTATAGTATATGTGGCCTGAATTGATTGTGTTATTAGTGCATAGATACCTCCAGTGTAAATCCGACTCATAGCAACATCCTTGCTGTGTAATAAAAGACACAGAGATTTTAAATGTGCTAGAGCTCTATCCAAATGCCCAATGACTGTTCACAGATGCCCAGTGAATTTGACAGAATATACTGGTGCTATAACATTAGTGCAAGGCAGGATATACAGTAGGTGCCAGACAGAAAACAGCAGGATTTAGCTAGAAGAACACTTTTCCATCACCTCTGAGCTGCTAACACAAATCCTGTGCTGAGGATGACTGTGACAATCCAAACGTGGTCTTTCATAAACTAATTAGAAGTTTCATACCAGCCACAGTTCAACTGTGAAAGTGAAGGTGTTTTTCCTCACAAAAATGGTTTGCTTGGTATAACAGCTCAGGACAGTGGTGTTATTCAGCTCTGTTACAAGACCAAACACAACTGTTGACTCTTGCTATCAGACATAGTTTAGGGGGTTTCACAGGGGAGGAGCAGAGGTCACTGACAGCCCCTGTAAACCCAGTTTCTTCGTCTGTCACCTTCCATTTTTGGCAGTCCCACTCAACATGTCTCTTGGCTGCCTCACAGTGTTGTTGTGTGCAGGAGGTCACTGTCTTTGTTCACAAACTAATTTCCTCATTAGAACAACAAAGCCACTAAAAATCCCCAGACACATTCTCTCTTATCAAGTCTTTTCTTGATAAAAAGTGGTTAGCAAGTGATTGAAAATGAGTCAGCCAGTGTTTTTGTCCTGAGCATTTATGGTTTGCCAGTCTCCTTTTACTTGCACTCCTTCCAGGCAATGCTAACAAAAATAAATCTGCTTGCTTTTCCTGACAGCATCTTTATCAGCAGCTTATTGCCAAAAGCAGAAACTGTTCAAAATTTAAAACTTGGTGTTTCTTGTACAGCAAGTCCTATAGTAAGATGTGATGGGTTCATTCCAGGACCAGAGATGCTCCTCCAGCGTTACTTTGTGAAAGCCTGAAACCCAATTCAGTGTCGTCAAATAGGAATAACACTGTATGTTGTGAACAGAAATCATGACCATTAACTTTTCAACTTAATGGTTAAATATTAGAAAATGGAAACTAGTACTAGCGTAGCCTGCGTTCTTTAAGTATTTGTGCTGAATTAAGCTGATGGTCTCCTGGTTGTAGCTTCATTTTTACTGTACAGAGATAAGAGTCATTTCTTATTTATTTCTGGGTAATAAAGTGAATAAGTGTATTCCCCCAAATGCCAAAATATTCCTTTTGTAAGAGTCTTTTACATAACACAATTCAGGACACCAAGCTCCAACAGTTCTATGCAAGATACACATGCCTTCTCTTTTTTTAATTCATAATTATGCAATAAAATCCAACTACATATGACTTTTAATGTCACTCAGTACACTTCATTATGGTCCTGTATTACTTCATCTTTTACTTACTATAACTATCATCTTCTATATTCATCTGCTGAGACAGAAATGTATATACAGAAAGGTACTGTCACGGTTTGAGTCTAGGACTCCAGAGCAGACTCAGAGAACACACATGCCACACATGGGCAACAGGGTTTACACCGTCTTAAATGAGACAAAGAGAGCAGGAAGGTTGGAGGGGGGCTTGGTGGATGGAGACTGAGCTGGTCTGGGAGTGGGAGACTGCAAGCCCCTTCTTCTGTCTTTGGAGAGAAGGGGCCAGGTAGTGGGGGCAGACAGACTGAAAGTTTGAAGCTTCAGCTCAAGGAAGATGGAGGCAGAGTGCAGCTGGTGGAGAGCAAAGGCAAAGACACAACAGTAGAAGAAACTAACGCTAGGAAATTCATTAGAAGCACGAGGAAAACTAGAAGACACCACCTCAAAGGGTGAGCAGACTCTCTGGGGTCGAGCGGAGGTGAAACCAGCGTACTTACTGCAGTGATGACGGAATGAGGACAGGTGAGTCAGGCTCCACAAGCTGAACCCACCTCTGCAAAGAAACCAGACAGACACACAAAGAGAACAAGAGAGACAGGAAAAACAAAAGGAAACAATGCAATATGCAATACAGATTACATAAATACTGCAAACGCAAACTGCACTGAGGGGGGTGGACTTACATCGTTTTGAACTATACACTGATAATATGAGCTACTTTCATTCATCGTGGGATACAAATTACATTTGGAAATATCATAGAACCATGACAACCCTGATGCTTCTTTCCTTGTTGCTTAGCAAAAGCACATCTGTCCCCCTATATTTCTGTAAATGACGGATTAGTGTGTACATAAAGGTGCAATGTAGGCCTCAGCATGTGATTTCTGTTCCAGCAGTTAATAGCAGCTTTTTTTATTTGTGCTATGATTCATGTGTTCCCCAGTGATATGACAGCCATTTAATGACATTAGGATGTTGTCATGATGACTATTATAATTGAGTTTTGCCCTTGTTTAAATGAAATACTGGTGTTGGGTATGGTCACCTAAAGTGATATGGGCCTACTGAAAGGGAAGAGAAAAACAAACTGCTCCCTAAACAGCAAAATCTGAAAGAGCTACACTCACCGCTTTAGAGGTTTTGTCTCTTTAGTATCCTTGTTGTCTTGCTCAACACGTACATGTAGATTTACAGCTTGAGGCACAACACTCTGCCAACAGATGGACCAGATAACCTCATATCAGACTTTACAGCTCCACACTCATCAGTTCAGACTCTGTGGAAACAAAGTACTTTGCTTGGGCACAGTGGTAAAATGCCCCTTGAGAAAGTGAGAGATATGACACCACGAACGATTCAAGGAATGAAAGGATACTGTCTCCTATCTGTTACGATAACAATTTGCTCCCCAGCTTCATTCCATTTTGTTTTCTCTTCCAAATAAGTAATAGATAATTGGGTTAAATTGCTTGTGATGTGCTGCCCTGAGCAGTTTTTTTAATGCTGTGTCTAGAATTTCTCCAGTTATGTATTTCACACTCCCAGTGCTTATGAGGAACCAATACACAAGCAACAAAAGTCATGTTATCCAACCACCCTGACTCCCTGTCTCTGCTGACTTTGGGCCTCTGTAACGACATCACACTATTTCCTCCTTTCTTGCAAATAGACAGGAGAGTCATAATACTGTAAATAACCGATGCTGTTGTTTTTCTTGGGATGACAGTCTGCCCCAGCGGCTCAGAGATGGTGGGCTAAAATGAGCAGCAGGCATGAGTGTTTTCATATTCTTCAATTCTGTTCATATTCTTCTTTAATGATGTCGTTCCTTTGCCTAAAAATGTTTCCGCTGACTCTGCCCTGCTTGCTGTTGTTAATTTAAAAGATCAGCATAAAGAGAACTTACTTCTAGATGCCAGCTGTATATGTCACTTTACTTTTCTGTACTATACTTGTCTCATAGATGCCTATTCTCTGTCAGTGGTCTCAGGATGTGTGTCACTGGCTTATTGAGCACTGCTTTGTTGTTTTCAGTCAGAGGACTGGTCCAGCTCTCTTCAAAAGACCTCAGTTGCTGGGAAGACCTTCCTATTGACTTCCAACAAAAGCACATTTCAATTTGGGGATGGACAAACTGTGCATGTGCAAACAGTTTCAGCTTGACACTGTCTTTGTGATAAGGCTCTAAGACAGGCATGTTTATATAGTGAGCATTTTCAGGACCTTGGCACACAACATCTGACATTATTAAAGTCCACTTTAAGCAGTAAAAACCTCCAATAGCTCTGCTAAAGCAACAACTATGATGAAATTACTGATTTTTTTTTACAGTATGGCATAAACACAGCTTTATCGAAGCCAATTTCCCTTTTATTCCTGATGGATTTCTGTTTTTGTTTTGTCTCACAGGCTCATCAGTTATGAGATCTACATTAATTTAGCAATTTCCTGGACAGACATCTTTGTGTCTTACGTCTTGGGTTTTGCTATTAAGAAGGATGATGATGATGGAGCTCACTTACTTATTTCACAGTCAAATTCCTCATTATTCTGCCGTTCTGTCACCGACACTCAGCTGTGGAGAACAGGAGAGGAAAAAGAGATGGCAAGATACAAAAGCTTGCAGAGAGCTCAAAACTGCCAGAATGGTTTTAGATCTATTCACTGGATGAGCTGCAGTTGTGCATCGAGGCAAAAGCTTACCCACAATGTCACTGTATTGATTCATCAGGACCAGAGACCAGACCATGTCAAAAGGTAAGTCTTTTTTTTCTTTCTTTTTTTAAACAAGAACTACTTGAGAAGAAAAAGATGGGGAAGCAGAATACCAAAGGCAAGGGTCTTTGTCCATAACACACGTCTATTAAAAAGTCAGCGCCAGTTTTTCAGGCGGTAGTAATGAACATGAAATTGAACTCACAGTGTTGAAGAAAATCCAGGAAACACAAGATGAATTGGTGTCTAAAATAGAGCATGGAATTAAAAAGTTTGATGACATTCACGCAAGGGGTAAATGATCAGATCAGCACTGTTTATTTATGAAGAAAAAAATAAGTAAGAAATAGCAACATAGGAAATACGACTGAAGGCGCACTCAATCAACTCAGGGACAAAAGACAACAAATGAAACTAAACACAATAACAGGTATGGCAGGAGAAATCATCACAAAGCCATGGTTGAAAAGGTTCATGCTGATAAAAATTTAATTAGGAGTAAAAAAAAAAAAATACAGGAAGAAACTATCTGCAAATTACTGCGCACATGTGAAAAAGGGTCGTTTGTAGTGATGAACCCACAGAGAAGTATCACTCAGCTCAGCAGAACCACTCAACTCTATTGAGCTTATAGGCATCTGTCAGCTAATTGTTTTGGTGACATGACCTGCAAATGTGTTTTAAGTGAAAAAAGGTCTGAGGAACCATCTGTATGCTACCTTCCCAGCACCAAACAACATGCAAAGTTAGCTAGTGGCATAATGAAGCATTTAGCTGCTAAAGAGTTGAATATTTCCCTCTGAAGAGCAAATAAATTTGTCACATAGTCTAAATATGACTCCAAATTAACACTAATGTAGCTCCTTATCTGGTGGATTGTAAATCAATAAAAAATAACGCATTGCTAACACGTTAGCCATCAACTTTGAAGGTGCTAATAGGTCAGTCTTGTGCTGCCCCCAGGTGGCCTAAAAAGCAATTATTGTAAGTTTACATGAATCTTTGATCAGGAAAGTAACTTTATTTTTCATGTGCATCTTTTCTGAGACTCAGAATTGTAGTTCAGGGAATTGTAATAAATCCAAAAATGCTGAGACACATGGGTTCATTAAGAATTCCACCATTTGAATTGGCACCAATTCAAAATGGAATGTCAATGTGACTTTGGAGAACTGAAAATGCTTTTTACTTCTTTGAAGCTTAGAAGACAGATAAATATATAAATAATATTTAATATATTATTATAATATATAATAAATAAATAATAATAAAGAAAAATCCTCATTTAAATATGACTAAAGACACATTAAAGAAGGAACTGAGAGCCTGGAGAGGATGCAGCAACCCTGTGTTGATTTTTCCACATCCTTTTAAAAATATAGGGAAAAACTGAAAACAAATATAATGTTCTCATGATTTTGATAACTGGGGGCTAATAAACAGAGCAGCATATTTTGATACTCAGCAAATAATATGTACCAAGGTCAGCACTGTGTCAGTCCTAAAGATGCAAGTTAGAGTTTCTCAAGAATGCGGTTTGCTGGTGAGAAAATAGCTGAAATGATGAATTCCAGGTGCTTACAAACCAGCCTAAACAAACACAGCTACAGATTCAAGAAAAAAAAAAAACTTAAGCAACTGGCAATTGTTACAAGTAATAAACTCAGTGATCTGCTTTCTGCTATAATTCTCAGAGAGAAATACTTTCTGGTTGATAATGTCTTGCGCTTCAAAAGCAGCCATAAGGAGAAATAAAATATGCTAATAGACAGTAGCTCACATCTGCTGTAGAGAATAGGGTCAATAGTCATTATCACAACTCATTAGACAATGATACAGAGGAAATTCACAGGACACTTTAAACCAGATGTATTGTACTAATAAGCAGTGGTATCAATGTCACTTGAGAATCAGTTTACTGCACACCAACTACATCTATTACATAGTGATGGTCTAATGACTTTGCCAATCAAAAAGACAACTGATTACAGTTATCATGCTAATTGTATTAAAACATTTATGTATGGTACACTGTGTGTTATATAACCCGGCTGGAGGAATAAAATAAGATAAAAAAAATAACTGAAATAAAATGAGCAGACGAATGATTTATTCTGCCTGAAAACATTGTCTGGTCTATTTGGAGTGTTTGAACTTTAAGTTTGCATCCAACCATTGTTATTGTCACACTGAGGTTTTTAACATTTAAAAATGAGATATTTTGAGAAGTTGTGCAAAAATATAAACCTTTTTTCACCCCTGGGAACAGAGTTGCCATGGTGATGAGGTCTTTCCGTGCAGATGTAACTTGACTGACATAACAGCTGAGCCACTATATGAAGACTAATAATAAAATACTTAAAATAAAAGTTTGCTTTATCTCATGGTAAACAAAGTCTGGTACAGTAATGTCACGTATGAGCCAAAGGAATGTTATCTGAAGTGGAATTTTATTTCAAACCAACTTAAATTTTAGTACACACAGCAATATTAAAGTGTAACTTGAGCTTAATCATGTGTTGGTTACTGCAACCATGACGATAAAGGTCCAGTACACCTGCTGCCATAGAGGCACTGATTTAAAAGATGATCTTTCTTCTTCATCCATTATGTCAGATATAACTTTTAAACTATTCTAGTCCATAGTGCAAGACTTTGTATACAAAGAGAGAAGAGGGGTTGAAACCAAGTTTACTCAATTGCATATCCAATTGATTTGCATTTCCATTTCCATGCCAAGGAGCATATCTTGCGTCTTATGCATAAATCAACAAGGATAATCATGTTATGAATATCAGGTTGATGAGGCACTTCTCCCTCACAGCCAAAAAACCCAGGAGAATGTGCGTCAGTCAGAAAAATTTGCTCCCTGACAAAATAAAAACTCAGCTGATGTGCTATTTCAGGTGTCAGGAAATGTCGGTCGCGGAATATAATGAACCAAATCACAAGTCTCTGCTGTCACATTGCCTCATTCACTCAGTCATGAGATGTTAACCACATCCAGTGAGAGCAAACGCTCCTCTCAGACAGTCAATGAGTCGCTATAACAACAGCTCTTGACAAGGAGAATGTGATTTGATGTCTTGAAAAAACAACTCTCGACTTCAAAAGGGGGCGGTCTACTGACTGAGCCCCTCCTGCAGCTGTAAAGAAGCCTGTCCACTCTGTGGGATGATGGAGATTGTAAATGTAATTCAGATCATCTGTTTCCATTTATCAAAGAGAGAGAGCTTATGAATAAGAAGTCTCATTGCATATTCAGACACAATGACCATCATTGTCAATGGCTATGTCAGTGGGACGAGTTTCCCTTCATCTATCAACCTCTGGACGGGTGTCCATGAACCCGAGACCCCTACAACTCATTATTGATGTTTTCTAATTAGTCTTTTGCTTCTCTTTGATCTCATATCTTTTTATTCACCACCGTGGCTTCTTTGCCCTTTGGAAATAGCAAAATCATTTCTTCTCATGCTGAGATTTACAGTTATTGCGTGCCGAGGCCAGGCTAGGTAATTTGGAGATGAAAATAAGCATGGACAGGAGGTGAGTTCAAGTCTCTAACTCATTTCTACTTTTACTTCCTCCTCCCACATATGAAAGTAATAACTCAACTCTCTGTGCCCTCGGCTGAATACGTGGCCTTCGCTAGGGCATCACATCGCCAGGCATGTTGGTCTCAAGGTTGTCCTCAGCGCCAACTATGAACCTCAGGAAAAATTGATCTGCGCATATCTCAGTCAAAGACAGATGGCTTGGATAAGATTTGAGCTCTTGAGGATGCCAAGCAGAGAAATTTGCATATCAAAAAAACAAGTTGGCAACATTTCTTCACAGGTAAAATTACACAACTGTGCATTTGTTGTATATTTCAGTCAGTCCTGGCACTGGAGGTATTTCTCAGATTCTGCTTTGAAAATGCAAGACTAATACAGAAATTACATTTAAAGTAACCTGCGGTGAAGATAAAATATAATTGAACTAGGTAATGTGCCCATTTACCAAGCCTGGTATTGTGAAGACAAACTGTGCATAATGACCACAAGCATGTTTTGTCTGATTCAGCAGCATCGCTGTGATAAAAGAAGCAGAAGCCATGTAGGAGGTGTGTTTGTATGCACTTGTTTGCATGTTTTTTCCTCCATAAATAACTGGTGCATATAGTAACGCATTGCTTCACTTTGTCAGAGGCTCCTGTAATGCTCCAAAAGCTTCTCCTCTCCCTCTAATGATCCCACTAAATCTCTCCACAGCTACCTCCCTGAAGTGGACAGCAGCCTCAGGACCTGTAAGTAAAGCCTTAGACCTGGTGCATTGGGGCCGGTAAACATGGATGATTTGCTCCCAAACACCTTGAAACCACCCAACCTCCTCCTCATGGCTGCAGGAGAGTGTGTATGTGTGTGTGTGTGTGAGAGAGAATGAGAGAGAGACAAATTGAGAGGAAAAGAAGAGGTGAGCAAAGGAGGGCAAGGAGAGTTGTACACTGCACTGGGACATTTTAAACAATTGCGCATGAGTGTGTTTTTGGGTGGCGTCAAGAAGAGAGGGATGCATTCATCTATGGTGTGTGTATGTGTGTGTGTGTGTAAGAAAAGGCTTCTACTAAACTAAAACTAAATGCTCACCTGGTGTATGATTAATATGTGTGTATGTGCGTGTGTGTCATACATGGTTTGATTACTCATCCATTGAAGTGGTGCTAATCAAATAGTGAAGAGAGAAAAACACCTGATCCTCTGTAATTGTATTAACTTCTGACTGGGCACGACATAAAAACACACAGCTGCAAAGATCTGACACTCCCAAAAAGAAAACATTTTTTATGTGACTCTTGATTTATCGTATCAATGGACAACATGGCCTCAGACAACCTACATCAGCAGTTCACAGCCTGGTTTTGTCAGATGAACTAAAGATTTATTTATTTTTTTACCTCTTGTCACATTCCTAATGCAATTACTTTTAAACTACATATTTCATTTTTCATATAAATGAATTATCAGTGTGAACCACTTTAGGTAGCAGAAACCAGACATTTCAACAATATATTTGCTGCTTTTAGCTCTTTGTTTTACCCACTATTCTAATGCATTTTTTAAACTGTTTATCTGGTATTTAAAGGAATCTTTATCAGTTACTATTTCAACAGTTTGTCCATTACTTTTGCTACTATACAGTTTAAAAGTTGAGTATATATGTATGTATGTACATATATATATACACACACTCACACACAAATTAGCTGAACTACTCCACATTCTTTCCAATACCCATGCAATTGCAGTGGTACTCTGGGTACTAGTACCCTGATAGCATCACTGACCTTCATGACACAAGAAAGAGTAATATAATAGATTTAAAAGCCAAAAGGGAGATCTGGCACATACAGATGATAAAGTATGACTAAAAGGACAGAGGAAAAAATGTCAGGTGATCGAATGAAGCTGGTATGAGCCAGCAATAATCTGAGTATAATCAAACTAAGAGAAAACAGCCTTGGCCTCACCTGGCTGGATCCAGGACAGTGGTAATGTCCTTATAAAAACACTGATCCATCTACAGTTGAATTACAGCCTTTGCTGTTAAACCAAATCTGGCCTGTGTATGTGTGTGTGTGTGTGTGTGTGTGCATTGGAGAGGAGCACCCTGCCAGTACTGCCATCAATATCTGTTCATCTAATAAATGCACAATCTTGCAAAATAAAATTGAGTTTCATTCACAGTCGCCAGCAAAGCCATATTGAAACCTATTGATTGCCTGCGCTTACATTCGCCTGCAGCAACGGCAGCCAAGGACCCTTTGGTTGTGGGATGAGACGTGATCAGTGCAGCTGCCAAACGAATGCAGCGACAGCGGTGGCACCAGGCGCAACTCAGCAGAGTTTTCGGTAGCACACGCACTGGCACTTAACCTTGAAGCTGTGTTCAACCTTGCAATGAATAATGCCCTTGGGAGGGTAAGGGGGGAGGGAGTATGGCGGGTAGGACAGGAGGAGGTGTGGTGGAAGTGGAGGCAAGGTGAGAGAGAAATACAGCGAGAGACACTGGCAGGTTGTGCATTTAAAGAGCTGCAGAGACAGTGGGAGGGTTGTATAGGAGGAGTGTGTATGTGGGTGTGGAGGAGGAGGAGGAGGAAGGGGGAGGAGGAGAGGGAGGAGTGGAGTAGGAAAGGATGCCAGAAAGGTCACTAGGCAAAAATGATGAAGTCATCTGTATTAGATTTTCTGTGGCTGCAGCCTAGATGAAAGCTGGCCGCTGGCCAGAGAGGTGAGCTGCCTGTACCTGCGGCCAGAGCTCCTCAGGCATTAGCAGCTCATCAGTTTTCTGGATTCACATAGAATATTAATCAATATCTAGGTTTCACTGAATTTATACTGCCTCTAAGAAGGCTCTCTCTGCAGCTGGGGTAACATATTTTCTGAGATAACATTGAGAAAATAAATTAACTGTGGCAATTTGATATATAAGTATCTTTATTACCTGTGTTAAGACCTGATAAACCACATTCAATACCTATTCAGTGTGTTTGTAGTACTGATCTCTCTATATAGTCACTTTTATTAGTAGTGGCATGGTGGAAAACAATGCATTTGTGTAATCATCTTCCATTCTCTCATTGTGAACGCTTTTCTTGCTTTACACCATGTGAAAGCTGGGTTAAATTACTGGTAAAGCAAATGTAACATCTTATTGTCACTGCTTCCCATTAAAAGCATTCAACTGGTGGCTTTTACTGTGAAGCAGCTACAGGAAATTTAATTTGTTTGTCACAGCAGGTAACACAGACTGTGATCTGATATCAAAAATGCTACAAAATAAGAATCATTGTAGCTGCTTAACATATATTTACTAAATTAAACTGCACTTGCTGTTACCATGGTAACTATGGATGTCATCAATTCAACCAGGATTTAAATATTAAGGATTACAGCTTTAATGATTCATTTGAATTAATTTTCCCCCAACAAATGCACATGATTTTCTATCTGGCTCTCTGTTTGTCTCCACGTCTGTCTCGCATGTCCACAGAGCCACTTTGTAAAAATCCAATAATAATTGTTCCCAAAAAGTTTGGAGACTGTGGCTTCCCCCAGGGCCCCGCATCCACTCCCCCTACCCGCCTCTGCGACTGCTAAACCACTGATGCAACAAATAGGCAATCCGCTCCCTGTGGCCCAGGACAGCTCTAAGTCTGTAGCCTCTGCAGTGAAGGCCTTTGCCCTGCTCACAGACACTTCCTCTGTCATAAAAAAAAATCCTCCAACATTCAACAGCAAATGGATATTAAGGTAGTCGAACTCTTTCATTTCTATTCTGCAGAGATACCATTCACAGTCATAACACACATTCACATTCTACCCAGAATCAACAGTCTTCCTCATCTGGAAACCAGTTTCATTGGGGGCACACTGAGTTTAAAACACTAGTGAAAAAATTATTCTTGTCAGTGCACTGTGTTAAATTCATGGGCCTAGTTTACTTAGTGGTATGGTTTTCTTATTGACCGGCCAAATGTAGACAACATGACCTCTAGTCAAAGTAACTGCAGTGCAGCTGCAATAGAGGTTTAATTGTGGACATTTCCTTAAACACCTAAAATGCCAACATCAGGAAGAACAGAAGCTCCAAGAAACAAGACATAATGTTCAGAGCAAGTAGTCCTTCTTTGTTTGGGGAATACATAAATATATATATAAATATGTACTGAGGCTGATGACTAATGGTGAGCAGGTGTGCAGCAGGTGACACATCAGGAGATGAGTTGGAGCTGGAAACACACAGAGAACAGTTGGTGGGCAGGTGAGGAATAGCAAGATCTGGAGCAACAGGAAATGTCAGTAATACACAGAAAAACGATGTAGCTTTAGGAGAGGATGAATCAGATGAAAGCGTGACCAAGGTGTTTTCACTTACTTCACCTGATTAGAGGTCTTGTTCAGACTACTAGTTTAGTTGCCCCTGTCAAGGTGAAGGTGAAGCCACACACCTGTCTCTACAAATCTTTCTTTCACCACATTCAAGAATAGGTTCTCTGTGCAAGCCCAACTTGAAATCAACAGTCAGCCAATTCAGAAGTGTTTTCTTAGTGGATCTTGCATGTGAAAATGTACATTTTTTCTCTGTCAACATTTCCTATCACTTATGTCAAACCTGTTTCACTGCGACTAAAAGAGTTTGGGCAATATCACACAATTCCCATCACAGCAGCGCCAAACTCAAACTGAGTAGCATCCAGTCTGCCCTGAAGAAGAATCGCTATACTCACCTCTTGTACTGCAAACACAACAGTGGCCAAAGCCCTTGGCAAGCGACCATCACCACCACCTGATCCCAGCATAAAACCACATTCGGCAGCAGGGAAAACTTAAATAGCCCCTTTAAACAAAACCATTTGGTCTGTGAGTTTTGGCCTATACTCACACCTGCCAATTCTAGCATGACGATGATGAGCAAAGTGAAGCGTAAGGGCAGTTTTGTCCTAATGATAAAATAGATGTTGATGACAATGCTGTTATAGGAGCTGATACAGCATATACTGTAGCTTCTCTCTACATATTTCAAGAAGAAGAGGACAATCAGCTTCTGCTTAATCACCCACTTAACCACTCACCCTTAACTGTGATCACTATAAGGGTGTGAGCGAGAGCTGCGAGTGCTCTGCTTCCATCAGCGAGCTCTTTTTGGAAAATCAATGCAGTCATGCCTCAAGTGTAGACTCAGAGGAAGACTATTTCAAAGTTTTAATAATTGGGATTCAACTGATCCCGAGCTGCCTCCCCTACGGTTTCTGCTCTTTACTTTTTTCTAAGAGCTCTTTGCATAAGTTGCCATGATTGGTTGTGATTTCTCAAGCAGAAACCTGAGCGGCTGACAAGTCGGTGCGACATCGTTGAAAATGTCAAGGCGGGTCAATCAGCATGCTGTCAAATGAAAGCTACCAATTACCTCACAACCAATCAGGCGGCATGCAGGTTTGCATGCTGATTAGCTAGGGTGGTATTTTATTCATTTATTTATTTTTACTTTTTTCAAACACCAAATGTTTGGTGTTTTAAAAATTCATTGCTGTCATAGAAACCGTATGGGTTCTTGTAAAACGCTGCAGCCCTGCTGTCTTTGGAGGGAGCAAAGGGTTCATTTGTCTCACTCCCATATCTAAACACAACTGTTTGGCTACTCCGATAGAAAGACAGATAAATATTTGGCTATGTCATGCTGTTGCTCAGAATGAAAGCACCCTGTGAAAAAATATGACAGAGTGCATTATTCATCACATCACTGCACTAATAAATTCAATGCTCTATGCATGGCGAAAGGAGAGCGGAACAGAAAAAGGAGGTGAAATGTGAAAGAGGAAAAATGTGTAAATGCGTTTCACACGGAGGCCACTCTATCATGCTGTTGTAAACCTCTATTACGAGGACTGCCCAGCATTTCTGCACATATAAATCAATTCACTAATATGGCTGTAGCATGGTGGCTGACCACAGGCCCCAAACTACCACAAAAAAAGAAGAGGGAGCAGAAGCAGAGAACACTTGCGCAGAAACAACACCCTCCCCCATCCCGCAGTCCAGTTCTACTGACCCGAAACGGCAGAAAGCAATTTCAGCAGAGAGTACAAGCATTATTACAGATCTTGATGGAAATGAATGGTGGGGTGGAGAGCTCGACAGGGTAATGCCTCACATTCCTCGTACTGCTTTCTGGGTCAGGCGCTTTCCTAAGATTCCCTGCTGCTGGTGACATGGGTGTGCATGCATGTGAAACACACACACACATGCAGTCACAAGCACATACATACTTAGTAGCCACGGATGCATACAAATTTTTGAGTTTGTATTCAGTGAGTGTGGCCATTCGGTTGGCATCACATGGGTCATCTAAATTCATTATTGACTGATAATAAGGCTGCTGGCAAGGACAACTTGTTGGCAGCATCTTTTCTCCTCACCATATTGTACAGGAATATGACATAGCTCATGAATTAATTAACTACCACTGTGACTCAATGGGGAATAAGTTTTACAGGCCTTTAAAGAATGCCATTGGAGATGATTGTGGGAGATATTTTATATTTTTTGCCTCTGGAACTATGAAATCTGTTCATCAGTCATTAGCAAATACAATCTCTCTGAGCAAAAGGACAATAAACACTGAGCCAGCAGTGCTATTGACTGGGCTAGAAATTAATTTGTGTTCTGCTCAACATTAATTAATCACTTTTAAGAATGGTACCTTAGCCAAACTACACAGGATGTTTTGACATTGGTAGTCCTCAGAACATCCTTGTGTCCAAAAAGCGTCCATTCAGAAATTAATTACAGTCTTGCCATGGCTGCACCATCACTGAGTGCAAGCTGTTTTAATTAGCACAGTGAGAGCTTAAGTTATTCAGTCAGTTAATTCTCCGTAATGCAGCACAAGCTAATAAATGTGCACATAGTTCATCCGAGTGAAGTGTATATACAGAGGCGCGTTTGTGCATACGTGCAAACACACATTAGCCTACACACATACTGTATGTATGTGTGTGCCTACGGTATATTGCATACACACAGTATGCACAGCTGGAGGGAACAAGGCCAGGCACACAAAGGAGAGCAATGACAAAAATAAGAACAAAAGAGGAAGAAAATGTTGATCATTTAAGCCATTTCCTGCACTGGTAACACCCAGCTTCAAGAGGTTGATGATCTCCACAGAGATTGCTAACACAGCCGTGTCTTTTCGGTGCCTGTGCGTATTTCCAAATCCCCTTCCCTGCTCTGAGACAATCAATAGAAAGCTTTTTCGCAGTGGACAGCCAGGAATACAAAGGACCCCCGGGTAATAAAAGTCAGTCCCTGATGTCGCAACTTCAATCTCTTAGCCTCTGGTAAACATCATTGATGAGTAAATAAAGAAAACATGCAGGGGCCCTGGCAGCCACTTCTCTCTGTGGGTCAGGACTCAACTTTCATTCATCTCCTCCTGATTATAAAAAAAAAAACAATAAAAAGATGTCAGCGTTAACTCAGAAGGCATTAAATGTGTGCCATAGGTAACAAATGTGTGCCTTATCGTGACAAGCTGAGGGGAGTACAGAGAAATTGCAACAATATTAGAAACATAAACTCTGGATTTGTGTCATGTGAGGTAGACTACATTGTGATTTTTCTTTCAAGCAACGTCTTGGCTTTCACATTAAAAAGAAATACAGACTACTGTACAATCAGAAAACAACTGCATAGAGACATTTGATTCCCTGGCAATTCGTAACTGTGTGTTCCATTCGCTCGTTAAGGAGGCCTGGACATTTCTGGTCATCTCAGCTGGTGTTCTATCTGATTCTGTCATGTTTAATTTCAGTCTTGAATTACTGCAGGATATATGGTATTCCAGTGCTGCTTCTAAAAACAAATATGCATGAAAAAGCCTCCTTGGGACTCTGTTGGGGTTATACTTGCTATTACAAAGCTACTGTATATAGCACAAACTTGAATTATTTATAGCTTCTTTACTTATCTTTAAAATCATGCAGTTGCAAACATAGTATATGAAACAGCCCTCAGCATGCATAAGCTCCCCTTCAATGATGACCTAATATCAATAGGATTTCTGTTTTCTTTCGCCTGCAAGTGAGAATGATGACGTCTGAAGGTCATTCTTGCATAAATCTCCACTGCACAGATGAGTACGCATCACGGGGTAGCCATTTCCATTTGCTGTTTCAGTCAATTTATTGAATATGCATCAGATCATGATTTCTAATGCACCCCAAGTCCATGCAGAGGTAATTAAACTGAATATGATCAACGGCTGGGTGTTAAAACAGCTCAACCTGAAACAGCAGCTTGGCAACTAGAGGTGAAGCAGCAGTTACAGGCAGCAGATTAATGGTCAAGGAAGGTCATCAAAGAGACCTATCAAGAAAACAATAAATAATAAACTGTTCACATAACAGTGCGGACCCCACGGTGTCCTTGAAGGCATCGTTAAAGCACTTTCAACTGGACTGCTTCAGAGAGGTTTTAATCTTCCTCTATGTTTTGAATAAGAAATGATGCAATTAATCAGACAAATGTAATTTGTATAGCACATTTCATACATTAAAATGCAATGAGCCCTTCAGGTGATGAGACAGGCTGACTGGTCTCACGCCTTATTCATGATGATCGGTGGGGCAATTAATACACACTCTTGTTAACTTCCCTCTCTAGATCTGATATCATGATATGCCTATTGTTTTTATTAGAAACAGGGCGTTATTTATGAGATCTTCTTAAATTTTTCATAATTTTACAGCTGGAAGATTACTTTTATTTTTCTTAAAGGAATAGTTAAACATTTTAGAAAATAAACTTGTTGGCTTTCTTGCCAAGAGTTCGACGATACCATTCTCATGTCTGAAATAATTATAGACTGTTAGCTTATGCTGTTTACTTTGGCAGTCATTTCGACTTGGGAGTGTATCTAATATTCCAAGATGACTACCCTGACTGCTAGAGGCTAGTGTGACTATTTTTACCCATTTGGCTGTTAGCTAATTCACACATTATACCTACGTTGTTTAATAACTCCAACAACCACAGAGTATAAACAACAAATCAAGAGAAAAAGAGCCCTTATATAGAGTTAAGTTCACTGTTGTGACTCTGGTTATTCTCTAATTACTAAGGCACCTTACCACCCAAGGATAAACCTGTTTAGACCATATTACTCATTATTACTTAGTGTTAGAGATCCTGAAGACAAAGATATCAAATCATCCTTTTCTCACTCAAATAAATTTGCAGAATATGGCACAGACTCAAGTTTGCGTGTGTTGTTGACTTGCACAAACACTGTGCACATACAGATGAGTGATTGAAAACAGGCTTTTTAAATCCAAATGGAACAGCTGGAGCAGAAATGCAGCAACAGGTTCTTCTCCGCCCCCTTAACACATCACCTGACAGCCAAAAACACATTGTCTTCTCTTCTGTCTCTTTGTTTCCACTCTCATCTGTCTGTTTATCTTGTTTCCTCTCTTCCTCACTGTCTGCTCGTCTTTCTTGCTGCTCGGCATCTTTAAACCTCCACCCCCCATCCGGCAGTCTCCTGTTCTTTCTCAGTGAATTTCTCTCTCTCTAAGCTTTCGCACTCCAGCCAAAACAGATGAGTCTGGAATGTTCCCACACTGCACACAGCGATGGATGACAGCAGTCCTCAATGGGACTGTGTGTGTTTATTTCTTCTCTATATATATATATCAGTGTGCTTTCTCATCTATTCCATTCTCTCTTCAGCAATTTATTTTTCTCCCTTTACGCTAACACATACACACAAACACTCATGGTCTCCACAATGTCTCCCTGTCTCTCTATGTCTCTATTTTTCCTCTGTTCAGGGACATCAAGTCATCTGCCTCTAAATTAGGCTATTCCATGCCGTTGCCCAATTGCCCAACAGCATGAGGCTCTGACCGCAGCAGTTAAACTGAGCGAGGGCTCCAGTCCTGCCTTTAAATCCCACAGTAAACCCGGCAATACCATCTGTGTGGCCAAACAGGAAGCATTTTTCTTGCAGCATGCATGTGTCCTTTTCCAAAAATATATTCTGGCCGGCTAAAAAAAAAAGCCTTCTCTTTTTGACACTATTTATTGGGTCATCTCTCCTTCCCATTCCTCACATTTTTGCCCCCTCTCTCTCTTTCCTCTCTCTCTTAGCTTCACTTGGAGCCCGGCTGGCTAACATCGTGAGCCAGCTGTGAGGCTGCAATCAAACGAGCTCCTGTTAGACCCCCTGGGGTTCTGCTGACATTACACACACACACACACACACACACACAGAAAGAGAGGGGAACGCATATGTGTGCACATCCTTGCTCTCACGCGCATACAATCACAAAACCAGCAGGTGAGGGGACAAGCATATGTGAAGCAATAACGCCAGGCAATAATGAAGCCATGGCCAAAATTGTGCATAAATTTGGCTCTGGCTCTTTTCACAAAAGGATTTTCTTATTATTCAAGGTAGGAATTCTACTTAAATCTCCTTTAGGATTTTCTCTGCCTCTGGGGAAAGGCCATGGCATAAATTCTGGACGTCTTTTCTGCTAAACGGATATTAAGTGAATGTGCAAAACACACACACAAGGGTACACCTGTACAAGACAGGCAATTGCCTACAAGCACAGAAGTAAACACAACCACTGATAAACATGCAGGAGAGCAAAAGACCTCTTGTAAATCTATCATCTTGTGAAGCAGCCATCCCTTAATCCCCCTTCAACCCAACCTTTCCGAATGCCTGAGCTTCACTTACAGGCAGTAAACAGGTATGTCTCCAGTCAGTGCCTGAGTGCGTTGTTATGTCATGGTTGAGAAGAGACCCCCAGTGCGGCTACATAACCCATTTACCGGCAGTCAGACAGACTGAAGATCGGTGCAGCAGGCTTAGGTGAGTCATGCATCAGTACTGCATTAGGTGGAGAGAGAATTTCAAGACAGGACGGGAGTCTATAGAGAGGCAGCACGGGGAGCAGGGTTAACTTTCTGCACGACTTTTTGAATTTTGTTCAAGAAAGGGTTTCATAAGGACATCCAAACATTGCATAAAATACAATGTATTTCACACCTACGGCTTGACTGGTGTCCTACCTGAATTAACCCACCACTTAATACCGATGTCACAGAAACCATCAACAATATACAGAAAAGCAGTAAAACGGAGCTTTGCACAGACAAACATGCCATGCAGCCAGAATAAATGCCATTACTGAAAGACCCAATTAACACAGTTCATTAGGTCTCCAAACACAGCTGAGCCACACACATCACATCCAGCAAAAGCATCAACATTAACTAGTAAAATGACACAAACGTAAACAATTAAATATAGGTAAAATGCGTTTTACTCACCGAAAATGCTTCTGTCGAGCGGACATTCTCAGTCCTAAAGCGAATTCAAACTTGTGCGCGAAAAATACGACTGGACAGGTTTGACTTTCAGCGTTAGCCTCCATGGCGGTAGAAAAGGACGCAGAGATAACCTCTACAACAGAGCCACTGAACTCTTCTTCGTCGTCCGGTCACCATGGGTTGAAAAAACAGCTACTAAATCTATACTACCGTGTTCTAGCTTGCGCTAGTAGCTATAGACGTAGTATGCTAGCTCTGACCAGTACGAACTCTGACCATCCAATCAAATGACAGGAAAATGTTGACGTTAGCGAAGGCCTGCTGGATGGCCCTGGCTTCGCTAACTCGAAATCTGATTGGTTAAAAGATCCGCGAGGCAACAGTTTCATTGCTATTCATTTCAAATTACCGGGCGTGTATTGTTGATACTGAATGAGAGTTAATGACTCAATTGCACAATGAAATGTGATGTTGCTCACAAACAGCTCTAAAATAAGTCTTGAAAATACATCCAAGTATTTCACCTTCTAGTGTTGCAAAAATTCAACCATCCAAATTCAGCTCCCTTGGTGACACAAAAAGATATTTCCCCTGAGCAGGAGGAGTCTGCTTTGGGCTGACTTTAGAAGACTACTGGGCTCCCAGATGTGAGAACAGAATAGGAAGCTCATCTGTTTCACTAGCCTAGCTCAGTCTAGCCCTGTCCCATCTCAACCCAACTGTGACAACAAAGCTAATTACCGAACCTCAGATCCCACAGCGCTGACAGTCTCGTTAGCCTCCGATTTACACTTTTAATTGAATCAAGTGTATCTGCATCATCTGCCTCATACTAAATATATTTGGCTGCTTACAAGAGCCTAATATCCAGAGAGTTTGATTAAGGTTGAGATCAAAATTAGCAATCCATAGTGATGACACACCTGGAAAAGGTCCATTTACCCCTCACTTTATATAATCAGATCTTTTTTTATGAGACAGTGAAAGAGGGTTTATGTGTAAATGGTGGACAGATACCCGCCTGCACAGTACTCTACAAAATACACTTAATTCCTTTATCCCTCTATAATCTTGACCTTCACTTCACAAGAAGGCATATGTGTAATAACCAACGCTACAAGGTCTGTTTCACCTCATCTCCCCGTCCACATCAGCTTGTAAATCCTTTCCCAGAGTAATTCCAACCCTTGTACCATGAATAATCTCTTCACATCTCTGCCTTGAATTTGAAAATCTATACATTTTTGCTGATACTCTAATCTTGACAGTGAATGTAAAGGAGCTCAAAACTTTTGCCTTCCAGTGAAAGTAGTTCTTGACTCCTGCTGGAAAAGCTTGATCGTACTCATATGCAGCACACATAAAAAATATAGTTTGACATTTTTGGGAAACACGCTTATCTGCTTTCTTGCCGAGAGTTAGATGAGAAGATTAATTCCACTTTTATGTGAGTAAATATTCCATGTTTCCTCTCTATGCTAAGCTAAGGCTGGCTGCTGGCTGTAGCATCATATTTACCATACAGACATGAAAGAATATGATATCAATCTTCTCATCTAACTTTACCCATAAAAATGAATAACCTTTTTCCCAAAATGTCAAACTATTCCTTGAACTATCCACAAACGTTGACCTGGAGATAAGATACAGGTCCAAAAATGGTTACGTTTTCTTTTCCAACATCCTGGCAGGAAGTTAATTGTGTGCAGGGTCCTGCCAAATAATGTAGTGTCTGATGCAAACTATGATATTAAAATGACCATATGGTTTTCAAAGGAAGTGCCCCGTTTAAAGAGCAGCCTGAGAGCAGGGGGATTTTTGGCAGCCTCTTCCAAATGATTGTCTGCATAGTAGGGAGTGTCGCACGGTTAAACACCCACTAAACGCATCCTCAGCCCTTGTAATTTGAGATAATGGCTTTGACATTTCAATGTCAGACCTACTGCTAGCCACAGCAAGCAGGCCTCTTGAAAAGTGGGGCGAAAAAAAAAAAGTTGGAACAATGATGCTGCTGAATCTGTGATCTCTCATCCCATTACTCCTTCTGTTCCCAGAGAAGAAGAGAAAAGGGGACATTCAGCATTTATGTATATGTCTTGTTCTAGTACATTTAGCTTAAAATGGATGCCTGCTGGATGTCACTGAGCTGTAGAGGAATGCCTGGGTTATAAGAGCTCATTTTAGCTTAAAAATCATAGAAAGTAAATGATAACTTATCAGACCATATCTCCCCTGCAGAGTTCAAACACCCTTAAAGACAGTAATGAATATCAAAAGGTTTAGCTCCAAACAACTGGTTCAAAACATGGTTTGAGGAAGTTAAAATTGCCACCCCCACTGTGCCTCTGGAGGGATTGGAATAAACAGTGATAGAAAAACAGTTGACGTATTTTGCATCTCCAGTTCCCATGCGAAGGTGAAACTTGGGCTATAAAAACACAGTTATTCCCCCAAATAAATTGCAGGCGAGCATCAGGCACGTCGCTTTGCCTGTATTAGAAGGTAACGCCCCATGACAGGCTGTAATTACCCACAGACGAGAGACTCAGCTGAAGGGAAACAGGAGCAGAGGAAGGCAGGGGAGAGCTCGTATCTACGCATGTATCGGTGTTGATGTGTGTGTTTGAGTATGTGTGTGGCAGGCTCTGACTCAGCACATCTGCACGGGCCTCAGAGGCGGCTGACTCTTTTATTACCTAATCCAGTTTAGGAGATGAATCCGGCCCATAATCTAATATTCTCATAAATGATTCCCGCCATATACATGAATCCCTGACCTTAGCCATAACCGCTGCTTGCAGGCTGCAGAACGCCCACACAAGACAGCATTTATACTTGCCTCTTTTTCACTAATTGCCACTGTGAATACTCAACTTATTGCTCATACCTGCCTAATGGTTTCATATTTACAGCAACTAAGTGCAGTTAGTTCAAAGTGGTGAAGAGGTTGCTGTGGTTCATGCCACTTTTCTCCCCTTCTCTCCTTGTTGCACGTTATGGATGAAAGCTGATATGAAACGCTGCCTCTAATGTCAGCTTTCATTTTTCCAAGGTCTCCCTGTTGAACCGCGCTCTGTGCCTAACGGTGCCCTTCAGGTGCGAGCCAGGCTACAGCTCCTGCTCTCTGAGGGCAGTGAAATACCCAGCAGCAGCCTTTGACACACGTCCAAGCCAGGCACTGGGGCTAGCAGAGGTGAAAGCTCAGCGAGCAAATCCCTCAGAGATACTGTGTCATGTGTTGTTTCATTTTTTTCCCCTCTACACTAGTTCTCATTTTTCTCCCCAGCTCACAATCCTAATATTTGCCAGGCAATGCTGGAGTTTCAACAGAGCAGAATCTGTATTTACTCAGTGTCTGTAAAACCAGCCATGTTAAATGAGCCTGGCCGATTGCTTTACTTTCTCTACCATTGCACTCCTATCTATTGTTTTCTCTTATAGTATTTCCATTTAACGAAACTCTTAACTATTTGTATTCTCTCCACACATTTCTCGTGCAGTTAAATCAGTGAACAATGTTTTATCAGTTTATTATCTAAGTTTAATTCTGACACTTTAAGACATAGCTTGGTTGAGGTACAAAGGGAAATTACATAAGGAAAGAACCACTTTGCCTCTCTGAAAACATCACAGTGAAATACACTTTTTAAGGCAACAATCCACTCCAGAGTTTAGGGATGTGCGGGAGAGAGATCAAACGCAGCAAGTAAAGTAGGAAATAAAGGATGGCCAACATGAGTTCTTGAGGTCAGGGCATGAATAAAAAGCACTTGGAACTTCTTGATTTGTTACACTGCATGACAAGTCACTGTTTCACAGCATGGCAAGGACAACAGCCAGAAAAACTCAAATGCACTAAGTTCGTAAAGAGCAAACGACTTCTTCAAGATCGATTCATTAGTGTAAATAAACGAAGACGAGGCACGATAGAGGGCCACTGTCTGACGATGATAAACTCAAGTCTCTCAACCGCTGCATCTGTCTTTGTTCAGCACAGGAATACATGCATATTTAAACGGCTTGAAAGCGATATGGAAAGGATGTCGCAGCGAGAGTGGCAGGTTGGCCTTGTGGTTAGACTTTCCTGTAACCAGAAGGTCACTGGAGTTCAGCCCCCACAACAAGCATTTTGTCCATCTTGTTGAAAGGCTTTAGGAAGACACTGAGCCCCTCCCAGCTCACACAGTTTAAATTAAGATTATCCTCTGAATATAAATGAGGCAATGCAAGGATACTGTATATATACACATAAAAAAATTAGGCAACCATTTTAAAGATGACCCCAAATCCATCTTTAAGGCACTTAGAAGGCACAAAAAATGGCATGCTGTGACAAAATAAAGAGATTTACAAAGAAGTAATGGCAACAGAGTACCCAGAAACATATAACACACTGCCCTGAAATATGATAAATCTATACAAAAACACACAATTTGATCTCTTTAAGTCATACCATAATATTGTATCATAATTATGGTATCTCATTTCTTGAATTCACCATATACTGCATGCAAGAGGTTATTTTATTGGGCTTCTTACTGCCTTGTTCAGAGGTTCCAATATAATATTAAGTGTTTTGTTATGAAATGCTGCATCACATCAGGTTAGTATGATGCTAAAATACATTTGTGATGAGCTGGAAAATCTCTCTGACTGAACACCAAACACCTTGTACCCAGCATACTCCAACAGTTGTAACATTCATTTTGACTCTAGCAGTTTTTTTTTTTTCCAACTTCCCATGTCACCTATGAATGCACCAGTTTAATGCCCTGCCCAGTGTCCAGTACAGCGGGTGGGAACCAGGCTAGTTTACACCTCCTGAAGCAGCGCAGACACACACTGCATAACCAGAACAGGTTAAGACCACAGCACCAGTTGGACAGGTGCACCATGGGATACGTAGCCTTGGGAAAATGGGTCTTCCAGTGCTTGGCAACATCACTTCCGGTGGGCAGGTGGAGCGTGTAGTCGCTCCAGCGTTTGGACACGCTGTAGATGGCCGTCACAGTCCTCCCCTTTTCCGACCACTGGGTGTCGCTGTCTGGGTTGCAGTTGAACTCCACCCATTCAGAAGTGAAGTCACCCAGCAGGGGGATGTCTCCAGCCTCTGGGTCAACCCTGGTGGTGGACAGCTCGGCCCCCTGCACTGCTATGTAGATCCCATCCACCCTGCGCACCTCCTTGACCCAGGGGAGGGAGTTCTCAGTGTCCAGGACGAGGATGAGACGGGAGCAGTGGCCGGCGTTCTTCTCCTTCCACAGCTCCAGTAGCTGGGCCAGGTGGAGGCTCTCACCTCCTGTAGCAGAGGGGGTCAGATGGTGAGATGGAGAAGAGAGAGAGAGGGATAGAGAAGGTAAAGGGGAGTGTTAGGGAGACAGTGCAGGGGAAAGAGGGGAACAGGTCACACAGGTCAGTTTCATCTACATCTGTATGCAGTCACAAAGCCAGTTCTCTTTACCAAACCCTCTATGTAGTGGTGGTTACAGGGCCACTACTGGTTCAGTGTCATGTTCAAGGACATTTCAACAGGACACATAGCTGTTGATGGACACAGCGGCTTTGTGGGGATCAAACCTGTCAACTTTCACTTGCAGGGTTGTCTGTCTGTCTGTCATCACCACACACAACTACACAAACTGCACAGAGATGCTGTTTTCCAGATGGCGTATCCAAAGTACAAAGATGGGAGCCGCAGCCATCTCGCCAGCAGATGTACCAAATTATTTCTGTTACCTCAATATCATCATTTATTGTAGGAAAGTGCTGGGTAAGTAAATTAGCTCTAAGGAGAAAAAATAACTCGTGCTGCTGGCCACAGAACTGATCTTACAAAGGACTGGTTTATATTTGGATTGGAAATTGGGCTCCATCCACACGCCTGAAAATCTACAAGTGAATTAAGAGACACTGCTGCTGAGCAATTAGCAGGCATGTATCCA
This sequence comes from Lates calcarifer, assembly GCF_001640805.2. Lineage (NCBI taxonomy): Eukaryota > Metazoa > Chordata > Actinopteri > Centropomidae > Lates > Lates calcarifer. Next base: position 2,226,808 of record NC_066850.1, on the reverse strand, counting down.
CTGTGATCAACAGAATTTCATTCAGTATAATTTAGCACTGGACAACACTGTTGCACAAAGGCTTTATACCTGTAGGATTCAGAGACTTGAAAACAGTTTGGATTTCTGCCAAATCGGTCCTCACTTTTTCAAAAATGTGTTGAATCATCTACTGAACACTGACTGAAAGTGTCCCTTCAGGATGGTGACACAGGGAAGTGATTATCTTTTCAACCGGGATTCTCTTCTTTTTTCCCTCCCCCCACTGTTTGCAGCCGCACGCAGAGATAATGTGTCAAGTAATCTCCGAACAGAAGAGCTGGAGCTGACACGGTGTTAACCTGCTGTGATTCTCATTCCTGTTGAGGGGAGGCTCGTGTCACAGCGGACCGTCTGCGACTTTCACAGAACTGTCTCTACTGGAACCGAACTTCTGCGCTGAGCCTTTGATGGAAGTTTTTAACTCTTCTGGCTTAATTGTCTGATCTGTAAATCAAACCAGCCACTGATGGACTGAGGGGAGAGGAAAATGAAAAGAATGGGAGTCGAGCTGTAGACTGAGAAGCATAACAGCATAAATACTACTCTTATGTTCAATTTTTATTGTATTCATCTCTGATGACTACTGCATTTCTCAAAACATTTTGTGATCTTTCTGTGATGACTGAAAGGAGTGAGAGAAACTGACTGTTTTATCTATTCTTATATCTTATAATATTCTTATCTAATCATAATTTCTATTTTTTCAGAACAGATGAGCTACAATCTTTCTACGCACCCTGCTGCCAACTGCAGAAGTACCTTCTAAAGTTACCCCATGGCTGGGGATGACTGAAATAATAGGTCAACTCTACTGGTGGTAGAAATGTAATTTGGAGGAACATAATGATAAGCACGATGGTGGTACTGGAGTCAATGAAAAATATCAGCGTCGGCTGAAATAAGCATGAAAATGTTCTAAGTTAAAGACTGCATCCCGAATACATCCACAGAAATGAAAAGAATGGCTCAGTGAGGGGATTTAATTTTGAGGGCTCAATTTAAAATTAAGAAAATAATAATAAAGTGGGTATGTAGCTCTCACCTGCCAGAGCCCACGCCCCGGTGCCTTTGTGCGTGTGCCCACTGTAGAAAATCAGGTAGGTGTCGTGACGGGGCCCGTCCACAGTGCGACGCTCCAGGAAGTCACGCAGCTTGGTCTGCAGGGCCTCCAGAGTGATGCCGCTGGTGGAGTAGTCGCAGCCGAATGTCTGGATCATGTGGTGGGAGAAGAGGCGCTGCACGTTGTTCAGCATACCTGTGGAACGCTGGTTCAGCTGCTGCACCTGCTCCGGTGGTAGGAGAATGGGTTGGCCATCGGGACTGGGCGGAGGAGAGAGAGAGAGAGGGAGGGAGAGGTGAGAGGAAGTGAGAAAAAATAATCCTGTTTTTATCTACTCTGAGGGAGATTCAAGTTAGGTGGCTTGTCAGAAGCAGGGGTGGGAGAGTGAGAGACGGGGCGCGTGCAACCGGAGATGAATGAGTGAGAAGTTGATAGGTTGACACGCCGGGGTGGAGTAGCTGTCTGCATCGCTGGGGAGAGAGAAGACAGAGAGGAGAGGATGAGAGGGGATGGGGAAAAGGAGATGGAAGGAGCAGGAGTGGTGGATCACTGCTGCAGGAAATGACATTAGCCTCAGGGATGTGGAGGGAGTCAAGAATGAAAGGAAAGGAAGAAAAAGGAGGAGAACTGAGTGGGGTGACAAGAACTGAGAGCAGGAACTGAGTTTGAAGATAGTTGAGGGTGTGTAGATGCATGTGGCGCACACACACACACACACACACACACACACACACCAAGTCAAGGCCATCAGCTATTCAGTGCAGCTATACATTTTCTTTCGATCTCTGGACTTGATGTTATTCATGGCCAAGCAGATGATTAAGTCATACTTCACTCTTACGGACATCTACATAATGCAGCCATCACAGCGTGCCCTGTGCCCCACATTATCACCTTCAACCTCACCTTGGCAAGGGCGGCTTAAAGTTCATTTAAAGTGGATGAGATTCGATTGGTTTTCCAGCCAGCGGATAGATAAGCAGTTGCTATTTGTTGACAGCCAAAGCAGATGTATTCCTCAGCGTGTGATGTGATCACTGTTATTGACGGTGACACCTGTGTTAAGCTGGCTTTTCATATTACATTCTTCATATTTGGACATAAAGACAACAACATTCTCAGCATAATGTAAACTCCTTCTATAAAGATATACAACAACTTGGCCAGGGACTGACTGCAACCTCTGCATGGCTTGGCGAGCTCACTGTTCACCTAAACCCATCTAATCTTTTCAGATCTCATGGCGCTCCAGGGGAGTGAACGCTTGTGGTTTGAGATTCAGACCACATCTTCCCCTGTAACACTCTCTCTTTCATCCTTAAAAAAATCCTGTCCTTTTCTCCACAGATCTGTCAGAGCTCCATACCTCTCCCCCACCCCCTTCCCCTCTTTCACCATTCCTCCCGTTCCTTTACTCAGTCTGTCCCTTTTGGCTTTTACCGCCACCCTCCCCTGTTACGCTGTTTACAACCTCGGTCATCTCCTTGTGTTTTCTTCCCCCTTGTCTCGCCCTCCCTGTTTTCCCCCTGCGCGCCTTCCCTTCTCACCCCTATCTCTCTAATCTCCCTGTGGGGCTCTTGTCATTGTGAAAACATGATCTGCGGCAATCAAACAACGCGATTATACACTGCCGCATTCTCATCATGCTCGCAATCCTCCCTATGGACTGTGCACATATGGCTTTGCATACAGAGCGCCCGCTGCTCCAACAGGGTATGGGCTTGCATCCAAAATCACCTGGAGAGTTAAAGACTAGTAAGCCCGGCATCCCCTCTGAATGCTAAAGCTAACCATCAGCTGAAAGTTCAATATACAACACATACCAGCCAAAAATCTCCAAGGGCTGGATTTCTAGACAGTCGAGGAGCTCTTGAAAATGTAAATACTACTGTATAACTGATGGCTGGCTTGTGCTGTTTAGAGGGAGGAGGGAGACGTGTTGGCATCATCAAAAACTAAGGAGGCTATTTCAAAAAACACTCTGCCAACTGAGAGGGCACTGGAAGCGGCATCAGCAGCAGCTAATGGCTAACCGCTCCAGCTGAACAACTTAGTATGCTGCGGAGGGAGCACTAGATGATCCCTTAAGGGCCCGAACATTAGCGGCATGTTTATGCATAGTTATTGGCCTATTTATCCAGTTGGTTTTGTGTTAACTGAGTAGGGAGTGTTGGAATGACTGATCAAGACATTAACCAAGAGAAAGTTTTTTACTCATTTCAGCTTCTCAGATGTTGAAATTTTTGGTTTTTCTGTTTTGTTTTTATTTTTTGACATACTGGGTTTTCCTGTTTTACTTACTTCTGCTTTTTCATTGGCTGCACAATAAACTTAGAGTCAGAGTCGGATTCAAGAGTGGAAGTTTGTCTGTGTGTATGCATCTCTATTTTCCTGCATCTCCTGCAGTACCTGGTGTAAGCAGTTGGTATGACCAGGGCGTAGCCAACACAGGTTCCCCCCAGGCAGCTCCCCAACTCATGGAACAAGCCGTGGGTCAGGGACTCCAAAGGCAGGACCACCAGCAGAGCGCTGAGAAAGAGGCCGTTGGAGGGCTGCGAAAAAGCCAAAGAACCAGAATCACTATCGCTCACCACTTACAGCTTGAACTGAAGTAATCAGAGCCAGTTAATTGGTGGTGACACTTTGCAAGACAGTTATACAATACGGGACTGACACAGTGTTATTATCGCAGGACAAAACATGACAGGACCTAACTAAATGGAGACACAATGCACTGTATGAAGCAGACTAAAAATGTAGCATCCATTAAAACAGAATAATTACTTTCATGTTATGAGCCTGTACTTTCTGGGTGGCCTTGAGTCTGTACAATGAAACTATTACATTTTTGTCATCTTTTCACCTACTTTATGTTTCTTCATTCCATTTCAATTACACTTCATACACTTCTATACGGTACACACATAATACAATATAGCAACCTAAGGCAGATGTGGTGCTACAAAGCATTGTTAGGCCTTGAGTGCAATCACTTTCTTTTGTCTCTTGCACAGCATGGCACTGTGTCCAAGAATGCATATCAATACTTTCACAGTTTAATGGAACCACGCTAGAGTTTGCAAGCTATATGGAAGCGCCTGAAAAAATGTGTCAAGTTTCATTTAACTTTTATGAAGCTGTATACCTATTAAACGTGTTCATATTCTTGAATGCCTGATTGTAGCACTATGAACAGAGGAGGCACAACACAGTGTAAAGGACGACTTTACAACATAATGCACTCTGACAGTGTTTCTGACAGGTGGAAATCAGATTTGCGGTAGCCGACCCCAAGCTGTGGGAGTCGAGGGGGGTTACACATGAGCAGCTCTGCAACTTCACAGCGCCGCATTCACAAGCTGACTTCTGATTAGGGGAGTCACCTCTATACAGCTGCACAAAAGCACTATTCTGCTTTTCAGTCAATCTGCACTTTCAAATGCATTTCCACGCAGACTTTTGAAAGGAAGATGTCATACACACCAAATTACAAAAATGAATCTATTTGAATTGGAAAATCTATTTGGGTAGGTGTTCCATATAAACTCAATGGAAGCAGTGAATCCAATGTAACACCGCAGACTATCACCATGAACATTTGCATAGAGTTGAATCAACACATCTCCAGATATTCATAGTTTCACAAAAGCTGTATTTATTGCTGAGACTGCATTAGACTGTACAAAAGTTGCTGTTATTTGTGTGTGTGCATAAGAGCCGTGTGGATTTAAAGGGCTGACCATACTGTACTGCAACAGCACAGGCAAAAAATTTGCTTTAAAGCATCAAAAAACACACACCAGAGGAGCTAAATAATAACTTTCTCATATGTGAGTGCTAACAGCTCCTTCTGTCTCAGGAAAATTTGCAACTGACATCAACAGTGTGCAGATCTCAAATTAGGACTCAGGCCCATGAGACTCTTACAAGGTAAACGTCTAATAAGGCTAAATAAGTTATTGCTGCTCTTTATGCAAGTAGATAGGGATATTAAAGTGCTAATTAAATTGGAGCAGAAGTGCCTCAGCTTTGGGAGCAACTACTAACTGCACATGGTCACTAGCCTTTCTCTGCAGAGTTTATAACATGGGTGTATGGTGTGTTTACACAGGCATTGTCATGAAACTCAAAGATGCTTAAGATGCTGACCAGCTGAATGCACCAGAGTTTGGCAGCGACGTGGCTACTGTGTATGACATGAGTATACTGATGCTTGCCATGCTATTACAAATGTGTCGAAGGACTTTTTTAATCTTTGGATGCTTTGCAAACTTGGCTGTAAAGTTGTTTTTATATTTTTTTCTGATATGAGTTAAAGCAGAGGTAATTTGTCACCTACCTGCCAGGACACAGCCCCCAGTATGCCTGTTGACAGCAGACTAAAGAACACCAGTCGCTCTGAAATGAGGCAGAAGTGTCGGATGCCCCTGGAGGCCATCACTTGGTCCAGGCTGCGGCTACTGGACCGCTGGGCCCGCCAGGTCTTCTGACACTCACTCAGCTTGGTGTGAAACCCCCAAATTGTTATCAGCAGAATTATGTGGCAAATGGACCAGAAAAGGCCAAACAGGCAGAAACCTGGGATCACCAGATACCACAGCTCCAAGTGGCCCAGCTATGAAGAGAAAAATGTCATTAAACAAAGCTGTAAAATATGTAAACTAGATAGAATCCTGTATCATTATCTGACAAACGTTTAAAGAGCTCCTCATTCACACAAACACCTAATGACTCACATAATATGAATGTCGGTTCTCAGACATGACAAGTTTTGTAAAATGCTGAGTTTACCTTTAAGGCAGCCAGGACAAAGAAGGCCAGCTCAGTCACACTCAGAGGCAGCAGAGACAACCTCCTCCACACCTTCCCCAGAGAGAGCACTGGCATCCAGCGGTCGCTGGGCCCAAGCCCACTGAAGTACACATCCAGCACAGGCTCACACAGTAGCCTGCCCAGATAGCAGCCTAAGGCATAAGGGTTGGCTGTGATGCCTAAGGCCTGGAAAAACACAAGAGATGTGACCAAGGCAAAACAGACCAGGTTGGGCAAAGCCAGGAGGGATTTCATCCTCAGGTCCACAATGAGAGCTCCCAGGGCCACCACCAAGCCGATTATGGCCACTGACATGTGAAGATGCATGGTGGTGCTGGCAATGCCAAATCCCAGGAGCTGCAGCAGCTCAGCTGATGTTAACAAAGTGGGTTTGTAACGTATGGAGCTGCACACTCGCTCAGTTACAGCCCATACTGTTTTCATGATTACACTTGCTAGGAGGAGATAGTTGGCGACCAGTTCCTTGACATTTGAAACCAAGGCAGGGCTGCTGAGGAAGCACAGAAGACCAAGCAGAAAGCCAAACCACAAATGGAATAAGCTGAGACTGGCTTTCTCCATAGCAAAGTAGTAATGAAGAATGCTGGCTATCCCCAGGACAAAGAGGCCCAGGATGAAGATGACCAGAATCATCGGTTCACTTGTCACCTCCCAGCGTACATACATGCCAACGCATACTGCCACAAGAAGGTTGATGCTGGACAGGTAACCCAGGCATCGCACTGATGTAAACATGTCCACCTCCTTGGGTCCATCGACGATCAGCTCCTCCTCCTCTTCCTCCCGAGCCATGGTTGACTTGAAAACAACTTATCCAAACACAGTTGAAGCCTCAGTTTCCTCCAGTCACCTTCCCTTGACTTGCACAGGTTTGCAGATGGAGGACTATGCCTCTTGATGACATTGTGTAAAATCAACCCCTGTGAACAATTTTAAAACTAGTGTTACTAAAGTTTCTAAGAAGTCACAATATCCTTCAGTCAACCAATCAAAACTAGCACAAGTCAGTTACATATATCATGTCCAGGCAAACTGGTAAACTCACAGTGATTAATGTTAGATTTCTTCTTGTGCTGTAACAAGTTTTGAAGTTATTATCTGACATTGTTTACATATTCCTGAGCTTATAAATGACTTGTAGGAAGATACATCGACTGCGAATATGCTTGAGTATGATTTGCTAATAAAAATATGGGTAACTCAAACAGATGAGCAGTAAAATAATCAAGAAACTGTATCTCCGGACCAAAGCCTCACAATATATCAAACCATGACTGCGGCCCAGCTATCTGTTTCTGACTATGTGGCACTGCAGCCGGGAAGTTTGCTAACTTACATAGCCTCACTGCTGACTTTTCGTTCACGGTTAGCTAACTCGCTAATCAACGTTTTAATAATCTCTCTAACTGTAAAAGAATAAGCAGCAGTCCGTGAACACATGTCAAAGTGAGCACTTAAAAAATGATTGCAGTTACTGTCTTTATCGCTAAAATATTGCTTACATGTTGATTGTTTAGGTGACAACCGCTGTGCTTCCGGATTGCAAACTACGGAATCTCGCAAGTGGCAAAAGGGGTAAGCCTTCGCTTTTTTAGGCTGGGACAGTAGAGCCTCGAGAAAATGTTTCTCGGTCCTTTATGTTTAAAAAAAATGCTGTATGGAAATGATATGAATATATGCAAATGAGAAAAACATGTAAGGTATACAATTAAATAATTATGAATTATTATATATATATATATATATATGTGTATATATATATATATGAATAGGAAGTGAAGTGCAGACAACAGCATAAAAAGAAAAACACCTACAATTCTGAATAGGGTAGCCCACTGTCCATTTGTTTTTGTTTTTTTTACTGACACTGTAGAAAGCACTGCTGGAACTAATAACAATAATGAGGGCTCTGCTCTACTTAAGAGTCCCAGTGAACCAGCATGCACAATATCAGAGTCCTGGAACTTGCACCATAAAGTAATACAGCTATAATCAGCGTTATTAATTACACCTGTGCAGGATGAATGAAATAATAATAATTAAAAAAAACAATATAAATATTGTTACCCATGATTTTGTTAAGGTAATACAATAATCATGAATCAACATTTCAAATATGTAAAGAAATAAGTCATATATGCTACCTGTTGGGTTACATCTGCATTATTGATGTTTTCTGTTAAAACTGTAGCCTGAAATGTACTGTTGAAGCTCACATTACATTATTATTATGAGCAACATCTGGAAAATGTCCATAGTAGTAAATCTCCTGTCTGTGACTGTTGTAGATTTCTGACTATTCATACCGATGAAAATCCTTTTACTTGTTCCACTCCTGCAACTTGTGCCACAAAAGTCCCTGCATCATGGGCTTTGTAGACCAAGATAAACCCACTGGCCTCTAGGATAAGAAGCCTATTTACTGCATTACTGAGGAGAAGCCTGTTAAAAGGTTTATTTAGGATTTCCTACTGATGTGATGTGATAAATGTAACGACCGGGGGAACATCAAGAAGCAGGCTTACTCAATACCCTGAGGGTATACTAAAGCATCCCAATGCATGCATGTGTGTGCATTTTTTCTGAGTGTGTGTGTGTGAGAGTGTGTGAGTGTGCTGCTTTGATCAGATGTTGACATTAGGCGCAATGGGGAACACAGTGCTTTAGCTCCCTCAACTGCTTACGCACACAGCCCTCTTTTCATATGTTTATGGCTGAGGGTAAGATGTAAACACTGAAATGTGCTATGATCTATCTGTCCTGAGCAATAATCTTTGAAAATTTAATTGACCAGAAAATGAACTAAAATCCATTTTAAATTGTGGATCCTCAGTGAATAATGCAAACTCCGCTAGAATATAGTTTTTCTGACCAACAGAAAATGGTTTTCCATGATTTGCTGAGATCATATGTAAAGCAGATGAACAGCAGTGGTGTGGTGCACAGGCAGGGCAGCAGTTTGTCTGTCTTAGATCTGATCCTTTTTCTGCCTGTGTCTCATAAAGTGTTTCTTCCAAAGAAATGAGTATAGAAAGCCATATATGATATTTAAATGGTGCAGTACTACTCTCACTTCACTTCACATTATTATAATCAGGTAAAATGGGCTATAATCTTACAGAATAATTGTGCTATAGACAGTAATGTTGCACCTCTTTGGAGAGGCTTTTCTGTTGCAGCTATAGAAGTCTGTGCACCTGCATTACTTTTAAAGAAATAAAGAGGAGTAGACTGATCCTAATCCAATCCTTTTTATATCTCTGCAGTAGGAGCATTGCAGTGCTGTGATTGTTGATAACCAGCCTAGTAGGTGCTGTAAAAAATGCACCAGCAGTTGCAACTTTATTCACAAAAGAACAGGTCTGTGTGTGTTTGTGTGTGTGTGTGTGTGCATGTCCACTGACATAAAAAACAGGTGCATAACATCGCACCAAGAAAAGCTTTCCTCATGAAGATAAGGCAGCTACTCACTGCATGGTAGAAAATTTCAGTTGGTGATTAGAGGTCATTAGAGCTTCTGTTAATTCCTTCCCATATCCATTTATTTCTGGATGAAGAGGAAGACAAATAATACAACGAAGAAGTCTCCACATTTATTTAATTAAAGCTTTAACGTTGCATTCATGCATAATGAAAGAATCCGGTGATCAAATAATTTCCCAAAACTGTGGCGGTGGTGCGTGCAGGGTAAGTATAATCAGCCTTTTCTAAGATGAAGGACGATGCCACTGCACACAACCACATCAGAGCTCATGAATGGTGCAGATATGTTATGATCTCTTGAAGGTTAAAGCAAGAGATCTTCAAAAAGACAGATACACATGCAGAGAGAGCGAGAGCGAGAAAGAGCTATTCCATTAAAATTGGGAGGGTTACGTGAGGATAGGAGTGAGAGAGAGAGAGAGAAAGGGATAGAGAGGAGAGGGATATAGGAGACTAAAGGAGACAGGTTCATCTGAATTATGCAGAGGCTACCTTCATTCTAATGTCGGACACACCTCCACACCACCTGCATGTGCCTGACTGCACAAGAATCCACTGGCACATTCGCACACACATGCACCATTACACACACACATGCACACTTAACCATATGAATATTAATTTACATTGGTACTCTCGTGTCAGAAGCTGTTCACTACCTCCATTTGAATAACTACTTCTGTGGTTAAGGTTAGGAAAAGATCACAGTCATGGTTAAAAAAAACCACACGCACGTTTGGTTTGAGATGTGACATGGATTTCAGGTTAAACACGCAACACAAATCCACCATCCCGACCTCAACAACAACTAGTTTTTTGCTTCATTACATGAAAGGGCACACTGCTTCCTGCACTGGCTCTGAACGTTGGCATTGAAGATAAATCATGCGCTGCAGATTCATTGTCCAAGCAGAAGACTACTGACTGAAAACACAAGCTGTGATTTGAGAAGCCTTAAAAGAGTGGACTACAAAATAAAAAATAAAAAATCCATTTCTACTCTTTGGCTCTATGGGGATTTTGTCTGTGCAAATGCTTGAGATGTCACCATTTAATTACAGGCTGCTTTTCTGTATCTCTCATCTTGACAGTGCAGAAGGTGGTTCACAGGAATTGAGATAAATCTAATCTTACATGAAAGAGTCATCTTTTAATACGGGTCATATAACATGTACTGGTTCGTTGCCCTCGCATCATTCACCAATCAGGTGATAGGGTGCATCGGCTTCCTCATTCGTATGTCGTAACAGTGCAAGACACACGTGGGGGCCCTCGGCTGCCAGGAGAGGTCTGTTCAATCAGAGTTTCATCTTCAGAGAAATCAATGTGATAGAGCGCTGCACCCAAAGTGGATGTTAGGAGAGGCAGACAGCATCACAGGCCTAAATCAAAAGCTGTCGGTGCTTAGTATATCCATCAACGCTGAAATGGATTTTGGGGAAAAAGGGCCTCCGACTTGAGTTAGAGGGAAAGGAATGGTTAGAGAGGTTGATGAGGGAAAGGCAGAGAGAACAGAGGAATATAAGCAAGACGTTTTGACTTTTGCTTCTCCTTCATGAGGAGGAGAAGAAAAAGTCCTTTCCTTTTGGGCAGATTCAAAGATAAAGTTTCAGTGGATGTCGGTGTCAAAGACATACTGTATTATGAGAGACACAAGGAGAGAGTGAGAAGAAGGACACAAAGGGTAAAGCTGACAAAATCTGAGAATAATACAATAATTTTCCTTCCTCTTTTCCTTCTTCCCCAGCAGCAATATTCATAAGAGCCTACCACTTTCTTTTTTTCCCTGGGAAGACAGGAGGCACACTCAGCGAGGATGTAAAAATAAATCCCCCTTTGCTGATTAATGCTGAAAGGAAGTGAAATCCACCACTCACAGTCACTTCCTGCTCAAAAGGCAAACCGTCTTCGTGGGACAAGGACAATGCCTCATCTGCCAAGACGTTGTGTCATTTTGAAGGGATCAATTCAAACAGCTATTACGCTGCTTTATCCTCTGTCAACATCACAGACGTGACTCCAGAAGACGTCGTTCATGTCGCAGTTACAGTAGATGAGGAAAGAGTCTGGGAAAAAACAGGATTTCTAATGTAAAAATGATTATTTAATAAGAGGTTTCATAAGAGGGAAGGTTTGTTATTAAAAAAGAACAGAGCTCTTTATTGACATTTCTCAGCTTTATATTAGCTTTCACCTGAACAGTACAGAGACATTCTGCTTCTCTGTGAACACGAACTTTGATTATAACTACCGGTTGAGGGCAATCATACATTACCAATCTAATTTAGTCTTTTGCCTGAGATCACCAAGTGAAGCGGCAGTGACTTTTTAATAACCCGACCTGTTCAGTCCCGCTGAGCTGTGACGATGAAAAGTCTGATTCATTAATTGTGTCAACGGGGGGAAGATTACGAGTCAAATAATGAATGTGTTTGTGCCATTGTGAGAAATGCTGTACACTCCCTTAAAGTCGGCAGTGCACCTCCGTCGAATGGATTTTCATTCTGTGATCAACAGTGCTGATGATAATGGCATTGTTCATTAAACACACACAGTTTCACAAATGAGGGATTTGACTTCTATCTCTATCGCAGAGCCTTAATGTGCTTGTCTTGTAATTGGCCTGGATTAGTCAGCGGTTTGTCAAGTGTGAACACAGTCCAGTTGCGCTCGCCTCCCCTCAGCAGATGGACCTGAGACAAAGATTTAGTCACTTGATTTCCCTCCGCTCTGCTCTGCCGTACACCCACACCAGCATAAACTGGACTTGTAGAGGAAAATATGCCAGAGAATGGGGCAGCGTTCAGGAGTCTCACTGTGCCTTCTCAGGTTTAACAAATCAGCATCTGTTGGCCAGTCTGCCAGCCAGAAACCTATTGACTCCAACCTAGATAACAGAGGGAGAGAGAGAGAGAGAGGGGACTGAGGGCTGGGAAGTGGAGAGGAATCATCAGTGTTGAAATGTTACTTGCTGAAATGTAGGTTAACTAAAATGCGGCAATTTTTGGGCTCAAAAACTCTGGGGAATTATGGACATCACACAAGACATAGACAAACAGCAGCTGAGACGTTACAAAGAGGCAATATTCAGCATTTTTGCCTAAAACCGACTTTAATGATTAATTGATTATTAAAATGTTTCATTGGCTGACTGACTGATTAAACTCCTCATCATTTCAGCCAATGTTAGCTTGCTAAACTAAAATAGCAAACACTGTAAATAGCATACCTGCTAAACATCAGCATGTTAGCATTGTCACTGTGAGCATGTTTGCATGCTGATGTAAGTATTTAGCTCAGAGCATTGATGTAGAGCTGCTAGCATGGCCGTACACTCAGTCCTGCTGGAATATAGCTGAGATGCAGGTGAGCAGGTTCAGCCGTCCTGCTGCCAGTGTCAAACCAATATAGCATTTTGTCAAGAATTATATAAAGACAAAATAGTCACATAAGGTCAACAGCAGTCACAGTAGTTTAACACCCACCAGCCCTTGCGGTTGCCCCCGCAGTTCCCCCACGCCAGTGTTACGCAAACCTTCACAGGAAATGCTGCTTGCCTGATCATCTGAAGTGTGATAGCTGAGCAACAAGCGACTCATGTTCAGAGACAGAGAACTGACTAAGTGTCGACACACAAGCAGCATTTGTCTTGGTGTGAAGAGGGTGGCTTCATTTCTGTTGATGAACATGGTAACTGTGTGTGTCTGGCAGAAAGCAGACCAGCGGAACACAGAATCTGCAGACAACTGACCAGAGGTAAATGACTGCTGCTTTGGATGCGTGTGCAAATGAAATGTTGCTGTGAATGTCTATAGCTAGTGGTAACATTAGGCTGAGGACACCTTCTGTGCACCAGCTGATGATTCACCTCTCAAAGTGCAGCTTCTCAAAAGATACTTGCATTGCACATCCTCATCTCTGTCTCTCTCTAACACACTCTTTCTCCTTCATTGTGTCACTTGTGCCATTTCTGTCCCTCGCTTTTCAAATCATTAGCTCTCTCCCTCATCATCTTTAACACTGCACGCACACACACACACTTACATAATGTTAAGGTGAGCGAGTTAAGCACTTTCATGCATCATTAGAGCAGTGATAACAGCACACGCATAAAGAGAGAGATGCCTGATTGGCTTGAAAATTACATTTTCCTCAATAGATTATTATTGGGGAAATGTCATATAGGTGTGTACGTGTGTGTATGTGTGGTGTGTACAGTATAAGCTATTTGACATGAGAGATGGTAAATGTGTGTGAGCAGGCCTGTGGTAGGTAATCTGCTGTCATAAATTCACAGAAGCTAGATGGATCACACTTCTTTTAGTTGAGGAAGTCTTAACATTCACTGAACACTCAAACATCAAAATTCATGAAAGCACCACAGCTTAAGACAAAGACCATGCCCATGTTACTTTCAAAGTAAAGGCAGTTGATTTGCTAAAGCACAGGTGCAGTGAATGAAGGACTTGCACACCTAAATGGAGCTGAGCAATTGTTAATTGGTTACACCTGTGCTTTTCCTGCCTCGACAGGTCAACTCTTCTGCTGTCACATGATGCTCTCCTATTCATATAAACTGTACATGAATTTACTGTCATTCTATCATTTCAGCAGCCAGTTTGATAAATGATGTGTGAGAAGTCAGATGACGTGTGCTGATTGTTGTACACTCTTGTGTTGCAAACTTCACCTTAAATGATCCATTTCAATGACATTGTGATTTATGACTTAAATTACCTTAACTATACCTAACACTGTACTTTGCACAGTCCAGCACACACACACACATAAGCTAAAACCTACTGTGGACAGAAATCACCATGTGGATAGCACCTGTGTAATCTGCTCTGGTACAGAAATAGTCCTCTGTGCTGTGGCAAGTACCATCAAACCAGTGATAAGCCCAGTTATACAGAATGAGACTCTGCCACTGCTGTACAGCCGCAGCTTTCAATTACCATGTTTCATTTTTGTAACCTGTGCAACTGATGCCATTAATGTCATCATTTGCTGACAACTGCCACTTTTTTTTTATTGTCCATAATTTTATTCCAGCTGATTAAACCTGCATTAACAAATCTAACACGTGCAAAGGAACTAACAGGAGAGTCACAAAGATGTCAGCCATGCACAGTCTGTACACACCCACACTGTGAGAAGAGGTCTAATTAAGCAAAGTAAGTGAAAACACCTGTAGGGGTGAACTATAGGTTGGTTGGCCAAAGAAAGTCATGTGTCCTAGTATTGTGAAGATCACCTATATGTTGCCAAAATGTTGACAAGTGGACAATGCAGATTTCTCTCAATTTATGCAATCACCTTCAGAAGAAATCTGTGAATAGGTAATGGTAAAAACATAAGGTTCTGTGCCAGATTTATTCTTTATATCAAAGAGAACTCTTGACAAAATCATTGCCTTCATATGCTTTATGAAAACCCAACTGGCCATTGCACTGGCAGTATTCAAAGTCAGCCCTAAGTGACAACAAAATACACACCTCACTGGCACACTCCAGCCGAGGTACAATGCACTGACTGGAATGTAATATCTAGAAATGTCAGGCTAGCATTTGAAAAACACAGCAAATGATGACTCAATCAAACCCTATGTAGGATTAATATGTTCCATTACCTTTTCCATCAGCACGCCTCTAATTTTAAAGTACTAAAGGGCTCTGTATTCCAGATGTATACTTGTTTGAACCTGACATGTGAGCGGTTACTTTTAAAAACAGGATTAATGTTAGTTGACTTATATGAAAGGGGATAAGTCCCCTTTGCTGAGTCTAAATATTCCAACACAAGTGTACAGTGCATCATTTTCCACTTTCTGAGGAAACTCATAATAAACACCAGGACCAGAGTGCTTACTGCATCATGAAGATTCAGAGGGAATGCTAAATAAGGTAAGTAGACTTGGTAACGAGCTACCACATGTAATCATTTCATGACAGGACTTATATTTTAAAGTAGCCTAATCACTAAATGTGTGTAGTTTGATATAGTCTGTAGGTCTATCATTTGCTGACAGAGTAAACAAACACAAGTTTAAAAGAAATACACTGGGCTTTAATCGAGTTGTCACTCCCATTGTCATCGCTGTTTTGGCTGTAACTGATATTTGTCAGCTGTGTACTGTACATTCACACATAATCTAAAGACAACATGCCTTTATGTGACCCTTACGCAACCTCCTCCCTTTCAACGTCCCTGAGTCACCAGCACATCACAAAATGCAAAGATGTGCTGTCGGAGCCATTTGCAGTGACACACGAAATTGTCCTGAGTCATTCTCTTTTTCCAAACTTCGGGGGGTATTAGAAAAGAGACGCCAATCACTGTGGAGGGAGAGAGAGGGAGAGGGAGAGAGCGATCAACATGTCTAACTGTCGCCACGGCAACCTTCTATCACGAAAACCTTCCTGAAACAGCTGTTGTGATCTTGTGTGATTAAGCATGTTTTTTTAGTCATCGTGAGCTCTCAGTTACTAATAACAAGAGATGGAGGGAAATAAAATAAAATAAAAAAAACCCAGAGGAGGAGGAGGAGGGAGAGGAGGAGGAGGGAGAGGAGGAGGAGGGAAAATTGAGAGATAGAAAAGAAGAGGAACATTTTTATGTGTCAACTGAGAGATCACTCCTCTTAGACTAGATTAGGAGAACACTTGAAAGAGAGCAGGGATTTTGCCCGAGTGTGTGTGAGAGAGAAAGAGAGGGATGGGGGCGTCTGGAAGAAATGAAAAGCAAAGAAATGAAAGAAAAATATATGACAAGCCCTGCAGCTATATGAGGATTTATTACAAAGTCCAACCCCAGTGAGCAAATAAGAAACTGCAGTTAAAATAGAATGCTTGGTGTATTACCTCATATACTGAAGGTACTTTGAATATTACATTCTCCCTGTAATGCTGAGTCGGAGCATTCGGAAAAAGGCACAAAGCAAATATGTGTCTGCATAAAAATTGCTTGGGGTGGGGGTGGGGAGGGTGTGATGAGGCGGGGGATTCAAGAGAGAGAGAGAGAGAAGTGGCATTAACAGGCCATCGTGAGACGTCCTCTCTGGAAGGGTTAGAGGGTGAAACACAGTAAAATCAAGCCTCGCTGTTATTCAGCACCATCTCTCTCCCTTTGTTTCCCTCTCTCTGTGTCTGTCTTTCCATTTCCCGGCAGAGCTATCACTGGCATGGTTCATCTGCTGTCATAAAACTGCACAGTGTTTATTCAGGCATGGCTTTCTCACTTTTTATGTGGCGCTGCCATTCCGTATAACGAACCAACAATGGCAAGATACACAAGTTCCCCCCCACCCACCCATATACAGACGGGTACAGATGGAAATGGCATATCAACTGTAGAAGCACAGAAAACTGGCATCAAATTTAGATTCTTGTCTTGTTTTTGTTTATGCTTATATTATTTGTTTGTATTTCCTGATTTAATCTAAGAGTGTGTTGTGTATTACTTTGCACATGTATGATAATGTCTTTCAGTAGTGTAAGGGATTACAGTAGTCTCAGTAATTTAGCTGGGTTGCTAACATTAGTCACTGGCATCTAGTTACTTTGATTTCAGGGGACACTTGAATGGAATGGAGCCATCGTTATTGTTATTATTAACACCTGTGTGAATCAGGCATGTTGTTAAAAGGCTCCTTTGAGGAGGCTGTGCTGAGTAACAAAATTAATGTGACAAGTAATGTGGCGTTAACTAATTGCTTTTGCCATTGAGTTACTGGTTATTAAAGTTCTGTAATTGCTTTTTCAATTACTAATGAGAAATGTGATCACATTTTTCCAGGAGCATTAAAGCCCACAACTTCTTATTTTGTAGAAAAGCATTTAATATAAAAGGAAAAGTGTCAGTAACAGAATCCCTGTACTGACACTGTCTGCATTTACATTCTGCTGCCAAAACTCTGACAATTTACTAATTTTCTACCAAGACCCATCTCTGCCTGTCTCTCTCCCCCCACCCCCCGACCACCATCATCCCTCATCCTAGTTTCTGCTCTCCCTCCCTGGCACCCATCCGTCCGTCCCTCTCTTCTTCTTCACAGCCAGAAGGCCAGTGTTTGATAATGACATATCAATCCGTAATGTACTCTGGTCATGACTCACCCACAGATGGCTTGGAGAAATACACTTTTTCTCAACCCGCAGTGCCCCAGTTACCAATAAAGAACTGTACGAGGCTGTCAAACTGTGCTCTTTCTTGTGGTGTGATATTGAAATTAGGTGATTTAGATGCTGTGGAGCAGGGCGCTGGGTTGCTGGCAACACTCACTCAATTTGGGGCCTCTGATAACACATGATGAAATGTTGTGCCCAGGAAAGCATGCAGAGACATGGAGGAAGCTGGACGACCTGTTAGTGTGCATTACAACTGGTATACATCAGTGCTGAAGGATGGCGCCTGAGAATTTCTCACTCTGAGAGTGTGGTATGTATGTTCTTGGGTAAAACAGGAATTAAACCTAACTTGTGTGACGAAGGGCTGAGGAGAAGATGTAGTGACAACAATCTGATAAGAAGAGGAGGCTGACAAATGGAAAAGACTCGGACAGTTTCGAGGCACTGGAGAACAGTAAGAATATGAGGACAGGATGCCACATGGCACTGTTGAGACATTCTTCTGATCTCCCCTGCATTAGTACTGACAACTGCTAATGGTCATCTGCTCTCTGTCACTTCTGATGTAGCTGCTGCACAGATTCTCACCAGATTGTTATGGTACTAATAGTATTCTAATTACCTCAAAATGCCTGAAGATTGTTTACTCGCCTATGGGTGGGCTCACACTCTGGGAGTTTAACCAAATACAGCAAAGAATTTATGCCATCCCTTGGAACCCCTCAAGCCACCCGGCTATCACCACTACCCAACTGCTGCTGTTGCCACCACCTTCTCTTAAAATGTAGCTCTTGCATGTTTGTTTTGCAATAAATTTGCCATCTTTTACATTTATTAAGATTAACCTCTTCCTTTCTGTTGTGAGCATGCAAACTGTGATAAATGTGCCAACTGCCCCAGTGCAGATATCCCAGCTGGCGGTCATAAACAACTCAAACTACCTATGTAAGACAATGTTGCAAGTCAGCTACAATGCAGGTTTAGGCTCAGGAGTCATCAATCAGTATGATAGAATGAAGCAGCTTGTTGCCTTCCTGACCAGATTGTAGGGAAGTCAGCGTTGCTGCACGCCTGATAAGGGTTTCCATATGTGATGATACATCTTTGTTTAAGGGGAGGACAGGAAGTCTTGACTTATTCATTATGTGGCGCACCAAGACTTTGTTAATGGTGACATTGCACAGTGAGCCATACATTAAACATGTGTAGAAATTTGAAATGGCATGATATATCAAGCTTATTCATCAAACTTTGAAGAGGGATCCCAGCCTGAGTTGACACACATTAATGCTTCCTCTGTACATGCAGGAGCTTTTGGCCAAATCCCCTTCTCAGCTGTGCATTCTTAGCTTCTAGGATTTACAGAACTCAATTTGATGATGTACATTAAGTAGTTTTTATTACTCTAAAAGCTGTGTGTGTGCAATGGACTGGGAAAGGCAGAGGGGAGGAAACGATAATGCTAGAGAGGAGCTGCATGCCTCAGACTGCAGAGGGCTGCATTAAGTTGGGCTCGGGGCGAGCACTTTGCAGTGATGTAGTTGGACCAGACTGGAGCAGGCGAACTAACAAACGACTCCCCGAGTGCGCAAGCCAAGCCAGACCTCTCAGCCCCGATAGCCTGAAGTCCTCCCATCATGCCTGGGCTGCTCTCGTTCAGCTTCAGGAACGATGTGGGCCGCATCACTGGAAGCTTTCCCGAGCTATGTTATCACGGTGATGTTTTGAACTGGGGCGTTCGCACCGAGCACAGCTCCAGTACGGCAGCCCCTTTCTTGTTAAAGCTCACGTTGTTAAAGCTGATATATTTTCTAGCAAAGAGAAAGGGTTCACAGAGGGCGCGGGCTGGCAGCATTAATTGGTGGAAACCTGCTTGTTTGTTCTGGAAGCGTCCGTGATAATAGAAGTGAATACAAAGGGAGGGGGGGTGGATGGAAAGAGAGAGAGAGAGAGTGGTAGGAGTGGTGGACGTGGGTTGAGACAAAAGCATGTGTCACAGTCTTTTCTGTCTGCTGACTGCGATAAGCATGTTTAGGTGGAAGACCTCAGAACCAGCTAAAGAGGGCATGAACATAAAGGATCCAGCAATTCTTCCTGTGCTTTCCTCCCTGCCATAGTACTGTCACACTGAGTCTTGTTTCTCATAGTTGAGGAGGAAAAAAAAGAAACTGAATATGATAACAGGTGTGTTTATTGTTGTGTGTGTTTTCTATGTTTTTATACTGTGTACAAGGGAAGAGAGCTTGCCTATAATTATAAAGTATTAGGGACAGTACTCGCCTCCACAGTGGTTTCAAGTTATAAAGACTTTCTTTAACCTGTGTGTTTATTCACCTTTGTCCGTGCCATCTCAGTCACATCTAGACTTTCTATTTGCTTTGCCGACCAGAGCCCCAGGGTTGAAGGAGAGGAAATAACTCTGCTCAGGCAAAGTTCAGCAGAACAAAAAACATTTGGGTGAAAGTGACACAGTGGAATTCTGTTGGCTCTGCAGCATTATACCACCACCAGACTACAAAACTTGCAGCTCGAAGGTCGGGGCTCTGCCCTTTTTTTCCTCTGGAAAAAAAAAACAGAAGAGAAAGGGAGAGGAGAAGAGAGGGAGGGAAAAATTTCCTTAAAAGCCTTGAATCCATTCTTTTTATCCCCACGGCAAGGGAGTTCATAGATGGTTCATTTCCAGAAAATCTGAATAATGGTTTTGGACAGCATCTAGTGAGAGTGCACTGGAGGCCATGAGTCCACCAAACTCAATTACCAACTGTTCAGAAAATGTCCTCTATCAGTAACAGTGATAGTAGGAACCAGGATTGAAATGGTGACAAATTTTTGCTGGCTTTCATTTCAATGATTTGATGTGAGTAACATTCAGGACTGGCTCTGCGTTAATGCTTGCTGTTTTAAAATAGACAAGATCCAGCCAGTATTGGAAATGAAATGAAATTCTCATCGCTCATTTTAACAAAAAGATTAAATTTGCAAGTGGAAAGCAAATTCCTTAACGTGCTGGCTGCGGAGAAATGTGCAAAAAAAATTGACAGTACCTTTTCGCTGCCACCTGTTTGATTATTATTTTTCCAAGCAGAAGCCATCGCCATTACTCAGTCATGTAGATCACAATCACCTGAGTGATGAATGTGTTTGTCTCTATATATTGCTTCATTAAGATTACAAGAATAAGATGACAAACATGGATGCTGCTGTGCAAGTTGTTGACATACAGAAACAAACACTAATGCAGCCTCTTGGTCACTGATTGGTTATAACTAAAGAAGCAGGAAGTTGGCGAACCTGAAAATACTGAATGAAGTAAATTATCTGTCTTAATTTAAAAATGGCTACCGTGAATATATTATCTTTCTATTCAAACCGTTTTATGAAACAAGGTGTCACTTCTTTCAGCGTAACATATTTTAACGTGGCAACATTAATTTAAATGAGTAATATGGAACACTGCAGTAAGGAGTGTGCTAATAAGCAGGCGACATCTCAAAGTTAGAAAAGAATAATGTCAGATAGATCCTATATTGTACCATTTGAGGCTTTCATCGTCGTTGATATTTACCTTCTCCAGTTCTGCTTTAAAAAAGAGTGTTATGTTTTTGAAAAACAAACCATTGCCTTAAGGTATTCTAAAGAATCTTTGAGGTTATAAAGTTGAACATTTGAAGTTACCACTGACCTACTTCTGAAGTTTTCTTACCTGGCTGTTGGCGTGGCTGTTTGCAGATCTTACCCACATCTTACAGTGAATCACTGTGGTTACAGTAATTGGGACTGACATTGTTCGGAACCATTGTTCTGAATATAATTATGTTGATGATTTATGTGTCAGGTGGACTCGCACACATATGCACACTCACACAGAGGCACATATCAACACATGCAGTATACATACACATGATAGGATACCTGAGGGAGACGTGGGGAGGCACAGAGAATCACTTTGTGACAATTTATCCATGAATCACGTTACAATCTGGCTCCACCTGTCACAGCACAGGAACAGCGCTGCATTACCTCCCACTAGGCTCCGGGGAGAAGGACTTACAGCAGATGGATGAGCTGATGCAGGAGGGATCTGGTTCATAGGATGGGTTTCTATATGCGGGCTGAGAATATAGGTCAGTAACACATTTACACTCTTTTATAATGTTGAGCTTTTACACCAAGCGCTCCAAATTATGACTCCCACTCTCCCATCACCATCACTTTGTTGCCAGGGCGATGAATCAGAGAGAGATGAAAAAAAAAAAAGCAGGGAAAACAAGAACAGAAAAACATTTTCAACCCAGCAGAAAAAAAGAGTTTTGATTGCCTTTGTATTGAAGTTTCCAAAACACAGGCAAGTTTGGAAAAGACACATTATGTAGCTTATCGATTAGGAAACCTTGTTTAGTTTCTGCTTCTTCTTAAGGAAAAGAGATTTTACCATATTTCATTTTTAATTTTTTGTCAACATCTCCAAACAGTGTCACAATAAATCTCGCCCCCTCCCCTCCTCCTGTATGCTGCAGGAGGAGGTTGTTTCGCTGGGCTACTCGCTGTGTTGCTGGACTTGTTTGTGCTGCGCTGTGTGCTGTGCTCACAGCAGAGAAAGAGGGATGGGGGGGGGGAAGGATGGAGAGAAAATGACAGAGATGAGGAGGAGGGGGTGGTGGGTGTTAGAGAGATGAAGAGGGAGAAGGGAGGCAACAGAGGGACGGCGAGAGAGATGGAGACAGAGGCGTGCTGCAGTGTTCTGGCTGCTTTCCAAGGGCAGTGTTGCTTCCAGTGAACAAACAAAATACTGGTCTCAGCTAAATATAACATTTCCGATCGTGTGCAAGCCTTCGGTGGGGTGGTGGAGGTGAGGGAGAGGAGGGGGCGTTCTGTCGCTGTGCAATGCCCCATGACCTGCGAGAGGCCACCTGAAGCCGAGTGTGGCGTTAATAACACGGAGGTCGGGATCTGCTCCCCTGTTTGATCACCTCTCGGGTTTTCTTCCAGCATCACACCTTTCGCTTCTTGTTTCCCTCTATCACACCGCCGCCTCTTCCACTACTATCTCTGTGTTACACTGAAACGAGCAGAAGTTCCCCCTCTCCTGTCTCCCTGTTAGTTTATCATGCATGACAAACAGCACAGATGACTCCTCTTTCCCTTAACCTCAAACCTCTTTTTCATTTTCTCCTTTCACTCCCTCCCACTCTCTCTCTCTCCATACACTTTTCTTATCTCACTTTGTTTCTTTTTTCATCTGACACAAATACAGAGCTTCGAAAATGAACTGCCGCTGCCGCCGATGGACATTAATAATTTACAGGGCAGCCAATGCGGCAGAAGAATGGAAATTAAACATAGGTTTTAGCCGGTGTGAGGAAAGCCAGTCATGCATGGCCTTACTAGTGTGTGTAAGTGTGAGTGTGTGTGTGTAGTGCAAAAATGAACAGAGTAGCTCCACACACTACTGGCTACACACACACTGAATCTAAAATGTTTTATAATTACAGAAAAAGATATTAGAGTTTAACTCCCCACAGGTATTTGTTAGGGAGCAGGAGAAACGCCGGCAGTGGCTGCTCTCCATCACTGAGATTATCTTGTGGTATTAACTGTGGTCTGCAGACAACCTCACACACAATATTTTCATTTTAACTTCCCCTGGGAAGCAAATCACTGCCAGTTTACTCAGTCCATGTGCATCTGTGTGTGTGTGTGTGTGTGTATAGGGACGTTTTGCATACTATATGAACGCTGTCCTGCCCACGCATGTTTATATGTTTCCTCTGAGCTGTTTTTCTGTGGTGCAAATGCTTTTTAGTTCTTCAAAGAAGACAACAACATGAGAAGGGAGACGGCCTGAAGTCGGTGGCTAGAATGCTTGAAGGCTGGGTGCTGCTCGACACAGGCATTAGGGGATCTGCCTGGCTGAAACTAAAAAACAGAGCTCCGATCCGGCCTGACTTCTGGAATGAGGAGACCTCCAGGTGAGGAGAGCTTGTGAAGTTTCAGCACCGTCGACAACACAAATCAAGTACAGATGAATCTAGGAGAAGAGATCAAGAAACGACAAACTTATTTAGCATCGCTGCCCATCCAGTTTCACTTCACCGTCGGCTCAGCAGCAAGTCAAGTCAATATTTTCCCTCCACTTAGACAATAAAAAAATCAACATTCAGTTTTCGAGCCGATATAAAGCACAACACAGGGGTAATTTGTCAGAATCACCAGATGGCATTCACTGTAAACGTGTTGATCAGAGTTAAACTGAGCTCAGGAAACAGGCTGGCAGGCTGCCAACAAAAGAAGGGCTAAATTAATCACAGGCAGGAAATTTGCACCTCCTGAGTATGTCAGCCACTTCCTGTCTTTAGACAAATACGCAGAAAGACAGACAGACGCACCGCCACCCTCCGGCTGGACAAGACACGCTATGCAAATTGACATTTGTGCGTATTTAACAGGCTTAATGATGACATACTGATGGCATTTTGAGCTGCCGTTTCTCCTCTTGATGTGCTCGGAGTAGACAGTGCAGAACCTGTGATCTCAGGTGTGAACGATGATATTTAGAGGTCATTACTAAACTCTCTTACAGTTTAATATCCTTGTCCTGGATGGAACAAATGTCTCTAGATAATAAACTTCTTCTAAACTCTTCTGACATACCTCATACATACATACCTCAGGCTCTACCAGCCATGCCTGTCATCAAGTGACAAAGGGGGTGTAGGGAGTGATTGTTCACGATAAAACCCACGTATATATTTCAGTTGGCTGCTGTCATGTGGTGGTGGCTCATGACCCCTGACATGTAGACACACTGTGTCATTTTCCTTCAAACATTCAACATGAATTATTGCAGTAAATTGGCCCCAGGGTTACATACCAAGGGTTGTGCATCTCATACTGTTACCACACACTCTACCAGTCCTGAACCATGTAACCACACAGTCGCCTGATGATGAGGCTTAACAACTGTGCAACCTGTTATACACAGCAGTCAGAATGACTGCAGAGGGAAATCGCTTCATGTTCACATCCTCAGGGATCCATTTGTGATGTGATGTGCTTTCCCTGCTTGGAGTGCCTTTCTACTGTATGACAGGCCAAACTACAAAAAATATCTGTTTCATGTGTCATCATTTCATAATAAAAACTGAAACCTCTCTCTGGAATATTGATCATTACCCAAACCCTTCCTCTCTAACTATCAAGCTGATACTTGGTATGTCAGTACATTGGAGGGTTGTGTCTTTTTTTTAGGGCCAAATATATGAGCAAATTTATGAGCAGTGGATTAAACTGTGTGTTTATCTGATCTAACGTGAGATAGCTTATTATCTGTAGCTCAATAAGGAGAGATCAAATGGAAATGAATACTAATTAGACTTCATCGATGTGAAGCATTCTCATTACGCGTAGGCCCGTCTGAAGACAGGAGGTTGGACAGGATCCCATGAGGTTATGGTGGTGATGGGGAGGAGGTGGGTTGCACAATAGCAGGTGTGAAGGGCGGACGATCAGAACTGCAGTATTTTTACAGAACAGCAACCAGAGATTTCTTTTCAAGAAGAATAACTATTTTAACTTCTAATTTAATTTCAATATGATTGACTTGACTTTGCAGTGTGGTGGTGTCTGTGAGAAATGTAGAGTCATTATATGTGAATATTTATATGTGAATATGTGTGCATGTTTATGTGCATGTCTGTATGAATGTATATGTATTGTATTGTATGCTCACAGACAGGGTTGTGCCTGTCCATGTGCCTTTGTGCTAGCCTTACATATGCACGTGTATTCATTAACCCTGCGCTGTATGTCACAGAGTGTAAGGAAAACAGATGGCTTATTTCTTGTTTATTTCTCTGGTAAATTTGTGAAAGGCAAAGACATACTATTGTAAACATACTGGGGGCATGAAATTGTTTAAATAATTTTCAATTCAGTCATTTTCTTTTATAATATTCAGTCATATAGGGAAATTCCTGACAGAAATTTAAATGATTATCTAATCGGACTGGCAGAGCATTTTACAGATCCTTAGAAAAATGTAACTAATGAATATGAGACAAGCTGCTCTCTGCAGCACAGACGGCTTGCTACTTCGTAGCTTATCAGAGTGGCATCTTGGAGCCTGACACAACGGCTTGGTGGCGTGTGTGACATCGACGGGCGCAGGTTAGCGCACGGGTGCAGTCGACAGCTGCCCACACACTGCAGTAAAAGCCAAATGCTCTCCTCTCTTCTCTCATTCTCTCTCTTTCCTGTTTATTTCAGGAGCTGTGGTTCAGCTTTATGTAAGGAGTTGCTGCCTGACAAGGTGAGGTGTGTGTACAAATTAGCAAAGCATGCGACACATCTGGAACAGGAACCAGGTATAAACAGATAATGCCAATAAAAGATGAGTTGTCTGTTAAGAACCAATTTGTTGTTTTTGTGGTGTGTTTTTTCCACCTGAGGCAAATTTGTTTGGAGAATTCAAAGATGCTGATTGGCTGATTGTGTTGTGCAGGAAGTGTGTGTGTGTGTTTATTCCTGTTGACAGTGGTTGTTGTGGGAGGGTGGGCGTTGGGGGTTAAAACAGCAAATACAGTACACAGCATATATGACTCATGATATATTAAAATGACAGCTCCGTCTTCAATATAATGTTTACTTCATGAGTTGTTTAAACATACAGCTGACTGCCTATAAACAATGAATATTTCATTAGATTTAAATGGCTTTCTCTAGCTATTTTAATTGACTTGCATCAGCCACAAAGCAAAGCACGCAATACCAAAGTCTATTAGAATTCCATTCCACATTATAAGAGAGTCTATTAAAGTTAACAAGGACTCATAACCTTCATGCCTTCTTACTCTGGATATCTTATTGTTTAGCACTCTCCGTAATGCCAGCCTCATTCTGTCTCTCCTCAGGTCTTTGGCCTTGGCCTCTGTTGTCAGTTGTGTGGAGAATAACACGCGCTTGGCTTCGTTTCATAATTCATTTTGGGAAAAACAGGTGTCTGGCCTCGTGTTCACCCTCCACAATGGGGTGGCTGCTGCCTCCAGGCAGAGTCACCCGCCCTTCCATCATCTCCCTTACACTCACGCACTGGCAGATGCACACTCACACAAATTGGGATCGCGGCCAGCGTGCACGCTCGTATGCAAATATGTAAACATGTGCAGCAAAAACGCATTCGTGCACACATATCTACATGACTACTCGACAAACATATTTCTTGGTCTGGCGTAAGGCCATATTTTTCTGGCAACAAAGGTTATTCTAACAGATAAACACATTTTAATTACCTGGGCTCCTGTCGCATTGGAAATGAATGTATGCAATTACAGTAGAGGAAAGAGATATATTAGACCATAATCAAGTTTTCTAAATGTAAGGATGTGAAATATTCCCATAGACCATATCATCTCAGCTTGTGTATTTTATGGCTTCGGAATAATCCATGAATGTATATAACAGTATTCAACACCACCACATGTCATGTAGCAAATTCTACCACCCATGATAGGAGGCATATTTCTGTGAGACTGTAAATAACATCCCCTGTAGAGAGACAGGCCGGGTACACGCATTTCATCTCCATCCATAATTCATTACCAGATGTTGGTGTATATTGGTTTCCAGGTATCTGCAAGGAGCCTGTGGAAACTGCAACATCCCTGTGGTTTTTGGTGTCATTTACTCTGTTCCTCAGTGGCGGCACACACAAACCGTTCGGAGCGCGATATCTGTTAGCTGCCAGAGTCGCCGCTGAGAACATACTTGTTTGGACGATTTGTGATTTCCCAGCATTAGCAGCGCGACATTGGCGGCGCTTCCACAATCCTCTTGATCTGTTTCTTTGTCCTTAAAAACAAAGATCAAAGTGAGAAGTAAAGCAGTGTGCTTATGCAGCACTGCTGGGATTAAGGAGTGCTAGGAGGAGGCTTCCTGGCAATATCAAAATGTCCCTCAACCAACTAGACAGTGAGATGTTGGCACGCTGCTTTGCTGTTTTAAGGAGTTTTTGTCTTTGAAGCGAGGGATTTTTTGGGGAGGGGGGCAACCGGACGAGGTGAACACGGAAGATCTGTGAGGACAAAGCTCGCCCGTGACAAAGTGTGTTATTCTAGGCGAGCTTCTCTGGATCCATTTGAACGCCCACTCAGACACCTACGGGCTGGCTCATCCGTAGCCAGATCAGGCCCCGCGCTCAATCCATTACCTGCTGCTTGGAATGGATGGCGGCAGATTCCTGCGCAGAGGCCGCCATTATCAAAGAGAAATGGAGGGAGAGAGGGGACGGGGAGGAGATGGAGGGATAAACACAAGAGCAGCTGGGGTATAAAGGATGACAGCGAGAGGGACCAAAGGATGGAGGGCAGGAAGAGAGATGGATTAATAGATACTGGAACATAAAAAACTACAATTTAAGAAGAGTGGTAAAAGAAATAGAGCAATATATAACTAAGGTCCAGTTTTCATCATCTCAGTTGATAAAATTCAGTGTTTTTCACGTACAATAGCACATTAACTGCACTCTATGTTTAATGAAAAACAAGGATTATTAATGAATATATAACAAATTCAACTACTTACCACAGCGTTACTGTATGTGCCATGCACCACATGACAGCTGGGCTATATGGATTAGAAATTACACTGTATGTGCTTATCCTAACCTCGGGCTTCATCATCACACTTGAACACACTGAACCATTTTCCCAGACGTGATAAACCAAACTCCTACGCAGCCGCTTTGACAGAGACAAGCTCCAGTATTAGCTGTGTTCCCTTGTGGTGCTCCGCTTTAATCTGTGTTTGTCCAACTGTCTCTACAAGTTCAGGTAGTAGCTTGCCGCTGAACAAAGTGGATCAAATGAAAGGAATAAATTAAATGAATTTTGAGAAGTTCCAAAACAAGGGTAGGGGCAACTCCCCTTGACTTGCTCATCTTTTCAGGGGCCTTTTAAAGGGAGTTATAAATGGCAGCATTAGCTTGAATCACAAGTGTCTTTCTGTAAGGCAGGGACAAGGAAAGACTCTCTTTCTTCCTCTGTCTTTCTCCCTCCCTCTCTCTCAGAGTCTTTTTCTCCCAGCCCTCCAATCTCCTTCCCCTTGACTGCCCATGTCACATGGGATCATGGCCACATACACCGCTGGAGGTTTTTGTCGCAGAAAGACACTCGCAGTTGCTGCAGAAAAATACTCAGCTCATACTTTCCCTGGTTTGCATGTTGGGACAGCAGTTTCTGTTGTTCCTGTTTTAGAGCAGTGATGGGACACTCCTGAGGCAATTATGTTGCATGATGAATATTTCCACTTTGTGATGATGGCAGTAGGAAATAGGCCACCTGATCCGTGGATTTAAACAACTCTAGGATTGCTATTAGAAAGGCAGTGAAATCCATTTAGTGCGTTGATAAACTGACTTGTGTCTCTGGGGGAAAAGGACGAGATAAATACTAGAGGAACATACCGGTAAGAGCATATGATTAGAAGTTTTATGAAAGTAAGTGAAGACCACTTAAAAACTGTGACAGCAGCAACAAAAATAATACGGAGATTTGATCTGCTTCTAAACAAAGATTGAGGCCTTCAGGAATCAAGCTAATGGTAAAGCAATGGAAAGGCTGTAATGTAGCTTGCGTGCTAGACTGTGAGAAGCACACTCACGACTGTTCTCTAACAGATGCTGTCCATATAAAAAAAAAAGGCCTCGATACTTCGTCGTGCTTTCTCCTAACGAAACATCCGCTTGTTTTCCATCTGAGCTGGCATCAACCCTACCTCAGTGCAACTACAAGTACAAGTGGAAAAAAATAAACATTGCATGTGCTCTTGACTGAAAGGTTGGCACAAATCTGCGAGGGGAAAGACAATGAGAGATGTTTTGTTTGTTTGCCCTGAGCTCAGTAATGCTCTAATGAAGTTGCTCAGTGTAAAAACTACAGACGACTAGATTTATACTGGGCCAGGTGTAAAGTGTTGCGAGCACTGGAAAGCAGGATAAATATATAGAAGGACAGGAATGGAAACATTTGATGCAGATATAGCGTAATGTGGTGGTACAGGTTACAGAGTAATGTTTAATTATGGGACAAAGTGAGGTTTTATAGCCAGAGGTTTCAAAGCCTGTGTTGCTCCTGTATTTCTGTAATTATGTTAATGTGAATTCTTTAGTAGAGTAAAATGATAAAAAGATAAATGGCATTTTTGGCCTGCCAGGAACAGATACAGAAGTTATAGAATAATGAGGCTGGAGGACGGTGGCAGACGGGGATATTAGCGTTGTCCTAATTAGCCTCTGTGCTTTGAATGCTTTATACTAGTGTATAACTACTGTATGAGAACCGAGAGGCCCCATAAGCAGTCCTTAAAAAAAAAAGAAAAAATCTCCATGTGCACATTTTCTATATGAGGAAGTGCTTCTCTCTCCCTCTTTCTCTGTCTACAATTCTGCTTCTATATTGAAGCCTGGCTTTGTCATTGATTGCCTCAGAGCGGATAATTAGCTTGCATCTCATCATTGCCACAACGACTTATTTACACCCAAATAACAAGAGAAGACAGACATGTCTTATTAAGTTTGTTATTAAGTTATCAAGTTATTAAGTTTGGCAGCCCAGAGAGCTGGAGGTCTGTCGTTTATACATCGTATCATTTAACACAAAAGCTATACATGCATCAGTTAAGGGTTTTGAGGGTGATTATGTTATGGATCTTAAAAGGTAATCAGGCACCGCACATGTGGTTCTATCTGTTAGGGCCTTAACCACTACACTGTCTCTAGTGGCTCTTGGCCGGGGTATAAAGTTATCAGACCTGATATATGCTGTCAAAGGCGAAAAAGCGAAGGCCAAGCCCTGAGCTTGTACAGGCCTATTCAATTACTCCATCCCGTTGTCTAATGGAGAATGAACTAACCAGGCAAGGGGTTACTTTGGGATGGCTGTGCTGACTACTGCCTCTTGTCTACATGATCTGATTTACTAAGACACACAGCTATTGATTGGCTTCTGCGTGCCAACGGAGGAAAACCTTTTTAGATGCACTTTTGCAGTTTGCCATCTGGCAGAGGCTGAATAATAAGCTATAGGCTAGGAAGCATAAACATTCAGAGGCATGCACACATACGAGCACGAGCATGTGCACGCACGTACACGCGCACACGCTTTAAGGTAATTTTCTTATCGCTGTAAGCCATGACAACCAAATTGGCTGGGGCTTCAACTACATGGGTCAATAAGAGTAATCAATGACCTCAACTGTGAGAGGAGAGGGGGGGGGAACAGATTTGTGCATTTCTATAACCACAGCTTCTCTTATCTGTGGCTGAATGAGAAGGTCAAAGGGCAAACACTTGCAACGACACTCCATCAACACCATGCATTCACCACAACACTATTTTGCTCACTGTCTCTCTCCTCTGCACGGCAGCCCTTTCCTCCCCTCCTTCCCCTACCCATTTCTAGCTTAAAGCTGTGGACACAACAGTCTTATCTAGCGCTGCCTTGCTGTCAGCGAGAGTGGTCTATTTTAGGCTTTATCTTGAGCAGGGGCCAGGCTGGAGCCGTGGGTCTGAAGCCGAGCCGGTGCTCTGGGAGATAAGGCAGACAGGGACACTGTAACCTGCGTGTCTGCGGTCAGGGTGGGAATGGATGGAGCCTGCTCCACAATCAAACAGTTTCCTCTTCGCGCTCGATGGATCGCATCAGGATCACACAGCTGTGGAGGCAGGCTTACAAGTCTGTTTAAAGGCACAGTTTGTTTGAAAGGGCCGAGGGGAGGTCTTTAGGAGTCTGCAGGTGTAGTTTACCAGAATGCTGTTATACTGTGTTGGGTTTAATACGATGACGCATCTGGAAGCAGGTCTAACGTCTTCTCATATGCTGATGCAGAAGTCTCAGCTGAAGAGCTACATTAACGTTGTGGATATTTTTCCCTAATGCAGGCCTCAGGCTCCCAGCTGAAAACTCTATCTAACAAAGTCTGGTTCTGTTTGAGTGTTTGCATATTTAAAATCAGAAATAATAACGTTATTTTCACAGAATAGTACTTTCAGATTTGACCATTCACTAAACCCGTTGTCCAGTAGCTTAGCACAGTCAGTTTGTCAAGCTTGTGATTTTGGTGCAGGCTGCAGTGGCACACATAAGAATTTAGTAACTGATTAAGAGCAGTTATGATAATGAGTGTATAAAAAATTTGGAGGGTGATGTCTTTTTTTTAGTCTTTCTGAGTTCAGGCACATTAGAGCAGAAATGCAAAGAGTGAATTAAACTGTGTGTTTCTTTGCTCCACTGTAAATTGCAAACGTGAGCATGACCAGCAAACCTTCTAACTGCATGGCTAATGACATTATTTTGCTGGGTTAGGCTATGTTTAAAAAAGCCCCATTCAGGAACGAAACCCTCACTGTGAAATGTTCCCACTCTGTGTGTTAGTCATAGGTGCCTTTGTTTCAGGGTTTGGGGTAGCATTAGCTTTTTATTTGGTTCAAAAAGTTTATATTCTAGCAAGCGCAGCCAAACTCATTACTCAGCATAGCATCATTTTGCCAAACTCATCAGTTAGTTTTCATTGGCAAAGCCTTTTCTCTTGTAAAAGTTCAATATTCAGTTTGAAATTACAAACAATGAAGCAGAAATCTAGTCTGTCTTGCTTGTCCAGGTTTTTTCTGTTGCAATAAAGTATTTTCCTTACATGTTCCCGCACAGTAAAGCTAAGTTTAAGCCTTTTAGCTTATCATAAATGTAGCTGTCAAGAGCAGATTAAAAACCCCATCTCGATTTAAACTGAGTCAGCCTGAGACATCATTATTTATTAACTCACAGAGCTACAAGCTAATGTTAGCTAGCTAGCTAGAGCTGAGAACAAGCAGGCAAAATCTGGGGTTGCTGGCTAGACTAACAGAGGTGGGGTTTTAGCTAAACGTCTGTTGTGGAGTCATATAATTAAACATTAAAAAAAGCTAAATGAATATTATAACCCCGACTGATATGAGACTAGCAAGCAGAGAGAGGGGCCAAGTCAAAAGAGAAAAGTCCATGGAGGCACTCAGGCAGCCTCAGCTTATAGCTTGCACAACACAATGCAGTGAGACTGCAGATGAGAATATGTCTGTCTGAGGAGGGGGTGGAGGTGGGGGAGGGCGGCAGAGTGAAAGATGGAGAGGGAGAGAAACCAGATGAGACTAGTCAGAAATACTCAAGCTCTCTCCCACTGATCGACACACTACCTCAGCCTGACAGTTTCATTTTCAAAGCCATTGTGTGCCAGTGTGCCAATACGCATTATCAGCCACTGCCTGTTTGAGTATCAGCCCTGCTCTTTTAATGAAAGCCCCACCAGCAAAGAAATAGAATACCATCCCCGAGGATTTTGAGAATCACACATTTAGACTTTTCGTCTTCCTTTAATTACCCTGTCCTGTGTGTCATAAACACAACCCAGCTCAGCTCCATATCATGTTTTGAAAGCCAGAGTTAACACTTCGAAAAGCAACATGACATGTGCCTTTGTTCATGCTCTGTGATTGCATTCACAGTACCTTGGAGGATTTCTTTTTCTTTTACTGAACTGATGGTGTTATTTCAGTCTAGATGAGTCAATTATGCATGGGCTTTATTTTCAGTGTTTGCTCAGCGGGTTCGAGTAAGGATAGACTGCTTACAATCAGAGAACATACAATGAACTGACGGTGCTGAAGCCACATTGAACTACTTCTACTTATTTACAGAGAAGTACTAAATAGATGGATGAAGTGTAAAACACCCAGTGAGGAATGTCTCCCTGTTTAGCCTTGGCTTTACTATCTATGAAGACAGTATACAGTAAACCACAATGCTACACACATTCCACTTACACTCAGCAGCATTGTAGAGACACTACTGGGACCTAGCTTTACAATGCAGCTGAACTCAGATGCAGTTTAAAAGAAAGAGTTTAAAGAGTTATTACCTAAAATCACCGTTATGAGGATCCATTACTATGCCGCGCTCCTTTAATTAAACTGGGATGATTTATGCTATTACCTTTCTGTTCACTTGTCTGTCTACATGAAGCAATGCAGCTACAGGTCCTGAGACCTGCTGTGTGAAGCAGCTGTTTGGCTGTCTGAATCTGTTCCCAAGAGGATTCAGTTTGGTGACAACAATGGCAAAGAAATGCAATTTTGTTGTGAAAAACCTGTCACTGTTGCTGCCTCGTGGAGTATGACAGGTAGGTTTGGATTTGGGTATTTTCTTGTGGACTTTCACTCCTTTCAGGAAACTGTCACAGCCACAGCTGAGATTTAGGCCAGAGTCCATCATTTTATCCCCGTTTCTTCAAACATACCTGCTTATTTTCCCCTACAACATTTTCTGCTGTCTCTCAGGAAGAATAGGCAATGTTTTTAAATTTGGCCTGGTAGATTAACAACGGTTAATTAGATTAACGGTTAATCTACAGCTGTGCGAGCACCGTGAAGTGACACTTCCCTTGCATTCAGTTTAGGCTGCTTTACCAAGGACATGCTTAATATCAGCGATGCCATAGGCCATGCTAATGCATACTTATATCTGGAAGCTTCCCAGTTGAGCTGCAGCCATCTTTTATTAGCCACTGTGCGACACCACCGGGACAATTAGGTTACACATCAACGAGGAATCTGTTTTTCCCACACTGACCTCTTGATCTCATGTTTGCAACGGTGGGGCCTTTGAAGATAAAAATATTTCAAAAGATGGCACGCTTCAAACTGGTTTTAAATTGTTGCTTAGCAACAACAAGAGCCAAGACCAGCATTTCCCCTGATTGGAGCTGTTAGCTTTAAAACACATCCCTTGTGGGCAAAAAATCTTGGTGTGTTCCACAAGTGAATATTTGTTGTCGAGGGATTAAATACACTTTCCTCTTCACTCCAACCAGGCAGTTGTTATCTTTTTGGATCCAGTGACAACCATGTGAAAAAAAAAATGAATGAACTTGAATCAGATGTTTGCGATCGTCATGTTTCCACTGCAACTGCAAAGACAGCTGTGCATTATTATGCATGTACTATCCAGTCACCTCCATGTCAGGGAACAATGAGATCAGAGCTCTGGATGAGTAGGTAATCATATCAGTGATACACCACAGCCCTCAGCTGCTGAGCAAGCTGCTGATGGAACTGATTATATTAACACTACATTCCCTCCTGTGTTTTATGTAACGTTTTTCCAACTAATCTCAAACATGTGAGTTTCATTGTCTGCTGTCCTCATCTGAGCAAATTTTCACTCATCATCACATATTGTTGTTTCCCTGTGTACAAATACTAGCTGGAATACAGCCGTTTGTACTTCTACATGCCTGTATTGTAGAGCCCTGCTATATTCATTATACCCACTGTATGAGAGAACTGGAAGGAATAAACAAAAGTTTTACATTGCTGCTAATTTGGGCAACAACACTCTCTCGGCCAGCTCCTTGTTTTAGTAGATCAGCAATGGACAATATGTGCTGCTGCTATAGCAACCAAAAGCCACGCCAAACCCATCCCATCTCGCTAGTTAGTGAGGAAACATCTACCATTGACCAAAGCACTGGACAAACAGATTACTCACTTACTCACTAAACTACACTACAAAACATATCCACTATGGTCTCATATATTTGTAGTAATGTGACAAAAACCCATGAAAGTAATCATTTATGTATCCACACAAAGATCAGTCTTCAGCTGTCCCTTTGCTCTCTCTTCCAGTTTTTGGCTGCTTGAACAGATGAGACCCAGCGCTCATGGAAGTAATTGGAGTGAGTATTCAGAATTTCTGATGTAATTTAGCCAGGGAGAACTCTTGACCCTGGAGATGAAGTGAGGCTGCTGCTGCGCTGCTTTACAGCCGTGGAGATGGTTTAGTGAACAGGCCAGGGGGAGAGCCAATAAAAGGGACTCTTAGAAATAAAACACTTGGTTTTGAGAGAGACGACCACTGAAGGATTCTACGTCTGTCTTTAAACTGACAAAGAGAGATTGTACTTTGTTTTATTTTAAATATAGTGATAGAAAACAAATCATATTTCTTTAGTGGTCATTGTAGTTGGAGAGATATATGAGCACAAATAAAGATAAAACCAACCAAAGATGGTTAGAAATATACTGAGAAGTACAAATGTTCTTGAGCTATTTCCCCAGACATTGAATACATCATGGTTCTGCTTTGATCCTAGTGAGAAGTCTCTGCTGCCTGAGATTGGCAAAATTTCCTGTGATCCATAATGTAAAATTTATGAACTCAAGTTGTTAATGCACCATTTTAAAGTAAGGAGAGATCTAAAGAGGTTGACAGTTATTCATTGTCCAGACTCCAGCCTCCCTGACATTACGACCCTATTAGGCTGGCAGTATGTTCTGGATGAAATTGAATTTAGTGTGTTCTCACTGGGAAAAATGGCAGGTTGGCGACCAAGAAGAGGCCTGAATATTTTCAGCTTGCATAGATTTATAGTCATTTTTAGCACAGTACTTGTTAGCTAACATCTTTGTCCTGCATGGATGCCAGTTAACAGACACTTAGCTGTGGAATAAAGTAGAGCACCCTCGTAATCAATAGCTGTCAATTCTATGAAGTCCCAAAGGTTCACTGTTAAATAAAAAAAAAGATGATATAAATAATATCTGAATAACCATGAAACTGTGAACTCCATACAGTAGATATCAAGTTGGACATAGTTTCAAGTAACAGCCTAGTTGAATAAACATGGAAACCTATCATGCTGTGATTAATAAACACAAGTTCAACCTGATTGTGATACATAAATAAAAGTCCTCGGTGACCTCATACCTCAGATGTTTTTTTCCCCTTAACATTGTATTGTAATAGCAACCATTAGTGCATCCCCTGTGAGAGGAGAAAAGCACTAGATTAAATAAAGGCCACATATATTAAAAAGCTAATGTAAGCAATTACCAAATGGAACACATAATATCAGACATTACATGCTGAGCAACAGCAGGACTGACTTCATGTGATCTGTCAGAAACAGAGCTGCTATTTACTTTGTTCTGTCTGGCATAGAAAGATAACAAAAGACTGGACAAGTATCTCCATCCATCCATTTTTCAGTTTTATGATTTGAGGTCAGGGGGCTGCAGTCTATCCCAGTATGCTGGTTAAACGACTGAATACCCAGCACAGTAATGTGCTTTTATTCATGCCAAACTCGGTCATGCATGCATGGCTCTGTAACATGGGTTATATAATGCATAATTACAGACCAGCAATCTGATTGTTTAAAGATGCATTCCCACTATGTTAAGTGGTTGCTATGCTAACTCATGTGGTAATGAGTGAAGAGCTGTTTATGTAGTGAGCAGGGAAGAAAATCCTGGCAAGAAAACCCTTTTAGGAGTTATTGCTAAAACATCACACAAAGTTCATGAATGTCACACAAAAGACTGTGGAGAGAGAGAGAGAGAGAGAGAGGAGCTGGCTGACTGGCTGGCGAGGAGCTAGAGTTGAACGTTTGCTTTTTTCAGCTGCTTCTTTGCAGAGCTTGGAGGCAAAATCGTAAAGAAACATCTTCTGAGAACTAATCTTAGACTCAAGAAGCAACGAGAGACAAGGAGATGAAGAGGAGGTCATTTTCTTCAGCTGGTCTCCCAGAATGTTCATATTTGAGAGCTTTGTGTCTTTGTGAAAAAAAACCACACACATGCAGGGTTTATCTCCCTACATCAAGAGACCAAAAACGACCTCTTTCCTGTGTATCTAGGAGGGATGTGGATGTGGGAAAAGACTCGCGGGAAACAATTTACATTCGACTGGATGATAGATTTGGTCTAAAAACAAATCACGAGGGAGGTGACTTGCAGTTCACTGTGCTTAAACCTTAACAATCATGTTGATAAATGGACGTTCATCCTGGGGCAGCACAGGTCAGAACAGATGACAGCTCATATCTGCCTTCATAGCGCGGCTGGGTTTTTAAACTTTAAGCATAGGGTTGTAGGGGCTGCACTTAATCTTTTCATGGGCCACACTAACAATATAATCCAATTACAGAATTATGAAAAATAATGAAACTGATGACGTGCGTGCAGAATTACAGGTAGAATAATATGCATTTCATGTGCATCAGCTATTACATCAGAAGGTGTTAGATGAATTTAATCAATATAGGATGAATATCAACACAACCCTGAATTCTCATTCATGCACATGTCATGTAAACCACCAAAGCAGATCCAACGCTGCTGTGATTTATTTGGGCTGCAGGTTTTCTCTCGCATTATATGAAGTGTCTGAAAGCATTTTGCCCACAGAGACCCTGGGACCGAGCGGCAGTGGTGATTCAGAAGGAAACTTTCACAGCACTGCGCTCTGATGGGCCATGTGCTGCTGTTGATGACTAATGATGATGGCTCTCTGCTGCTTTGCTCTGAGCCCTTTTCTGTTTCGAGACCGTTTCCTTGCTCTCCTATCACCACACAAAAATGCAGCTTTGTACGTTCAGCGCACACTGAGCAGTTTACACCTCATGACAATTAACATATATATTATGCAGATTTTAGCAGCTGAAATAAATCAGCTCATATAGATGTCAGGTTATAATGCAAAGTGAACACATACTGTATAACATCAAAGGTAAATGCACAATAAACCACGCTACAAAACATTCACACACAGCTTGCACTGTGTGAACCAGGGTATGGTAAGCCTATAAATTGTGCAAATACCAACAGAATAATCAGTCTCTGAGAAGAAAGCTATTATATCTATGTAGCAAATATAATTCGTCAAGAGGAAAATTGAATCCCTTGAACACAGAAGGTAGAAAATTACTTTTTCACTGTGGTGACCATGTTTACAGTAAGAGACGTTTTCTTTGCAATCTGCTGGGCCACTTTGTTCCAACACACCACTTCAGAGCTTTGTGATTACAATGGAAAAAATAAAACTTATAAACAACTGCAACTTATTATCCCCGTCCCCGTCCCCTCAAGGATGTAGCACAGTCTTTAAGACTGCTGATAAATTTTAGAGATGATGTCTGCAGATATGCATCAAGTTCAAAAGAAGAGTCTCAAGAGGAATGGATGCTCACCTAAGCTCATCGTAATCAAAATGTAACTTGCAGAGGAAAAATAAAATACAGCCACATAATGAACACATTCAAATAATGGTTTAACATTCAGCGCTTGCCTAAAACCAAATTAAATCCTTATCCAACACAACAAAAAGTCCACCCTTATTATTAGTGTTTTTGTGCAGTGCAGAAAATGCTTGATTTGTTACAGCAGGTTATCTCTGTAATTAGCAGGAAAGAAAGATGAATCATTCTATTCCCACACGCAACTGACAGATAACAGAAACAGTGGCAGAGTTAAATATACTTGTCTGCAGATGATATGAAACACAAAACAAGCAAAAACGCCCATCTCAGCGAGCCATTTCACCCTGCATTCAGAGACCAAACTGCAGCCCATGAGATGATGTAAGTGTTTGTTGTATAATTTGGTGTTTCCAAGGCAACTTAATTTAGCAGACTTTCCTGGAAGTGATCTGCCTTATTTGCAGGAAAACTCTTCAAAGAGGTGACACTGCATTGCAAACACGTTAATTAGCTGGTGCCTTTGGAACCACTGCTGTTAAAGAAAGAGAAAAAAAAATATATGTATGTATATATACTATATATATAAGCAGATGAAACAACAAATGGACAATAAAAGTGCTGTTGACACCACTATCAGTCAAGTCAGGTATCATCAATCAGACACTGCCATCAATGCTGCTTGACAAATTAAGATGGATGCCAAAAATGTGGTTGCATCATCACATTGATTTTGCTCCACAAATGGAGCATAATAAATACACTGACTTTTAAATTCACACTCACAAGTTAGAAATTGCTGCCTGTCACCTTCTCAAGGCCCCCCCTCTTCAGCCAGTTATTACACCAGTGGTCACAAACACATCCATCCATTTCCTGTCAACTATGTAAATACGGTGAATTACAAATTCACACCGCACTTATTCCTCCACTCTCCATCTTTGTCTGAGTGAGAGAGAGAGGAAGAGAGAGATGAAGAGCCTCCTCTCGCTCGTCTCTCTTCTTCTGCTCTAATATCATAAACAGCAGAGACACGGGCAGAGAGGAGGAGGCGGCGAGAGCTCGCTAGACCGAGCCTTTGTGGGCATGACGGGCCCTGACTCACGAGAATGAGATGTTTCCAAAAATAAAGGAGGGAGGGAGGGAGGTGTGGAGAGACGGGGAGAGAGAGAGAGGGAGAGAGGGAGAGACAGAATGTGCTGAACAGGCTGGAACACAAGAAAACGAGTGGATTAACTCCCTCCCCCTCCACCTCCTCCACCCCCACCCCCCACGTTTTCCAAAAAGCCCTTGGATTCAACACAAAACATGCCGAATTAGTGGGAACAAATCGCCTGTATAAACACCCCTAAACACTTTCCCCAATTGCCATGACGCAAAAAATTTGATAAATAAATAAATAATGATGCCATCCTCTGAGCAACATTATTAAAGGCTGAAAAGAGTAAAGGATCCAAGCTTTGAAAAAGATCTGAATGTGAATATAAATTCTATATCAAAATCCAGCTTCTATCTCTTTAATATTTATTTCCTTTGCTCCTCTGGGGGGCAGATGTGCCCCACTGT
The DNA here is from genome assembly GCF_001640805.2 of Lates calcarifer. Classification (NCBI taxonomy): domain Eukaryota; kingdom Metazoa; phylum Chordata; class Actinopteri; family Centropomidae; genus Lates; species Lates calcarifer. The sequence continues at coordinate 2,186,656 of NC_066850.1, read as the reverse complement.
GAGCAGACATAAGCAGTTGGTGTGCATGATGTAAACAGGCACCATAATGTACATGTTTGGCTTCTTCATCGTGACAGATTGCCCTCTGCAAATGCGACGCTATGAGAATATGGTCGTCTCAGCCTCCTTGCTGTGAATCATAATACTCTGAGAGCCCCCATAAGCCAGATAGCAGCTTCTGAATATTGCAGTTTGTTAGGAAAATGTTTGCGCTGCCTGCTAGTTTTGTCAGTTTTATCCTACAAGCTTGGTCTCATTTGAGTACAATAAAAGTGGAAGAAAGTGACTAGAGTGTGCTCATTGGTGGAGAGGATTTTTTTTACCACCACCAGCAGCAGCAACCAAAATCATCACAACACTCTATTCAATTTTCATGTGACCCAAATATTTCTTTTCCTTTCTGCTGACTGCTGTAGGAACGTCATCCAGATCTCCTCATTTCAGACTCTCTGTGTGTGTGTGTGTAGCGCCTGGTGGATAAGATGATTATCGCAACACACTCGCACAGAGACACAGACGGTGTGAGACCACTTGGTTCGTGATTGGTCAGCCTCCCCCAAATCTGGAGTAGTGAAAAATGCCACGCACAAGAAAACTCACCCAAATCACTTTCATTATCAAGCAGACAACGATAACAAAACGACAGCAAAGATGATGATGCTGATAATTTGTCCTCCAAGGCATTGATTCCACCCCCCCATCAGAACTTGGGATGGCACAGCAGGGTATCATGGGACCCTTTAATCTAGCATGAAAGACATGGGTAATCCTTGTCGGAGGATTACTCCCCGACCAGTACTCTCTCTTCACATATTCCAATTTTGCCGAACACGTGCTTAAGTACTAACCCACCAATCGAGATCTATCCGAGGCTCCATCACTCATCCTGAGTCTTAGCAGCTAAAGGGGGACATGTTTACTCTTGACTCCCACCGCAACCAAGAGGATTTAACAGTAAAGAAACACAACCTATGTGAGCTTACATCTGGACCTGTGCTCTAAACAGACTGCATTGGCATACTTTCTGCTGCTCCAACCAGCCATTAAGAGCCAGATAGCATTATGCTAATACATTCACATTCCCATGAACAGTTCACAACACACTGTATTGCACCTACACATACAAAAGCGTGAAACATCATCTTTTCATCCCTGTGTAGCCAGAATAACCACACTTGCAGGAACAACCATAAAACAGTGAGACATCCTCTAACCCTGGTAAGAAAGCAAATGAGTGTATTTTCACAAACTATTCCTTTAAACCAAACAGTGCAGTGGAAAAAAGGTGCATTCATTCTCGTTCATTATACAGCAACACAAACACTCAATCATCCCTAAAATTACAAACAACCTTAATGTTACTTTAGTTTCTTTGAGAATTCTACTCTACAGTGCCCTTCATTTATCAATTCTGATAGAGATAGCATCATCCAAATTAACAGCTGTAACATTTAATGTACAGGGAGGACCTCAGCATAGCCCAGAGGCACCTTCAAGCCAATACAGGTGTGACGCCAAAGATAAAACTAAGACTTAAGTCCTCCTCCTAAAAGTTTGCTCCAAGCAGATTTCTAGAGAAATGATCCAACTACTGAATCTCACATTACAGAAGAGAGGGGCGGAAAAAAAAATACTGTTTAAATATGCAGGACGGAACCTTTGAAGCTCCATCCGCAATTTAATCAGTTAATATTTAAAGCAGGGATATTCTTTATATAAGGCATTTGCATGATGGGCTGCAGGAGTTGGGAGGAGGAGGAAGAGGAGGAGGAGGATGGGGGGAAAGTTGTTGGAAGTAAAGACATGAAGACTGGGATATTATGTGGAGGAATCTTCATCCACTTGCAAATTTTCATCAGGCGTCTCGTTGATCATTGGTATTCAGAGGCCTGCCCTGCCTGTAATAGCTTGTCTGACAATAAATGCTGCAACATTTTTTTCCATGGGGCTGCCGCCACCCCAGGGAATAGAAATCATCATTATGGTGTTTTTTATTGGACCTTCTCTCCTCCTGCATCTTTACCTAATGCCATCTTATCCTTCATTATCCTGGGTACATACTGTCAGGTGACATAATGCAACTGGTGTTTTACAAGTATTTAACTTCAGATTCTATTTACATGAGCTGGAATTCTGTGCATGCATCTGTCCACATTTAAATCCCTCTCATAGCACCAGTTCGTTTGCTTACATTGACCCAGATGTTTTATTAACAGGCACGGCCTCTTGTTATTATATCTAACAGCTTTGGAAAATGACAGGCATTTATTCATAACAGAAACAATGGATTATGACAGGAAGCACGACAGAATTGGACACTAACAGCAGCAAAAAAAAAAAAAAAACAAAGACCAAAAAAGTGAATTTAAAAAATAGTGAATTTTTAGGCAACACCTACACACAGTCACACAGTGATCCTCACATTATCATTCATTTGACCATTACCAATTTGCTGTGGCACATTAGCCATAAAGCTGTGAAGCCATTAGAGAGAGCTACTGCTGCTCTTACACTTTGATGGCTGTTAACCATGTATTCTACAGCTGAAAAGAGGACTGCTTGGCGTCACAGACTGTTCTGACACACTGATAGCGGATTGACCCGCGGGCGAGGACAAAAACACGAACGAATGGAAACCTGCAGCCACAACCTCCACACACTATCATGGGAAAACACACATTTACATGCACAAATAGCAAGGAAAAAACATCACAGAAAACTCCATGAAATACATTGTTATCATGTCTTTTCACAAAACACAATAAAGGCCCTGGAGAAATAAGGCAAAGCATACTGAACCATTATATTTCCAGCTCCATTCTAAAGTGGTCACACAATCAAACAAAATATGCGGGGCAGGGTGATGCCAAGACAGAAAGTAATTCTTCTTTTTTCCTGAGTAGCTTGTCAGAAGATTGAGTTGTCCACTCCATTCCATTCAAGGCCGCTTTCTATATCTGAGTGCTTCTCGGCACAGACACTTGCTGCACTTTAATTAAGGTTTGGCATGCATTATACAAATAGAAGATGCTTAAGAGTGCAGAAAGGCTCACATTAGATGAGCTTTTTTCCCCCCCTTTAAGAAAAAAAAAAAAAAAGCCAATGTTTCTCAGTCAACAGATGGTATTTACTCAAATTATAGACAGCAAATGAGGGCTAGGGTGAGATGCTTTTTTTCAGAGCCCATTGGCAGTCCAATAAAAAACAGAAATTGTGCGCGCAAATCCGCTGAGATACAAGGAGAATGACATAGAATTAGGGATGGTTGTGTTATTCATTGGCAGCCAAAATCCAATAGAAAAGTCTTCTGATCGTTAAATGAAAAGTATCTCCAGCAAAGCATTATAATTACCTCACTAAAATGATCCTTTTTTTCTTTATTCCATGATCTAAACAAAAAGTACAAAGATTCAGTCCTAGTCAGATGGTACAGTAGACTACAGCGTCCTAATTGCTTTGATTACGAACAATATGTTTCTGGATGTTTCTCAGGAGAGATGGTACCTCGGAGGGGGGAAAAAAAGGAAGAGTTCAACATGAGCTTGTTTGCCAGAATGAACCACTTTCAAGCCGACCACCTCTGCATGTCATCTTCCCTCAGACGTGGAGAGAAACAGAATTACTGGGACGCTCAGATGAACATGTGAGGAAATGGGCCATTGCTCAAAGGTGACACCGTTTGTGACTTGCATATGCTGAATGAGGCTAAAATATACAAGTGAGACGTTAGGGCCTGCTCAAGTAGCACAGTTTCAGCCTCGGTTTAAAGATCAAATCCCACAAAATATCCTGTCTTGTTTCATCATTCCCTCCATACCTCTCAATCTCAAGAAGCACTGTATAGGTTTCCAATCAAAATCTGGACAACATAATGGACAACAAGCAAGGACATCGTGTAAAAGGATTCAAGAGCATTCCCTTAAATTTCAGTTAATGCCACAACATCTGACTTGGCCCTTCTGGATCCAAATTGAAATGATCAATGTCCAAAATAAAACAGTAATTGCCTGCCTCATAATGAAAATGGATCCCTAATAGACATTTCTCATCAGCGGTACCTGCAGCCCAGCATGCAATTACCTGGAGTGTTTACAAGCCATTTCAGCATCATATATTGTGTTTTCAGGTATCTAGGCTAAGGTCATTACTTAACTGAATTATTTTTTGGAGGGGGGAAATGGGACAATGGAACATGTTTTTGGTCAAAAGCAAAAGCTACAATGATGTCTTAATGATAGAAAATTGGCAGTTATGAATCTTGTATTATTCAGCTCATACTCTGTACTTGGAGATGCATGTTAGCTTTCAAACATTGTCAAAATACTGCAATTACAGTCTTTTATAGAGAAATACCACTCAATTTCAAAGTAAAAAACATACTGGCCTCAGCTCTTCTGAGCTAATAAAACCCACAAGAACTCAAATGGCTTCAGTGTTTTACATTCCACAATATATTTGGGGGGGAAAAAAAGTAAACTCTTTAGCTTTCAGCACAGAAGTCCCTGCACAGAAGATATAAGGAATTTCCATACTTCTCGTTTCCATATATTTCAAGATCATTTTCAGCAGCCTCACATCAATGTGACCTTAAAAATGGAGCGAATGAGACAAACCGCTATGTCATTTGTGGCTACGGGGCTCAGTGCAAGGGTATTCATTAATCCAAAGTGGTTTGCCCATATTCCATATGGGAGTTATATATATTACATCTGAAATTCAGTGGTATTCCCCTTTAACATAGAATGACAAACTGCAAAGGGTGAGTGTGCCCAGGGATATATTCATGGAGATTATTCCCATTAAATGTCAAACTCACTTCACATTCAGTGACAAGGTTTAGCATATATTCAGTTTTGACAAGGTGTCCCAAGGACACAAAAGACAGAAAAAAGGATGTGCTCCAAAAAGAGACACATTTGAAAACGCTATCACTTATAAAAAAGACTGTTGGCATGAACAGAAATGACATATGAAATCCTTGTAGAAATACCAACCTCCATTAGTCATTTAAATACAAAATATGGACATTATAACATTTCACCTGTGGCTTTAAAATATTTAGCAATCGTAAAGTAATCACATTTTTACCTCATTGTGGATTGTTTTGAGTTTTCTATACTGAGAAAAATATATGTTAGAGACAAAAATATAAATCTTTGATCTGCAGGGGAATGAAGATGTGGGCAAATTCATCACTTGACCAAGCACCATTTCAAAACAGATGTTTCCCAGCTGTTGGCCAAACAGTGTGTTCTCAACCCAATGAGAGGGATAAAAAGCAAAATTTTGCAAAATGGAAACTTTTTATTTTTCAAAAAGCAACAGATTACACAGTTAACTTTCAGCAAATGCAATCCTAACTGAACATTCGGGACTTCAAAATGAAAGACTCACATACTTACACACAATCTATCTATAATATACAAAAAAGAATACATAATAAATATTAAAATGGCCACAAGAGAAAAAAGTAAGTCATTGAAAACAATCAGTAGAGAGCAAATGTAGGGAAAGTAGAAACAAGACGGTGTGCCTTAAATGTCTTTTTTTTTTTTTCCTTTTACATTTTTTACAAATTGTGCAAGATTTCATACTAAGGCTCTGGTCTTGAAGTGACTGTTGTCTGATCCACACAGCACACACACACTCTGAAATGCACACACATGCACCCAATGACTCAAACACACACGCATGCACACACACACACTCACACACACACACATACACACACACACTCCCTGTGCTCTGAGCACTCTGTGGGGTGTTAGCAAACCACTGCAGAATAAAAATGGGCTGCTCAGTGTATGGCCTGTGATGCTCATGGGAGTGGACCAGCTTTTAAAAAAATGGACATGCACTTCACGTCGATGTGAAAAAGAAGTAAAAACTCCCCCTCGCATCTAAAAAAACAACTTTTTTAGGAATGAATGAAATAAAGAAAAAAACCCAACAACTAAGAAACATGACAATATCATAACCATTAAGGCAAGAACACCCGGAGTGGCATCAGCAATACTGTAACAATATGATAGTGTTTAGGTACATGGATATGATGAAACATTTAACTACTTCTTCAATGTCTTTTTTAAGCACAAGGTTGATCTTAAAAGCAACTTTTTTTTAAAATCCAAACATCACTTCATCTTTTTTTCCTCTTTTTTTGTAAAAGGTGATAAGAAAAATAACAATGTCAGACACTAGGGACATATGGATCATAAAACTACAAGAAATAATTTCTAGTTTTTGAGTTGCAACTTCAAAACCACACATTGTAAATCCCCATCGTTAAGCCCCCGCCCAGTAAATGAAAAAGATATCACTTACATTAAAACCATTTTATCCTCTTGTGATGGTGTATTCCAACAGTCACCAAGTTTTGCTTTACTTACAGCGATTGTGTAGTCTGTTGCAAATTAAAGCATTCATTGTTTAGTTTGGGGAAAAAAAGAAAAAAGAAAGTTGTCCTTGCAATGCAACTGGCAACTGTTGACCAAAAAAAGCATCTTTACATCTTCTTTTAGTGCAACTCTTAAAATGTAAAACATTTCCATTGATTCCTTGAGAGGTATCATTTCTTTGTTTTATGTTCTTTTTTTCTTTTTCTTTTCATATGTATGTATTTCACACCTCACAGAATAACGCATCTTCAAATTATCCAAAAGCAAGAGGTTTTGTTTTCATTGTTCTGTCAAATCTTTTTTCTTTCTTTTTTTTCTTTTTTTCTTTTTCAACTTTTTGCTTCTCTGCATTGGCATGGCCTTCCACAACGTCTGTTTACTAGAACATAAACACAGGAGGGGATCCAGACCTCCTGCGTATTCCCATTACCCTTCAGCCTCCATGTTTGATACATTTTGTATTCAATCAACCCCAGGCAAGAGCCTCGTGATTGGCAGTCCACCCTCTACCTCTGAAAAGAAGGGTTAGGAGAAGGAGGAGCAGGAGAAAAACTGGAGGATGAAGAGAAGAGAGATAGAAAGACAGAGTGCGCTGTACAATGGGAGCGAGCCCAGATCAAGATCAATCAGGGAAATAGAGACATAGATGAGAAAAAACCCACAGCAAAACCTTCATATAACGCAGTAGGGTTCCCTTGGTAACCTGGATTTTCTGCAGTAGAGGAGTGTGGTGCTGAAGCAGCGCCGAAGCTCCCTGTTGGAGAAGATGCAGATGAAAGGATTGACCCCAGCCTGGGCAAAGCTCATCCACACGGCTGCCGTCAGGTAGCCCCCAGGGACTACGGGGCCCCTTGCAAACACCCGCCAGTAGCAGGCGACCAGATAGGGCCCCCAGAGTGCCAGGAAGAAAAACGTCATGATGTAGAACATCCTACTAATCCTCTTCTCTGTTTTGAATTCATCCAATACCAGTAGACGCCTGCGGCCCGCTGCGTTGCTGTTCTGCCGGATGCCCAGCAAGGTAGGCGGGGTGGGGCCTCGACCAAATCCGGCCAGCCAGTTGGCCGCCGCCTGCCCACTAGCGCCCGGCCCGTGGAAGGTCCAGTTCTGGCTGACAGCAGGCACGAACTGGACGGGCTTCATCTTTCGGCGGTCGTGGACAAAAAAGATGAGCTTGAGGTAAACCAGCTGTGTGGCCAAGAGGATGAGCGCCAGAAGGAGCATGAAGCCTAGTGAATCATTTGCCCGGAAGGAACGGTGCTGGAACGTGCACTGGTCCTCCTCCCGGATAAAAGAGTACGTCCCTACGTCTAGCACCGGCGGAAATGCCATAGCCACTGACAACGTCCACACCATGCAGATGACAGCAAGACAGGTCCAGAAGGTCAGCCTCTTGGTGTAGAAACGGTGATGTGCGATGGCCAGGTAGCGAGTGACGCTGACACAGAAGAGCATGAACGCTGTGTGGAAACAGGAGAGCACACCCAGGAAGGCGATCACTTTGCAGGTCAGCGTGCCGTATGTCCAGGCTGATCCATTCTTGACTGAGGTGAAGACAAAGGGGAAGCAGATGGCAGAGCGCAGGATGTCGGAGGCGCACAGGTCCAGCAGGAAATAGTAGGGCGCTCGGTGCAGGCTCTTGTCTTTGACCAGCAGGATGGAGATCAGAAGGTTTCCAACCACGCCGACTCCAATGATGAAACCCAAAGAGGTCAGTTTGAGGAACGTGGCGAGAGGAGAGACATTCTGCAAGATGGTGTGGTCCCCTGCATGGCTATAGTTCGCCATAGATGGAGGAGGGATCATAAAGATAGCGGAATAGCTTCAGCCAAGTATCATGATCTAGAGGTGGCAGGGGGAGGCGTTAGATCCATTTGGCGGTGTGCTTTGAAGAGGTTTCCAGGCATATAGGCAACCTCTCCACTAAGGCATCCTTTGTTCCTTTGTCTCATCACACCTAAAAAATCCCTGAAAAATATTATCCACCCATCAGCATTCAGTCCTGAACAACAGCTGCATTGTTTTCAACTGCACTTGCACAATCTAGAATGTGATAAGTGATAATTTTCCTGCCTGGTATTTATTTATTTATTTTCTTTACATTTAACATCTAGAGTGACACAGAGCAGAGCTGTACCTCAGCCTGGATATTTTGTCTACAGACAGAAATACAGACGGACAGTGATGGAGCTTGATTAGACTAAACCATTAATCTGTTACAATCAGATTTTTTTTCATGTGGCTTCGGAATTTCCTGAACAAAAGCACCATGGTGGCAGAAACAGTCCAGCCTTCATTAACAAACGACGCATTTTTTACCCGCGTCCCTGTCGGAAAGAGGCGAACCTCAAAAAAATACCCGGACCCAAACCCCCCGAAAACAAAACAGGGCTATTTTTTCAGCGCACCGTGAAACATAAAGAGAAATGCAGTCCAAAAATAAGCTCTTCTTGATCACACCCTACACCCTGCAGAACAGAGGAGAAGGCTCTAAAGCGGTGGATGCCTTGGTTAAACTCGCCCCTGCCTTTATACATTGGGGTAAACCGACGGCGGGCGCATACATAATAAAGCATCCGTGTTTTTGTCTGATTAAAAGGTTAACTGGATTACGCGTCTTAACGTTAATAAGCAGTGTTCTCATTAGGGCGTTTATTGAGCCAACCTCCATTTTCCAGATCATCTTTTATATGACTAATTACAAAGAGTTAAGGGAACACACTGACTCCATAAACCGCATTTCGACATCAATTTTTAAATGCTTAAACGCGCGGGTGAGATTATCGGGATGCATTGAAATGGATGGGTAGAAGTGGCAATAACAACCCCGGTGGCAGCAATATTATAGAATGTTCTACTCAACGCCTAATTTTTTTTTGTTCAGAACATCAAATATAGCCTGTGGTAATATCTGATTTCATTAAAATTGGCGCTTGTGTCTACTTACGCGTCCAAATGCGTCCTCCGATTGTCAGTCGAGTGTTTTTACGCGCGTTTGAATCCGATAGTTTTCAGTAGGAAACCACAGCAGGGTAAAATCATCGTCCCTGCATCCCAATCGGCTGGATAAAGCATAACACTGTAGCGGATCCGCACGTCCATTAGACTAGAATAATTTCCAAGTCCCCGCTATGTATTGCCCAGAATCCCAGCCACCACACAAGACAAGGCCAGAAAAAAAGAGAGCGAGAGAGGAGGAGAAAGAGGGAGAGGGAGAGAGAGAGAGAGAAGCAGAGAGAGCGACAGCCGATCACGAGATCAATCAAAACCCTACCTGTTGATAATCCTAATCCGTGTCTCTCCTGGAAGTTATTCACATTGCACAGGTCGGGGTTTTTGCTGCTTTAAAAACGCCTGGTTTGTTGCCTGCCCCCTTCTTTTTTCCCTCCACGGTGAATATCCTACAGTAAACGGAGCCAACTGCGCATGCGCCCTGCATCCCTATTTGTGATCCAAGACGCGTCTCGTCTCTTGTTGCAGCAGCAGCAGCAGCAGCAGCGGCGGCTCCGTCTCTCTCTCTCTCTCTCTCTCACGGTAACATCTGTTCAGATGGGGCTAAAGCGTTACAGCACTACTCAGCCATTTTCCTCCTCCAATGTAACGGATTACTTTTTTACTGTCAGGTTATTTCTTTTTTTAAAAAGTCAAACAGCGTTTAAATCACACCAAAGCTAACTGTGGTTCAGGTTTTCATCCCTTTGTCAACAGTATCCTTATCAGATTCTTTCTACTTGTGTGCAGAAGCCCTCTGTCTGGCTTTCATTGTGCTCATACATGTTTCACTCCACAGAAATGTCTCCCATTATGTACAAAGTGAAGGGTTAAATCAGGCAGCCTGGTTCACCTCAAACTGGGATGACTTCCCCCTGTACTGTATATGCATAATTGACAAGCACTTTGCACACTGTTGTTCATTCTGCCCGCGCAGCATGATAAATTCATTGGATATGATTTCTCAACCATGTATGGAGAGCTGTGATGTCACAAGTCAGAGTAACAAGTGAACAATGATTCAATCAGCCACATGTACACAAGCGCACACACACACTAGAATACTACACACATACATGAAATACAGCAGCGAAGGGGCGGCTTCGTTTCTACCTGGGTTTTGAAACATGAATGAATTATGATCATACATGTAGGCGGTGTAATACTACCGGCAACTGATACAACTTTCACATAGTAGGGAACAATGTGAGCTACAGGCAGTGATGCTGAGATGCCCAGTCAGCTTCTTTTCAGTCACAGCTCACCAAATGGTGAGATGCAGACGGTCACATAGCCTAACACTGGATTATTAGCAAGGGACACAGTAGAAACTGAAGGATTCATTTCACTCTAAAACATATTTATTCAAGCTACAGTGCCCTCCAGGCAAAGCTAAATTAAAGATGACTGTGTGCATGTTTCAATATTTGCAAATGACCAGTCACTCAATTTGGCACAGACCTTGTAAATATTTTGATGCATCATCAGCCACAGGTTTAATACTGATTTTAATCATCAGTTATACAAAGTAATAAGTTGGACACATACAAATGAGGGGTTCATTTAAAAAAGTAATAAATTTGATATGAAGTTGATACTATTGGCTCCAATAGTGGAAAGTAACCAGGTACATTTACACAAGCACTGGACTAAAGTAGTAGTAGTAGTAGTAGTATGCTAAGATATCTGTGCTTTACTTGAGTATTTCCATTTTATCTACTCCAATAAATATTTAATTGTGCTTTTACTCCTCCACATTTACTTGAGATCTAGACTCACTGGTTACTTTGCAGATTCAGAATTTCCATAAGAACACAGGCTTGGAAAATATGGCACATTCATAAAGACCAAACCAGTGGATCCTAGTTGTTATGTTTCAGATGCCTGTGTATCGTTAACAGTTCCAACTCTAAGCTCAAATGTTTTAACTAATAACTGCATGCGCTGGAAAGAGGTTTCCTTCTTCATTTCTACAGCATGTATCATCTCACAACTGCCAAGATTTTCCTTGTGATGTGTGATTTTCCTTTAGTAGAGGCCCAACCACTGGACTATGAAGCAGTTAAAGTTTCTACCTCAATAGGCAACAGCAGCATAAACAGCTGTAATACATCAGTCACAGCAGGAGGTTTTTATCTGCAGAACAAGTGCTTTCACTTATGATACTTTGCTAATAATACTTATTAGAATTTTCCATTATTTAGGACTTTGAATTCAGGATATTAGAGGATGTCACATATGGGTGAGACTGTATAGAAAAAGTGTCACTGCACAACATGTTGTTCAAACACCAGGACCATGAGTTCTGAAGAACATCAGATAAATCAATTTATTCTTTGCCAAGCCTCCGTCACATGATTCATCAGCACAAATTGCAACAGTAGCTCCACTGTCATTTAACCACACTTGTGATATTGTGCTTCAAACAATGGCTATGTTATGTTGCACATTGCTAACATAAACATATCAGGAAATCGCCATGATCATCTCAAGCATGGGAAATACGCGCAGTATGCAATGCAAGCATCCTTAGGAGGAATATACAGTAACTGCAGCAGTCTTTTCATATAGAAGGCAATAGTGTTTGGTCCTTAATATCAGCAATGCAACAAATATCAGTTCCTGATTTTGGACTTCCTGGTTGTCCCTCCACCCTCTCCAACAGAGCCCACGTGGTCCCCATTGAGCCTGACGCATTAATTCCAATAAGGCACGTTTCTTGTCAGTCGCTTCCACACAAAGCTTGTGCCAGAAGCTCCGTAGGAGATCACACAGGGGAGGAATTAATGCGGCGGGTGGTAACAGGACGAAACAGAGTCTCTCTCATCAGAGATGTCCGTTCCGCCTCCGTGCGTACCAGCCGAGGCAGGCGCAGAACCCCACCACGGCCAGGATGGTGCCCAAGAGCAGGGCCAAAGCGTCGCCCGCGTCGTAAGCCTCCGCCGGGGGGATCAGCGAGAGAAAGATCAGCCAAACGATCGCCACTGCGTTCGGAAGCTGAAGTTCGGGGGCCATGTTGAGGTTTTTTTCCGCTGTTGCTGTTGCTGACTTCCCAGGAAGCAGGAGCGCTTGCGTCAAAGTCAGATGACAGCGGCACAGCGGCTGGACTTCCTGGTGCGCTCAGCCAATCGCAGAGCTGCTTTATTCTAACCTGTGCCTCGTGGATGTTTCTTCCTTCTCTCTCTCTTAAAGAGTCACTTTATATTTCTATTCGGTGATACAGAAATAAGTGCACAATTCTGCTGTTGATTGATTCGTTTTTCACAGATCAAATAGGAAAGGCAAACAGATCCTGATCTCCAAGTTGTAATTATTCTTCACTGAGTGGATTTGCAACATTGCTCCACTTATTAGTGATGATTCAGGCGACAGGCTGTCAGTAATTCATGTCGCTGCCCCTCAGGCCCTGCTAATAACAAATGAGACTATTTTACATCAGTCAAGCTCATCAACAGCTCCTGTCTAAAGCTTGATATTCCCCTCTGAAGACAAACCTGTCTTGACATGCACAGACTATCACTGTATGTTGCATGTGACACTTGATGGTCAAGGTCAGATCAAGAAAAAAAATGCCTGTCACAACCGTAAGACAGGTGTTGTCCACGTTATGCTGTAGAAGCTGTTAACTGCCTTAAGCTCTGTGGACTTTCCTTGTCCGTTTTACTTTTTGAATTTGGACAGCGAGAGAATTTCACACTAAAATAACTCATATCTCCAATTCTAACCCGGCTGCTCTGCTTTGCCTCAGTACACCCCCGATCTCCTGAAACACGTTGAAATTGCTTCAAAATGTCTGTGTTGCGATGACTAAACATGCCAACATCTCAGCTCATGCTACAAATTGTTTGGCTTGCAGAGCTGTGGTGGTGGTGGTGAGGGGTTGTAGGGTTTATATCTCTCTGTGTGTGCTCTCCCGGGGCACTTAGCATGTAATTTAATTAGAGCGCACAAGCCAAAGTAAAATATTGACCTTGTAAGGCTGCCATACCTCTGTACCTGCCCGCTCCGATCGAGATGAATAGGCATGCATTTCCTCTGCTCACTCTTCTCGCTTTCTCATCATACACACACTCTCTCTCCCGCTCCTGCTGTCTGCTTGGCAATTTGTCTCACACACACACATACAAGTTTTCTATGAGCCCTGTCTGATCTCTGTGGTTGCATCCAGCAGACCACAGGGCAATTACAAGCTCCCCGAAAGAGCTTCTTATTCAGAGCATAAATCATGACACTGCTGAATATGCTACTATATGTTAACGTTCCTCATATGTATTTCACAAACAAAGGCAAATTTACATTTCATTTATATTTAATAGCAGCACAAAACTCAACTGAAGAGATGGTTTTAATGTGTTAAGCCATCAGAAATGTCCCTCAGATTCACAGTTTGGTAACCTCACTGGCAGATATATAAAGCAGCAGCAGCAGCAGCACTTACCCTGAATCTCAGCGGTGTTGGTAATTGATCAGTGGGAGGATGAGAAAATATCCAGAAATCAGAGTGTTTGTCTAACAGGCCAGGACAGTGACATTAATCTTCCCTACTTATGTGTTCTGCATCATAATGTGCTGCTCAGCACCTGAAGGCCCCATCCTTAAATTTGTACACTGAAGAGATTGAAAAGGACTCATTCTGTACAGTGCAGTATGTAGGTGTGCCAGTGATGAACAAATCTGAATTCTTCTTACTTTTTGTGTAAGGAAATATAAATGGCAATGGTACTGCTACTGTGCAGATTAATTCTATCTTTCCAAAAGGGATAAAACCTTTTTGGACATACTGGTGGGTTGCTAGGATGCATCTGTTAAGTCTGTGACTAAATGAAATCCAATGAGTCATTGATGCAATCTCTCATTCAGTATTTTTTTTCCATCTGTCTTTGTGAAAAAAATGGAGTGACAATAACTTATACACCACTGCAGTTTCTATAAGAACTTGAAACCTTTTTAACAATGTTAAATGTTTACAGCTCCCAGGAAAAAAAACAAGAAGTGCTGCAGTGTGGGTATAAGCTAGCGATAGTTGTCACTCCTTCATGGGTCAAGTTGTGATGAATACAAATGACCAGACTGTCAAAATTCCCAGCAAACACTGCAATGCAACGGTTAACAGCAGCATCAGCCCACTGCTGAGGTGATAACAAGCAATTTCCACTTCCCACCACTGCACCAATCAAATTACCAGTATTGACACTGTCCTTCTGAACCAAAGCAGGACAGTGCTCCCATCACTCCACAAAAACTGCTCAGAAATGTCGACAAAGAGCCTAAGGTGATGACCTGACCTCCAAACTCCCCAGATCCCAATCTGATTCAGTATCTGTGGGAAACACGGGAACAAGCCAGATCCATGGAAGCCCAGAACCCACAGGACCCAAAGGATCCACTGCCAATATCCTAGTGCCAGACACCACAGGACACCCACAGCGGTGGAGTGTCCATGCCCTGACATGTTAGACATGTATATACACCACACATTCTCATTTAAGTTTTTTTTTTTTTTTCAAACTATGAAGAAACACATATGGAATTATATAGTAAACAAAAAAGTGATATGAATATGTTTTATATTTTAGATTCTTCAAAGTAGCCACCTTTTGCTTTGATGACAGCTTTGACAAAATATGTAAGTAAAAAACACTAATGATATCAATGATATCAATTTTAATTTAAGTTTCTGCATGTGTGTGTGTGTGTGTGTGTGTGTGTGTATTTCCAGTTACCCCACTTTTTATTTATCCCCTCTAACTTTAAGAGACATTTCTTCCCCTCAGTCGAGATAAAAGTGCCACTGGCTGCCAGGAAACCGAGGCTTACCTGGCAAGGAAGGCACTCTATAAAGATGTCCATCTCATGTTGTATTTCAATTTTATATCAAGATGTAAACCCTTGTGTATGTATGAGTATTGGCGTAATGTAAGTGTTGATGATGTCTGTCACAAAAAAAGAGAATATATGGTAATTTCTCTAATATATCAGTGTATTTGGATGTTCTTTTTATAAAGTTTAAAACATCAGTTGAATCAACTATTTTCAAACATTTCAATATTCAGCATCTATATTTATATATTTCCACATTGCCTCTGCTATGTTTTATATCTTTTTTTATTAGGCCAAGGATCCTGCTGAGGTTATCTGTCCTCAAATGTTTTTGGAGGTAAGATGAACTGAAAAGGCCAGTTTTCAGAGTCCTTGGTTTTGTATCATCCATTCTCAGTTACTTCCCACAACAATGAAGACAGAGTTCCACCTTAACCAAACAGCACAAAACATCTCTCCCTGAAGATTAATTATGTTCCGAAATTGGTTTCTCAGAAAACACTGAAAAGCTGACCCTTAAAGCAATCGCTGCTTTTGTAGTGGTTCAGTGCACCATCCATAATGACTTGTACTGTGAGGGACATGACAAATGGATTTTCCTGTGTCTTTTGTGGCAGTGTTCGAGATGTTAAAATACTTAAGAGGGCCTGAATCAACACTAGCAAAAAAAAAAAAAGAGAAAAAGAAAGGGCAGCTCAGTCCTGCATAACATAGTGTTGGCCCACACTGACTCACACACCGTTAGGGATGTGGGATGAACTGAAACACATCACAAACCTGCAAAAAGACAGATGACGCAGTGTAATTATCTATTCATACTGGAAGCTGAGAGGGAGTTTGAGGGTGGATGCTTGACAATCACGCAGCTGAGTGTTACGCTGACAGTTGTATAATGCTTTAAAGGGTAATCAATTCATCACTGCATTGTTGCATTGTTGCTGCAGAGACTCAAAATTTGCTTGAGATAATTTGCCAAAGTGAATATGTAGTCATCTTTGCTAGCGTAACGTTGCCACGTGTTGCAACCTTCCCTCTTCAAGTTATAGAGCTGACTGACAGAAATGCATTCAGAAGCTAGTTGTCAGAAAATCAAACCAAGATAAAATAATTACAAAAAATGTAATCAATTAATCTACTGTACAAAGATCACTGCATACCAAATAAAGGCTTATTAGAGGTGAACATGTACATTCCTGTGTAACATTAATGTACTGAAGGATGTTTTTGATCAGGGAAACGTTTTCAAAAAGTAACTGGCATTTGACATCTTTTGAATTTTTAAGGAATCAGGAACATTTCTACATATTCATGAATTTGTTTTAGCTGGGTAACAACAAATGGCATACAGTATTATCTCTCAATAATACTGGCATAAAACATATTAGCAGACATCATATTTAGCCTATTAAATAGCCACATAAGCATACATTTTGTGTCATTCAGTCCAATTACTCCACCAATGAGTATATGTGACTTTAAATGCTCTTCCATTTTCACCAGCTGGTTGCTAACTTTAACTGTCTCTCAATTGGTGTAGGGCAGGTAGAGCACAGTGTGTTTATTAGAGCTTTCTTGATGAAAACAACTGCCTGGAAATGGGGTTAATGAGAGTGGCGAGAGTGATCCAAAACAATGGGCCATAAAAACAAAATAATAAGCTTAACCAAAACAATAAGACATTAAAACATTATCTAGAGCTCAACAGAATTGATTTAAGTGATAATTCCCTTTGGGTTTGTCACTGCAAACATGTCTTTTTACATTATAAAGAGTTTTTCTCAATGTTTATATAAACTACTGACTGATGCATCTTTAAGTATTTACTTAAATTAAAATTCAACAACCCCTGTAAGACCCATAAACACATTCTTAAAATTTTACTGTCAAGCTCCCTATCTAGTTTTTTATCACTCCAGCACATGGTTCATTTAGTGTGGCATATTAGTAAAACGCAATCAAATAAGGCTCAAAGCATCATCATATTACTGCAGAGCTTTGAGAGAGCTGCTTAATGGTTAGTCATAATGGTACAAGCACTACATCTCCCTGTGATTTTTCCCACTGAGTTTCTTATGGAAATGAGCAGAAGCAGTATTGGTCCCTGAAGATTGTAGCAGAGGGCGGGAGTGTATGCTTTAAGCATAACAGAGAGACATGGCAATACATTTTAAAAACAAAATATCCCAAAACAATGACTACTAGCCTATGAAAGTGATTTATTAGACAGTATTTAAAACTAATCATAAAAAACAAATCACCCCGGGAGGAAACCTCAGTTGTAGGATACAAATTGATAATACTTCACATATCAGGTGATAAATCTTCAGTAATGTATTTTCATTTTTTCTACAATGGATTTATAGAGTTTGGAGAACTATTCAAATTGTTTCATTTCATTAGCATCTGTTTAACTGATGAGCTTCTCCAAAGCAAAATAGATGGTCGCTTGTGGAAAAAAGATGGACGATAGTACACTACTGATTTAGCCAAGGTGATCAAGTTTTCTTCAGCTGCACACTAATGTGTTCCCTGAGTCAAAAATGGCTGACAGCTGAGTACATCACAGTTATTCATAGCATGTGTGTGTGTGCATGTATATGCATGGGAGATTGATAGCTCATCCCATTCCCTGTCATGGTGTAAATGTCACCTCTGTAGCTCGCAATGATGAACGCAATCATGTGGTTGGTTCATCATCTGCAGTGTTCATTTCCATGGAAATGTTTGTCCAAGCTCATGTACTCATACACACACGCGCACGCGCGCGCGCGCACGCACACACACGTTTGTACTTCTATCGTTATGAGGACATTCATTGACTCACTACCAAGTTTCAGTACTTACCCTCCCGTTGAGCTAACATTAGCTTGAATAAAGCTAATGGTGCGTCCATTTACATCGGAGGCGGGAACTCGGCACTGGGAATGACGTCAACTCCGGCGTTAACGGCGTTCCAGTTCCGTTTCAAACGTATCCTAGGACTAGCCTTTTCATAGCTAACTACTGTTAGCAACACCAGCTGAACGCTCTACGTGGTATTTTGCACATATAAACAGCCAGCAGCATTCCTACAGATAAACATTGAACAGTACTATTTGTATGACTGACTTAATGTGAAACAAATAAGACAGAACTGCTAGAAACAGTAATATTAGCAGAGTGTTCTGAACTATTGACGCGAGTAGCAGTGATTCTTGATTTCTTATCTTGGGGTTGGAGTTGAAATTCCAACTTCCGGGGAGAGGGGGCGTTCCAGTTGAAATGTCCGACTTGCAACTCAGAAATTCCGACTTCCGAGTACAAGTGGAACGCACCATAACCTCAATATTTTCGATGTAATAGTGGCAGAAAATTAAACTATTTATTAGAATAAATGTAAAGGAAAAGATTGACCGCTCTGAAACAAATATAAAGCTGGGTCTAAGGTTAGCTTAGCAGGAAGACTGCAAGCAATAGGGCAACAGTGAAGTCACTGTTCCCAGCATGTAACACTTGTAAAACCATAAACGGTTGTACTTGCATGTTGGGTTTTGTATGACTTTAATATTCTAATTTGTTAACTACAGAGGCTCTCATCAGGCAGATTTGTCTCTCTTTTTGCCTTTAGACAGAACCATGCCAGTCTTTATGCCAAGCTAAGCTATAGCCTGCTAGCTATTAGCTATTTGTAATTTTTCTGTAACGCCAAACGCGGGTTTTTTTTTTTTTTTTGCCTCGAGCGGCTAGTGGTGATGGTCGCTTCCAAAGAGTCTCAGACATCGTCGTGTTTATAATACAAGAGCTTAGAATACAGCGAGTCGCTACTGGAGTTGGCTGGGCCGGGGCTAGCTGGTTAGCATGCTAACTTCAGTAGAAGATGGTAGAACTACAAGCAAAACATTTTCGTTGCTTTCCACCGCTGGAGACAGCTCTTGGCGAGTAAAGGGATAAAGTTTGACACTGAACATTTCTTCTAGACTGGTAAGTAAACAGCTTTTAATGCTAAAGTTGGCTATGTAGAATGTGTACAAAACTTACAAATAGCTCCATTAAAACATGATTGAGGGTTCTGAGTTCTTTGCTGCTGGAAAACTGCTCAGACTTACACACACAAAAAAGACACAAAAGGCATGCCAGTATTAGTAGTATAGTAATTTGCGATGGTGTGATGCAACCTCTTAACTTGATATTTCTGTTGGGTTTCTGCTCTAGTTAGCAGGCTTATGCTTATTTGTTGTGACTGCTGATTGTCTCACTAAACAGTATGGAAATTCCAAGAGACAGGAGGTGTGAGCAGGTCTGAGGAAACAAACAAATTAAAGTTGTTTCACTTCCTACTAGAAGAGAAAGAGATCGATACAGGTCACGTTAATGCTGCTTTTCTGAGGTTGGATGGTGTCTGATTTGATGTAATTATCGTTGTGGGCCCCATATGGCTGAAATTCATGGGAATTAATATTAATTATAAATAATTAATGATATTTTTTTAATGGGATGACAAAACTTTAATCCGCATTTAGAGTTGTTTGTTTTTGTTTTTTCAGTGATCATCTTATTCTTTTGTTTTCTATGTGCTTTGTTTACACAGTCTGTGCTAAACGAGAATGGCATGCCTTAATGCAGCGAAGCAATGAAAAGAAACACACTTGTGGTGCCAAAGAGTGACTTGTGCACTTTTCTTTAATTTACACTTTTGACTTATAGCCTATAGCTGTTGATAAGTGCATTATCAAACAGGCTTGTGCTTAACACCCTTGGCTGTTGGCCTTTGTCAGCTGATGGAGGAGCAATAGAGATGAGCAGACTTGCTCAGCATGATATTATGTTGTTATTTTCTTGGCATGCTGTCTATGTGGAAAATATTATCTTAACCATGAATGCCACTGCATCAATCCATGCCATGATATTTGAATACACATTCCTATATTCAAGAGGATGAATCCTACTGACTTTGGCATGTTGGCTATGTTGATGTTATGCTCTTCTCACTGCTCTGCACAGACCTTTCATTTTTTTCAGTTGTTTGGTGCCTTAAGCTGAGGGACACAAAATAACTGTAGTCAAAGGCCTCGCAAGATAACTTTAACATCAGGTTAGAGTGAAAGAGAAACTATATGAATAACCTGGATGGTGCAGCAATATTAAGGAGTTATTATCACACAATGGAAGAGAAGTGACCATCAACATGAATAGATGCTGTGACATTCATTATGATTCTACCACATTTCTAAAGACGCACCCATGTTGGGCACAACCCGCTTCCACCAAAAATATGTGCCTTTTATATTTATAAATAAATGATTCCACTTGAGTTTATTCTCTATGTTAGCGGTTTGCACCTGTGTCTCACTGTGGCTCGAGCTGGACCCCTTCACCGCCTGTTCTCTCATGCATCATGTCAAATTGCAGCCGTAAACAACCTATTAAATGACCTATTTATCTGGGCCAATTCTGCTGGCTCACTTACCCCAATTACTTTGCCAGTGGAATGTCTATTCTGGACTGCTTCACATTGCCTTAACGTTTAAATCAATACTTCTGCAGAACCAGAAAGTGCTTCCATGTGCTAGCTCTCTCAGCAGCACTTCTCATGGCACCTTAAACATGTTATGTAAGATCAGGGCTTATGCAGAGAGATGCATATACATGCACTGTTCTTAAGGGGCAGGAAGAGGAATTCATATTACCTGCTTAGTCAGTTTATTTTTTGCTTTGTTGTTTCAATGAGGTGTGTAAAAGATGGCATTTATTAGGAAGATATGTCTTAATTGCTCTCTGACAGAGCAGAATCTTGTCTGTGACTGTATGTCTTTCATGTGTTTATAATAATATGCACTTTTCTGAGTGCAGCCTCCTAGGCTGAAGAATGCTTCAGGACGTCAGTTCCATTTACTTATGAAGCTGTACCAGTGCATTTTCTGCAATTGAGCCGTCAGCGGCTGTCAGTCAGGGGAAATTAACAAGTCTGCTGATTGCACTGCTGGTAATTACAGAGTGCAGCTGGAGCAGTGCTGTGTCAAGCCTGGGAGATATTTTAAGCTTACGTCTGTTCTTTCTCCCAACAGCCAGGTCAAGTAATGCTCTACAGAGGATCAACACAGGAGTCTTTAGTGACCACAGATGCTATTGGTAACCAACAGGAGTGCATAGTGGTCAGAGATAACCAGAAAAGCACATGTTCAGTTCCTGCAGCAGCATTGTCCTTTAGCAAGACAGTGAACCCTTACCTGATTTCCTGCTAAAAGTCATCTTGGATAAATTTTAGTGTTATGCTTGTACTGTAATGATGCATAGCTAATAATAGTGTGATAATGTAACTGTGCAGTTTATTGATCCCTGAAGGTGAAGCTCTTTTTACTAGCCCCTCTGCGTAGGAGGTTCAGAACACAGGGTCAGCTGCAGAATAGTGTACCTAGTGCTGAATGTCATGCACAAGAACACTTTAGCAGGTTGAGAGGAATCAAGCACAGGAGCCTTGAAGAGAGTCTACTTATTCTGTGTGCTGCTGCTGTCTATGTCCAGTACTTTTACCAGCTTATCATAGCATGTGCAAAATATTAGATCATACAGTGGATTGGTTAACATCCAAAGAGCATATTTAGATACAGATTGTATTATTAGAGGGTGAAGCAATCAGTCTTTGAGAGACTATCTACGTTTTTAAACTGCCTACTAGCCTGCTAAAAAATTAAAGTTTATCAGGGAGCATTATTTAAAAACTAGGCAGTGTGATGGACTGAGTAAAGTCTTTTCTCGTGGCAGTCTATAAAAGCTGTGTAGCAAATGATCCTTTGCCTTAGCTGCCACTGTGGCTTTTAACAGGGCTATCAGGCAAAGAGAGGCAACAAGGAGACAATGTAATTGTCCTCAGCTGGTCCATTTATTAGTCCACACACACATGGATTTTACACAGTCTGGACACA
The DNA here is from genome assembly GCF_001640805.2 of Lates calcarifer. NCBI lineage: Eukaryota > Metazoa > Chordata > Actinopteri > Centropomidae > Lates > Lates calcarifer. The sequence goes on along the minus strand of NC_066850.1, from coordinate 2,164,545 downwards.
CATTCTGCTCATCCACTGTCTAAAGGCCTGTGCTCACACACTGAACGTACACTAAGACTGGGAACACTGAAAGTGGTTTCATATACATATTAGCACAGTGAAAGCTGGGTTTTGGATATGACTATTTCAAGGAGGCAGTATGTAATGGTGTAAATGTGATTCGTATCAAACTTGCAAAAATACCTGTAGAGAAGATGAGATTGCTCAGTTTGAACCAGCACTAATATACCTGTGTATACCTTACCCTCCTCAACTGCTTATCTGATGCTGACCTTGTATACAAAGGAATAGTTTGACCTTTGAGAAAGATAATTGTTTGCTTTCCTTTCGAGACTTAGCCACCTATTTCCTTGAGACTTGTTGAGGTTGCTAGGCAACCAGGGGACACTGTGCATGGCCAAGAAATAGTCTGAGAGTTGTTGTGATTTTCTCATCTTAACTTGTGGTAAAAAAGGCAAATAAACATATTCCCTAAGATGTTGAACTTATTGTCCCAATACTCATGCTTTAAAATAGAATTAAATAGTTCTTTGGCTGAACACATCAACTAATGATGCTGCAGCTTTTTTGGACAGACACTGTTGATGTACTTGATGATCATTAGCAAAGCATTTCAGCCTCTGTCTCACCTCTCCTTTCAAATCACAATTTCCCTTTGTGTAGTTAGCTATCCTAAGTGGGAAGTGCTCACATGTCATTAAAAGCATGTGGGCACCCTCTCTTCAGACTTCACAAACTTGAGGGAAATCACACAGTTTTGTACCAGGGCAGCAAAGATACTGCTTGTAGCAGTGCTTTGGATTTCCACTTCCAGTCTGTATGAGTCCTTTATGAGACACATTATGAGAATACCACCATGTGGCAGCAGTAAACCTCCTACCTTGCTGCATCCCTTGTTAACAACATGACCACTGCTGTGAGTATAATGTGTTTAGCTGATGCACCTCATCCCATGTTGTGAGAATATAGTTTTATTCATTAAAGTGTCTCAGCTAGCATGGCTGAGTCCAAATCCCCTCTTCATCTCCAGCCAGCACCTAGTCATGTTCAGTAACACAACACAATGTCAGCAAGCAGGCATGTTCTCACCCAATCTGAACCCGTCAACCTGACTCAGACAAGGTGTGCCAGCTAGCATTGCAGTGACATGGCCAAGTACCCCACTCCACTTCATAAAAACACACCAACATGTATACATAGACTTATCTCAGTGCTTAGAACTCTTGCCTCAGGCAGCTTGAGTTTGTCCTTTAGGAGAGTATTCACATTTATAGAGGAGTGAATCATCCCATTCAAACTGCAAGTCAGTGCATCGTCTGTGTCTATTTAGTCTCTTTAGAAAGTTTTCTCTTCCCTTATTTCTACATGTTCTATTCAGTTCTTGAGGTGGTGGGCAGAGCGGCACAACTGTCCCACCCACACATCATCCCAACCAAAAAAAGAACACAGAATCTCCTATGAGTTTTCATCCAAACAGACTAAGTAACAAGTTAACAAATCCACAGGGGGAAGATAGAACATCAAAGCAGTGTCACTGCTCCCACATCAAGGTCAAATCTTTTCTTAAAACTAGCAGGAACTGGAGTAGAGGATATATGAGGTGGAGGGATGTATTAGTGGAGTATATTTTTTTGGTAATTTTATTGTGGTGACTCAGCTGTTCATGTATTAGTCACAGCTCTGAGAGCACTAGCCTTCAGATGCTCTCTGGTCAAGGCTTAGTAAACACCATTATAAAGAAACAAATAACATTATGTAAAGAGCCCCAGTTCTTTTCTTCTGTTTTTGCATAAGGCAAAATTTTCAGTCTTTACAGATTACCTTAATGAATACTGGGAATTTGGGATTTTGGTTTATTAGGAAGGGTTTTCATATTCTTGATGTTGTGCTAGTTTAGAAAAAGAAGAGGTTTAAAGATTGTGTGAGCATGGTTTGTTTTTGCTTGCAAGAATGCATGTATTTAGCAAGAGAGTGCTTAAACTGTATCTAGCATTATTTGTGGGTCCAAATGTCCGACAGAACAAAGTATGCAAATGCAGCGGATTCCGTAATTCTACTTTCTCTTAGGATCTCATTATATATTGAACAACAAATTACTGTGCTTATGAGGAACCACCAATTCCCCCATAGCTACTGAGCTTTTATCAGGCAAGGCATTAAAAAATCAATAATATCTTGTAATTTTAAAGGCAAATAACACAGTTTATAAGTTGGAAGGGAACGCTGTAGAAGCTGACAACAAATTGACAACACTATACTGCAAATTAAGTAAACATAATTTATTTTTCAACCATGTTAATTGAGTAGGGATATTGCTATCATCCAACCAAGATCCAAGCCACCACTTAATCCCCAATCTGCCATTTTAAATTATGCTTTTGGACAGTGGCTATGAGCTATAGATATTCCCTCTTGTACCTATCCTTACAATGCTGTCTTTCCTTTGTTAAGAAAATAAAGGGCAATGACGACTCTAAAACAGCTTTTGGTTGTAGCTTTAGAGAGCATCACTAATCACAGCATCTTTTTGTATTATCTGTAATGAGTTATTTGATCAAAGATGTCACATTTTTTATTGAATGACAACATTTTTTTTTAAGGCTCTTCTTCCTGCTGAATCCTTATCACTTTCAGGCCAAAAGTCACACTTGAACAAACTTTTTCATAAGAAGCTTTCATCTAATAATTCAGTAATGATAAAAACAAAAGTATTTTGAACAGCATGATTTATAAGACTCATTTCACAGTAGAGTTATAAACCAAACATTAGTGACCTTCTTGGCTGAGGGTCACTGCTTCAGTTTATCTTAAACCTTTCATCTAGAGGCAAAGTATTACATAATTAATTCCTTCTCTATCCTCTGCTTCTCATTGGGCATGGCAGGGTCATGCAGCTGTCTGTGTCTGCATTTTGTGTTTGTGTTTTGTACTCACATGTTTGTCTGGGTATGTGTTTGTGTGTCCACTGAGGCTGCACAAGGTTCCCTAAGATGGTGCCAGGAACACAGAGAGAGAAACAATGTCAGGGATTTAATAACATAATCCCTGCAACCTCATCACAACAGCAGGGGGAGATGTCTTTGCAGTCTAATTTAAAAACAACATAAAAATGATGCCATACTGTTCTTTCTCCACCGCTTTCTTCTGTTAATTAATTTCGCCCCTCCGCTCCTGTGCCTTCATTTGTATGGTGTTGACATCTCTGACTTGAAGAAACATTTACAATGCAAAGAAATAATGGCTCTCACTTTGCTTTTGTCTAGTTTCTTTGTAAGCTTTTTTGCTCCAATCTATAAAAACATGATTTTGCACACAAGGCTTACATAGATTTTTGTAGAGCCTGGGCATTGATTGGAGATGCAAATCGCCAACCTGTGAAATCCTTCAGGCCAATTTCCATATACTTCTTGCTCAAATAACAAACAATGCAAACAATGAGCGGGAGTGGAATAATATATTTTAACAATGCTGAGCAGAAGAGTGTTTGCAGACAAAAATAAAATCTACTGCATTAACCTCCTCTTAAATTAAATCAGTGACAAAGCTGCTATAATTTACTTTTCCTATAGAGTTTTATGACTGCACGGCTGCACTGAAACAAATGTTATCATTTGTCTGTAATGACTTTTTTTAATCAAACAATGCAGAGCTACTTGTGACGTTTAAAATTGGAATGCTATGATTAAAAGTGAAAGTAAAGCTTATTAAATATTGTTGAGCTTGGGTTAGTTATGCAGGCAAATGCAACCTTATCACATAAGTCATTATACAGCTTGAATTCCTTGCAAACTTGATGGCAAATGTTTGTGTTATGTGAAATCACAAAGCAGGCATGTGTTCACAGAGTTGCATTTTCCTTCCAAGAGTCATCCATTTCACACAGAACAAAAACACTGTCATGCCTTTCATTCTTCTCACATGTCTCGCGTGCCAGGCAAAAATGAACACAGAGAACATTCTTAGCCAACAGCTGTTGACCCTTAATCTGACCTGGGAGACTTGTGGGAACCTCTGGCACTTGGCCGAGTCAGCACACACACACACACACACACACATCCATGGTTTGCATGGTTTTCTATGTGGGGAGAGATATCAGCCTGACTGAACGTTTATTGAGACCCAGAGGACTACACGCACTCAGGCATACACACGTATACACACACACACACACATATGCATACACATACACACAGAGGTAGCTAGCAGAGTAGGACGCAACCTTGAAAAAGCTCGGCTCCCCAGGGTTTTTCCCTGAATGGCCTGTTTGCAAGAGCAGAACAATTGCTCGTTCACTCCATCTTTTCATCCCTTCTTCCATCCTTTCATCTATCCAGGGAAAAGAAAGAGTGAAACCTTGATTCATGAGCCATGAGCCCTGTGACAGATGTTTTCCTGGGACATATAATATTTGACAAACAAAGAAGTCAGGAAGCCGAGATTGTACCACTGAGATTAATCTATATATTTTTAAAATTAATATTAACTATTCCATAACCAGATTCCACCCTATACATTTGTCCAGACCAACTAATAGGTGTTGCGTTTGCAGTGACAAGGATATGATCCCTCACTGGCTTCCCATTCATTAACAACTGACTGTTCTCAGTTGGAGTCTAGAAACACACAGCGGACCTACCAAGCTCATGCCAGGGTGATGTGCATTGGGCTGTAGTAGCTGTAATGTGCAGTATTTATTGAGGCTCGATGGTCTGAGTTTGAAAACCAAAAAAGCAAGAACGAAAGTATAAGGAGGGGATTAAACTATGTGTCGAACAGACTCCAGCACCTTCTGTCTTGTAAGTCTACATGATGAAAAAACCCAGCAAAGAGAAAACCTTTGAGAAGGATTTTATCGTGCCTCTGTTACTTTATAGGTAATGCCGATGGCCACCAGCATCGATATCATCACTGCATTCACTTTCCTAAGCTCCTTTTGTAAAAGGTTCATCTCAAAAAGTCATGTAAGGTTATCTCCACCAAAGCACAATCCCAGCCATAATGAGGCTCAAGCACTGAGCAGAATAATAAAGGGGGCTATACTAAGCTGTGCCCTCAGTTGGCAGCGAATCAGCTATTACCCCTACATCTGCCATGTTAAGTGATGTCTTGGTAAAGAAGCTTGTTTGACACGCCTCATATTATGAGAGAAAAAATTGCAGAGAGATAATATAGCTGCTGATATGAGATCTGAACAGTCAGATGTTACTGTGATTGCATATCACAATGTGATATAACTTATCTACTGTAAGCCGTTAAAGTGGAAGGTCCTATTCTGGATTTGCCTCTGTTAGCTTTTATATTTCCTACATGATTTTCCCATCCTACCTTCTCTCCACTGTCGTGCGCATTCATGCTTCAGTTGTACTGGACCACAGAAGACTGAATAGGCACCCACACCCATTCTGTGATATGTTCTTCTCTCTCTCTCTCCACTCTTTATCCCTCTCTGTTGCTGGCTAGGTTCTGTCCTTGGCTCAACCTGCCCCCAAAAACGAGTATACATTTGCATGCATTAGCGCTCTCCTGTGGCTTGCCTGCTACCCGCTGTGCCGTCGAGTCTGATTAATGATCCGAGTGTGCCACTTCTCACAGCAGCCGAGCAGGCCGCCTGCCTGCACTCACATCAAACACAAATGTGGGCAAAAATTGAGAATTTCATTTGCTACAACAAAAACAAAAACATATGCTTGCCTACATGCATGCACACTAATACTTTGAGTATATTAAAGTAGTTATGCATTATATATGATCACATGTATGATCACATCTGGACACACTCTCATGCATACTTATAAAGGCACACATGCTGCTGTATATCATGCAGATACCACTACTATCCGTAGGAGTGAACTCACCTACAGAGACGCTGCCTCAGGCCAACACATTTTAAATATGATCAGAATTTTTTCAAATGTACCATTGCTCAGTAGTTGCGATCGCACTCTACCTAGCAGCTCACCTTACCTCTAAAATGCACCAAGTTGATGATAAGGACACAGAGAACTTGACGACTGCTTTTAAACCCATATGTGGTAGAAGACAGAAAGTTCTCTGAATCACATCCAGAGACACTTTATCCACTACGTACATAAATTCATCTTGGTGACACTGCATTAGTAGTAAAGCAGTATGGTACACTTGATAAGGGGCAACACAATACTAAAGGCACTGCAGGAGAACAGTACTGGGCATATTGCACACTGGCCTGTAGCCTACATGTAATTTTATAAAACCTCACTGAGCATTAAATCTCTTTGATTCAGGATGCTTGGCATAGAGAGGGGATGCAGCTGGAGAGTGGGGGGTGGCGACTGTCCAACAGTGCACTGGACCAGTGTGCCATGACACAGCGTAACTGAGTAGAATGACATTTAAAAGACCTTTTAAGCTGTATTTACTCCTCTATGTAAATTGAAAACCAATTTTATTAGCTATACATACTGTAAATCATTTTTTAATATCTCTGCATTAAGATTATCATTTGATCTTGTCTGTAGTAGCATAGCAGTATATTGTATATTGCTGTACCAGTTAATACAATGTTATTTGTATATTAGCTTTAGGATGTTGAAGCTAGGACGGCACTGTTCTCCAGTGTGAACAAAACAAATACAAAAATGAATGCTCCACAGATCAATCATGGGGAGTGTGTAATCTGCATGTCTGTGTGTATTTTTGTGCATGTGTGTTGCAGCAGCATGGGTGAATCCAGACAAATTGACCAACTATGGCGGTCATTTGGAACAGCCGCGCACGCTGCTGTGTTCATTAGCCATTTGACATTTATTCCAAGGCAGAGGAGAGGAGGATAGCAGTGAGGAAAGAGAGACAGAGAGAGAGAGAGAGGGAGGGAAATGGGAAGGACTGATGGGAAGGAAGGTTGGGGGTAGCCGTGGAAACCCTCCATGCGTCGGCCAATGCGTGAGCTGCCATTGGCGGAGCTCTCGCCGTGTCCCTGCTAAAGACGCATCGTCTGATGTGTGTAAGACACCTCTCACGTTCTCTCCCTCCTTTCTCTCCTTCCCTCTGTCTCTGTTTTTTTTCTTTGGCTCTCTCACTCAAGCTGTCTCCCATGAGCGATGCAGAGGCTTGCTTCTTCAAATGGAATTCCCATCCCCCCTGTTTTCAAAATGAGGGCAAAGAGAAAAAGGGAACAAGAGAGTGAGGAAGACAGATTTGAGAACCGAAGTCACATAAATACATTTATTTTTGTTATTTTTGACTCTGTCTCTCTCACTTGCCAGTCATGCGGCTGTGTTTGTGGGTCAGACATGGAGGTAAACGAGTGTTCTGTTAGTGTCACCACCACAGTGGTCACATCCCATTCCCCTTGTGTTTAGATACAGAAACCTCCCAGGCTTGTGATCACTCCATCTCCAGTGTCACAGATGCTGCCTGGTCGGCTTGGACTGAATTGAACCATTTGTAATGGCAGTAAAGGTGCTGTCTGTGAATTCTTTTGTGAATGCTACAGTGGCTTCTGTGTGTGTGTGGAAATATTTTATGCGTTGCATCCTCTCTGCCTCCATTTGCAGCGGTAAAGCAAAAATATGAACACCAGTCAGTCACTGTACTAAAGGACTGAGTTAAAAAGAGACTAATATGGTCACTTAGCTGGCATTGTTTAGGTGGTGACTGTAAAACGTTGTCATGGAAATAGGCATAAGTACAGTGCATGAGTCTCTAAAACTGATCTGTTGCCATGGCAAAAGGCTTCATTTAGCCGTGCATACCAGTCGTAGTTGTGTTAATTGTGAAACATATGTCTCATTGTGCTGTTCACACATGAAACACACTCAGTCCCACTGATCAAGCATCTGGTACCGAATAATCATCAGGATCCCGTGCTGAGGATCCTTTCCATCCATTCCAGTTCTATGATATGAACCCGCTGATCTTTCACACTCCTGTCTTATTTTGCATCAAAGGCATATTTGATCAAAGGATAATTGACACATCATACAAGACTTTACACTTTTATCATTATCGACTCATCAAGAAAAGATGAAGAAACACAGGTGTTTGTAGTGTGGCGAATGAAAAGGAACCCGAGGTCTTTGTGGGTTCTGATGCAAGGCTTTGAGACACAGGCCCTGCCAATCCTCAAAGACGACCTCAAGCTGTGTCAAAAGTCGTTGCCACCTTGACATTCCTCCATCACCATTTTGTCTGTATCAGCTGCTTTAAACTAGACCAGAAAAATTATTCCATTTCAACATAATAGGGGATGTGAACCTGGTTTGTGTCCATGGGTAGTTAAAGGGCAAGGAAAAAGGCTGGTTTTATGTTCGTGAGCTTAATGTGTGTGTGTGTGTGTGTGTGTGTGTGTGTAAATTTGTACACATCACAGGCACCAAGACAGAGAACAACAAAACCAGGAAGATGAAAGAAATAAAAGTAGGACTGGGAGAGGAGAGAAGGGAGAGAGAGAGAGAGAGAGAGAGACGGGGTGGTGTGTGAAATCCAAGCATCTCTTTTTCTATCGATTCAATGCAAAGACAGTCGCCATGGCAACACAGCAGCCCCACTGTAAGCGGCTTTCACTCGCCGCCCCCTCTTGCTCTGCTCGCCAACAAGGTGTACAGGCACCCGCCGACGCCGAGCGATTATAATATGTTTTCTCTGATGGAGTGTTGACAGGCAGGCTCCACAGCTTTCCATTCATTTTATCTAACTTTGTCTACATTCTGATGCAGCTTTTAATATACCTGCTGCTTTGCTCTGATCTGAGAGAGGGACGTCTGCGTGCTTATTAAAGTGTCCTCATACCTGACCTGCTGCCTGGTGGGACTGGAGTAAAAGTTCACAAAATGTTATGAGGAAGTGAAGTATGACTGGGGCTCAGGTGTGTGTTTGTATTGTTTGTGTGTTGGTGGGGAAGAAGGAGTGTGTGTGTGAGTGTGTGTGTGTGTGTAGGGGGCAGGAAAAGGAAGGAGGGCATGTCAGAGAGAGAGAGAGACAGAGAATGGAGAGGCAGTTATTCACATAAGCTGACAGCAGCAGGCTGAGGTGCTGTTTCCTCTCGCCTGTCACTCAAACTATAATCAATTGGTGTAAAAAGCAATGAGGGAAACTGGACTTAGGCGGTCTGCTCTCTCTGTCTTTCTCTCCTTCAAATACACACACACATAGAAACACACTCACTAGTCCCTCCCAACTTTCTCCTTCTTTTACTGTACACTCACACACACCCATTTACAGCATACGCCCATCCTCTCACATTTCACTAGCCTTGTAGCTAGTGAACCATAACAGGCCTGTCTCTCCTTACCCTCTCCTTGTTAGCAGCGAGAGACAGGGGGGGAGTTACAGAGGGAGAAGTGAGAAAGAGATAATAACTGCACATTTTTAAGGAGGGGAAGACGAAGAGGAAGAGTCCGTATTGCTCACACGTGCATGTGATAATGGCTGCTTCCCTCTGATGTAATTTCTGCTCAGTAAAGAGATACTCATGTGATGTCCAGGATAAAAATAAGTAAATAAAAAGGATAACATAAGATCCTGATGTAAGATCTCTTCTTCTCTTTGAATGTGTGACTCTACGACCCTGCTCACAATGTGGGTTTTACAGGTCAGACATTGATCTTGGAGCATGTGTTACCATGGTAACCATAGGGTTACTATAGTAAAACTACTGTCAGCCCACTCTGCTAAATACTTGCATGCAGAAAAGTCTAAAAGTTCAAGGAGCACAGTAACAACATGAAAATAAAATCCTATTCTATGTTGTCAGGTCATCCACAGCGTTCCTCAGTGTCACCACAGCAAGAAGTGACTGTAATGTTACAGCATTTACCTGTAAACATATCTGATGAAGTCAACTGCACGATGAATAATATAGTATCTCTCATCTGTTTTTGTCCTGCTAACAGTGGTGCGGATGGTGAAGTCAGTCAGTCCCATTCATCAGAGATTTTGGTCCAAGTTAAGTTGATAATATTTTGATATGAATGGCCACATGACCTTTCTCCTATAGCACTACAAACATTATATTTGTAATCTTTCCTATTCCATTCCTGTCTGCCTGTTCCTCTTATATGTGTAGGAAAATCAGCACTATTTTTCTTATTGTGTAGAGTGTAATGTTCAGCCTCTCTGCCCCTATAACATGTGGGACTTCTGTGGGAGACATCTAATCGCTTTAAATCTGATATCATCAACAATCTGAGATATTTTAAAATGCCAGAGAGGCAAACATTTGCTTTTGGGGGAACAGGTATGAAAATGTATTCATAACATCTGCCAAATTGCTGAGTAAAAACTAGTGTTGGTCCCCTTTCATTATCCAGACACGGAGAGAATTTCATTTTGACTGGGATTGTTCCTGGGTGAGATAATTAGACATCATTTTGCAAGATGAACCGTTCTTAGACGAGCTTAAAAAATGAACAGGATGATGAGGTTACCATCAGAATTTTCTTCTCACGGTGCATTGGAGCACTTCAGAAAATATGGCTTGTTGAGTCTCCTGCGTGCAGTTGTACACTAACTCATTTTCATAAAACTGAAACACAAACTTACTTCCAGTGAACTGTGATGAACTCCAGTAAAAGTAGCAGCAGAGAAATTGCTTTTTGAAGAATATTATTTTGAGAGAAACAGTAACTTTATTAACTATTGGTCTGTTAGAGGACACCATATTAGTTTTACATGCTCTGAAAGTATGGTGCAGTCTCTCTCACACATACATATACACACACACGCACACACTCACTGATGAGGTAATATATTACTATGTAGAAAATGTCCTCTCCTATAGCCTTGTTAGGACCTGGAGGCAAATACATTGTTAGCAGCTCCCATGCTGTACCCTCAGTATGTGGCAGTATGGGAGTGTGTGTGCATAAACCTGCAGAGCTATGTGAGTGATCTCCCAGTGGGAGTCCTGCAGAGAGAGCATTAATCAGACCCAGGGGACCCCTAGGTTCAGACGGGGAGTTCTACAAGATGTGTGTGTGTGTGAGATGTGGGGTGGGGGGCATCGTTCAAATGACTGCTTCTGATGGGAACAGGATGTGTGTCAACTGAATGCCAATGTCGTTATATAAGGAATGTGTCTGTGTGTGTCTTTTTTTTAAATACAATCATGATACGAGTGAAGGGTTTCTTCAAGTGAGTGACTTCTACTCTTAATGGACTGTGTATAAGAAACATAGATTTCTTATTGTGTTTTTAGTAGGCAGTACCTTAAGGGATTTGTATCACCATTAACCAACATTTCCATTCTTCCTGACAGGTGTGATGTAGAGGTTAGTAGCACAAGTGCCCATGTGTATGGGTAGATAAGCAATGTACCACAAGACTTGCACTGAGGACTCCACTATTTTTGAACTTGAAAGCCACACAATAACACAAACAGACAAACTGATCAAGGCAGTAGTATTCCAGCTGCTGTTCTGCTCAGTAAAATTATTTTTGTCACTGTCTGGTAGTGAAGAGCTCTGTCTCTGTAGGAATCCTATCCATAATGCTGTCAGACACGATAACAATCCGAGCCTGTCGGTGGCAAAAACAAGCACTTTGGTGGACGTACTTTGAGTCAGACAATTGCTCGTTGGATTACATTGCAGCAGCTGTTCGCGGTTGCTGAGTGCACTGTTCTTGCTCAATACTGCAGTACTGCTATTCCAAAGATTTTTGTCCCTATCAATCATTTACACCCAAAAGCACGGGAACTTATCCATTAACACTGGGTAAATCACGTGTGGCAAACACACTGTCATACGAATGCACACACATACAAACCAACTCACGCAGTCTTACGCTGATGATTTACGGTAGCAGAGAAGTAAAAATCGATCAGATTCAGGGTCACCTCATACACAGCAGCAATGTACACATCTCATCCCTTGATCCGTCTTCTCCTCCTTTCTTTACATCCTTTAAAATCCTTCTCTCCTTTGCTACATCTGCTCAACACCTCACATCTCATATTTTTTCCCCCGATTTTGTCCACTCCATTTTGTCCTTCCATCTTCTTTCTCATTCTTCTTTGCTCTGTGTGTTTTCCAATACCTGCCTATTCTTCACCTCACGTTTCCACATGGCTTGCAGCTCCTCATGAAGTATGTCTTTTTTGCCTCCTTCTGTCATAATCCTCTATCTCCTGCCCTCTTAATCCTTCTCCTCAACCCCTGGTAGTCTGCTCCATCTGTGTCTTACTCACATCCATTGTATGTCATTAACCTCACATTGCATGTGTTTGTGTGCAGTGTGCATGTATTTACAGCGGGCATAGCAGTCTTGTGTGGCAAGTCAAGAGGATTACTCCTCAGGCATATCAGTTGGAGAAAAGAAAAAGGTTGCAGGGACAAAAAGTGTAGTTGAGGGGAGAGAGAGGCAAGGGGAGATGAGGTAGGGACACAGGCAGGATGAAAATGACAGGAAGACGAGCTTTAAAGAAAAGATGGTTGTTAGGACAGTAAATGGGAATGGATAAAATATTACCCTCTACTTTAAGGTTATTGAATGTGTCATATACTAAAAAAGAAATGCTGAAAAACCAGATGAAATGCAGTTTGATTTTTTATTATGTCAACATTGTGATGTGATTCAATCCTACAAAAAAGCCTGTGAAGATCGTTGCAGGGTGAAATGCAAGGGTAAAATTAGGTGAAAGAAAAAAAGCACCAGCAACAGAGAGGGAAAACAGACAAGTTGAAATGAGGAAAAAGATTAAAGGAGAATCAGAACAGAAAGACACATTCTGCTCTTTGTATGACCTTTTCCTCAAAAAGAGAGACACACAGAGAGAGAGGGAAAAGGCTCTGTGATGAAACCCATTTGTGTGAGCCTGGCTGCCAACAATATGTTGGTTATCAATATGGTGCATTCTTTGTGTAATCCTAACTGCCCACACATTGCCATATAATACAGTACACAAGCACACATTCTTATACATCTTAAAGGCATGCATTCTACACTTTCTGCAGCATTTTCACACGCCCATACCCTCACACGCCTACATGTGCTAAAAACCCATTATTATGGGCAGAGACACACATATGAGAGGAATGCTCTGCACATAGAGTCTACACACAAAGATGCACAGAAACACACACGCATGCGCTACGCAAACATGACACAGTTTACCTTGGCTCCAGACGCACTGAGTGAATCACCCAGAAAGCTGTCCCTTCTGTCCAAAACTCTTAGCCTCAAAATCCTATTCTGCTGTAAAGAGCAGGCAACAAAATCAGTGGATAATGCTGCCTTATGTCTCTATGATTTGTCAAACAAAGGACAACAGTGTTATACAACAAACACTGTGAAAAAAAGTCTTTTTCCATATGTGACAAATACATTATGCCATTTTAGCCACCTGATTGTCTTTGCTTTTCAGTGAAATATGAAACAACATTATTGCTGCTAGTGGTGTTTCAATATTCTCCACAACAAGGTGCAACAACATACAAAACCTTTTCCCCCATTTAATTCCCATCTTATTAGTCTTATAGGAGCTTTAAGGCCATCGAAATGAACAGACACAGAGAGCTGTGATTTAACCCTTTTGTAAAACCAGCATCACAGAAGGAATGAAAAAGGATCCAGAGAGGGAAGGAGGGAGGGAGAGAGATAGACAAAGGGTGAGAGAGAGTTATATGGTTCTGTCAAATATTGCTCTGACATTTAGGTCAGGCCAACACTCTAAATGGCATGCAGACAGATTTACTGAGGGCTTTCAGAGAGGCCAACTGCTTGTCTTCTGACTGTCACATACTCAGGGCCTGCCTGGTCACCACTAAAGCTTTTCTTAACCCTTTTCCATCTTTACCTATATGTCAGTGTAATCCTTTTTTTTTCTTTGTTTCTGAGTTTAACTTGTATTTACTCTACAGCTTTCAATGAGGTGATTTTGTTGCTCAGGCAGTACAATCCATTTGGCTCATTGTTTCCGCACAAGAAGAGGAGACTCTCATGGGATGTAATGATATTGTATTCGAGTTACAGGGTTCTTGTAAGGTTTAGATTGTTCAGTTACTTGTTTTGCATTTCTGCTTTTAAAGTTTTGTCCAGTCTAAACACTGTGCACTTAAACCCAGGTGCCAATAACAGCAAACCTGAGCTCAGCTTAATGGGGAGTTACTGGCCTGAGATGCAATAACTTTTATTATCAGTGTAGCTGTAGGGACTTAGTGTAGCTTAAGGATTGTTGGTGCAGTTGTGTCAATTAAAAAGAGACACAGTTTAATGCTTACAGTGACTTCAGCTATAACTGAGTGCAGTAACATTTCAAAGAGAGAAGTCTGTCCTTGAGTTTTTGCTGTTTATTGGAATAAGCTTCCATCCCAGTTCATCAGACGCTACATTAGTGTTAAGTCATCAGTCAAAACGCTGGTGGCTGCAGGCCTTTTTATTGCTATGGAAACAGCTTTGGTATAATTTACTTGCTGCCAGCTGTAAAACACTGTGACTGGAAAACAAACTTAGACTCATTTATAATGTTTCAGTTTGAAACTGTGGTCTGTGGGAACTGGGACTGGTGGACTAACAGAACAACATGAAGTAGATGAGAAAGTGCTTTGTGTGTGTTTGTGCACAAACATTTCCACCGTATGACATGCTAATGATAATGTCCGCTACATTAGTCTCTAATACAGCCTTGAAAATAAAGCAAGCTAAATCAAGGAGTTCTGTCTGTTCAAAGAGTGCCGACTGTTGCATAATCACAATTTCTTTTTGTCATAATAACAAGAAAGTCACAACGATTCAAAACCTTCTCTCTGGTAAATGTAATGCATCAAATTCTTAACAGCAGATGTCCCCTGGGGCTTTCAACACAGTTAAAGAATGAAACTGTTCCTTTAAGAAAGTGTTGCATTATGGGTTGTTTGTAGTCCTAATGTAGCTACATCCCCTCTAAAGTATGTTAGCTCTTGAAGTAGCTAGCCCTAAATGTGTGTAGTAAGCACAGTTCAACCTGCAGGAGACACATTTGTCAGCTCATGTTACTTTTTCTCTCTACTTTTTTGACATCACTGCAGAAATAATGTCAGCAGAAGTGAGCCTCAAAGTGCCTTCTTCCAAGAGCTTGTCAGGACAGCCAGTCATAAAGGTAAGATTTATGCTTTATTGAAAGTATTTTCAAACCAAGACAAGACTTCAAGACTAAGGACCTATTGACTGGTTTCAGTTCCAACAGAGGTTGCCCAAAAACAAGCTTTGAAATTCCCTTTGAAAAACACCTGAAACCGCTGATTAGTACTGATCCTCTGCTGATTGAGATGGTAAACTGTAAAAAAATGGTATTTGTTCCTAATGGTGTGGATGTCAGCCCCAGAAACTATTAAGCATAGATTTAAGCCTTTGAGATTTAGTCAACACTAGTCAAGCATCAAACCATTTTAGCTGTTTTGGCGTTACAAACTTTCACTAGTATGGTGCTAAATAGATCGGTTCATGGTTAAACCTGCAGTAGCTGATTTAATTTTTGGCCATTTGGGGGCAGCAGAAACAAGTTGTGAACATATTCACATATCATAAACTTTTAAGATGATACGCATTCAGCAGAAGACTATTACACTGTCATTCACCTGGGGTCGAGTGTCTGGCCACCTGATGAATGTAAGGCAAATCATCATGCTGCAGCCAAAAATGATTCTACGAGAACCGTGAGAGTTCATCGCGGCCCTACTGTATTTCTATACTCAATACACACAACTATGTAAATCACAAGCTTAACAGTAAAATACAGTATGTGGCTGTCTCTAATGTCAAACTGAAGGAAGATGTCGGCAATGAAAGCAGGCAAGAATATCTGTACCTGCAGTGGCTGAATAATATATGTGTCCTATATGTATAGGATGGATGTTTGGGTTGCTCACTGGATTTTTCCACACTGATTGCATTTGAGAAAAAAGTGAATTTCTGGGCATGAAAATATTCCTGAACAGCGGCTAGCGGTGGGTATGCTTGGTTGCTTGCAGAGAACAAAGAACTGCCTGGCACCATTCTTTCTCTACAAAGCTCAGAAAGGGCCGCCAAAGGGAAATTTTCTCAGGAATAGCATGTCTCCTTGTATTAGTTGGCTGAGTAGCAGGACAGCGCAGAGAAAACAGCTCATCGTGATTCACTCAGCACTGCAGAAAAAAAAAAATCCATCTTAACAAGCTACTTCACCTAGCACTTGTGCTATTTTTCAACTAAAAAGGGGTGAGATTATTTAGGCCAGGGAAAAACAAAACAAAACAGTTAACAGTGTTTGTCATCCTCTGGTGCCATCCAGAACCTTGCAGAGGACATTCAAAGCACACACTTTTCATCACCTTTTTATCTCCCTCAGTGGGATGCACTTTTGTTTTGAAGGGTTACATGAATATGGTTTAATATTAGATCATTCACTTTCATCTTGACTCCTTAGTATTTAAAGGGTGCCTTCTCGCCAATACACTCACAACTTCTCCTTCCTTGTCACGTTCTCCTCGCCATTTCTGCAAAACTGTGACTAAATCTGAGGCTTATGTGAGTACAGCATTCCTTATGAGTGAAATAGTTGCCCCTCCTCCCCCTCCACCTCTCCTGCTCAACGCTCTCCTCATTCTTTTCTCACACCTCCTC
The DNA here is from genome assembly GCF_001640805.2 of Lates calcarifer. Lineage (NCBI taxonomy): Eukaryota > Metazoa > Chordata > Actinopteri > Centropomidae > Lates > Lates calcarifer. The sequence goes on along the minus strand of NC_066850.1, from coordinate 2,147,988 downwards.
GTTGTGATGAAAGAAACCCAGCCGACAGCACTAAAGATGACAAACAACTCTGTCATCTCACGGTAATGGTGCAAATGAAAGCACAGGAAGCAGGAGCATTGTAATGAGCACTATAAAAGATATGTTGTGCAATGTGTTCTCTGAAACTGGAATATATGTGTTTAAAATTCAAAAAACTGGATCTGGTTTAAAAGATGTCCACATGATTTGACTGATTTGATTCTGTTTAAAGAGGGATCTTATTTCACCAGGAACAAATTTATCGTGTATAAGAATATATAGTTGTGAGAAATGAGATGAGACACAAATGCATAACAATGTTAAGAAACAACCTGCAGCAGTCAATACACTGCAATTAGTGCTGAATGGGAGACTGTGTCCCATGTATGCACAGCTTTCAAATGCCAAGTGGCAACAGGAGAAAGCCTGGCTGTCTCAGTGATGCGAGAGCCAGCGGACATCTGGGAATGTCGAGTTGCTAGGGGTAGTTGGAGAAGGAGGCACCGCTGAGGCGAGGGGGGAAGGGCAGACGTGGGTTTGCTGAGGAGGAGAGACGGCAAAGGGGAGGAGGTCAAAGGAAGATGAAGCTGGGCAAGGTTGAAGGTTGAGGAAGAGGAAGACAGGGAGGCTGTGAAGGCGGAATGGAGAGATGGATGAATAAGAAGTGGTTTCCCAGACCAGGGAGAGTGTGGACGATGCATTCTGTCAGGTCTCCAATCTGTCAGCAGAGTGCCTCTGGTCCCCTCAGGCTGCATAACATGGCCCTGCCTCATTTTGTGCTCTCATCCACTCACATACCATGTCCTCATGCACCCTCTTGTCCCCAGCAGTGCACTTCACTGCACAGTAATTTTGCCACTGGAATGAAAAATAGATTGTTATGTGTTTGGCACATTCTGGGTCAAACTATTTATCATGCAAAATTACATCTTATGTTCAGGATTATGCAGATAGTGTCAAATGTTTGCTGGAGGTGATCACACGATTCCTATATTATTTTAGAATAAATCAAAACCATTTGCCATGATTTTGGTCTCACATCTACTGAGCATGTAGTGGATTCTTTTAAAAGTGGAGCTGCATTGTCATCTGCTGGAGGAAATTTAGCATTGCACTCAGGTCTAAAGAAAAATAGATTTTTTTTCCACTGAAATCTGTTGGCATTCACTTATTTTCAAAGTGCAGAAGTATCATAACAATATGTATTTTTGTTTGTATCAAGGATAGCCTTGACAGGAGTAGTGATTTCTCTTTATATGGAACATAGACAAAAAGAGTTGTTGAGCTACTTTAAAGCCATTATGCATCATTTCTTAATTTCCTCATTCTTACATAATAAAATTCCCCATATTATCACAAGACAACTGTAGGAAGACACTGTAAATACTTTAATCTCTTCAAGCTTTGATGACTGATATTGGAGAAGGGGACACAGGAATGCACTCCTGAGAATATCTCTCACATGATAGATCCTTATTATAGTTTGCATTGCTATCCTCACATATGCACGTACACAGAAACACATACCAACACACAAAATCCTGAATACACACTGTAATGTGAGAGGGCAAACGTGGAGAGCGTAGTGCATGATGATAGGCTCTCATTTTAGTGAGGGCACAGGGCTCAGGGTGTGATCCAGGTCAATTAACTTGTCTTCCTCTGCCACCTTAGTGAACCAATAGAAACCCAGGTAAAAGCTATTCCAACCTTCTCACTGCTAAAAAATCAGTCAGTTTAAAAAGTCTTCCATTCAAATCAAGTTTCAACTCTTAGCATTTTTTTTTCTTAAAAATGTCTCTAAAAAAGTTTCATAAGTTGAGACCGTTTAAATTTCTTAATGTGAATGAAGAACTTTCACTGAATTAAGCATCACAATGTTCATGTAGAGAAGTACTGTAGTTCTGGCCTTTTTGTAATTGCTACATAGTCAGTGTTAGCATTAACAACTGTTTACTTGCCAGTTTAGAAGAAATGTTGTAAATTCAGCTGCAAACTTTATTCTTTTACTCGTCAGTGTTTTGCTTCTAGTCATTTCTTTTCTTCTACTGAAATAATCATACTAATTATCTAGCCCTGGCCCTGCTGGCCCATCTCGTCACTCTCCGATTGCAATTCCCTGTAGCTTCCAGACTGCCCTGAAGAAGTAGCACTGCTTAGAGAGCATGTATTCTAACATCTTGAACTGTTAACACAGTAATGGCTGAAGCTCTTGCCAAGTGACCACCACCTGCTCCTGGCAAGAGAACGTGTTCGGCAACAGAGAAAACTTACATATAGCCCCTTTAAAGAACTGTATTACCATTTGTATCAACAAAAATAAATGCTGTGTTACATGTAATCTGCAGTTTTAGACAAATAGATTGGATAACAAATTACTGTCATCGCATGATTTTTGATATTTAAGTTTTCCAGCAGCCACTGTACCTCTCACTGCCATCTGGATTTATAAAACATGCAACCCTATCCCTCTTCTTCGAGCAGCAATAATTAAATTGTAATCCTTACATGTTGGCATGCCTGTTAGTCAGTAATATAACAAGTAGCTTAGAACCTCAGGATAACCTCAGCTCATCAGGATTCTGTCCTTGTTTCTCACTTTCTTCCCGTCACTGCTACTTTTTGTCTAAGCACACTACAGTAGCTGTGCCAGGTTTGTACTGTGCCTCCTCAGAGCAGTGCTCAGTGAAGAGTAGCCTTCCGCTGTGCCAACAGTGGCTTTTGGCCAGTTTGATAAAGGTGCCAGCATGGGTTTGGAGCCAGTTTGCAAAAGGTCAACATACCCCAGACGGGATCAAGTGACTTCTACTGAACTGCAGTGTCACTCAAACTGCCACTTTATCGCGCAAAGTGAGACCTCTCTGCTTGTGGTGCTCTATCAGATAATATGTACAGTGATACAACAGCCATGACAGCACTGAGGCATCAGTGTAAAGAAGTTTGATACAATGTCTGTTGCCATTATAACTTGTTGATGTGATATTTTGTGTGTGTTTTTATATTTCTTTAGGTTTGGGCATGGCTTCGTCTGACACACCGTCATGCATCAAATGCACGCTGGCCTGTTTTTCTCATCAGTACGTGGAGATGGAAGCGTAGACAGACGTGAGTACACACAACTGACAGAAACATTCTGAAAACATGCGTGGACACACTGGATCCACCCACGCCATGCTCTTACAACTGTAGGAAAGTCTATTTTAGAATCTGTTCTGTGTCTGACATAAGACTGACTGCTTGAAATTATGCAATTTTGTTACTCCCAACAGCAGTGAAATATAATTGCCTACAATGTCTGGCTTCACAATGAATAAGCACTGTATGTATTACAGTATAAGTACAGGGTATTGAGTCATCGAGTTATCAAGAAATCTGAATTATCGTCAAGATGAACATTAATCATCACAATTGAAAGGTTGAATGCCCCTGTAAACATTCCTTTTAACATAAATGCTTTTGGCTTTGCTCAATAACTGTAAAAAATATAAGAATTTACCACTGCATTCCCTCAGATAGTGTGTATACTTGGCACTATTACTTGTTGAACTTGCATGATATATCTGGTCATGGCTGTTTTACTGGATGAAGTTAATATGTTCAACATACAAAACGTTATCTACTGTATAAAAGGTTTCCCAGATGTTGTGTATCCATTTTGGAAAGGCATCTAGTAAGAGCAGTGAAGTTGACATTACGATTTCAAAAGGCTGTATTTTAACTTATTGTATTATTAACCTTGTGATAAAGTGGTTTTAGTAAGTCACATGAGCAGCAGGGATGAAATTTGATAAATGAAACTGATTCAACTCCAACTCCTGTCAGCAGGCACTAAATTTGAAACAATATATTACTCCCTAGAGATGGAGGCAAGGATGGGTACATATTCACTGCTAAGGTTCAAAGAGTTTACTAATTTGTTAATCAACATGGGACTGCTGTTCATGTCACAGAGAACCACAGAATTGTTTGATTTTTACTGCCTAAGATTATTTCATTTAAACATTGTCAGAATTCTGACATTTTTCTTACTATTACAAATTCTTCTAAATGTCTGTGAAAGGCATCAATTCAGGCTGAGTGAGAGTTACCATATGAGTAATACTGAAAGAGTAAATGGTAGTTACAACACAGTTTATCTGTGAGTGCCTGCCAAAAGGGATTATGACTTTTCCCATAACCCTGCATGTGAGGACACTGTAGATACCAACCAAATTATTCATATGAAATACAAAGATAGATAAGAACATTATTGTTATTAATATATGTGGTTAGATACAGAACAAGCTAGTTATTCCTTATGCACTTCCCCTGCTGGTATCATCTCTCATGAGTGTGGGCAAAATTTAGTGAAATATAAAATATTGAATGCAATAAAATTGAAAGTTGTTTCCTTAGTCACATGAATTTCTTTTATTGAAGAAAAGCAAGGTAAATCACTTTGTTCCATTTGGTACACTGTGAAGTAATATTGGGCCCATAAAACACAGCAAATATACACACATCATATACATAAATCTCATAACTAAGACATTCAACAAGACAGATGAAGTTTCATAGAAATCAAAAAAGAAAAATCAGTAACTTATTTCAATTGTTTGACTGACCAAATACAACTATTTGATGAAGATAATTTTGTTTGTTGATTTGATTAACAAAAACCAAACCTTTCCTGATGTATGAACAACACCATGTCATAAGACAAATTTAAAGGGCTATGAGACATAACATGAGAGGGGAAAAAATATTTCTGCTGCACCAAATGATGTTTTTTATATATATATTTATTTAAATTAACCAAGAAAACAAACAAACAAACAAAAAATAACTGATTACCTGAACTGGCTATAACTGGTAGACAAATATAATGGATGACAAGATATTGCTTTTTGTCTAAGGGGTCACAAGTCAAAAGGTTTAGGAACCACTGCAGTGAATTAATTTAGAGTTAGAAAAGAAACAACCAAATATAAAAACACACACCAGAACACACACTACTGGTGCTGTGTGTAGCATTCTGTTATTGAACCCATATTTGCACCACTTTGAATATACAGCATAAAAAGTATGACGATATGGAAGATATTACAGTTAATTTGACACTGATGTTCTGTTGTTTAAAATGCTACACACCACACTCTTTAACACCTTCTCTTCTCTCTGTGAACTCTTCCCCTATCCTCTTATTCATCGTCACCTGATGTCTCTTCCACTTATAAAACCACCACCACAGCGAAAATATGTAGAGCGCAAAGAATGCTGGGAAATCATAGAGGAAGACAATGACAAAAAATCCAGCAACTAAAAGGGCACATATTAGAAGTCTGGTGATATGACTGAGCATGTATAATATACTCCACCATATGAGACCATCAGACTCTCTTAATTTCTCCCTAGGGGAGGAACTTGGATGTTTGTGAGATGGTTGGGCTGATCGATTTAAATTCTCCTTGAGGGTGACTGCACAGTCTTCTATTTGTCTACCTTTCTCCTGACGGGTGACTGATCTTTCTTTTATTTGAGGGTAGTTTTCCTGATCCTTCAGAGAGCTGAGAGTTTGGGCTGTTTCAGTCAATGACTGCCTACTCAGAGCAGCTAAAGTGGCAGTGAGATCTTGACTGAGATGAGCACTTGAATTCAAATCTGTCTTTAATTCGGAGAGAAAGTGAGTTTGCTCTATTGTGATTCTTTCTGTTGGGGAGTATGCATTGCCATCATTCACTGTGGTTCTCTCTAAGCCTTGACAGAGACTTAAATTTGGATCTGTTGGCAATTCTGTCAAGGAAAATACACCTGAATCAAAATCATCACTGAAGTCTTTCTCAAAAGGAGAATGGCAATCATGTCTAATATCAGGTTTATCTGCCAGCCTGCCCCCCAGTCCATCAACAATATCTGTGTCTCTTCTAGAGGCCTGCACTTTCTGCCCAAACACCTCTTCCCAAATCCCCCTCACCAAATTTTCTACAAATCTTTCTATGAACATCTCCTCGAGTCTCGACTCTATCACTTCAAGTGCTCCAGTATTTTCTGCTGTAATAGGTTCCTTTGTTCCCTCTGACGATTTTTTACATTCAACACGTGGAGAGCTCTCAACTTCTGCTGACAACTCTTGTTCTTTCAATTCGGCTGGTGCGTTCTTGCTCTCCCCCTGAGGGTCCTCCACATTACCCATCAACTCCCCCATTGCTTCTATTTTCAGCTCTCCAATACTTACTCTCTCATCTTTGTCTCTCTGACTCATATCCTCCTCTATTCTTTCTATTGTCTCAGGTTGGTGTTGAAGTTCTGTTGAAGTGTCTTTCTTTGCAATGTTCTCTTTTACCGTAACTACTTCTGGGTTTATTTCAATGCCTACATTCTCTGTCTGACCCTTCATAATGTCCTGTGATGATATCCATCTCAGCTCTACCACCTCTGCAGGGTCTGGGTTGCATTTATCAGTTAGAAAAGGTCTGAATGTATCACATTCACTTTGGAAGACATTTATCCTTTCCCTTGATTCCACAGTGTGTGTGTTCTGTGATGATGGGTTTATTTCCTGTTCGTCCACAATCGCTTGAGTACAATTCAAACTGTTTCTGTCTTCTGTCTGATTTGAGACTAATGCATGCTCACCTGTGTCAGATCTCAGTCCACTCTCCTCTAACTGTGTCAGTATTGAGTCTTCCTCCTCTTTCTGAACATATAATTCTTCCCCTGCTTGGATTGGCTGTGACTGTTTATTATGTACCTCTGAAATTATTGCTGTGTTCCCCCTCTGACAGACTGATGGATTCAGTTGTAAAGCTTTGTCATCCTGTTGCCATGCTCCCTCATCTAATACATAGATCATTTCAGCTTCTGCACCAATTAGTCTCTTTGCTTCTTTTCTTTTTGTACAACAGGAAGTTTCCACCTTTGTCTGTCTGAGTCCTTCCAAGTCTTTGTCATTTGATGTCATATCTTTGTTTTCTGATTCATCCAATTTCAATTCACTTTCCATTACTAGGCTTGGTCTGAGATTTTCCTCACATGTTTGGTTTGGATTGAATTCATGTGCATGTGACTGTGCAGGTCTTATTTCATTTTCATCGCTCCCTTTCTCCTGTAATGGATTTTCACTCTTTTGGTTCAGCCTGAATTCCTCACATTGCTTTTCATCTGCATACCTCTGAGAGATTTCACACTCCTCTGTTTTATGTGGCCGAAATATCTCCTCTTCTGTAGATATTTTATTTTCTATACAATTCGTCATGATCCTTTTCTCTGCTCTTTGTGTGGATGTGGAAAAGACAAACCTTTCCCCATCCTTTGTCCCCTGTCTGATTGTCTCCCTAAATGCCAGCATGTCATCCCTCGCATTGTGTGCAGTACCTGTAACCTCCCCTTCCCCGCTGGAAGAAAGCCCCTCATCCAGCCTTGCTCCCTGTGAGATCCTATCAACGGTGCTGGCATTCTGAGACCCTGGCATTGCTGTCATGTCTGTTGTCTTCGACTCCCCTGAGCTTGTTACTAAGTCAGCTGTGTGCGGTGTGAAGGGCTCATCTCTTCCTATTCCTTCTGCTTCTTCCATTATTCCTTCCCTTTCTCGCTCCAAGACTGCATGCTCGTGACACTCAGCTGAACTGTCAACAGAGCCCTCGGACACAGGCGTTGCCCCCTTGAGGCTAAATTCCTCCAAAGTGTCTGTTACAGAGTTTGTCTGTGACCTTTGGGATGCAACTTGTGTCGCTGTGCTGTCATCTGTTGGACTGCTGACACATGCCTCTGCTGGCTGGTGGTCTTTGGCGTTCAAGGCAACATTAGCCAACAATGTTTCGTGTTTGTCTGACAGCAGCTGACACGTATGTAAGGTGGTGGGTGTATCCGTGCCCACCTGAAATTCCTGAAACTCTTGACTGCTCAGTGCACATTGGGTTTGGGGGTCCATATGATTTGAGGGAGACACTGACGCTGCTGTCTGCAGCCATTCTGACTCTGGAACACCAGAATGGTCTTTACAGCTTGGCACATTAAGAAATTCCTGCCATACGTCACACACTGAGGTTTCTGTATCAGTGGTATCATCTGTGCCATTAAGAAAGGTCTCCCATATATCATTACCAGAAGGTGCATTTTCTATTTTTCCCTCTGACGTTTTTGATGAGGTCATTTTAGCATTTCCTGGCCAGATGTCATCCATATCAGCAGCCCTCCACTGCTGCAGTTTATCATTGTTCCAGTCTAGTGTGAGCAGAGGAATCTGATGGTAGGTGAGGACCTGTGGACTCTCGCTGGGTTGTTTCTTTTGACGATTATAAAGAAAGCTGGCAGAGTCACCCAGTGGAGCTGCAGCTGGGATAGGCTGAGAAACTTGGCCATTGGCTGAGTCATGTGGATAAGCCTTTGGTATTTGTTGTCCTCTCTGGGAGAGGTAGTCCTTCACACCTGCCAAACGTGTTGCTCTGTGCCGGCTTTTTACGCTATCCACCTGTCAGAAAGGCCAAAGGTCAAGCCAAGTGTTTATACTTGAACTATTTGAACTGTAACCAGAGGCTACCAGCACAATGTTTTTCTAGTCTTTAAGGTCATCTGGTGCCTTAAAGGTGCTATATGTACATTTTTGCTATCACCACATAGTCAGACTTAGTATTAACAGCTGTTTACTTAACAAGAACTTCGACCATAGTTGCATTTACAAGACAACAAATTAGATTATGCCCTCTGGGCAGTACTGCTTGTCCGTCTTCCAATGTTGGACTGAGAGCAGACCGGATGCTACAGTGACCCAAGTAGTATTGAGACAGGATGGGCTGGGGCTAAGTGGTTAGCATTCTAGCAAACACAGCTGGAGACTGCTCTTGGCATGTAAAGGAATGAAGTTTTATGCTGAACTCGCAATGTTTCTTCTAGACTGTTAAGTAAACAGCTGTTAAATGCTAATGCTGGATGTTTGGTGATAGCAAAAACTTACATATTGCACCTTTAATCCTAATACTGGCTTGATGACAAAAAAATTGTGTAATGGCCCATTCAATGAGTATTTTTGATATGTAACATTACTGTGATGATGCATTGAACTGCGGCACTGCTGCAACCTCAGCACATACACCAATGTGTGTTTACATAATCAACTTTACTGAAGGTTTATAAGCAGGATGCATTTATTATTAAGAGTTTGCACGAGTGATTTCAGACATGCTCTCAAGTGTCAGGTTAGCTGACGTACCACATCCCTCTGGGAGCACTATGCAGTATGACATGCATCTCTGGCGCAGTTGCCACTCATTCCTTTGAAAGAGCACACTTACTTTTCACTATCCGGAGACAAATAAGAGCAGTGTTTGCGTGGTAGACAACATCTGACGAGTACTGATCGTGTTATTTTGTGCCAGGCAGTGTTCACTTCTGAGGAATGTTGACAGCAAGAAGAGTCTGTGACACCAAAAGATAATAAATGAACCTCACCAAAGGTTTGTGTTCTTCATGGTATAATAACGATTGTATCTCTGCGCTGTCCATTGTCTTTCTCTCAGCCTCCTCTGCTTTATGAGTGGCCTGTACCTCTGCAGAATAAATGACAAACTCAAAGGTCAGAGTTTACCTCCACACTTATACAAACAATATGCATGTGCACATATTGAATATACACACCTGCAGAAACTGTTGCTGTGTTAATGATTCTCTTGGTCTTTTCCTCTGCACTTCCCCTCCTGTAGTTTAAAATAACATAGCAACAACATTACATAGGCTGACATATAACAACACGCAACTATTATATTACAGTGTGTCTCAGTATTTATTTATCAGCTTCATATATTCTGTCTTTTTTCGTGATTGGTTGTATTAATGTAAGATCCCCAGGCTTGTAATTGTTTAACTTGTCCATTTTCCATATATCTATAGTAAATCTCATCTTTATAACCAAAGTTCACCTAGTCTGTGTATTTTATCAAAGTGACATCCTCAATACCTTTTTATACTGTTGTTTTTCTTCATCTCTCCTGTACAATATCTGCATCACTACTGGCTCTATGATTCACATAGATGTACCCAAAATAGGTTTTGTGCTTGTTTCAGTGCAGTCAGCATGTGCTTGTGTACAGCCACTGAAATATGTAAAGCAGAAAAAAGGACTGTGTGGACTGGTCAAAGTGGATAAAGTAGGCATATCTGTCTCTCCTTGCCACACTGAGACGTCATGGAAACCTGGAGAGACACCTGACCTTAAATGGGCAATATGTGCTACAGTCCAAACATCCATTACTGAAAAGTTACATAACAGCTTACTGTAAACACACCAAGGCCCCAGCCAGGAAGCAATATTAACTTGTGCTTCCACCTAATGAGAAGAATAGTGATAGTTTAAAGAGAGACTCACATCATGTTAAATTTCAAATTTACAGCAAATGATTAATTTGTTCCCGTTTCTGGTTGATTTCTGCCACTTTATATTATTGCTTTACTGTATGTAAAGTGTGCCCAGATTCATCTATTACTGTGTTATGACATCTATTGTTTATGTATGAGGTGGACGTGACTTCCTTCAGCAGTGGCATGTTTAAAAAAAGATGCAGCATCAGATTCTCTCACCTGTTAGCTTTGAGACAGCTCCTCTTGCTCTTGTAGCTGGTGCTCTCTTCTAGCACTTGAGGCCCAAGCTCTTTCACTTGTCCTTTCTGGTGGCAGAACAGCACATAGTTCATTTCTTTGTTGTTAGCCCAGAAAGTGCCCACTGCTGTTTCATAACGCAGGCAAAAATCCACCCTGGTCCCCTCTCTCTCAAAGGGTGGAATCAGAGTATACTTGAAAGTAAACCTGTCTGTTTTCCTGTCACTGGATCCGGGCACATACTCCGCCAACAGGTCAAAGTAGCTGTTCCAACAATCCAGGGAGATGCGGGCGTAAACAGACTTACTGAAGCAGAGGTTGACCACCCTGATGATGCCGCGGAGTGTGGTGGTTCCTGGGAGAAGCTCGATGCTCTCCAGCTCAATCATCTGCACCTGTAGCCTCTGGTCGAGCTCCTCTGGGGATGAAGGGACTGTAAACAGACAGGACAGGTAGAATTCCTCTAGAGAATGGGCTGCCTCCCCCTCAGGAGCCTGGCTTACCTCTGGCTCTGTCACTTCAACATTGTCAAACTCCTTAACTGACACCAGGTTGAGGCCAAACGCATCAGCGAATGACACCTTCCTGCGAACGACCGGTGGGGGCTCTGGTTCTGAGTCCTCATCTGTTTCCTCGTCTGTGGTGGAGCTCATGGGAGACGAGGCCTCCATTCCTCCCTCTTCCTGTTCCATGCTTTTTTCCCGCTCCTCCTCCTCCATCATCATCCCATCCTCTTCCAAGGGCTGGATATACAGAGCCTCCATAATGTGCGATGGTTTGAGAGACAGCTGTCTGCCTGTCCTGCTGTCTGTCTGGCTTGGAGGGTGGCACAGACCCGAGTGCCCCTAGCCTGGCTGCAGCGATACTGTAGAGGGGAGAGCAGGGAGAGGACGTGACTTGACAGATGGAGTTCGGTTACAGCTGAACATCGTGAGTCTGAGCCAGGCCTATTAATAGGACACATATAACTAGACCGTGGCAGGCCAGTTATCCTCTATCTCACAATATGTTTTCTAGTTACAAGATAAATATATGAAAACATAGCTTCAACAAGGCACTGTAAAGTAAAAGTAATGTACAAAAGGGTCCATGTTTGAAGTATACTGCCAAATTGTATATATTTTGCTACTTCAAATGTAAAAATATTCCAAAATCCAAACTAACAATCTACATTTCAACTTTACTATGTGTGTGTCTGGGCAATGAATTTTGATCTAAGCGTAATTGTACAAGGTACTGTGTCTTCTGATCTGCACAGTGGCCCAGTTTGTCCAGAATCTGCACAGGTCATTTATATATCTATACACACAAATCCTGTAAAAGTTAATATACAGCTGGACTGCTCTAAGCTTGATGGAGACAACATCTTTCAGAAATATCACTTTATAGCACTGCTGAACATCATTTTTTATTTGCTTTTACTGCACATTGAGTAAAATACAGCAGCTATTCCAATATAGACATAAAGGATTTTGGTCATCTACTGAAAAATGTCCTCTATTCATTAATAATAGCCTACATGAAATCACAGAGTTAAATATTTTACTTGTTTCTCTGTCAACTCAAGTAGCCTATACCCTGTGCTTTAGAAAAAACATAAACATGTTGTGTAATAGATTAAATTTGGCTGTGCACACATATAGTATGAGAGCAGCTGTCAGATGTTGAGTATTTTGTTTAGGAAGGACTACAGCTCAAGCACGTGTTGTTGGCAAAAGACAGTGTCATCCTATCTGCTGCAGGGGAGCTGATGCTGATCACTGACCTCCACATGGAGAGTGCAAGAAAAGAGAATTTCCCCCATCAAGTTCAATAATGTATCAAATTATTGTGTGTTGGCGTTTTGGTATGAGTATCTATGGATCCTCTCGTATCATTGACTCTAGTGACAGCCTCCATTTTTTAGGTTCACTGCATCTTGGAACAGAAGACTGAACATTATTGTGTTCTTCTTAGCAGACTGGAATCTCTGTTAGAGTGTGTGTGTGCACACCAGCGTTTCAGATAGGAAGTTTAACTCGACTAATCCTTCGTATGCAGTGTAACTATACCCTCAAAATCCAGTATATCTTGTAAATAGACTTTAGTGCTGGTTATACAATCCTTCACAGGTAGGTGAGTGGGTTTTTGTCCTCAAAGGACCTTTTTTTCCATTTGGAGGCTGAAGAGGTTCTCTTTTGTCTTTTAATTGCAGCTTTGTCTTTAAATTGTGAAACAATTCCTCATTTGCAATTTCTGTATAGGAACCAGTGTCAAATACAATTGATAATGTAATAATGTTAGAATTAATCTGAAAGGGACTTGGCAGCTACTGTTCACACAAAATATGTTTTAGTTATTCCCATTTAAGGTTTACTTTATTCACATTTAGAAAGGAAGTGGACAAAATATCAAGAACAACTCACACAACAAACTGTTCATGAAACAAAGAAACAAACGAAAAAGACTATGATTCAAATCAACACCTTTTTAGTAGGCTTAACAAAAATGTTTGCTTGTTATTTTGTCAACCTCTTGAATTCATCAAGACAACTTGTATGTCTATTGTGTATCAGTAGATGGCACTATATGATCAGGGTAAAACACATTAGAATTGCCCACATTTCAGCAGTGAATTTGCATTTTCAGCTTGCACTTTTGTGTGATAATGAGTTCCAAGTTTGAGACACTGTCAGAGAAAAATCACTGAGTGTAGAGGGGAAGGGAGAATAAGAAAACTTCTTAAGTGTTATTTACAGTCCTTTGTCTTAACGGTTTCCTCGCACAGACTGTAAAACCAGTGTTGATCAGTAGGTGGCAGCAAACGACCACAATTCCTCTTATACCTGTTTTCCCTTCTCATCATTTCCCAGATGCTGTTTCCTCCTGCTTTGATGGAATTTTTAATAGCAATTACGATTTGTAGCACAAAAACACAAACATCAAGAAGACTAACTACACTGGACACGAGGTAATGTGAAAACCTGCTCTTCCCATATTTTCAAATAGACGAATGTTTTTTTTTCTTCCATAACATCAAATAGAAAATTGACAATTTTTCTTCAGAACGGGGCCAATTTTTAATACATTCTGGAAATAAAGTAATAGGTCAGGATATCCAGCCTGTGCATCAATGTGGGGAAATAGATTTACAAGCATTACTGTAGAAGGATTAGCCCATAATATTTACAATTATAACTAATCAGGAGAAGTCGAGTATTTTATGCTTTTAGTGACTCTAAAATATTTGGCCTTATTAACGGATTTTAAATTCTTACTGGCACATGGAGTAATACACACCGGCTGCATGCTGTGTTTCTTTAATTTAAAGAATCAACTGTAAGCCTCTTACTCATGCATAAATCACATTTCTTCCAAGTAAGTCATTAATAATATAAATACACATAAAATATAGCATGAAATGTTGGCAATAGAGAGAATGAGACAAGATACACTTCTCGCGTTTCTTTCATTTTTAAAAAACTCGCCCCCCCACCCACCCTGTCTTTTCTTCAGCTGATAATAATCTGGTCATTCATTTCTTGACCGTGAACGTTTCAGAGGTTTGGAGGAAAAAGAAGAAAAGACGAGACAGAAGAAAGCAAATCATTTTAACTACTGCTCAGTGTACGACTGGCTTCGGATCTGCTATTAAATGAATAAATAGACTAAATTACCTTGTGTGAGGTTATGACAGAATGGGTAAGAAAAATTCATCCAGTCAAACACTGCATCTTGTTTTTTCTTCTTCTTCTAATAAAGTCTTTATTTAGCAGTGATTTCCTTTGGAGAAATTTTGAATAACTTATAGTGTAGACTTTAACGTGTTTACATTCAAATACGTAATTGCGCACTTTAATACCATTAATTATAATAATATAGAGTGAGATATTTACAATCATGGGTTACCCATCATTTTTTCACACACCTCTAGGCAGCTGTAAAAACCTATATTTTTCTCTGCAAACATATACATAAATGAGATGCATGTGAAATGTATCTAAAAATTTGGGCTAATTTAAATTGTCACCAAAAATACCATCGCTTATGTTGAACGTATAGTTTACATTCTGACTTAGAGGAAGCTGAAGCCAAAGTCTGGTTTGTTTCCAGATGATGATGTGTACAGTTACACAAATTTGATCTTAATTTAGCATCGATGTAGGCGAATTCCTCTGCTTTAATTTCTACAACAATAAAATATTTTCTTTATGCACGGTTACGAAAGTCTCCTACACAAAAAACACAACTTCCTATAGGGATATCTCATATAAGAATACTGAAAGGGAATAAACAACATTTGATGTCGGTCGCTGTGTGGTCGCTATGGAGTTGGGTACCAAAGAAAAAGTTCTTGTTGAAATATTACAGGCACATTATGGGAATATATAGAGATTTTTCTCATATAGTTCCCACTTGCGGATGGTTTTGCAATAAAGCGACTTCTTAGCGGCTTCGGTCATTTGAACCCAAGTTTGTCGGATGCAGCAACGGGCGCATTTATCTTTTGGACGGACCGACCGTCCCGTTACTGGAGGGCTACCGGTTCAATCCCCGACAATAGCAACGTATGACCATCTTCGAAGCGTCTTTGCAGGAGACGCGAGGCATTCCGGTGCGAGCGGCCGCGAATGGATTAATGCTTAACCGTGAGACGTTTGAAAAAGGGGAAACAAACTTTTAAAAATACTTTTTGTTTACATAGCAGGTGGCCTGACGTCACACGGGGTCGCAGTACGCCCAAAAATAACAACACACCTTCCGCGCACAAGCAAGTGCCTCCCCTGGGGGGTTTCTAGTCCCAAATATACTTGCTTGCTGGGATACAGCTTGATGTGTGTTTGAATCGTAACGAAAAAAACAAGCCGCTTCTTCCTCGCATTGCGCGTCATTCAAACAGGACTAAGTGTACTGCTTTTCCCTCTGTTGCATTAGTAATAACAGCGGCGTTGACGGGAGACAGCAGGAGAGAGAGTGTGTGTGTGTCTCCGACAGCGGTGCCCAGCGGAGGAATATTTGAGCTTTTTATTTACTCTGCAGCTTGTTGTTCATTTTCTCTGCGTTATGGTGAACTTGGACAGTCACGTGTGAAGATCTCTGCAAGTATAGAGGACGGCGACTTCTCACCTGGTGTGTCCCTTTGACTTTACCGTGAGGGAAATAAACCTGCCATTTTTTGTGGTAAGTTTTTCAGCCCAAGAGCTTATTTCTCTCCGCACTCTTTGACTTTACTTCTCTGTCCACTGCACTTGAATTAGGAAGTGGACCGCCGGCCACAAGTTTTGTCCTGTGTTATCTAGCAATCTGACTTGCAACATTATTATTTAAACGTTGTGTGTGGACTTAATGTGCTTTTTAAATGACCGAGCAGCTGTTAACATATTTCACCTAGCTTAGTGTTCGGCTTTTTCATGTCAGGACCCTCAGACAGCACTGTCCAGGCTTTGCCTGCTCTGGACGCTGAACACTGACTTTTGAAAAGCCGACTTCTTGTTTCCTATCAGCATATTGTAACCTTAAATGCAATTTAAAAATGCAGCTTGCAAATTGTAACCCATAAACCATTATATATTATTTAACACCAGGTGCTAAATGATGTATCTGAAAACTAATATTTAAAGCGTATTCTGTTCAGAAATCTGCTAAATCAGATCATATTTATTGATAATTGCCATGTATGATTTTTTAAATTTGATCTCTACGCGCCTTTAACAACATAAAATGTCACGTCACATTATATGTGTATCAATTGAAAGCTATTTTACAACCCATTTAAGTGTTTGCTGTAATTTATTGGGTATTGTTATTTTGCAGTATTGACTTAAAACAGAAGCTAACAGTGAATTAATTATATGTAATGCAACTCCTTGTTGGTATATCTATACATAGCTATTAAATGCCATCTTAATTTTGGTATTTATCAAACAGGCAAGAATTACTGCAGTTTATTAAAATTCCTTTAGTGTTGTAGTCGTGATATTATCCCCTTTGACACACAGGGGTTGAATATACTTTTTCTTTTAATGCTCATGTTTTTAGATAACATTGTCTCAGTTTCTGAAGCTCAAGCTTACACACCAAAAAAATAAAATGCATTTAGATTTTAAAGTGTAGGCTGTAGTTGATAATTATAAATTATCTATGCTTTATCTGCAGGATCATATGTGCATTATCAGTATCTATGATTATTAGCAGTCAACACCTTACCGTGCTTGCTTGCTCCATTTTTATATCCCATCTTTTTTCGTTGTCCAGAAACAAACAGAGTTGCTGGCAGCATATCGGTTTTCATGATGATTAACCTAAAAGTCTGCCTAATTAAGCTTCACACTAAAAGCTCATAAAAGCCTCTGCTGAGTTCCTCTGTTTCACTCTCTGTGTCTTGCCACTGTTCTCTTGCAATCACTGTGGCCCAAAAATCAATAGATGTAACGTTTTTTTTATTTTTTGCAAAGAAAGGCTAACAAGGTAGTGAGAGCTGCTGAACTCTTCGGGCCTGTCCTCTGATCAGCTTTCACCCCTGGATTAGCTGGATCGACCCTCCTTGTTGAAGCCGCAGGGTGCACAGGTGTTCCCTCCTCAGTTATGCAGGTGTGGGCCAGTTCCCCCCTCACTCAGGAGCTCTCACTCTTCAAAGGCCAGGTGGCAATAAATGCCCCTAGTGAAATATGTCAGCGACAGTGCACAATCAGCCCCTTTGTTGAAGTGCCCCAGTAATCATTTCTTAAAAGCATGTTTAAAACAGTCAGGTGCTCTCTTGTTTACTTGTTGTCAGGGCGGTGTGTGCGGTAAGAAAGGTCACTTAGATTTTGTAAAACAGGATGCATTTTTTTCTCTCCCAAGGCAGCGAGAGAGATTGAGAGAGTCTTGCCATTAGTCTCCCTCCAAGACTGGCCGTTGTTGGGAAGCAGTGCACTTATTACCCCGACTCTTCCCACTCTGCGTCCATTTTTTGATTGCTGCATTTATCATCGGGCGGTCGTGCTCTACATTATGGTAATAGGAAAATGAATGTCCTCCACAGGATTAATGTGTATACCCTGTCATACGTTTCAATCATTTATCAAAATTAAGATTCAGCTTTCAGCTCAATGAGCACTGGTTGATGCATGATTTTATCTGAGATGTGGAAATTGTTGCTTCCAGCAGAGCTGAAGTAGGAAATGCTTTGTGTTGGTAATTCTCAGAGGCCTATGAAAACTTCTGTGTGCATTTGCTGTGAATGCAGAAACTGCTCGAACTGACTCGAGTGCAGTTTAAGAAAAAATCCAGAAAGTGGATTTTAAGGGGAGATCACATCAATTCTGTTTTTTTTTTTAGTCATACTACTTCTAAGGCAATGAAACACTTGCTCACTTTTGGATTAGCTTTTGAATTGCACCACCACCCATCCCCCAACACCTCTGTAATGAAACAGACTGCTCGCTCAATCCTTGAGGTGTTGCTGCATTTGGAGGTGGGGGGAAAAGTGGGTAAGAAAAATCGGGGGAGTGATAGACCAGCATCACTTTTCTAAACATCTCACTGAGCCCGTCCACATATCCTACACAGTGTGTTTTCATACACCTAACTTGGCCCTGTTACTAAGTTTAAGGCAATTAGATGGCAAATGTTCAGGTTTTATCCCTGTTAACTTCATAGAAATGTTTCCATGACAACCTCCATGCAAGTTAAAGCAACCAGAAGTGATCAAGTCCTTTTTTTCTCTCTCTCTCTCTCCTCCCCTCCTCTCTCCCCCGCCCCCCCTCCCACTCCAGTTCCCTCCCCCAAGTAAGAATGGAATTTGTGTTGACAGTTTTGGCCTTTAATGGCACTTTTGTGCCGCGCAAAAGTATTTGTTTACCAGGATCATATGCTGCAAGCTGTCAGCCTCGGAAAGATTGACTTCTCGAGATAAAAGAGTGTATTACATGCTTAAGAGGCCACCCTTTTGCACTGTAATTATCCACATCACAGTAATGATGTTTTGTGTGCCCCAGTTACTAAGAGTCTTGAGAGAGCTCAGACTTTTTTAGTTACGCTCTGGGTCACTTCTTAAGCCCGACTCGACACCGTTGTCAGCGAGAAACGTTGTGACTGTTTGGCTGGAGAAAGCTGTGCAGGGTGGGGTCAGGGGATGAGGATTAGAAAGGAGATTGCAGGCTGCCCACACAAGGGCGAGTTAAGACCTATCTGAGGAAAGAGTCAAGTCAGTCACTTACTTTTTCTCACACTGGCCGTTTGTTTCATGTCAGTTCTTGGCCAACATGTAGAAATTGTTTGTGTTCATCATTATGGGTTTCATGTTTGTTTGGCCAAGTTAAAAAAAGACAACTTGGTTATATGTTTACCTCGACCAAAACAATTAAGTGTCAAAATATCCTGCAAAGATTGTTTTGCAAATATTATATTTTACGTCATCATACCTCCCTCTGGTGATTCTAAAGCCGCAAACAAATGACCCAACTCTCACAACTCTGGTTGGTGTGTGTAACCTCACAGTGTGTGTGTGTGAGGGATGCTCATACAAAGTTATAAAACAAACTTTTGGTTTGTGTACTCAATATTTCTATTAAGCCATGTAAAATAATTCATGCCTTTTCGTAAGGTTTACAGTTCACCTCTTGGCACTGTAGTCTTGACCGTGACCTTGTGCTTAATAGTCTCCCGTTGAGCTGACACTGCCATAAGCTTTGCCTGTAACACTATATGACCTATCAGTCTGTTTATCCAAATAAACCACGTACTCATTTGAATCATAGCGCACCAACAGCAGCCACAGACCTTGCATCTTTTTCTTTATTTTTATTACTTTATGCCTTCAGATTTTTTTTCTCCCTCTTCCTCACTGAGTTAACAATTGCATGTTTACTCGCTGGCCAGTGTGGTGTGAAGGCATGGCGGCTTTTATTCACGTCACGGTCAGATGGACAAGTGTCCTGGTGTGAAAAAATGTGTCGGTTTTGGGGGGTCTTGCCCTGAATTAAAGATAGAGGGTCACTCGTGGTAAAAGGCAAGGTCACTGTTGCTCAGACTGCATCCAGCCATCAGCCTTCATTCGTAAACAGTCAACCTCATGTGAGACAGCGCTGAGGCTAACAGTGGTAACCAGCTCAACCAGTATTTAGAGGGCCTTTTTATTAAGACATCTCTTGCATCTTTTAGTAAGACAGCATTGTTTGACTATTAGTGGTGAGAAAGATATGTTGTACTTGAAAATACAAGTGAAGAAAAAGGCTCTCAACAGACAACCAAAGGGTAACGATGTAGAAAAATGATTAGTTTTTAATGTACACGTGGACACATGGCTGAGCGTCAGTGATAGACTGTCAATTGATGAGTTGTTTCCTGGTTCAAAACACAAACAGTTAACTGTGGTTCATATCTCCAAGGACCTTTCCTCTTTAACCAGAGAGAGACAGAGAGAAAAGGAAAAAAATGTTTATTTCAAACATGTTGTGGGAGGAAAAAAAACATGGGAGGGGGGCAGTGACAGTAACAGTTTTTGACAGGCACATTAGGCTGCAGAAAGAGCATCCAGCTCGGGGCTGAGGGCATATGGTGCTGCCTTCTGCCGGCGTAGCTCTAGACCAAGTTACAACACTCGCGCAGGGTCACGACTGTCTCAGGTTTGTTCCTTCTGTCTCACTCACCTAAATAAAAACAGGAAGAAAAAAATGGAAAATGGTTAGGGGTGGGGGGTTGGGGTGATAGTGGTGGCAGTGACGGTGGTGTTGTGTGGGCTTGTGCGAGCAGGGTGTGTTGTACAGTAGCTTTGTCTTTCAGTAAAGGACAAAAGGAATGTTTTCCAGTCAAACCCTTTGGGTCAGGACATTATTTGGTCTAAATGTGGAGGGGAGACATTTGACATTTTCAGAAATGCATCACTTTGTGTTTAGATTGTTTCACTGCCACACACACTCCACCACAGTGTTTGTGTCTGGCATGGAAATATACATTTGCATAAATCATAATAGCAGTTATGTAGTGACAAGCAAGTACAGTGTAAGGATTTTATCTTCTTTCACCATCTGAACACCTAACTCGTGATCTTTGATGGCAACCCCTAATCCTACTCTAAACAATGGCCATGTTTTCACCACACTGGCTCTGCTAGGTTTTCTCCTCTGTAATGTGGGAGAGGATGGACTTGGATAATGTGTAGGATGACGCAGGGCTCTGGTCTGAAGACAGCGGATCGGTGGGAGGGTAATTACAGGCTACTGTGCGGCTCTCTGGATTTTCCCTGGATCACAGCTATAGGCCTCGAAGCTCAGTCCTCCATGGCTACTCTCTGAGAACGGAATAAAATGGCCACAACATATGGACCCAGCAAAACAATGGTTTATTTTTATGATATTTGATGAGTGGTTTTTAATTTAGATTGTCACTTCTGGCAAGCAGCAGGGCAGATGGTGCAGTCTTGAGTGCTCATCAGAGCCTAAATACCTCCAGGCAGCTGTTGGTCATAAACTTTTTCTTTTCCTGCATGTTTTTTTTTTCTGTCTCTTTCTCTCTCCCTGCATTTTCTCTCTTTAACACAGCATGGGTCAAAAGGAGTCAAACCTGTTACAACACCTGTTTCTGCATATGCAAATCTGTTGTTTTGTCATTTCATTAGGCAAAGCAAAAAGACAAGGGTCCCTTGTGGTTGCAAATGCGACTGGCACTGGGCCCAGTTGGCATGCTACAAAGCAGAAAGATGCTTGAGGCGGGGTGAGGGGAGGGACGCCAAGTGTTTGTAGCAAAGCAGCTCAGCCATCGGATGCCTGCACATTACAGCTCAATCTGGATCCTAAAATTCAGAGTCAAAGTTGTCTTGGATTTGAGGAGGTGGTCTCTGTCTTAATCTTCTCTGTAAAGAGTATCTGTAAGCAAATGACAAAAGGACATGTAGTAGTAGCCAAAAACTGGCACACGTGTGTCTGGCACACGCCACACGTCTCCTTCCCCTCAGTGTCCCCCATCTCCTCACCCCTCCTCCCATCCTCATCCCTTCATCATCTGGCGCCCTCCTGCAGCGCACGCCTCTTAACCACATGTGCCAGTGCCGGGCGTGCTCTTGCTCCGGGGCTAATTGTTCACTGGTAAACTGCATGCTCGTTGGTGGGGGTCTCCCCTTCATCCCAGACACAGTGCTACAAAGCAGGGGATGATGGTGGTGATGATGGTGGTGGGTGGGTAGGTGGTGGTGGTGGGAGTACAGATCATGATCTCTCCGTGCAGTTTATTTTCCCCCGTATAAGTCTAAAAGATTGTCGGTTGTAATCCGGCCTGTGCGCTGAATGCAACAAATACACCATGAAATTAAAGGTTATTGCAGGAGGATAATGCAAAAGCTCTGTTTGAGATTACCAAAGCTGTTTCCAGACCTGGGGAAAATGAGAAGGGGAGAGACCGAATATGTTTTTCTTTCCTGTGTTTGACAGTCCAAGAATTTCCCTCTCCCTTTGATTATTTGATTTATTAGTCATTTTTTACAGATACTTCTTAATATCTCTGATTTGCTTCCAGCACAGTTGTATAAAAGGCATGGAGGACACTGCATTTAGACTCAGAAGGTGTTCGCTTAAAGTTGAAATTACATGTTGAATTTCTGCTCTGTTTGGTTTTCTTTTCTAGTTTTCCAGTATAACCACTAACCTGTGGTCGAATCCAGTTTAATCCATTGTAACTTGTTCTAATCTAGTGTCTTTTTATGAGTGCCTTCCCCAGCCTAGATTTAGGAGATAGATGGATGAATGGAAAGACCCTAAGACTAGTCCCTGTGCTAAGCTAATCTCATCTGATAACTGAGGCCTTCCTCCTCCTCCTCCTCCTCCTGCTCCTGTCTCTCCTTTCTTTTCTCCCCCTCTCTGTCTTCCTCCTCCCCTCTCTGCTGTGGCTTGGTGGGTCTGATTTGTAGTTCTGCTCCTCTCTCACCACACAGACGGCATTAAAGCCAGGCCCCACAAGCCCCCTCTGATATAGGAGAGTTCATTAGAGATGTGCCTTTGATGGGCAGCCTTTTCATGTGACTACCGGTTTTTCAAATACCTTGATGTAGAAGCTTAAGAAGGCATTGTGCAGTAAGCCCTCCTTTTGATGCGACTTATTTAGATCTGCATAGTAAATCAGGGGGGAGTAAATAACCAGCCAGCAGATGGAAGCAAGGAGATAAGGCAGCAGCGAACAATCGCATTTGTATTTTGTTATGATGTTGACAGCAGCTAAAATTCACTAATCTAGAGCCACTGATCTGCATTTCAAAGAAATCTCATTTAGCAGCGGGGAGGATAAAGTTCCTCTCATTGTGTCTATTTTATTGCATTCTTCACTAATTTATCTGCCCACAGATTTAACGTGCAGGGCTTGGTGGTAGGAGCCGGCGTCCACACGTTGCATAGGGGGTCTTAAATACTGTGAAAGCGGTTACGTCTAGACTGTGAGCTGAGGGTAATTACACGTCTGACCATGAATAGAATGAGTTTGAAGACTCATCTTTCTTCGGGCGGGCCTGAATTGCTCGACTAACACTGATAAGGAGCATTTGGTCCCTACAGAAATATTGCCAGTGACTTTCCATAATGCAGCCCCCCCTTTTCCAACATCAAGGATGGTATTTACTTTTAAGATAAAGTTATTGTGTACAGTAATCTGACTTGTTAGCATAATGTCCTCTTTGATCGCAGGACCCTCCTTTTTCTGCAGTGTGGAGGTATTTGTGGTCCGGGTCTTAAATAGTTTATCTTGACTTAGTGCGCGAGTGCTTTATGTAAATATCAGCCTATAGCATTATTAGGCCTTCATGAATACTTGAATGCATTTGCCATATTTATAAGTTGATAGAATTTACCAATGGTTTTATATTTTGCATAAAGGTATGTGTGGTATTTGTAAATCCCTACGAATTGGAGGTCATACAGACTAATAGCATTCCTAATGCTTTTCCAGTGAATAAAATATGACATCTGCACAGCCCAGAGGGGTTGTGATATTGAAGTCTACTCACCAGCAAATAATCTGAAGTTAAGGGACATTAATTTGAAATAATGTTTTATATCTAAATTATATTTTAAATCATTTGTTTTTTTACTTCAAGGTTACCACTTTTAGTCATCTCATGCAGTGAGGCCTTCTGCAAAACCTCATTACATATTTTAGACTTTTGTCTATTCTATTACTTACTATATATACTTGTGTTTCTCTGATGTTTGTGTATGCACACAATACAAATGAATCATGTGATTTTATAAGACCCTATTTGAGCCCAAACTTGTCAAACCTTTTCATGTCTGTTTTCCCAGCATACAGTTCATTGGTTGGTACCCCCCTCCCTCAAACCGTCTCACTCCAGTCTGAGTAAATGTTGCACTGCAATCTGTGCAACATTTTCCACAAACTCAAAACAGTGAAAAATTATAGCAGTTGGCATGTTTTGTTTTCAGCTGTGCTCTTTGAGCTGAGGGCTTTTTGTACAGTTCAGAGAGCACATTCCTTAGGATTCAGCAGTCGCTGGTTGCCTGTAGGGGTCATTGGAATTCTGGGAGAATAAAAGGGAGAAAAAAAAATCTCACAGAGGAACATCCAGGCCATTCTGTGCCCTTCATGCCCCCAGCAGTAGAAATTTGCCTCCACCACGCTCCCCTTTTTTCCCTCTAATACTCTAAATGTGATGTATGTGCAGTAAAAATGTCCAGGGCAGGCTGTAGCTGCATTTGTGGTATTGTACACTCTTGCTGTAGTGGTGTGATTAACACAAAAAATCATCAATACTAATGGTCTCTAAATTATATGGACGCTATAGGATGTGTACTTAGATGCAGACAGCTCGGTGGAGGTACATGAGAAATCAATTGTGTCAGGTTAACAGCGTGATTTACTTGGCGCTGAGAGCTTGAGCCTTCCAGGCACTGCACCTTTTTAACTTGAGAGGGTGAGGGAGTGTGGGAGGGTGGGGAGGGGCTGGGGCGTTGGGGAGGGGACTTTAGCTTGTACTGCACTGTACGTTGCCTGTTTGTGCATGCACTCACATAGACACACATGCACACACACTTTTCCGCTTCACAGCAAAATCCAGGTGCACTTTGTTGTTCCCAAGTTTATTGCTTTCACCTACAAGCCATACAGAAAATAGTTATGCAAGACACGGTCTAGCCCACACATGTCCACATCAGCCCTGAATGTGCCTGGGAAACATAAAAAAAGATCAGCATGTCATGAAATAGATTTGGACTAATGGTATACTTACTGTTTGTCTCATCTAGAGATAACTGACATCGCTGGACTCCTTCCATTCCTGTGACGGACAACAACAGCAAGTTCTCTCCCTTAGGGTAAGTCTATGAACATGGTTCCTTCGTGTCTGTCAAAGAACCTGTAACCTTGAGAAAGATTAAAGTAGCATTAGCAGTGTCTTCTCAAGGATCAGTGTTAAAATTAACAGTGACCTACAGTCTATTCTCAAGCTCATTCCTCTTTCAAAATAAAACTCTTATAAGAAATGTCTTTTTGGTTTGAATACAATGATAAACTAATTCAGTTTTTTCTTTTATTTTTATCAAGACACCCACTGTGTCTTTGGTTGTGGTATTACAGTATTGATAGCCCTACTGTGTTTGGGTGATTGTAGTAGCCAGTGGAGGTCAAGGGGCTCCATTCCCCCCAAATGTAACAAATCTTCATCTTGTCCACCTTGATAGAATTCCCCCTCCACTGGGCAACCTTTCAGTTGTGCCTGTTTGGTTTTCACACCCCAAGGATTTTCAATCTACTCCAGCTTAGAAGTTATGATATGCATTATGGCCGACAAATGTGGGCAAGCTTGGATAACAGGTTTTTTATTTATTTGGTTGATGTCTTGATTGAGATTTGTAGCAGAACAGAACAGGGTAAAGCGAACAGGGTTGTATATTTGCTTTAACCTGGTGTTGGTGTACCTTTTATATATTGTTCTGTGCTGGTTATACAGAAACTAGAGTAGGCAGACATGCAGCTTTTTCACTGTGCTGCTGTTACATCCAGTCCAAATGCCTATTTTTCCATTTTTCCTCTTAGGATGAAATATGCACCTGCACACTCTGCGCCCATAGAAAAAAGCAGACGACACACACTGTAAAGTCCAAAGTGGTAAGTGAAAGTCCTTGCACGCCTGGTGTTGTGTTTTCTCTCAGATTATTGTGTTGACTGTAATGAGCCACATCAGTGGCTGGATGGTTTAAATCTCATTCTTAAAGGAAAAGAAGGAGGCAGGAAGATGTTGCACATAATATAATGTGCTTTATTCGACAAAGCAACGTATTGGACATTATTTAGAGACATTATAATTAAAATACAATAGTTTAAAAGGTTGTTGGGTCAAAACAGCTCCCTTTTTAAAAGAGTGGTATGTGTGTGAATGTTTGAATGGAATGATTTGCTTACAGGTGTGTTTCATGTGCTTACTGGTCAATAATTAGTCATTACAATAACTTTATTTAGATTTTTGTTTTGGGTTTGAAGCCGAAAACTGCTAAAATTTTATTTAGATAATCTGCCCCCAACCTAAAGGAGAAAATCTGTCTATTTCACGACACTGTCGTCAAGCAGTGCCTTTGAGGTACAGATATGATTAAAGTGTGTGGGAAGGAGCAAAGATGCTGAGTGGCTTGGCTGTAGAACCAGGTCCACCTCCCCTAGAGTCCTATCTTTCCAGAGTGGGCCCAGATTTCCTTTTCCACCTAAAAGAGATTTAAATATTAGTTCTTAATTTGTCTAGTATTCAGTTAAATCTTCAAAGATGAACTCTTACTGCATATCTGCTGGCCTAAAAAAGTCCTTCTAATCATTACAAAAAAGTGTAATTGCCCCAACACTGCAAGCTGTACTTCCAGTGTAGGCATATATAAAAATCTACAGCAATTAAGTGTATCTTCTGCTTTAAAGGAGCCGCAGTTCGGACTGAACAGCCCTCTGCTCACATTTCCAGTTTGAAATTGATTTCTTGTCATAGATCAGAGACCTCTTGTCATTCCATTTCCAATCCTCAAATGGTTTCTCTGAGCCTGCTAACTGTCGTCCCTGTGAGTGGGCAAACAGGGGGAACCTCAACGGGTCTTTACCCTGGGCACTCAGAGCAGTCGAGGGGGTAGAGGCAGAAATCAAAGGGACTTGGATCATTCCCCATTGGCAGCCTCCATTGTCTAGCTGATTTGGGATTGGTGGAGAAGGTGAAAACTGCGGGGTGGGGATGTGGGGGTGGATGGAGATCAGGCAAAGCAACCTCCTTTTTTTCTAATCTTTATCCACCATTAACCCCAGTGCCCCAGTGTGTGGCTGAGATCAGGGCCATTGGTCAATCCCCCATTCACTGCCACCCAGAATATTTTAAAGTTAAGCCCCCTCGCTTAACAAAAAAAGTCTTACTCATCAAAGGTTTACTTTCCCTTCTCTCCCTCTCTTCCTTCCTTTCGCTCTCAGTCCCATGAATCTGCTGCCGTTCTTCATGCACCCTTCTCTCTATGGTCCACTGTTTTGTCTTCACACTTAGGCAAGGGGGAGGGAGAGAAGTTGGAAGTTTTGGAAGTTCCCCAAGTTTCCATATTTCAGTTTAATGAGGTTTGGTTTGGGGTCTGATAGTGTCGTGCTGTGAGCAAATTGGAGTAAAAGTGGATGGACCAATGATGTCCTGCCCTTTGCTGATCCCTCGGATTAAGACCTGTCCTGTTTTTTAAGTAGACTGTGGAATCATACTTACATTATTTCCGCTGCGGAAATATTTTTCACACCTGATATGTATATTCTCCATATGAAACCCATCACACCTCCAAACTAAAACCATAACCTGGCTGAATTCAGTCCAGATCTCCTGCTTCAAATGAACATTTCAAATTCTTTCTCTCTCTCTAGACTAGATCTTTTCTTAGCAGATGTCAGGTATTTGTCTTGCGTGACTCTGACGTGAAAGAGAGATGACTGAGGGACAGAATAGAAAAACAAGACAGTGTATGGAGATGCAGGGTGTAGACGGTGAGGAGTGAAGAGAAGAGATTGCATGAAGAGTGTTTGTCCAGAGTGCACAGTCGCTATGAGAATGGAGGTAGAAAGAGGGGAGGTGAGGAGGCTCAGAATGAGTATTGCCATCATTCCTTAAGGAGAATATAAAGAGGCTCAATGAGTCTATTGATCCTCATGGCTGTCTGTGCTGTTTCTCCGTCTTTCTATCTCTTTATCTCACTCTGTCTTTTATCCTGTTGTTTCTAAAATGCCTGAGCTTCATGCTATTTTCGAGAAGAATGTGTGATTTTGGAAATTCAGCTTACTTTGGGGCCCCTCCAGTGTTTTTGTATATGTCCACCTCATATTAGAGATGACTGATACCCCCAAAATGACTGATTGCAAATACTGTGTGCTGCAGCTTAATTTCTATAAACGAGAAAGGGGATCAAGTGTTTCGCGTATTATTCTTTCCCTGCAATTTAATTGGGAGAAATCTTGGGTGCAGAAGCCGGACTCCGTGGCATCTCTCCAAGAGCCTGAGATTATTGTGAAACCCAACTCGAGGCAGGCATGACATCAGAGCGGCCTGACATTAGTTTGAACTCCTTATTTCAGGTGGGAAGAATTATGAGTAGCTTCACTCGCAGGTGATCGTGTCCAATGAATCAGTCGCACACAGTCGCGCATTCTTCTCCCAAGGTCTGAATGCTGGTCATCTTGACAGATTGAACTGGTGTGTTATCAGCAAACTGTCATGCAGCCTAATTTCTCAGCCTGCACACATAGCCCTATGTTTACGTTAGCCCGTCACAGTCCAGTGTTTTATAGTGATATTGTCATGACAAACTAAATCTAACTGTTTTAACTTACTGGTGAGTTCTATTTATCTCAGGAATTGCCTATTTTGTTACAGTGTATAGAAATATCTTAAGTAGCCAACAAATCAGTGTTAAATTTTACTATCTGAGATGTTTTCAAAATGCCAACTTTATTTTAATATTGTCACATATTGCCTGCTGTTCATACAAATTAGTTTCTAGGAAACATATTAAGTTTTTTATCAACCTCAGAAGAAAATGTGACAATGGGATTTTGACTTCTTGTGGTGAAGTTTTACATTGTTTAACTAATCAGGTACAAAGAAGGTTTGTATAAATGTAAATGAGATTGTTTGTTCTTTTCCATGTCATGTGTATAAGGAGATTTTGTTTCACGTGTCATTTAAATGGAATGACGACAGCATTCAAATTATTCCACATGTAATATCTTACCTTCACAAGTGTGGCTAAACTACACTTTTTCATTACATATTTTTATTATGAAATTCCCACATTTTTATTATTTTTAAATTAACATTCTTCATAAGATGGTGCCTTCTTCTGCTGTAGCACACTCTTTCACTGTCTTTGGCTCTCTCTCTCTCTCTCTCTCTCTCTCTTTTTTTTCCCCCCAAGTAAAAGTTTCAAATCAAACCACACGGTCACAGCCACTGAAAAAGCTTTTACTCCAGAGGCAACAAGCCAAGTCCTTTGTTCATAATGATCATTTGATCGCGGCTTGAAAAGGGATACAGGCGGCTGCGAAACCCTACAAGAGCTTGGAATCTAACTTCCTCATCGCAAAACCACAAGCCCAGACAGTGCAACTGTTACTACCTGGTTGGAGGCGAAATGGGCAGAAAGCATCCGTGTGTGTGGAAAAACACACACACACTCACACAGCATGCTCGATTTGGGTCATAGAGCTGACAGACAGTGGAATGTGAATGTGTGTATGTTGACAAACTCCACTGCACTCTGAATGGGGTTTGTGATTACACCTCATCATGCGTGTTGCATCGGTCTTGTCCCCGGCCCCCGATCCTTCTCCCTCTCTCCCTCTCTCTCTGCCATTCTCTTCCCTTCCACCCCCTCTCTCTCCCCATTTCTCCCTCTCTCACCACAGTGCCTCTTGGGCAATCATGTGGTCACACTACCTGACTCCTTGCTGCTCAAGAGTGCAGTTGACAAAAACAGCCCGAGGCCCGTCATGTGGAAAAGATTCAGTCGGCACACAGCATACATTCTACCCCCCACCCTACAACTCCTCACTTTCTCCCACTAAGTAACTGAAGCACCGGGGTGTTTCCCTCTTCTGCTCACCTGTGAAGGGAAATGGCATGTCTTTCCTCCTGTCTGGGTGTGTGTGTGCATGTGAGTGAGTGGATATTTTTGTGTTTGCAACTTTGTGGCCACGGAGCGTGGATGCTGCTTTAAAACAACCGTGTGTGCACAAGTGCGTACGGGTGTTGTGTGTGTGCTTTTCGCCAGGCCCTCTCCCTCCCACAGTCTGAGAGGTGCAGGCAGTTTCTTTTTGTCAGTTGAGTTGCACTCCTCATGTCATGTAACATAAAGCTGGAGGTCAGTGAGAGCTCTCAGCTGTCAGTCAGCTTGGTGGTCCTGGCCTGTTGAGCTGCTCACCTGTGTTTATTGGACAAGACCTGCTCCACACTACTCAGGGAGAACACCATGTCTCCCATCCTTTTCTTTTTCCCATTTCTTTCACCCATGCTTTCTCTTTCACTTTGTTTTTGTCTTATTCTATCATTCCCTTTGTCTGTCTTCCTCACTCCTTCTCCCTGTCTCTCAACACAATATCGCCTTTACTTAGCTTTTCTCTTTTATTTTTCAAATCCACCACTACCTTTCCCCCCAGTTCTTCTCCCCACTGTCCTGTATAGTTTATTTTTTCTGGCTTTCTTCCCTGCTTCTCTTTTTCTACTATCCTTTTGTTTCCCTTCTCCCTCTTCTCCTGCTGTCCGTTTTTATTTTGTATTATTTTGGGACCTCTTTGTCAGCCCTTCGGTTTAAAGCCGTGCCGTCTCTTTGGCGGCGGTGTTCATCTCTTCTCTGCACCTGGCTGAGCACACGCACGAGCATGCACACACCGCAGCTAGACGGCTGATTGAAACTTGTGTCTCAAAGTTGCTAATGTTCACTGAAGCATTATATTGTAGATAAAGTAAATAAACTAGGTTACCATGAGAGAAATCTCTGGAATAGACTGCAGTGATTGGGCAGATGCCACACATATATATATACACACACACACACCTATGTAGCCTGGCTCAGAGACTTTCTCTCTCTCACACACACACATATAAACAGACACACATGCATCAAGTGTATGGCTGAAAAAGTGTCAGTGATGTTGAGGTGTGAGGAGAGTACGGGGTGGGGAGATATTTTCTATGGCTCAGGAATTTCACAAGTTTAATGTTTTTTGAGGAGCTTTCTAGAAAAGTATGGACTGAAGAGCTTGCACTCAAGCTTATGTGGTCAGTGTATACTATATAGTATATAGTATTCATTTAGAATGCAAAAGACATTCATTTTTTGCTCAGTGAGTTTGCTGGAAGCCATATTTAACCAGATAGCTTTCACAGATATTCAAAAAGTTATTAACATACCCACAGCCAAAAGTAGTCTTGATCACTTAAACTTCTTTTATTCACACTCTCTTTACTCTGACCTCTGCAGTTCTACTTTTCTTTTCATACGTTCTTTCAAACCATTTTCAGTCAGTTTAATTCAAGTGATTTTTTTTTTTTGCAGGTAAGACTTATTAGCTGGGCTAGTTAGCATATTGGTCAAATGCGAGGGCCGACTCTTTGTGGCGTCCAGGGTTTTAAACCGGCGTCCACTGAATGATCCCTCAGTTTAGAGTGCTGGCGAGGCAGCCCAAAGCCACACATCGAAAGGACCCTCGCATTCATATTTCCACCTGGTGTTATATAAAACTCCCTTGTATTCGCTGCTGCTTCCATTCTGTGCCGTAAAGTGGTATGGGTGACATGGTAATACATTTGCATTGTGCCCAGTGATAAATACTCTACCAGGTTTTACTCACTCCGCTGCTTCCGAATGTGTCCGGACTGTGCCTGTATTGTCAAAGGCACGGGGGTCATTCAAAACTCAGTCTCCCTCCCTTCTGCCTTTTGTCGAATATTTCTGCGCGGGTGATAGTTTTCTCATTTATTTAGTGAATAGTCGGCGGGTGAAGAAGAAAGAGAGTTTTACATTATGGAAATGATGGAATGGGTTATAATCTCCCACATATTCATCACGGCAGACATTGGACCCTTGTGATACCGTCCTCCATTTGGCTATTGTTCCCGTTCTCTTTCCGCGTACTGTTCCCCTCAATGGGCAAAGCAGGCTTTAATCCTGTCTCTCTTTTGGAATGACAATGTTTACTAGCTATCTTTCAATAAGGAGCCAGGAGCATGACACACATCCCTCTGTCAGTAAATGCCTTGTGAATGTGCGGCATCCAGCTACAAAAGAAAGGTATTGTTAGCCGTCTGAGGATTGGGTGGTAAGAAGAGGATAGATTGACAAAGTGACTGGACGTTTGCGTGTATGTCTCATAACTCCTTAACCTCTCAGAACATCCTCACTTGCTGAACACATTACAGCCCTATACAGGCCTGTGCATTAAACAACACACTGACAAGGCAATGTTGGGTAATTATTGTATGTAAGTAGGGATTAGGGCTGTGAATGTTGACAGTGAAGTGGCTCTCAGAGTGTGTGTTTAACACACCTTTGTGTGGATCAGACACATTCTTGCAAAGAGGGAAGGGGAAGATGTCTGTACATAAACCCCCCCTTCTTCTTGTTGTCATGTGTTTACAGTTCACTAATATGAGCTTATTTTCCTCATTTGTTTATCTCTTTCTGTGAAAGGATGCACAAGCAAGCAAGGGCGATTTCTAAATATATTCTATATGATGCATATACAGGTATATAAGGAAGATGAGGATGTTTGTCTTGCTTTACTTTCCTCCATTTGCTTCACCCCCTCTAAACTGTTTTCCCTTTGAAGTCTTGACAGCATTAGGGATTAGTGCCATAGCTGCTAACAGTCATTAGTGTGTTTTCACCATTGTGTCATGCACTGTTTTCTACTACTACCACCACCCCCAGCCGCACCTCCTGCGTGTCTCCTGCTTTCGTGCGGAGCTAGGAATGAAAAACAGTCGTTATGACCTCCAGCGACCCCTCCTGACGCACAGTCAGTTAAATGGTTTGTAAGACGTTTAATTACCAAATGGTATAATCGTTATTCATCTCATCATTAGATGTATGATATTAAGTGAATTGCCTCCCCTGGGTCCCTGTGTTTCACAGATCAATAGATTTAGATGGAGCTTGAAGGGGGTGGGGGGCTGGGTGGGCAGTTAAAACACTTCTGAGGCCCCTGATATGAACACATGCATTGTTTCTGTGATGCACAGTGGTGACGTTCACTCATTTATTTATGCAATTAGCTTTTATATAGGTTTAATTATGCTAATTCCTATGTCTGTACCCAGGAATTGCATTATGTCACTTTTTTTTTTTTTAATGGATTTACGGCTCCTGGGTTTATTTTGATGGTGAAAGGACGTGAAACAATGGACAAGGTTATGGCACCACAGACTTCCCATCGGCAGAGTGCTTGCGTTTGCACTTTGGGACACTTTGTTGGTATCAAGCATTGTTTGAAGGCATTGTGGAGATTGCTAATGCAACGTGTACACCTCTGAGGCCCAGTAGCCTGCAGCTTGATATCGCCTGTATTCCCAATGTGAATATGGCTGAGTGGTGATCGGGGACTTGCTGCACCACAAGCTGCTATTCACTGCAGCCGGCACTACTAGCCTGAGTTAATTGTCCATTATCTACCATTATCTAAGCGTTCCCCCTGTCTCTCTTTTATTCTCTCTCACTCATGATTCTAGCCGTCACCACCAGTTTCACTCACTCAATGTGCTGCATCCACTGCTTTTTTTTCTACCTACTCTAGCAGCCTTATACCAATGTTGTAGCCAAGTCCTAGCAACTGAGTTCAAATAGTAATAATGATTCCCTTTGTTCCTGAGGTACCTCGAACAGGATTCTGAACATGAAGTCTGTGACGCACCATGTTCATTTCTTATCATCTGACTACCTGAGTGGGTGGTGCTCTTGTTTCTAATATTCCCATCCAGAGCAAAGATTGAAGATTATGTATTTGGAAAAAATATGCAGATGTACAGAATCCATTTGAATTACACCTTTTAAAAAGTATATGTTGGATAACAGTGAGGAGATAACTTTGACAGGAGAAAAATCTCTCTTGTTTTGGGTTAAGGAAATTCTATTAATTGAAGCTTACCAAAGAAGACCCACTCCCTCTACTGCCTTCAGTTTGATAAGGTGATAGATCTATCTGCAGAGGTATTTGAGGAATCCTCAGAAATTTCACTTGATGGCACTGTTTTCCTTTTTGCTCCAGCTGAAGCAACAGGGCATGTTTTATGTATGCTGGGCACAATGTGAAAAGCCTGGCTGTGCCACAGATATGTGCGTCTTCCTTTCTCTTCCTGTCCCTGGGCACCTAGAAACAGGCAGGAACACTGGCAAACAATAAAATCATGCACTATACTGTTTTTTTAAAAATCGTTACACTTCAGATAAAGTGGTTGAAAAGCAAGTATACATAGGCACAGTTACTGTACAGTACACTAATTTGTTTTTGAGTATTTTTGATTTTTGCTTGATGCCTCTTTTTTAAAAAAAGTTAGAGCTTGCCTTAAGTCTTACCTGTTTGGAAAATGTAATGTATATTTTAATGTAAATTTTAACAAAAAAAGCCCAGTAATTCTGTCACTATTGAGCCGTTTAAATTGAATTGAATTAAATTGCATTCCTCGTGTGCTGCCAGGCGTTGCTTTAATAATTGCATCAACAAGATGATACATACTACAAGGCCTGGAGTGTTTCTGCAGCTGATTTAAATCCACACCTTCCTCTGAATCAGTACTTGATATAGTTGGATCTTCACTTGCAATTAGTCTCCAGATAATAACCCCTCCCCCATGAACACATACACTCTCTCTCTCTCTCACACACACACACACACTCAGTAATTCATGCATTTTAAAGGGCGTTTATGTTGTTGTAGTTTAGAGTTTTGAGATAAATAAAAAGTATTATAGCATAAACCTCAGTTGAAAGGGACAAACGGCTGCCCTTAGTCCATTATTCTTACTGCTGTCCAACAGGGAGGGGGGATTAAACTGAGTTTAAATAGGGGTTGGATGGATGGTTTGGGGGTGTGTAGGGTGGTGTGGGTCAAGATCAAATTAAGTGTTCACAAAGCAAATGGTTCAGCATTAGGAAGTGTTGTTCTGGTGGCCCTGCCTCATCAGCAGCCTGTAAAGACGCAATACATCACAGTGAAAAATAACCAGAGCTTGTATTTCAGCATCGTGCGCATCATAAATAAAGGTGTGCCTTGTATAATTGAGGCTCGTGCATGGGGAACTCGGCTGGAGATGAGAAATGGAAATCTGTGTACTGGTAAATAGATAATCACACAAAAGTAATTGAGGTTTTCAAACCCCAATCTAGTCTGCCAGCATGAGCTCGTTTGCATGTTAATCACGTCAGTGATTTCCCTTCATCACAGGGAAGTCCGTGCACACTTCCATAACCAGCTTTTAATTGCATTTAAAATGTCACAGAGGTGGAACACATGTAATTTAGCCAGAACTGTGTCCAAATTAATGGGTACTACTGAGACGCTCCATTGGACAGAGTTGGAAATGAGAGAGGCTGTCCATTGTTTGGGTCTTTATTAGAGATGCCTCAGTCTTCCAGTTCCTCCATGATAACATCTCTACAGTACCTTTTGAAGTGTATATCAAGACTTCAAAATGAAATCTGACAAGCATTTTGTGAACAACTTAACACTACAATAGATGCCAACTTCTTGCAAAATAAGCCAAATGGATAGACATTAAAAAGGTGGAAAAAGAAACATCAAAGAGAGTGACCACAAGGTCAAAGTGGTGGGTTTTAAATGGAGAAAGAAAGGGAGGAATAGTTTATTTTCTTTCATCACCAGGTGTTCTTTGGCGTATAAATTACCGAGATGATGTTTCCATAACACAGCTTAGGGCACTCCAGAGAGGGGAAACCTGCAGAACAGACCTATTTAATTTTTCATAGAGGTGGACCATCAGGAGCAATAAGCCAATATTCCTCTTCCCCTTTTCCAGATGCCTTCTACACCACTGTATCTTACCAAAACCCAAGCCCCTCTTACTTTTTTCCTTTTTCTCAAAAAAGAAAAAGTTCTGCCGAGACCTACATGAAAGGAAGGAACTGTTGAAATGTTAATTTTACCATCTGCTGTCGGGGCCTGCTACCTTTTTTGTGTGTGTGTGTTTTCTTTTTTTCCTTGCCTTCTTTAATTCCCAGTAGTTCTGTTCTGTTTCATGAATGTGCTGCTATTTTGACTGTTTGAAGTCATGGGGTCTCTGCGAGCATGGCTTTGACTGGCTGGAAAATACAATGCCACATGGTGGATGGTGGAGGCTGTCCCATTAGTTTCCTGTTTAGAGCCCAGTCCCTCCAAGTAACCCTGTTTCATATACCAGTCCCAAGGTTCCAGTTACGCTCCCATGCCCACCTCCAGTACACAGTCTGTCAGTCTGTCTTGCTGAGTTGGTCTTGCCCTCGCTCCCTCTCCTTCCTGAGTCTGCGTGTCTTTGGGGACCTATTTAGTCTGTTTATCTTAATGCAGAGGATTTTAATCACTCGTTTACAAGACCCCTAGCACCTTTTATCTAATAATTTTTTTCCCTCTCAGCACACACTATTGCAAGTTTTTTGTTAAGCTCAATAAACCCCAGCAAATCCGAGATAGGAATGAAATTCTCGACAATTGTGTGTTTCTCCATCTTTTTTCCCTCCTTTCTTCTCATCACAAAAGTTGACACTTTTAAAAGCAAAAGTATATTGCCAAGTTTGCTGTGAAGATTTTGCCAAATGGATAGATTCCATTGTGAGATTTGATAGTTGGCAATTAGGGTGAGACATCCTGTGTGCAGAGTTGCTTAGCATTTTCCTTGGCTGGGACCAGATTGTTTAGTCTGCTCTCATTGTGAGCTGTTTCTGAGCTGCAGTTGACGGTTGTTTGCAGAGCGCTGGGGGAAAATGTGAGAGGGGCCAGTGCCTTTCTCTATTTATTTATTTTCCCCGTCCTTGGAGCTGGAATCTGATTTGTGTTCATGTTTCTCTATTCTCTCTGAGCGGTTTTTAAGTGTGGCTGCTGAAATCTAGACTCTGTATGACCTCACTGCGCGGCCTGTGTTT
The DNA here is from genome assembly GCF_001640805.2 of Lates calcarifer. Taxonomy (NCBI): domain Eukaryota; kingdom Metazoa; phylum Chordata; class Actinopteri; family Centropomidae; genus Lates; species Lates calcarifer. The sequence goes on along the minus strand of NC_066850.1, from coordinate 2,111,338 downwards.
CATTAATGACCAGCCCTGTGGTTTGGGGAGAGGAATATTTTTCATATGACACCGCCTTGCATTAGCGTGGAGCGGCAGCTGCACAACCACAAAACCATCCAATTTTGTGGCTTTGAAAGGTGTGAAAAGTTCAGCTCCCTATAGCAAGCCTTGCATTTATAATTATATTCAGTGAATGCAAGAGTGCGTGTATATGTGTCAAGGAGCGGAACTACTGAAGACTTGTAAAAGAAACAAAGAAAAAGTCACCTGCTAATGAAACATTTGTCTTTCATTCTGCTTGGCAACTTGTAAAGTAAATAGTGGAGATATATTTCAGAATAAGACGTTTACACACTTACAGATTTGACATGCTACGCCTTAGAGAAGCCACCTAAAATAACAAGCAGGAATTCAAAGTGGAGTAGGTAGCATTTTGACAGCTTGATTCATTTGTAATAAATATTTCATTTCAACATGGTTTTATGCTTGTTTGGACCCTTAGAGTCCCTAATACAAGCAAGTCTTTTTAAGTCCTTTTTTTTTTCAAGTGCCACATCTGGCATAAGAGGTATTTCTTCACAGATTGATTGATTTCCCAGGCTTTGTTGGAAAGGACTCATGCAAGCCACACAGCAATTGACTAAGAAGCATGCAACAATTCACAGACACACGTAGCAAGCCTCTGCACCCTCCCCTCTGAAAAAGCCCCAGACACTAGACTACTGTAGCTCTGTTTGGTACCTTGCAGGATATTGAATATCCAAAAGGAAACCTCAGATTTGTCCCGTCCCAAAAACAAAGAGCCCTTGTGCTGCCGCCCTCGTCTTCTCTTTCCCTCTCACGTTAAAGCCATACTGGTACTGTCATCATAACACAACAAATGCAGCTCCTCTGAATGCGCAAGATAGCGTGTGTACATTTCAAGATAATTCCTAGCCATTCATCATGGCACTCTTCCTATAGCCCTGGCAGCATTAAGTGTTGTGTTGTCAGCTTGAAGGCTATAGAGGTGGAACAGGGAGAGATTGAGGTTAGTCACCAAGGCTCAGGGAGAGTGAACAAAGGAGAAGATTACCTAATAGTCCTGCTATGTATTTGAAGTGGAGCCTGCTGTTTGTTTGGGGGAGGTTCAGTGCTGGATGTGCAGGGAGATGTCTCACAGGCAGCTGATGGGTACTTTTAAGCTGTCAGAAACATCCCCTTTGCCATTTGTCTTCCTGAATAGATGGCAACAGGCTTCGATGGAGGCAAAAGGCAACACAGAGAGAAAGTTAATGATGTTTCCCAAGTTCGCAAAGTGTTGAAAATGTTGCCTCTAAGTATAATTGGGTGCCTTAAGAGTCACCCATGATGATAGCTTGACAAGCGATTTAAGCCACTGATGCACGCGCCACACACTATTTTTGGGGTCTAGTGTTATGAGATCTTTAATGAGTCTGCTCTGTACTTGTATATGTTTGTAAACAACAGTCTCACAGGTTGTCACTGAGAATAAAGTTCTATATTATGCTCACGCCAGAAACTAAATCATACTCACAGCACAAACATCATCAACCTGGTGTAAACCACTTAATTACATGCCAAGGCTGCGTGAAACAAACTGAAGCGGGGATACTTGTGTGCATCTTCAAGTAATTTGTTTCATCTGTTGTGTACTTTTCTTAGATTAACCTCATTAAGAGAAACGCATTAAAACATGATATTCTAAAGGTACACCAGTTTCTTGATAAAAGGTTGTGATCCACGCAACATACTGTGAATATCTCACAAGATGAATCAATTTTGCGAACAATACACTTTTCTTATTTAAATTTCTTAAAGCCAGTTTTTGGACAGTATAACCCAAACCACTCTATTGATAAGTTTTCAAAGCGGTGTTGCTGAATTTCTTTCTTTTCTTTTTTTAATTCCATAAATTGCAGTCTTCCTTTCTCCTGCGATTTTTGAACAAACAGTTACAACCCTTGATTCTCTGAAATCCCTGCCAGCCGTTTCTGTTTTGATAAATTGTACATCTAGTCCTATTTTCAAAGTCATCAGCGATTGCTTTTTTGCCACTCAGAGCACTGAACATGGACAGCTTTTAAAGGTAGTGAGTACGTCTGATAAGTGGCTCAATCCTTGTACTAAACCATTTTTACTGAAGGTTTAATAGCTACTGTATAATGAATTATAATGTATTCTCTCCAATTGCAAATTTCCTCTAATATTGTCCTTCTGCCTTTGCAAAAAAAGTCCATCTGAATATTATTGTGACCAGCTTTTTAAGAATACAAATCAATTGCATGATTTTAAGTAGTTAGATTCATACCTTTGTTGTAAATTTCCCCCAATGCCAAATGGAATGGTGCTTGTATTACTGGAATAGCTAACCAATTTCAAAGTAGTGACATCTTTCATTCCAAAGATGATTCACTGTGTTTGTGGTACATCATGGTCAGTTCCAAGTCAACTGTATGTGTTAGTATAAAATACAACAGTTCATCCGAACATTTCAGCCCAGTTTGAACTCATTGAAAAGCAATAGGCTTATGAATCATCTTGCTGTTCCAATTTAATGGAACATACCTTTCAGTGACAGCGTGTACCAGCACATCATCAAAGTGAAACTTCCAAAGTTCCGCTTAACTTGTTGCTGAAATAGTTTCTCGTTTTCAAGAAAATTGCGGTGCGCCAAGTCTCAAGAAGTGTATCAGGGAATCTTCCCTGAAGGAAAAATTGCCACTTGCATACTTGTCTTTGACCAAAGTGAAGCCCTCACCCACTCCAGGGGAACATCTGCTGTTTAGGAAGATATAAAGGAGTAATTTTATTACTCGGTACATCTCCCCTCAGAAGCCATTTCATTTCTCCTTTCAGCCTCCACAGAAGCCTTTATTTGATCTCATATTCCAGAGTATGACTGCCTCAAACTGGTTGGACTCCGTTTATTTTCATTTGGAAAACACATTTAGTGTTGGAGGGGTGGCACAGGATGGAAGTGGAGAGCAGGGGGGGGTTTCTGGTGTGGAAGGGACCGAGGCAAGTTTCTCTATCACATGTTAATGTCCTCCTGCAGGGATTTTTCACTCTGCCTGATTGTTGGGAGCCAAACTTTCTCTCAATTTGATCTGCATAATCAAGAAAAACCATTCAAATACGTCCACTTCTGGTCTCCCCTCCTCCTTACAAATACTTTTCTTGCAAATAACTGTTAAGTTTGCATCCATACAGTGAAACTGATACAGCTGGATACCCTTTACTCAGTGCTTTGAAAATGCAGATCATTGGAAAACTGTGCCATTTATTAGGCAGCCCACTTAGGCAGCCCAGATGTAGCTGGTCACTTGAGAGGGGAGACGTCCTCATAAACTCTGAGCCTTTAGAGTGGGCACAACACCTAACTGTTGAGTCAAAATTAACCACCACCCCCCACACACACCCACACGCACCCTTCCTTAAACTCCACATCTTTGGCTATTTGTTAAATCCTGAAGCTGTGCAGCTGTGTGGAGGAGCCCGAGCCTTTATAAGAAGTCCCACATTTCCTCAGAAATCTTTCTCCCTTTCTCTTTTATTTATCAGTGTCTGTGTCTGTCTCTCTCTGCCTGCGCCTGCAGCGCCTATATCCTCTCCAGCCTGTGTCTGGTGACAGCACAATGAAAACATTTTCGTGAAAAGTGTTGTTTCACTGCTCCGGAAGTCCCACTCACCTAAGTAGCTCCTTCTCTATGTCTTGTCTGTCTGTCTCTTTTTTTTTTTTTTTTTTTTTTAAAGCGGGGGATGGAGGGGAATTGTAGCCTCCACTGGGCTCAGTTCCACACAATGAATTACCTCCAGATGTAATTCCTATCCCCCGCCCTTCGCCCTCAAATTAGTGGCTAGTAAAAATTAGGTTTGAATTAGCTGCAGTGTGGAGAATAGAAGAGTTTGAAATTTCCATATAATGAGTTTATTATTCTTTGCTGGAATGCCATTTTCCTGAATTAATTTGATCAGGGTTTTTTAGGTGTAATTGGTGTCTAGCTGAATGGTGTTTTAGTCATGAATGGATAGCCACTGTGTCAGCAGTAAGTCAGAAGGCCGAGGTAATCGGAGGACTCTGAAGTCCACTCTCCAGCACTAAGAACAGAATGCTCCACGTCTCAATTGCTTTTGGAGATGATTCCCAAACTTTCCCCATTATCTAATTCATGATCAGTGTTTAATATTCCTCTCATCACCGATGGAAGTATTTTTCACTGCTACTTGCAAATGCATTGACAGGATTCCATGGACCTTAAATAGTGGTTGTTGCATAGCATATACAGGTGTTGTGCTCTTTTGACTGTCAGTGAAGCTTGTCTTGCTGCCACTCAACTGTGTAGCCATGGTTCTGGGAATGATAATCTCTTTGGCAGAGCTGGAGCTGTGGGATCCTCAGACACTACAGATCACTGTCATAAATGGGTTTCGGATTCATCCCTAACAGGAAATCTGAATGCGTGGAACGACTATTGTTTCTCACATTTTTTAGCCGCCCCTTCATCTTAATGACATCTCAGTGGCCAGGAACATTAAAAAAAACAACAACTGAGTAGCATGTACTATTCTCTAAGTGGGAATCTAATTTAAAGTGCAGCTGCCTTTACTATATGATAATATCTACTACTGTGAAAAAAGGGAAGTTGTCTGCCATGCTCTGCTCTTTCATCTAATTCCAATCTGCTGTATAACAGGTAAACTGCTGTGAGCCGCACTTGCTTGTTTAAATTTACCCGGCTCAGCCGAGCCTTTGATTTCAGCAGCTCGTTTAATTCAAATACGCTTTTGAAGAAAAGCTATTTTTCTTTTCTATTTTTTTTTTTTTTTTTTTAGGAAGGGGGGTTGGGCATTGGAGGCAGCAGTGGTGGTGGGAAAATGAGAGGCGGCACAGGAGGGCCAATTTAACCTGGAGTGTCTGTCGCTCGTCTACAAGCTCCTTCGTTTCAAGAGGCCCGGTCAGCTTGAACTGTCTGACTTCTGTCATTTCGATCTCTTTTTATTTTTCTGCTGTAATGTATACTTTAATTCCCGCCCGCCTGCCGTCTGTGTGTAGCGGCGGTGTCGGCAGAAGCAGCTGGAGGGGAGGTGCAGGTATCATTAAGCCTTGGAGAGGCACCAGCGGAACACTGCTGAGTGCTATACGTGGCTCCTCGCAGCGCGTGTTGATATTTCTGGGCCCAGTGAATGTACAGCCTAGTTTATTTTCAATAGGAACCCGAGGCCGGGCTTGGCCGGAGAGGGCTCCGGAGGGCTCCCCCACACCCACCCACCCCTCCCGGCTGCTTACTCGGGCTGTTGATATTGAGTCAAGCAAACACTCTCTCAGGGATGTCCTGTTGGGCACTCTGCCAAAGTCGCAAATGGAAGTCACATGTGGAGACTCCCAGAGGAAAGCAATGAGGCCTCAATTCACACCCATCCACACTAGTTTTTTCCCCCCTTGTATAAGTTTTATTAAAAGCAATACTTATACACATAATAGTAATTTTGTAGACCAAAATACCAAGCCTTCCATTTATGTCTTATTCACTGATTTAGAAACAGAATATTTCCTAAGATTACTACAATTTTACAAACAACAAACAAAACAAAATCAACACATTTATTATTGTGATTGCAGTAATCACCCCCCCCACCCCCACCCCTCCTCTACCTTCCACCCTCAGTCACTGTTCTTTTTTTCTGGCATTGAAATACATATGCAAATATATTTGGACACTGTCATTATCAGCCACTTAATAGGCATTTCATTAGGGATTTTCTGAATGTGCGGTGCAAGGCAAGTTGCCATGGATACCCTGGCGCTTAAGTACAGTATATTAAAATGGTGCTGCCTTCTAACCACTTATATAATCATCGGTCCGTAATGGTCTCTGCTCTCTGGCCATAAGCAACATATCGTGTGATCAGTATTGCTCAGGACTAAAAAGAGCCCTACCCCCTCATTATGCCTCATTTGGCTCTTATGTTTATTTATTTATTTATTTGTTGGTGGGACTAAGTGGCTCATGAATTGTGCTTGTGGAACATTTTGTGTGACAACTAATGAGTGGTGCTGATGTGTGTGCTCTGTTTCATACGTTTTGCTCTTTGGAAACGCTGGTTATCACTGTGTGGGAGTTGTTAGGGTCAGTTGAGCATATTTTAGCAGATGGTGAAATCACTTTGTGTTTTTTTTTTTTTTCCTGACTGGTACTTAAATGTGAGAATGGGTGAGGGAGGAGTAAAGTCAAATGGATAACCTCCCAGTACAAAGTGAACATCATTGATGTTCTTGGGCTCCAATAAATACAAGCCTGGCAGTCGCAGTCTTTTTCCTCTGTGCTCCTTTGTCTTTTGTGCTGATTCCACTTGTGTATATTTAAAAGGTCATGCATGATTTTTTAACACATAAAAAAATGTTCATGTGCATTTCTTACTTCTATCACGGGCATGCAGTTTTTGGCTAATGGCTGTTAAAGGGTTAATAAGGAGTGATTCACATTGCTGAAGGCTGGGCTGATGCTGACTGACAAACCTTATGGCAGTGCATGCACTTTGTAGTGGCCTGGTAGTACTGAAGTGATGGTGGCAGAAATGACGAGGGAAACCGCTGTGATGGTCGCTTGACTTTGTCTAATGCCCCAGAGGCGATGCACTTCATGGTGGTTTTAATTGAAAATTAATAGTTAGCAGTTGTGTGGTGTGTTTGTGTATGTAAACTGTGGGACTGATAGCAGTGTCGGGAGATTGGAGCGAGGGAAACAACATCCGTCACCATCGTTGTCACGGTGTTTCACTGCATCTCAGATCGCTGCTCCCCCCCACCGCTGCTGCTGCTGCTGCTGATTCTCCTGCCAGGGTTGGTAACCAGCTGCTGCCACCATCACCCCTCCCCACTGTACCCACTACACATGTCCTATCTCCCACCCCACCTCCCTTTCCCTCCCTTTCTCCTCTCACTGTTCTGCTGCCACCACATCAAGACGCTGGTGGGCCTGTTTGTCTCCGTTGACCTTGGCAGCAGAAAGCACTGGAAGAAGAGACGTAGGGAATAAATACCTGAAGGGAGAAGGCATACAATTGTCACAGATGTGTAGAAACAGGCATAGCGTTCCCCCTAGTGAAGCGAGTGTTTCTAAGGCCAGAGGCCTCTTGTTTGTCTTTTCCAGTGAGGCACTCTGAGTAGTTTATTAAAGGGGCTGAAGGAGCTTTCTAGCCTGAAGCCTTTAGTGCTGAAAGAGAAATGGGAGAAATTACTGGCATAATGTGGATGCTTAGAGCAATTAACAGCAGTTGTTTAATGTTAGCCCCCTTTGCCTCTCCCTCTGTCGCTGCTTTTTCACTCTTGCTTGCTTTTGCACTCTTGTCATCTCCCTCTCTTCCCTCTTTTCTCCCGCTAGCTTCAACTCCCATTGTCTCTCTCTCTCCCCCTGCCATGATTGTTTAGTGTTTACCCTCTGTGCCTCAGAGCTCAGACGGTTGACAGTAATGAAAATGCAACATCTTTTGCTCTGTGTTGGTCTCTTAATAATGATATCATACGGATGAAATATGCTCCAGTGGAGCCAGGGAGATAATGTGCTATTCAGAGCCTGTTAAATCATGCCAGTGCACCACTCAGAGCTGCGAGTTCAAGTGGTCTTTACCCCGCGCTAGGGGCTACATCTTTTCCTAAATAAATCTGTCAGAGTTGCTCTGGGTGCTGTGTTCTTTAAAACATAAAAGTTCTCGCACTCCCTACAACCTCACGCTGTGGTATGCCTGTATGCCTACACATGTGTGTGTTTGTTGGTGTGAATTTAATTTTGCCAGGTTCAGATGTGTGTTTCCATTTGATTCAGTATATATGGCAAAAACCTCTTTGGGCAGATGTAACAAAAAAGAAAAAACAAAACAAAAAAAGGTCCCCTCTTGTATTAAATCTCTCAGGCCCATGTGGCACGTCGAGTTGGTGGCAGATGGACTGGCTTCCTGCATCTGCTGTGTGCAGACTGGGGGCTTTGTACTCCTCTCTCCTGGGGAAGACCGAGCCTTTCTTCTTGCCAGTAGATTCCTGTCTGTTGGAGCGACTAAGAAAAACATCTGTGGCATGCAAGGGAGAGAGAGAGAGTGAGAGAGAGAGAGAAAGGAAAGGAGAGAGAAAGAGGAGGGAATTAAAAAAAAAAACTGACTAAAGGATTGGCAAACACCATTAGCCCTAAATGTTTCATCTCATCGCCTGTTGTGCATTGTTTACAGTTGGGGAAACATGTCGATACATCACATTCAGCACATCTGAGCCCAGCGCAGCTTAATTCAGCTCGCCTCAGCTTTTTCGTCGGCTGCTTTAGCAGGCGGTTGGGACTGGCGGTTTTTGCGGTTCCTGTTCCAGATACTGAAGTAATTCATTAGGAGAGACTTGTTCAAATATCTGAATCTCCATGTAAGACATCTGCACAGACACGTTTGCCTTTTATCAAGTGGCAAACCAAGCTTTTTAAAAACTGTGGCAGAGGGAAAAAGCTGTGAAATGTTTGTCAGCTTATGTTTCCACTTTTTTTTTTTTTTTAAATATACTAAAATCTTTCCGTCCCATAGACTCTTCACTGTGTTGAGAATTAGTTTTCAGTTTGGTCAGGCGTGTTGTTCTGTGCTTAAAAAGGTATTTAAAGTGTAGGCAGTAGCGATAACACAGTAGCAGAAAAGCATCATTGTAGCATTTTGTCTAAGATAAAGTGAAGGAGCATTCAGCATGTGGAGGTCTCCCCAGTTCTGAACCTTTGTGGTCTCCCACCCCTCTCAGATTCCTCTACAAAATGCCTCTTCTGAACCCCCCCTCCACTTCTATACACACACACGCACACACAGTTACACCCCCCCAACACACACTATTCCTTCGCCAACTCTCACCACCCTCCGCCCCCTCCTCTCCTGCTCCCCACGACCAGCCCCCCTACCCCACCGATCAAGCCACTGGTTTTTGTGTACTATTGGTCCTCGGGCGTCAAAACAATCCAGCGGGGCTGCCTGACTTGTTTTAATTAGGCAGCGCTGAAACGGCAACTGTCTCTCAGACGTGACCAGGCAGAGGTGCTCTCCCCTCTCACTACTGTAAATACCGCTGTAAATACTTCTCTGGTGATGTCTTTGACAGTAAGCGTCAGCTAGTTTTTCTCTACTTTTTTTTCTTTTCCCCTTTTTTTTCCACTTTTGATGCTCTTTTCTACTAGTGGCATTTCTCCCTCTCTTCATTTTTGATACACACTAATGCTTCCAGCCTTCTGAGAATATTTCTTCAAATGCTTCTTACCGGGGAGAGTGGATTTCTCTCTCATTGTTTAAAAGGTAGGTCATTTTATCTGTCACTCTCTCCTTCTCTCTTTTGCAGTCATGGACTATTTATGACTTTGTTTGGGTATGTACTTGTGGTACCGTAGCGGTGCTTTGTGATAGCGTGTTACTTGGTAATGCATGGATGTGACATGGCTAATTGTTTTTAAGAGCCCTATACACTCTTTGCCAGAGCACGGTGTGGAGGCTACCGACTGCCGCTCAGCCCTTTACTAATCCCATTCAGGCTCTTTACATCTACACTCACGCTCACACGCACACTCACTCACACACACTTTGACATGCACACAATCAGAGCTGAAAAGAAAAGCACTGAATTGTGCTAAAATAAAGCCAGACACACATACCTTTGAGGCGAATGCACCTCTCGCAGCGGCGTCCTCCAGCTCCTGCTTCTGTCTCCGTTTCCCTCTTGTCTCAGCGAAGCCGGCTGCACAGAGCGAAAGCAGAGAGAGCCAGCCCGGCAGGTTGTGTGTAAGAGTGTGTGTGTGTGTGTGTGTGTGCACTTGCACAAGAGAGAGAGAGAAACAGAGAGAGAGCGTTCAGAGAAGCAGATGTGCGATTAGAGCGAGAGCAGCGCGAGCTGCCTGGTAAGCATGCAGGCGAGGTGCAAGGGGAGAGGCGGCGAGCATCCTGCGAGGAGTCACGGTGCTCCCCGTGTGAAGATCCCCTCACACTCTCTCACATACACACACTCTCATTCACACACACAGGACCCACCCACACACACACACACAGTACCTACACACTGTCCCTCTTACACATTTGCACCCAAATACACAGATTAACAAAATTTTCTTCACACTTACTTTTAAAAAGTAACTGATATAAATAAACAGAATCAGATTTAAAGTTTATTCCCTAAATTAAAAGACAGTAAAATAGAGATCTAGCTAATAATTGCCATGTCTCTCATTTCCAATAAAGTAGGGAATGAAATGATAAGTAGTGTTTTCCAGTAATTGTGATATATTTCATCAGTGGCAGGCATAAGAAATGATGGTCTAATTATTTCTAGTGTGGAGAGAGAAAGAAGCTACCGTGTCTCTGTCATAAATTTCCATTTCGTACACTACCCCCCCTTCCATTCACATTCATACACACACACAGACGCACTCACACACACACACTCCATCCGCTGTCCCCTCTACCACTCTTTTCCCCTCTCTTCCCCCAACTCAAGCCTCTCCTATCGGGGCCTGCATGTCCGACCCACACAGGGGGCCCCGGTCGGTAATTGCCCCGGTGACAACTGGAAATGATAGAATAATTGTCAGGAGAGGCGTCTGGGCTTTCTTTTTTTTTAATGGGGCGAGGGTGATTTAAGTATGCATGAATGGCACAGTGGTGGCGAGGCGGCGAGAGAGAGCGAGAGGAGAGGAGAGAGAGAGAGAGGGAGCGGGGGGAGCTGGGGCGGGGGCTGGGTGGTGGGTGGCGGTGGTGGTGGCGGTGGTGGTGGTGGGGGGGTGAGCTGGCTTGTTTATGATGCCATCCCCCATAAACACGACTGAAGTGATGACACAGATAGTGTTGCCTCTCCACGCGGTGACACCAGTCGACTTGCGGCCGTTGCTGCTAGACACCCTCGGCAGTGGCAGAGGCAAGCACTCTGTTCTCTGGTCAAGCTCCCTGGCACTCCTCACTTTCAGGTAAAAAAAAAAAAAAAAAAAAAAAGTCAGGCAGACTCTGTCCATCCATCCCATCTCTCCATCCATCATCCATCCATCCATCCATCAATCCTCTGTCATCCGTAGTCGACTCCAGGCTCTTGGCTGTGTTTAATGGTTGTGTTTTATTGCCGGGCTGTGTCTCCTGCCTTCCCTGCTGGTCGTCCCACTGTGTAACCGTGCAGCCTTGGTCTACGGGCTCTGTTAATCTGCTGCTTAATTAGTGCTGATGAATGGCTCGGCGTGTGTGTGTGTGTGTGTGCGCGAGCCCGCGCCCGTATGTGTGTGTGTGTGCGTGCATGCGTCCAAGTGAGTGTGTGGGTCTGTGCACCGGTGGCGGCTTTGTGTTTGTGTGCCTCTATGAGTGAGTGCGTGTGTGTGTGTGTGAACTCACTTACTGTGGTATTTCTGCTCTCGTAGTTGTTGGTCAGAGTTTTGTTTCCTTTTTTTTTTTTAGATGTTGCTACTTGCTTGCTAAGCTAATCATTGATCATTAAAATCAAGAGCACAGAGATTCACTACTATTCACTACAGAATAAAAGGGCACAGCCACTGTATAACCTTTCATAAGCTAAGAACAATCAAATATTAACCAGCTGCAGATATGTGTTTTGAGAGGGCAAAGCTTTTATTTGAAGTTTGACTTATATTTTTTCCTCCCATCTCTTGTTGTGAGAGGAAAAAAAAACCTAAAAACTCTTTGGAGCAGATGTTTAGTTTGAAGAGGAGAGAGGTCACAAGACTGATAATCGGTGATGCACTAATTATCTTTATCAAAGGCGAGTGGGATAATTTGTTTACTTAAATATTGATGAGGGTGAGCAAGGCATGGTATTGGGCTATTGTGGGCATATTATTAACATTTCATAGGGCTTTGTGCAGGAATGCGAAAGGGACTCCTCTTCATAATTTAATACCCTAATGCATAATGAGCTATGTGATTAGTTCACATGGAGAATTGGCCAAACTCCATTTTGAAGGCAGATAATTTACATTGTTCTCCAGAGTCTGGCATATAATAGGTTCTTTAGCGCAATAAAATTAAATGCTACACATTTTATATTTCAGCTTACAAATCCCCCTGGCAATATTCAGTTTTGAAGCTTCTTTTTCTTCTTTTTCCCCTCGATCCACATCTGTCTTATTTTTGTTTTTAAAAAAAGGGAGAGAATGAATTTTGAAATTGTTTAACTAGAACACATGTTTACCTACATGTTTTATTTAGAATGCACACTGGCCAATTAACACTGTTCATTAGCAGAGCTGCGTTATTTGTTTTGAAAGTTTAACCAATCACTTTGTTATGCTAATTGTGATGTAATTTAATTTGAGTTCCCGTAATGATGATGCCGCTATTATCCACATAAATGATGCAGTTAAGCAGCACGGCCTCATTTGCATGTGCTTGAAGGGAGAGAGGCTGAAAGGAGTCGGCTCCCGTATCACTCTGCTTTAATTTTCCACCTCTGTTCACTCCTGCCCTTTGGGTCTTCCTGGCCTGTCGCTGGCTATTGATGATCAGCACTTTTATCTGAAATTTTTTTAATGACAAAGAGGCCTTTATTTGTCTGCTAACAGATTCCCTAGAACTGCAGTGTAGGGAAATTAAATAATGATAATATAAGACTATTAAAAAATGCAAATGATAGTTTTTTTTTTTTTCTTAGTCGATGTATCAAACCTTAAGCAAACAATTGATTTGTGTGCCCCCACCACACACACCTCTACACACAGATGCACGCCCCTTCTCATTTTTTATTGGTTCTGTTTTGGATGGCTGTGGGGGGGTGGCTTCTTGAATTTTAACATTTCCATATCAAAGTGGTGCTTTGTTGGCAAGGGCTTAATTTTTAATCTGTTGATTCCATCATCATCATCATCTTTGGTTTGGACATTATTCAGATGTGGGTTGAATAGTCGTGTGTGTGTGTGTGTTTTTGAAATGGAAAGGTGCAGTCAAGCAGTCAGGCACTACACACTGTCAGCCAGGCTCTGTATATTTTTTTGTTAAATCAATTTCTTAATCCTACGAGGAGCAGGAGGGATCCTTTCTTCTGAGCAGTCTTAAAGTCCCCAACCGGGCATGGAGAAAGTGTGACTAAGTCGGTGGTAAAGACTGCCCATTATCTATTTTGTCGTGGGTTAGACTTTGGTAATTTTCCTGTGGAAAGATTATTTTTTCTCCTGACCAGTCCCCCCCTGTTATGCTCCTAATTGGTTACATAAATCTTGTCTGGTATGAATGAGGAATGTTGCGGTGTTGTCAACTGCAATCTTCACCCTTATTTACCAATTCATTAAGATCTATCGATGCAGGACTGCTGAGGGGGAATGACAACATAAATCAGAGCTGGAGACATAATGGCCCTAATCAACCAGAAATAACTGGAAACGTCACAATGAGCTATGTCTCTGTGGCTGTTCCGGCCGCTGCGCCTGGCTCCCCGCGCCTGTCCGCTGGATCTGCCGTGGCTGTGGAGAGGACCGGGGAGTCAGGCCAGCAACTGTCATTAGCTCCTCTGATTTTTCTCCTGTCCCCTCAACAAGAACGCCAGACCAGTGTAAAGAATTTGTCCATTTTCTTCTTGTTTAGTTTTCCAGCCCGTGCTCCGTGTCAGAGCAGCTCAGTCCTGATCGCTTACAGAATAAACGTCTTTTCTAAGTGGACTTCCACTTCCATGCATGAGGTCTATAAATACAGTTAGGTCGGAAGTACCCTGCATTCACCGGCGCACCTCCTCTACACTTGGTAAAGATGATTGGATGAGACAATGAGGCCTCCCCTCTTTATAGGTCAATTAGCCCTGATTAGATGGGCCGAGTTAATTAATGGAATTGGCAAATATGCAAATGAGAGCCGACTGATCAGCTTTCGTCACTGTCTTGCTCACCCACAGCAGCGGCGGGGCTGTCTCCTGCTCCAGCAGAGTGAGGTGCCTGATGGGTAACATGTAAATGATATGGGACGAGCCTAAATGCAGGAGAAAACTAGCTTCTCTCCTCCTCTTTTTCTCCTGTGAGGGGTGTGCTGTGCACAGTCATATATTTAAGAAGTGTGCATTTATTCCTGCTGCAGTGTTTTTTGTTCAGGAAAGGCATTTGGATAAACTCTAATATATTACATTTTTTCTTAAAATATTTTCTCCCATTTTTCCTGAATGACTCATTGTTGATTTTAATTTAATATTTTAATGTTGGCCTTCCACAAACCCCACTCCTTTTCTTTCTTTTTTTATTAGTGATTGGATAGTCAGTGTACAATAACTGTCTTGCCATTGTCATATTTCAGAGCTGGTTGTATTCATATAAAAAATGAATTTGTATTAACATAGCATCATGCACACTATTCACGAGTGCCTCTTGCATGTGATTCTGAGGAGACATTGTGCAGACTGCACAATTGAACATGTACTTTACACTCTTTCCTCTGCTTTTCTTTGTCATTTTTTCCCCCCTTTCTCTTCTCCGCAAACACTGACTCTTGACACACACTCACACTCCATTCAGGGACACTTACACACTGTGGCAAATAGTCTGTCTTTTATCTTATTCTGTCTCATCTCCTTATTGTAAATAGAAGAGAATTAAGTTCTGAACATTCTTGACTGAATGTCTCCTATCACAGAACTACAATTTATTGTCAGCTCAAATGAAGAATTGAAATATGACTGAGGTTTTGTCAATGTAGGGCTCATTGGACAGGAGATAACCACATTTGATTCTGTTGCTTTGAATAATGTTATTCCTGAAAAAAAGCAAAGTCCATTATTCATATTCATCTCCTTTCATTTGGCCCCACTCCTGATTTTGTAAATATGATTTCTTCAGCCCCCTTCTTTCCAAAGCAATCTTTATTCTCCGGTGAAGCACTTTTGAAATTCCTATATCTGAGAGCAGAAACCATTACCATACACAGGTTTATAAGAAGTAGTCATTAATGCTCTTTTATGGTGGCCCTTTAGTGCCAAAAAGGAAGCTTTTAATTCTAAGGCACGACAGCCCGGCTTGCCTTACTTAATCTGGGGGACTGGGTTTTGTCGAACGTAGCTTTCCAAGTGGTCGTTTTTCCATCTCTGACTCCAAACTCCCTGCTTGAAGCTGGAGGCTGTAATGAACTGCTTGTGGTGTCCCTGTGCTGTGACACCTCGCTACCAGAAATAATTACAGTACACACCCAAGTACAAACAAACATTTGGTCGTGATCAGACATTTGTTGGAGGCATACATTTATGGTATTCCTTGCATAAGATGCAAAGCTTCTGATTAAGTTATTTGAAACTTTTTTTTCTCTTCATTATTTGGTCTGTGATTAAATTTATTACTTTAAAATGCAGTGGTTTTAAGCACCATTTTTACAGTCAGCACATATGTGGCATTTTGATTTATTAAGCAATCTGAAGTATTGAATGTGTGAGCCCTTGCCCTTGCCCAGTTACTTCTTTATTTTGTATGCATAGTAACTTATGGCAATGATGAATTAATTTCACTCAAGCACAGAATCTGTGATTATTTTAAATGGTAACCATATCTCGACTTGATCAGAGAGCTGTGAGGAGTCAGCAGACTGTGAAATGTAATTTCTATTATTATTATTTTATTTTTTTTTATTTTGATCTCGCAAACCAAAAGAATTCCAGCCAACCACCTGAAATGTGAGCTGATAATGAATGGACGTCTGGGATCACAGATTTACCGGTTACTTTTTTTTCTTTTTTTTTTCACCCTTTTCTTTTTTGTCGTTCTAATGAAAATATTTTTTGCAACTCATGCATATGAGATGAGGGAATGGATCAGTGTTCTAGATAGAGACACAGCGGAGAACATCCTCACACTGAAAATGAATAGCCCAGAGACTCTGAACGAAACCAGTGTCAAGCCCGTTGTGTGTTAACAACGTATCGTGTGTGTGTGTGTGTGTGTGTGTGTGTGTGTGTTAAATTCCCCAGTGTTGGAGCACAGCAGACAGCTGTGTATTCCCACTAGATGGATGGCCAATGTCATTGTGTGTGTTTACTGCACATGATAGAGCGGGAGACAGGCCAGGTAATGAGGCTACATTAAGGGCTTTTAGAGCTCGCAAACAAAGATGGAGGGCTGCTTCTTTCCCCTTTAATGATAGGTGTGTGTTTGGTGTGTGTGTGTGTGTGTGTGTGTGCGAGAATGAGAGAGAGAGAGAGAGAGAGTGTGTGTGTGTGTGTGCGTGTGAGGCAATGAAAGGCTCAATTCTCCTCACACCTTTGTTGTGTCACTTCTCGGAAGAAAGAGGAGAATTTCTCCCAATCTCCGGGCCAAATGCGTCGTCAGGACCCTTTCTCAGATTCCGCACCTGATGGAGGAGACAGATTTGCGTAGTGTAAGATTCAAGTGTAAATATTTGCTCAAGCTGAAGAGGAATAGCAAGCAAGGGTATGGTTGCACAAGGACTGAGACAAAAGCTGGAGTTGGTCTGAAGCTTTGCAAATAAAAGTGTCTGTCTGTCTTTGCTTCATCAGGAAATACCTTTCTCTCTGCTGAGCCTCCACCTTAATAGAAATCAGCGATCGTTGACGACAGTAAATTTAGAGAGCGCCAAGTTATCTCCGTCTCTCACTATCTTTCCTCCACCCCGCAACCTAAACAGTTAGTATCACTATCATCTTCCTTCCCAGAGCTATACGTCTACAGAATTACCAGCGTATTACCACGGCAATGACAGCCTTCCTCTCTGTTTCCGATCATGATAATAAGTAGTCTAGGTTCTCCCTCATTGGAAGATTATGGCTTGAGGAAATAGCATCAAATAGCGGGTGTGTTGAAATGCAGGACACCGGCAATTTATAGGATGTCAAACACACGTGCGGGAAAGCCGGCAGCCTCATTCATGCGGCATGAAAGCCTGCCCGCACCGGCGCAGATCAGAGTCAGGGCCCCCAGTCGATACCGTAGCTTGGGGTGTCGTGGCTCCTTCCGACCCAGTTGGTTTAGGACAGGCTGAGCCGGGGTCAGGGCTGGTACCCCTCAGGGAGAGAGAGGGGTACAGGGCATGGAGGAGCCACACATACGCAAATGTAGATACACACTAGCATGCAGTCACACCCTCAGGTGCTGAATATTGTCACTATCTGTCTCTCTTGAGTATCGAGTGTGTGTATGCATGTGTGTGTGTGTGTGTGCGCCTCTATCTGTGACAGTTCCATCACCCCCACAGTCAGATCTGCAGCTCGGTCGCCCGCTCATCATTGCAGCCTGGCTGTGTTTCTAATTGACATTCTAATTGGCAGATTTGAATGCCGCCTTTAGATGGCTAATTAATTTATCTCACCGCTGTCATTAAGGTTAAAGCACCATCTGATCTCTGCGAATATACTTTGCATATATCTGCATTATCATTATGTTGCAGTTAGACATATTGCACAGATTTTATTTTGGAGGAGGGAAGGAAGATTATAGCAGTGAGACTGGGCTGGACATTGGGCTTTTATTGTTTGTGTATGAAATTCAATTTTTTTTGGACTCAAGCTATTTCTTTAATTTTTTCCACCTTTTTCTTTATATGATATTAATGTTTCATACATCAGTAATCACATGTAAGCACATAAAAAGCAAACTTCATGGGTTTGTTAATATCAAAGTAGCAATTTTCATTGGACTTCCACGGTAGTTTGCATTGCATTCAGATATTATTAAAAATCCGTATTTCCTTGTCTCGTAAATCTTCAAGTTTTCTGAACATCCATTGCCGGTCCAAGAAAGAAAGCAAAAAAAAAAAAGAAAAGAAAAAAGAGAGAGATCCAGGCTCCATTAGAATGTTCATAAAATCGTAGTAAAGGCAATCAGACAGTCTTTCTCTGAATATTTTAAACATTGGGCATGTAAAATTTATGCCTAATTTGAATACTTATTAGCCGGCTGATCTCGGCTGCAGCCTTGAGTTTCTTATGCTGAGATTCATCACTGGATTGGATGTCACATTGTGCCAGTCTACACCCCCCACCCCCGCCCCGACCTCCCCACCACCTCCACCACACCCCTCACAACCACCACCTTCCTTCCTCCCTCCCACTCACTCTCCTTTTCTCGCTCTTTCACTCTCTTATTCTTTTTCCTCTGTCTCTCTCCGTCACCCTCCACCCTCTCTGCTCTTCTCTCTCTCTGTCTTTTTTTTTTTCAGTGTCTCTCTCCATCAGTAGTGAGCGGTGGTGGTGTTAAACAGGGGCCTGTTTGTTCACAAGCACGCCTTGTCCTGGCCTCTTCCCTATTTACTTGTGTCCCGGGCAGCTGTCGCCCTGCTCTGTGTAACTGCTCAGCCCTGTTTGTTCTCCCTGCCTGGATCCTGTTTATCCTGGCTGTAGACATCCTTTAAGGCCTGTCCTGTATCTGCCCCTCGTCAAACACACACACACACAGGCTCACACATGCACAAACACAATGAAAGACGTGTACACACTTCTATTAAAACTGGCCAAAGAATACACGATACCCATGTGGGCTGGGCACAAATGCACACAAAAACACACACACAGAGTCATAATCATTATCTGTCCCTCTATTGTTGCATATGTGTGGATTATCTCGCGTTAGGTTTGCACATGGAAAAAAAGGAAAGGAAGCTGTAAAAATTTAGCATTGTTAATGTGAAAGTGGCAAAGCTGCTGTTGAAATAGGAATGGAAATAATGACGTGCCTCACAGCGTTTGAAAGCAAACTTCCTCCATAAGGTAATGATAGTTCCAGTATTTTTTATCATTTAAAATATTAATGGTCTCAAATTTTTATCTCAAATATTAAAAATAATTATTCTCCTAATTGAGACAGCACAAAATCCATAATTCTGCGCTGCATTTTGAGTCGCCGTTTGTTGGGGTCTGAGTGTCTTTATTTACTGTGAGAGTGTCGACTGATGTTGGTGGGGCTCCTCTCTGCCCCAGTGAAGGTACAGAGCATTAAATGCAGGGGAAAATGATAAAACATTTATTACTGGAGAGAGAGGAGGTAATATGCATAATTTATGCTGTTTTTAGCACAATCATTAGTGATATTCGTGATAGATTTTTTTCCCTTGCTTCCCTCCCTTTTTCTCTCATTTTCCATATCTAATAAATACGACAGAATTAATTCAGTATCTTATATTTATTTACTGCTGTTTAAAAATTTGGATTTGGATTCTAAATTTCCCTCCGCAAAGTTTGATTGCAGCTCAGCATTTGGTTTAATTGTGTCGTGTTGAGAGCAGCGATGATTTTTGTCTTAAATGTCACAAAATAAATGAATATATGAGGTTTGATTAAAGAAGAGGGGAGAAAGAGGAATCAAGCCAATAAATGACACACGGGCATCCTGCCTCTATGAAAGCCTGCAAGGCAGATTTTTATTTCGCCACAGCAAAGATGACAAACCCATTATAGTGTTCATCACCAGCCCTGCACCATGTGATTTGGTGCCTCCCTCTCCTCCTGCTCCTCCTCCTCCTCTTCTTCCTCCTCCTCCTCCCCCCAACCACCAAATTTTAATTTTGCATGATTAGCTTTGCGTCATTAGGCAACTTCATTCAGATGCGACACTAAAAATCTGGCAGCTTCAAGACGTCAGATATTTTAGGAGTGCCCCGCGCTTCTGTTTTTCTGTCTGTGGTGCCTGGCTGTCTAAAAAGTGTAATGGAGAGATTAAGAAAGCATATGCTCACGTATTTGCTCAAACATATTTCTTGTTTTTATTACTTAGAAATTAATTTTTATTAAAAAAAAATTGCAGTGACAATAATAATAAAACTTTATTTTGTAAAACCAGATGCTTTGATGATACATGCCCAAATTTTTAGTGCATAAAAACATTTGCCATATTTAGGGACCCCTCCCATTTCAAATAGCACCAGGACGTGCATCTCTTTGTATTGCTTCATTTACACAATGAATGCATAATTGCTTCTCCTGCATCCCCCCATTCTCCTTTCCCCCCTCCCTCTTCTTTAAATGCTTTAATTTGCAGAGGGGGACTGAGGGCTTGATAATGGAAGCGTAAAAAAAAAAAAATAGGAGGGAAGAAGGGGGGAATTGTAACAAGAAGAGCCCTAACCGGTGCCTCTTAATCACTTCTAGGTTTTAAATCATGATGATGCAGGAGTCGGCCACAGAGACAATAAGCAACAGTTCAATGAGTCAAAATGGAATGAGCACCCTAAGCAGCAGCCAATTAGAGGCTGGCAGTAGAGATGGGAGATCAAGCGCTGGTGACACGAGCAGCGAAGTAAGCACAGTCGAGCTGCTGCATCTGCAACAACAGCAGGTAAGTTGTGTTTCTCCCCCGTCTCGTCTCTCTGCCGCTCTCTCTCACTCTCTCTCTCTCACTCTGATTTCCCCTCGCTCTCCCACTCTGCTCTGCTCTGCTCTCTTCTCAGGCAGCGCTGGGATTTTTCTACATAGGCAGGAGGCACAGTGAAATATTATTTAGTTTTTTTGTTGTTGTTTTTTTGAGTTGTTTAGCAGATGAGGGGGGAAAAAACAGTGTTTATATAATGGGCTGTTTGTGTTGTTGGTAAATTTTCTTGTTAGTTTGTTGAGCTCTCGGCACGTTTCGCCTGAAGCAGTTGCCTGCAGTGTGATGAAAATGTTTTGCTGTGACAGTTTTAGTTGGTTTTAGATTTTGTTGTGCTTTTTGCATTGGTGTTTAAGTTTGTATTTCTAGAGAACGCGTTGCAGGCATTAGAGGCCATATGAGAGAGTGAGTGTGTGTGTGTGTGTGTGTGTGTGTGTGTGTGTATGAGAGAGAGAGAGAGAGAGAGTGTGCACAAGAAAGAGAGAAAGGGAGACAGACGGGGAAAGGGAAAGAATGTGTGTGTTGGAGCATTGTACAGACCCGTTTGGGTAGAGTGTGAGTGTATGTGTGTGTGTCTGTCATGGCAGTGCTGTATCCACCAGAGGGCCTCCTAATTCGGCACTAGTTGGAGGCTCACACACAGATACAGATGCTCTAACCACAGACCCACCAGCGACAGAGAAACCTTTGACCGTTTCACTTTTGAAAGACTGATTTGCACAGCATCTCACTTTCCCATATCGAGAAAATCATTTAGATTTCTTCACACACAGATCATTTCTACTCTGACAGACTTGATAATATTCCTCTCTCTTATATTGATTTTATTGAATCGCTTCAGTTGGAGGCACCGCTAACTAATCCCAAATATCTTGATGCTCTGTTTTCAGTCTCTTTAACTTTTTCCGTCTTCAGATTCATGTTTTATTGTACTGACTCTATTCTTCTCAGCCAGAGCCAGTTGAGGGTGAATGCACTACAGTGGGGGGTGTGGGAGGTGGTAGTTGGGAAGGGGGTGGGGGGCAGCAAGAGTTGTGAAAGTCAGTCGCCAGCAGAGTAAAGGAGTCAAGTGTCTCTCGTATCTTTTCACGGTGAATGATGGCTTTGACAGTTCGCCAAAAGAGCAGTGGGAGATGGGGTCGGGGGGCCGTGCTTCAGGGCGGATTTGGGTGGGGGTGGGTGTGAGGGGGGACGAACGCCGCGGGTTTGTAATGATGCGTGCTGTCCTCTTAGGCCTGGATGGTAATTTTCACACAAGTGTATATTTGTGTGTGTTTATGCTTGTGTGTATTCTTGGCAGCAGCTGAAGCCCTGTGGTCAGTTTGTGGTCAGGGCGATACAATAGATGCCGATGTGTGTGTGTGCAACTGTATGCAGAGGTGGGGGTATTCAGTGTAGCAAAACGAAGCATGTCCTGCAGCCACCACCACCACCCCACCTCCCCCTTCCCATCACCTCTTCCATCCCCCATACCCCCGATCCCCCTCCCAACACCCACCCTCCATCCACAGCACAAACACCAGTGTGTCCTGCTGGTGGCTGCAGCAGCATCATAGCACTGTGGCCTCAAGCCCCCCTCCCACCCGAACACCTGATTGGGGTCGAATCTCTCCCTCTCTCAGTCATCACTCTTTTACATTTGAAGATGTCTGCCTTCTATCTACACTGATACCCTGCAGATAGAGGGTAAAATAGAAAGAGATGGACAAAAAGATACTGTTAAACTGTTGTACCATAGAGTCCCACTGCAGGTTGCACTACAGAACATTCACATTGTTGTGTCTTGCACAGAAAATGTGGTAAAAATCTATTTTGTTTGATTTAATTTTCAACCGAATTAATTTAAACAGAAAATATGGATATAAACATGCGATAGCTTTAAGATAAATTTATGACATTTGTTTTATGGAAAATTGCCTGATCTGAGCAATAGATTTAGAAATGTAATATTAGACTAAATTAGAAAGATCAGTCTAATTGAAATAGAAGTAGTAAAAGTAGAAAAGTATGTGTGTGTGTGTGTGTGTAAATGTAAACTCAGTAAGTGATCTAAAAACAATGAAAGCAGTGCCATTAAAAAAAAAGAAAGAAAAAAGGCCACAGCTCTCAGAGAGAAAAGCGACGTAAGCATAAAGTGTCTAGTTAAGTCTCAGAGATGGACGTATGGCTCAGAGCCTGTGGTAGTAGTGGTGGGTGGGGAGGGGATGGGCGGGGGGGTTTGGGTGTATGACAGCGTGCACCTTGTAAAGAGGCCAGCCCGAGCCTTCTCCCAACCCAGAGACAGACACATTGAAATGAACAGTCCAGCTAACAGGTCTCTGGAGGCTTTTTAAAACAGGGGCCCTGCGCTGTTAACTTCACACACACTTCCTGTGGCGCGCTCACGCTGCAATCTCTTTGCAGAAAGAGCGCGGTCGGTCCAAGGAGGAAGACGAAAGATGAGTTTTTCTTTTTCTTTTTTTATCACGTTTGTCAGCACAGAGCAGTGCTGTTATGCAGTCGCTAGTGTGTTCATCTGAGAGAAGGTGATGGTGACGTTGGCAGGTGTGTTTAAGTGAATGACAGCTCGCATGTGCTGAAGCATGGATATCGTGTGGTCATATATACATATGTCCATCCATGCCTCATTCATTTTTTTTTCTTTCTTTTTTTTGCACCTGTGTGCAGTAAAGATTTCCAGTCCACGTCTGCTCTGAGTCCATTTTGAAGGAAGGCTGTTGGGTTTAATTTTCCACCCATATTTGGAATGACATTGAGTGGTCCGGTGGGTATAGAAGCTCCAGTCTCTCATCACGCTGCTGGGGGGATGATTAATAATAAGCACTGATGAATTCTCCACTGTCCCTGTGGGTTGTGCCATTACCTAGCAGCTCCAAAATACCACCTGCAGCTATAATTAGAAAAGTGGCGTCTTAAGGTCTCGTTGCCTTAGATTCGACCGAAGGCTCATAGGACACAGATCAAGACTCAGTCACACAGGAGCAATTTTTCCATATTCAGATATTGATAGTTGAGTTTTTCCTCTAACTAAACAAATAATTCACTGGTTTTCATGTGATCGTGCTTATAATCCGTACTAAGTCACACACTGTTATCCATGCATCTGAATAATAACCATTGTGTCGCAATTGAATTTCCAGCCCCTAATTTCTGTCAGGGTTTCATCACCCCATTCCCAAGGTTGTCTAAATAGACCTAATTTGATTTGAGATCACAGATTAGATACCCACTGTATCTGATTGCAATTTGCCAGCTGCAGATATGTATCAGAGCAAATGATGAATGTTGCACAACCCTAATTACTATGCTAAAATGATCACTATAAAAGCTCCCTTGTTTAAAAAAATGTGCTGAGCTTCTATTACCAATGAATTTATCACTGGCCCTAGTCCAGTCCTATGTTTTAATATTATATGCTGCTGTATATGTACATGGGAGGCATGCATTGATCTTTGGATCTATACCATAACGTCCATAATGAGCCTGTTAGTTGATTACAGTGGTCTGTAGACTTAATCCTGCCAGGGTTATCAGTGGGATTGATGAGCCAATACTCAGGACTGCTGCCCGCTCTAAATGGGCTCGCTGCTGTAGGAAGTGTATTGATATTCAGAGCAAGATAGAGGCCCCAGCTTATGTTTGGCGGTCGGGTCAGTCGTTTTAAACAAAGACGTTTGGATGGCCATTGGGATAACCTCAGCCCACTACTCATCCAGATGACTCACTCACTGAATTCAAAGACAATAGGAAAATGTTGGCCCCAAAGATTAAAAATGATTGTGATGCCTGTTATTTCACAAACAAAAAGTCTTGTGGCTGTTTTAATTTCTTCTGTCAAATGTGTTCTTTCCTTGTTTGTGAGGACAAATATTTATTTCCTTTTGTACACAAATGCAGTTTATGAGAGACTGTAGCAGAGGTCTACATGTTGGTAAACTGGTTAGGTGTGCATTTTAGTGTTTTCCTGAGGCACATGATGCAGCAAAATGCAAACTATCCAACCCCATTTAAATGACTGCAGCATTTTGACATAAATTACAATAAGTGCGCCAAGGTGCCATCTTTCTTCTAGGCTACCCCTGTCGCTACACGAGAGCTAGGCAGTGGTCCAACTTGAGAGTGACAGCAATTAACCTGCCTTCCTAGCTGTTTAGCTGGAGGAAATAGAAGGGATGAGAAATCTGACAGCAAGTGATGGGTAATATTTAGGGTTTAGGGGCAAATGAAATTCTCCCCAAAATGAAAGTCATTAGGGAGAAAGTTACCCCACAGACAAAGGACAAAATGACAGTGTGTGTGTTTGTGTGTGCGTGCGTGTGCACGCTCATTTAACAGACATGTGAGTTCACCTCCCTCTTATAACAACTCAAAGTTTGTTGTTTAGTGCAGGTAAATACTCGCACTCTTTGAAATACTGACACTCTGTGTTCACCCACCATCACCTCCCACAAACAAGCCTCAAGCATCTCTTTCTCTGCCCTTCACCTGCCTCTCTCTTTCTCTCAGTACCTCTCTCTCTCTCACACACACACACACACACACACGCACACACACCTAAGATGCAAATCTGTGCTTTGCCCTTGAGCATAATTTAAAGGCCTAATCACCCAGACTGTCCCTTTGGATGGAACAGGGAAGGAGGGAGGGGGGAATGGTGTCTCTCATTTGCACCCTTACACAAAGAAGCTCATTAGGTTTATCTTTCAGGCCTGAGATTGCCCCACTCAACTGTGTAAATAAGACACTGGCCCTGGCCTGATGCATCAATCACCTCTCAGGACAGGAGAAAGACCTCAGCTGAAATATGAACGATTTCATAAAGGAGCCTTTTGTTAACCATCATCATCTGTGCACAGATAAGGTTTTTCTGTAAAGGCTGGAGGAGCATTAGAAGCAGCAGCATGCACTGTATGTCTTTGTAAAATTATTTCCCCTTTCATTGAAAAGAGCCCTTCCCTGGCAATCCTTGTGTCTGACTTATTTACAATGAAAGCCGTCCTTTTTTTTATTTCAAGCCCGGCTATCGGCAGACAGTCCCTACAGAATAGTACATACAGGCCTGTGACATATAGGCCTGTAGTTTCCCCCTTTCTGATGACACTAAAGATATAGGGTGTGAATGACAGCATAGCTACTGTTTGCTCACCCCTCCCCAGACAAAACACAGTATTATTCTATTATCTATCTAGACGCCACCTCTTCCTCCTCCTCTCCCTCTGTCTCCCCTTCTCCCCCCCTTTTCCCCCCTCTGTCTCATTCTTCAGCTCCTTGAAACCTGGGCTGTCCATCTATGTTTAAGACACATTACATGTGGCCTCCTGGAATTTACAGTGGCGCTCTCCCAGTAACTCCATTTCGTGCAGGAGTCCCCCGAGAGCACGGCGAAATGTCAAGCTGCACGGCTTGAAAGGGAGACGACGAGAAAGGGACAGTAAGAGACGAGGGGGGGGGGGCGATGGAGGAATTGAGAGGAGAGGATGAGAGAGATAGACAGAGTGAAATCTGCTGGAAATAAAAATGCTTATGGGTATTTTATGCTCAAGCAGTTGGGAGCTGTGGCAGAGGCAGAGGGGACGACAGGTTGAGAGTTACACAGGTAGTGTGCATACGTGTGTGTGTACAGGATGTCATACTTAAGGTGCCAAGCTTTTTGCTCATGACAAATCAAATACAGATACAGGAAGCACATGTACATTAACATTTTCATATATTTTGATGGCCATGGTAAATGCATTAAATGGAAGTCAGCTGACATCATTCAGTCCTGATGAGGCCTTTTGTTTGACCCGACACATTTCTTTTCTTTTTCCTTTTTTCCTGTGTAGCACATTAGCCCAGTGATAAAGGAACTGGGCCAGGGTTAACCACCTCAGTGTAAATAAGAGGCAGTCATTCAGTGACACAAACTATGGCCAATAGTCCTGCAGTCTCTAGCCGACCTAGTGCAGGCCAGGATCAATGGCCACTTCACAACTCATTTCCTTTTACGCCTCCCTAACTGCCCTGCTCCAGCTCTGGGAAATAAATGGCACTGGATCTATAAGTCCACTCACACGAGCACAAACACATATACAGGCATGCATACACACTCATACAGCGTGCACACTCACACATACTCTGAAGGAACTGAGCAATTGGCTTCAGCTCAGTACCCTCCACAATAATTTATTTGCAAACTGCCTCAGTGGTGAATGGTGTATCATCTTTTGTGGTCTCACAATCGAAAACAGGCATTCTGTCATTGTTTGTTGCCACTCCCTTGTCACTTGGCTTAAACAGAGTACCAGTCATTAATATGGCTGGGTGGAGTGTTACTGTCACACACAGCCCTGAATACATACATGTAAATGGCCCTGTTTTGCTCTAATGTGGAGTTAACAGGAGGATGGAGAAAACACGTGTGCTGGCGGTGCTTTCCGATGCATACAAGGTAACGCATTGCTGCCTGCTTTTTCTGCAAATGCCCCCCCCCCACCAGGAAAAGGCAAGTGGCTTATAGTCATTTGATAGGCCACGACACCGCTATCCATTTAACAGAGCTTAAAAATCCTACATATGCATATGCCGGGGTGTCTTAAGCTGACAACCAAAAGACAGGATTTGCTAGAAGGCAGCTTTGGAGTGTTGTGAATTTAACAAGCATGTCTAGTATTACAGTTCCTCTCCGCTTTGGCCATGAATAGTAACAAATCAGACTCTGAAACGCATGCCCGATGGTTTGTTGTGTATACCCCCCTCCCCTTCTCTAACTAATATTAAAATGACTTCAAATCTGGTTAAGAAGATGACTAGCAAGGAGTAGTAGCATCTTTAATGTCACTGGTGCTCTCTCTCCCTAATGCGCGCCCAGAATCTCTCCTAACAGATTCCAGGTATCATCTTTTTATGTTGCACTTGTTAACACTCTCTGCTGCTCCGATTACCTTCATCCCTGACCCATTTTTGAATATATAAATGGCTCTATCCTTCTCCCAAGTTGTTTGTAGTAACGCTACCGAGGCTGCAAGGGGAGATGCTCTTTACGCATTGCCTCCAAACACTGTATACATATGTAAGAGAGCCAGCCGGGCTCTCAGCCCCTCTCCTCTTCACGGCTTTTCATACAAATGCAGTAAATAAGCTCAGGCCGTGGGGAATTGAAGGCTCCAAACAGACGAACTGACTGACATGTCACTTAGCGCTGGCTTTGGCTCTCTTCACTGCAGGCTTTAGAGCTGAAGCTGCTGGATTTTAGAGTTTATCAGTCAAGGTCAGGTCCTCCGTTTGCTGTCAAGGTGGACTGACAACTTTATCATGTACAATTTTCCAATAATGTCAGACATATTATTTGCTGTATTTTTAAATGTGTGCACATAGGAGAAACAGTTTGTTTATGAGGGTGATTTATGAAGTAAAAATCTTTTTACAGTCAACTCTCCTTTGGTAGGGTAAACTGAATATTTGTTTTGGGCAGGTAGAGAGAATAAGATGTACTCCAGCCTGAGGTTAATGATGGAAGTCACACTAGGAATCCATCGCAGCAGAGATAGACAAGCCCACCTCCCTCCCAGCCTATGTTCCCGCTCAAACAGCCTGCCATTCCTCATCAGGACCTAACCACTGCTTATTTACCCGCACTCGGGGGGACTTAACTCGCACCAACTGATCAGTGATAGCACTGGAAAGCTGCTTGTTCCACCCTGATAAAAGTGACGCCCATGAGCATATGCAGAACATGCTTTGTGGGCTAGGCGCGGCACTTCAAGCTTGACTAGACACTAAGCTGATACTGGTTTCACGCTTGAGTCCATGGTACAAAAATCTTCCAATGGAAACCCAGAGATGTGATTGTTTCTGCATATGCATTTATCAGAAGTTTACAAGATAAATATACATTAGCCTGGTGGCTTGACCATGCGTGGTATTATTTCAGTCTTTTTAGTCTTGCATTCCTTCTCACCTGTTTGGACTTCATCATCCAATTCAGCATGAACCTGATAATCATAATTTGCACAAAACTTCAAATGGATTTGGAAAGTTTTTTTTGCATCGTTAGTCTCTCCCAGAAATTCTGTCACAGTGAGGAAATGCTTCTTTGTTGGCAGAAGTTTTAAATGTGTGAGGAAAGAATCCCTCTCAAAATCAGTGGACACTGTGTGTTTTTTTTCTTTTGTGCTCTTTCCATATTCTCTCTCAGTGTGTCTACCAGCTTGTGTCTGTGCAGTGACATAATTCTCAGACTCAGAAGTTGAGGTCTCTACAGTTATGTGTAAAATCATCCCGCCCCCCTCTTGGCTTAGTCCTTGCTTAATTTTGTAATGCCTTCACCGCAGTCCTAAATGATATATCATTTATCTTTCATACAAATTTCAGCTAGAGCTTTTATTTTTTTAATAACCACTGTAATCGTTCTGTCCTTGTATGGAGTGCTATGAAGGGAGTGATCATGCTTTTGGCACATTTATCAAAGCCCATGAAAAAAAAAAATGCGGAAAGGAGGCCCCCTTTCTCTCACATAGGCAGACTAAGTGTGCAACAGAGTGATAAATTTTCTTGTTAGGAGAAATTACATCCACTAACTTGAGCTACTTCAGCATGAAATTGAAAAAGAAGCATTTCTTGTGAATTTCCATTCTTGATTCAATGAAAGATGTAGATTAGCCCTTTGGAAAAGGCGGTGAATAAGAATGAAACTAAAGAAGTATGACTCTGCTCACGCTTGCTTGTTCTTAGAAGCGTGATATAGGATGCTGTTGGGAAGGGCTTTGTTTATGGAAGTAAGGCGCAGTCAGGCTGGTTGCAGATTAAATAAAAGAATGTTTAACACCTCACTCTCTCTTCCTCTGTCTGAGTATGTTTGTGTGTGCATGTGTTATATGTTCATGTATCCCCATACAAACCTTATGCATTTTTACATTCTTATCACAGAGACTCTCCAGGCGTCTTTGCCTACCTCACCCCCTGTCACAGTCTGTGCCTGTGATAGCTCCCTCCCTGCATCTCTTTTTTCACACTCACACATGCAACGACAAAACACACAAACACGTTTCACCAGACCCAGCTCAGTCTAGCATCCTGCTCTGGTGAGGGTGGTGGTGGTGGTGGGGTGGAACACTGATTGATAGACGCCAGGGTGTCAGAGTGGAAGGCAGATAACTATATCTTCTACAGCTCACTTAAAGGTCAAACACACATCGCTGTAATTGGAATATTCACAAGACAACCGCTGAGGTACAATGCAGCGAGGAGTGGAAAGAAAGGGAGAAGCAGGAGCAGAGATAGGTGTTACATAAGCAACGAGAATGAAAGAGGAGGGTGGGGGGGTGAGTGTGATCCATGGCCCTTCCACAGGCAGATGTAGTGGCTATTTATTGAGTAGATCTTTTGGGGAAGTGTGGTATTCATTGAAAGATATATCACCTTAAATGGAGTGCAACCTCACTGAGGAGACTGGGGGCTAATGGCAAGACAGAGTAGTCACATAAACTTGAGTAAACCTGTAATGAGCCAAAATGTGGAAACAAGAATTGATCAAGTTTTCTCTTCTCACTGGAAAATGCTGTTTTGTTAATGTGTCACTAAAGCTGCAGGTGAAATTCATGGTCAGCCAGGCAGTGGATGAGGTGAGGTCATTTCCATCTAAGGTCAGGGTGCTCTCTCATCGACCCCTGAACAGGGCAACACTTAGACAGAGCACTTAACCTCAGCTCTTGCAGGATGAGACCGACAGACACTCATACTATTGACCTGCAACTGCAGAGCTCCCAAGACGAGGTCTTGCACATGACACGGTGTGCACAGGCTTGGGTTGCTTGTGTCAGTGCGCAGGCAGATGTAAACAGTGTGGATTTTACATGACATCAGCTCCTTTTTAGCCAGTTTTGGTCGGCATTAAGATGGATGACAGTGCCTCTCATTAGCTTTCCTGTTTTTTCCTAATCATTGTTTTGTGTTCCTGTGTTGGTGTTAAGTGTATATGTGCTGTCTACCTGCTATGTGTGTCTTTATCAGTGGTTTAATGGAGGGAAAACCTGCTTAAATGCCGTTTACCTACCCAGGATACAGCAGCTGAGATGAGCCAGGGTTTGCCCAACCTTTTATTTGCCAGTCTGTGTTTATTGTGTGCATTATGTAAAGTGCACATATGCCCACATTTGTGTCAACACACTCATCTCTTCAGCAGCATCTATTGGTATTGGCATTCTGCTCAAAACCAGCCTCTCTCTGCTGCAGCTGCTTGCTCTCTGGTGCCACAGTCAGATTACCAGTCGCCTCTGGCCATGTTTTTGGAGCTGGAGCCTCCTAATAAGGCCTTGTCAACAAAGACAGACACAAGCTCCACGAAAAACAACTTCATTCTGTGTCTGATCCTCTGACAAGAATGATGAGAAAACCACTAGTTTGCACTGAAATACAGCTGTGTTTAAGCTCACTGAATAGCTACAGTAGGCATATAGTTATTTTTTATAGTGTCATAATGTCATAGAAACAGCATGTTTCAGTATCAACCTTTTTCAGTTTGTAAGAGTTCAGATAATTAGCACACTACTTATAAGCAACTTATTCTAAGCAGTTGTGGTCTTCCTCCAATGCTGTAATTCCAGTTTTTCCACTGGGCTCAGCCTCTTTTTCAAATGAACTATGGCTGGCCTGAATGCAACATTTCATATCAGGTATTCATCCAGCTGTGTGACCTCCACTCGCCTGGAACTGTGAAAAGGAGAGGGATCATAATCACTTGAAGAGGAAATCAAGCGCTTCAGTAGAGAGAAAATGTGTGTAATACAGAGAGAATGTGTGTGTGTTTGTGATTTTTTTTGTGTGTGTGTGGCTGCAGGGTTCGAAGGGGGGGTGCACAGTTGAACACTCATACCTCATGCCAGCTTTGCTTTTGCAAAGAGAACACTTGACCTCACACACACATGCACACACACACACTGTCCGCATCAAACAAACACACACACCTCTCTCTTCTTCCACCCACACAAATACCTTTCCCAGTCTCTTTTCTCCTGTCTGTCTCTATTTTTCTTCCTCTCTGTCTCTTTGTGATAGTATATTGTGGAGGTTCTCAGTTGTCGGGCTCTAAAAGACTTCCCAAAGAGCAGCAGTAGATAAAGAGCGTTGCTGAATGCGCCTGCTGTCACCTTATCTAAACGTAGCAATACAGCGCAGGTCAAAGTAAAGACTTGCTAAAGCCACCAGCAGAGACAGAGAGCAACAGAAGCAGGTGCATTGTTGGGGTAAAATGAGTTTCATAAGTAATGAAGCTTGGAAGAGATACACTGAGACAATGGATGGAGGAATGTCTGAAGAGTACAACCACTTATGACATTTGTAAGCCTAAGTACTTATAAGGATTTATATAGAAAGTAAAGTCACTTCTAAAGTTACTCTATTTTGGAAATGAGTACAGCCAATTTTATGGTCCAACTTTCAAACCTGATAAAAACAGTCAAAATACATGTTGTTTTCAATATGACAAGGCAGTCCTGTTTTGAATTCCACCACAGTTTTGGGGGTTCTTTGTCAAAATGGCTTGAAGGTAGCTGGAAATGATTATTCTCCCTCGCTAGAACAGATATATCATTGTATTTGCTCAGAATATTCCTGGTGATAACAGCAGGAGGTAGGATGTTAGCGAGTGCTGGCGGTTGCAGCGAACCACAGCAGGCCACGCTCTCTGTTATTGCTGGCACGGCCTCCCAGCAGTCTCAGCAGACACATATATATCCGCACATATGCACTCTTCAACTCCCTCTCACAGACATAAACACACACACTTTATCTGTGATGGGCAAAACAGACCCTGTGTTTTGTCTTCGTTAGTGGAAAAATAAGTGTGAGGTTACACAATAGAGCTCCGAGCCCCTCCTACTACCACCACTCTTCTCCCCTATACGAGCTTTCTTCCTGGGGTAGGAGCGAGCAAATTCATCTCGTCAATCCTCTCGGGAGGGTGTAGCTATGCAGCTCTGTTTACTGTGGCAGAAAGTTAATATAAATTTTCATCAGTGGGGGAAGTTTACACATATGATTCTATTTGTCCTTCATTATTAGCACCTGAGTCTGGGGCTGGGTAGGCATAATTGTCTACAGACACAGGCCAAATAGATGCAAGGGAAAGGCAAATAAGCACACCCCAAAATAATTTGATGCTTGTGTGTTACAATCCTCCACCCTAGGAATTTTTAATCTAGAGAATCAATAAACAAGGGGTGAGAGACGTGGGAGAGAGGAGGAGGTGGGGGTGAGTCAGAAAGATGAGAGGAAGAAATGAATAATGTGATATGAGCATGTGGTGAGTGGGAGAAAGGTGAGAGAGAAAGAAGTTGAGCTGAATTCAAAGTGCAGCAAAAAGGTGGAAAGGAGTTGGAGAGAGCAGGCGATCAACATGCAAGGTTCCGAATAAAGAGAGATCAACCCAACAAATGAGCACAAGGCGGAGCATGTTTTTATTTCTCGGGTGAGGCGCTTTATACGTAGAGGCAGAGGAAGCTGAAGTAGCTGAAAATCCTGAGATAGAGATAGCAGAGTGGGACACAGAAGCCCATTGTTCTGCTGGATAGTTTTACCTCCATCCTGAGGTCCAAGCAGATTCTCCATGGACCTCCCCCCTCCCTTTCTCTCCCTCCCTTGTTCACTGCAGACTGTTGATTTATTGAGTCATACATTAAAATGCTCATTACTCCTACATATTTTCCAAATTCTCCTTTTCTCCCTCCTTTCTTTCTCTTTAGTTTCTATGGAGGCACCATCTGAGAAATTACCCATAGGTTTCTGTTGGGACCCGCTCGCCACCACGCTATCAGTTATTGGAGCCAGATGATCTAACTCTGGTCAAACAGAGCTGAGGAGTAGCAACTTGGCAACCGCCGTGGATGATTCTGATTTTCTTATACACTTGTCAGTCAAGCAGATATGCTCAGAAATGAAAGCCTAAATATTTTTTGGGAGGTGTACCATAAAGTTCTTTCACATTAGCTTCAATTTTCAGAAGCACCAATTCTATAAATCTGATCTGGTCACATTGCAGCAGCCTTTTTGGCAGCTTTTGCCGTGTTTGTTTGCAGCGCTGCATTGCCTCCTTCTGCGCTTCCCTGTGTCTGCAACTGTCAATGAAATCATTATTTTTATTCCAAATACTCAATCAAGCAAAGGTGACTGAATCCACATGTGTATTACGCTCTGTGGTGGCTTTGTGGAGGCAATAAGGGAACTGAATCTGCAGCCACTGTTGAGGCACCGTCACCAGTTCTGACCTTTATGAAAGGATAGGAGTCTTTCTGCGCCTGTGGCTGGGTTACTTAAGTTGAATGGAATCAATAAGAACAATAGCACACACGTCAAGCATCGGCCTGATCACAAAACAGTTGTGGTGACTGCATTAATTTACCTGTGAGCATTGTCAGGAATCATCGCATCCAGTTTTTCCTCATGCATTCTCATCTTATACTGGTCCAGACACAGTGTAACACTAATCTCAGATTTTAGCTCTTAGAGACACGTGTTCTATTTTCAGTTGTGCTATTAAACTTCTGTGTCAGGACGCTTTCTGTGATCTCAATGCCATGCAGCTATATCCCTCCTATCCTTGCATGAAGACCTCTGCTCGTCCAACAAAGTTCCCTGATCACACTTTGCTTGTTTTCTCAAACTCAGGCTTCACTTTTGTATTCAGACATTGTATGGGACATCTTATCCTTCTCCCCTTCTCTTCTCATTTGTCTATCCTCTCCAGCCAGCCCCTCCAAATCCGTATCCATCCATCCATCTGCCCTGAATCCACTTATATAAGAAGATAGGGTGTAAATATTTTGGTGTGGAGTGTCAGCGCATATCTCCCCAGCCAGCGGGGCCAGCAGCCTCAGTCCAATCAGCCATGTTTGTTTGTTCAGCTTAAACTGTTTGTGCCTTGTTTTCCATGGCATGCGACTCTCCCCCCGAAGCTTGATAAAGTGTCACATTTTTTCTTTTTTGCCTCTTTTTTTAACCTCCTCCCTCCTCCCCCTTCTTTGTCTGTGTTTCCTGGAAGTGACTATAGATAAGCCTGGTGGTGCGGTGCTGTGTATGTGCGTGTGCGTGCTTATGCGCAAACCAGAGTGTGTGTGTGGGAGTTGTCAAAGCTGTCAGCATGACTGGAGTTGTTCTGGCCGACAGCCTAGTGTTGAACAGCAGCCCTCTACTCCCTATAACAAACACACACATGCATACGCGCAAAACATCTGTTCCGCACACCACAGAAAGACTGTGTCATCATGATGCAACCCTTTTCTCATTGATCAACAATTGATGCGGCATGTTTACAGCTACTTTCTGGAACATGGGATCATCCTGTGGAGGCCACAGTGCCATGAAGACGTACCTGTTGAGAGCAACTTATTTCATACCTGTGTCATCATTCCAATATCTGCTACATCCCCTAATAACAACAACTCCCAACGTGACCTGAGCCAGGAAGTGATCTGCACTGTCCAAACACAATGTCACAGCCCCTCAGATATATCCAATTCCAATGTCATGGCTGCATATCGTGCAGTCTCCAGGTGGATTTGAAAGAGTGACATTCTTAGTGGATGGCTTATTTCCCGCTCGCACACCCCACCTCCACCACACACAATAACCAATCTGGAGATTTGTAATGCTTTGGCCCAGTATTGCAGGGCCTGCTAATGTATTTCATGCTTGTTTAAGATCTTTGCATGCTCCTTACAAAGGTGCATTGTGATGTGTGTTCCTTATTACCCTGTTCTGTATAGACTCTAAACACTGGGACACAGGAGAGTGGAGGATAGCGTGAGGGAGGGGATGAATGGATGGCTGATGTGTTTTTTCTTTTTTTTTCAGTTTCCTCTCTCGTCCTCTCTCTGTCAGTCTCTTCTCACTCTCTCCTTTTCTCCCTCTCCAGTGATCTCTGCATGCCTATTAATGTAGCAGAGGAATGCCTGTGTAAACATTCTTGTTTCTCAGTCCGTTTCGCATAATAGTTGCCTGTATCGCCTTTCTCCTGACCTCACTATCTGAAACCAATTACACCAGATCCATTTGGGCTGAATCTTATTTTCATAAGGATCCCCGTGTTGCGGTCTCGGTCGCTCTGTGTGTTATTTTCCCTCATCTTATTTTTTTTCCTCTTTTCCAACCTCAGTGATGGATATCAACATCAAATATGCCTCTGAGTGCCTTGTTATTTATATAGCGGGGCCCGGCTCTTTTTCTCTTTCTCTCTCTCTCTCTCTGTCTGGCTCGCTCTCTCATTCTGAAGAATGTGTCACATTGTGCTGTTTATACAATGTGCGCATTAATAGACTGGGGATGTCATTTTTTCGTGCATAGCAACCCAGGTTAAATAGACGGTGCTTCTGCACTCGTCTGTTTTTGTCCGCTGCAGCAGCTCTTCAGCAAACTTTTGATGACTTTCCTTGGCATTTGGTGCTTTTTTGTGCTTTGAGATGGGCTTCAGCTTGCCATCTATGTGGAGTGGGAAGTGGGTGGCACAAATTGGTGCTTTTTACTGTAATGGCTGAATACTCAGAGCCAGTGAAAGTGAAGGGACAGGACGTTTTCCCCCCCTCCCTTACCTTCCACACTGTCACAGACTCTCAGAAAAATGGCTAACCCCACTTCCACGGAAGAGGTGACAGACAGTTTCAGGCATGACAAACCACTCTGGAAAAGTTTGGCCGGTGTTGATAAGGTCTGTGTTATGTTTGGAGAAGTACTCTTTATGCAGTCTGAGCAGACTTCTTTTTAATAAGTCTGGTTTAGTTGATCTCTCTGCTTCACCCCTCTGCGTCACCTTTCATACCCGCTCCTCCCTCCATATTTACCCGGCATGGATATTGGAAGCGCCGTTAAAAACATCTCTTTCTTTGTACTCTTGATCGTGTGTAATATATTGAGTGGCTCTCTTGACTTTGGGTAGAACACAGCGAGTCATTATTGATTCACACATGGATAAACATTTCCTCCAGACAGCTACCTCAGGCTGCTCTCATCAAGCAGCCTTCCCTCTAACTACAGTGTGCAGGACTCAATAAGCCTTATAATTACTTTGATTCACCAATCATGGGGAGATTAATTAGGCCCTGTGTTTTAATTAGCAAAATGATTGGCTGCATTCAAGGAATTTGTTTTGTCTTTTGCGTTCAGTTAAAGGAAGCGAAAGTCAAGCACTGTTTGATTTCCCGTCCATAAGCCTCATGTGCCTGTGTGTGCCTGCCCACTGCAGGTGCTGCGCTGTAATGTAGTGTACTACAAGCAACTTTTTGTATGTGCATGTGTGTGTGTTGTGAAGAAAGGCCATGGCTCAGCTTACAGATGTCACAGTACACACACACACACACACACACACACATATAAACCAGTGGCGACTAGGCTCCTCTTACCAAGGAGACAGATCAATGCAGTTAGGACCCAGTGCCAGTGTAATGTTTGTTTACTTTAGTTCAGAAAGCCTGGCTCCTCCTGAGCAGCCAGACAGACAGATCCCCCCCAGCACCACCACCACCACCTCTCAAGCCCCCCCCCCTCAGCTCTGTCTTTTCATAATTGATCAGGGGGGTGGCTACGTTCCCTGAGGGGTTAAGACGTGGCAACTTTTTTTTCCCCTCCTCTCTCTCTCATTTTTTTACTCCCTCCCTCTCTCCCTCTCTCCCTCTCTCCCTCTCTCCTGTCTTCTCCCCCTGTTTGCTCAGGATCTCAATGTACTAGTTCAAACATTGTTCCCACCAGCTGGCAGAGCTGCGCCATATGCACGCCCTGTCAAGGCAGCTGTTGTCATGGATACTGGCAAGCACCAGAAAATAAAATGAGCACCCCTGATTCCTGAGGAAGTGTCACTCTCCATCTGAGTTTTATTTCCCCCCCCCTTATTTCTTGCTTCTCCTCCTACTCGTCCTCTTCTTTTTTCATCAAAAAAGAAACACCTGTGAAGTTGTTGTGTTGTGCTGTGTGTGTGTGTATGTGTGTGTGCATACATGTTTTTTTTGTCCCCCCCCTCCCCTCCTCTCCCACTTGATGCTCATGGGCCTGAAGAATACAAGGTACACGGCTGTGTGGAGCAGCAGCAGTAGTAGCAGCTGTGCACAATGTTCTTTTCTGCCAGACTCTTTCATCCATCTGCTCTTGAAGAATTGGAGTGAAGCTGCTAGCCCAGCTGCCACCGTACCTGTGAAGCTGGAGCTCGCTCGTCACACACATTCAGTACACACACAGCCGGGCGGGAGGAGATCTGTAATCCCATCAAACCCTAGAGAAATAAATTACACCACATCTCAGCCTCTCTGATTCTTATCATCTCGATATCTGGCAAACACATCAAAGGGTGTTGATGGCAAATTTTACAATTTACAAATATGATTTTTTTTAATTCTTCATGCCATGTGTAAACAGCTGTGAACTAATTTCATCAGTCGGGGAAAAGGTCTCTCTTTCTCTATCTACCTACCCGTCTTTCTATCTAGCTATCACCCATCCTCTGCTCATAAGCACCCTTAATGCATAGTGTAAAACCTGGGCTGCTAGTTAATTCACTCTAAATGTAATCTGATGTTGATTTTGTCAACTTTAATTACAGCTCCCAGAGACACTTCACATGGTGCTGCCTCTACTTCAAATTGATATTATGAATATGCAAATGTGGCAGTAATTTGCAGAGAGAAGTGGGTATTTCAGTTGAGCACACACTAGACAGGTCAATTCTACTGACGCTCTGCCTTTTTTTCCCAGCCCACCACCCCCTCCACCCTCTTCTTCAGGGGTGCTCAAGACAAACTGTATTTATCCTTGATCACAGCTCTCTGAATCGTCACTAAAACGTATCTCCAACGTAGTGTTAACCACATCAGAAGGTGTTGCAGAAAATACCAGGTGATGTCTGACAGGGTTTTCAGTCAGAGACTGTTTTGTCCCTGAAAATTGGAATTATCTCTGCCCTCAGTTTCAGGAAATCTGAAATAGTTTATTTTCAGTGTGTCTTTCCCTCCCTCCCTTCTACACCATCTTTCTTTCTCTCTTTTTTTCACACTGTCTTTTGTCTTGTGTTCTTTTCTTCCCAGGCCCTACAAGCAGCGAGGCAATTACTCTTGCAGCAGCCAGGCAGTGGCCTGAAATCTCCAAAGAGCCAGGACAAGCAGCGTCCACTGCAGGTAAAGCAGCTCCCCGTCTAATCTCTTAAGTCCATCCATAATACATGCTCCTCCGAAAAGAAGATTTCCTCTGTTCCACAAGTGTGTTTGATTTGCCAACGCAATCCTCGGACCTGTCATTGGAATCCTAAAGCTGGACAAGCCAGTCCCCAGATAGAACATCGCACAGACACAAGAAAAACACAACATCTCAGAGAGCCAAGATTTATCCAGTATACATTTTCTGGTCTAAAAACATTTGATGTATTTTGTCCATCACAGTAGACACTAATTAATACGT
The DNA here is from genome assembly GCF_001640805.2 of Lates calcarifer. NCBI lineage: Eukaryota > Metazoa > Chordata > Actinopteri > Centropomidae > Lates > Lates calcarifer. The sequence goes on along the minus strand of NC_066850.1, from coordinate 2,072,675 downwards.
CAAGTATATCTAAAGGTTATATGGTAGGATGACAAATTGGAGGACAGTTTTGATCTGTATGCTTTTCTAACACGATCCATAGTGTTGCTGACACGGAATATCCACCGGTTAGTTATTATTTGCAAAGACATGTCAGCCTGACTAGTGGGTTACACAGACAGCTAATTTTAACTGCCTGTCAATTCCATTCTTTGACACTAATTTACCTTATTGATTCGTAGAGCTGTCTATTTCTGTTGTCAGTGATTTGGAAAAGGTCACACTTGTACACATATTCACGCACACACAAACAGTTGCACGCAAACTACACACTCACACATATATACACATTAACACATTGCCTGCAATCCTCTTGTCTTCCTGCTGTTAAGATTTTTTTTTCACACTGGCGAGTCTTTTCATTCTGCTCATTTAAGTCAACAAGACAGTTAGTTGGTTTTCCTGCCTCAAATTATGTAAGGCCCCTTGACATCTGCTCCATGTTTTTATTATTAGTATTTTATATTTAATTTATTTTTAGCCATTTGAAATTGAAGTGTGGGAGTTTGTGCCCTCCACTCGGCTAATAAGTAATATTAAGGAGCAATGGTTTACCTCATTAGAAGCTCTGTGCATTTCATTAATGACAGGGAAATTGGCGTTAACCTCACCCATTGATATTTTCACAGTCTAACAATGGCAACACCTTCAATTGGAGTCACACCCCTGTGTACCTAATTACGTACTGGCGAAGAGATAAGGTTGGCAAAGACTCAGTCATGCTTTTTGCATTTGAATAATTCAACTCAACCTCATCAAGAGCGTTAATATTATCAGCATATTCACACAGAGCGGCGCAAGAATTACAAACATATTTTAAAAAGCTGTTTGTTTATTTGAGTGTATATTTTTTATTTATTTAGGTGTGTGGGGGGAGAATTGTTCATTAAACAAACGTTCTCTGCGGCTTATTGGTGCTTTCTCTGTTTGAGGTTCTGTATGCGAAAGCGCATAGATTCAAACAAATGGGATCCTGATCTACAAATGCCTGCATAGTCACCAAGTACAATACATACATGGCAGGAAGAACAATATTGAATGAGAGCAGTGTGGGTGCATGATAACCGTCAGCCCATGTCCAACCCTCTGCTTCTAATAACACCAGCACATGGTAAATATTGAATATTTACATTTGCTTACTCCATCCTTGCCTCGCATTTGGCGATATGAATCAGTATGAATTGGAGGGCCCTGCCAACCGGCTGTCCTCAGCTCCCAACTAATCCATCTGTTGATCCAGCCGTTATTAACATCCTCACCTCTTTGTTCCAAAAAGTCTCCATGCAGAGCATCATAGGAGCCTCTCCCAGTGATACACAGCAGCACAAACAGGGGTTGGTGCATCCTGGTTCAAGATCATTTTTTACAGCAGGAATGTACCACTGCGCGCCCTTGAATCCACTCATTTCAAATGACATTTTAGCTGTAATATTCCATTGTGCAAATATCAGTATAAAGCAGCAGAAACTCTTACTTGATTAAAAACCATTGTTTTGCTATTCTTATTGTCCTTTTATCCTTCCTTCTTGTCACTGCCATATTTTTTTCTTTTTATTCATGTCTTGAGGGAGTTTACTCAATAAAGCTGCATTATTTACCTGGATTATGAGGCCACAATGGGTGCTCTAGTGCAATATTTTATTAGCTTCATGGCTTGATAAGAGTCAATGGCAATCAAGCTACATGTTTTCCACTGGAGGAATCATGCGGATTGATCCCCTTGTATGATTAGCACAGTAGAAAGTGGGAAAAGGATTAATATTACCATGACATCCTGCTTATGGCAGAGATACTGATAAATCCTCTGCCAGTCTTTTTTTCCTCTTGTTCTCCCATCTTTGGTATTTAAGAGCAGGAAATGATCCATAGATCATGGCATGTAAATTATTTAGTACACAAGCATCTAAGTGCTTCAGCTTGCAGTTTTAATTACGCGTATTAGCGGCTAAAGGCTCTCGCCTGACTAATTCTATCCGCTCGCTCATCGCTGCTTCTCAGGAGTTGATGATGCGGAGGCAGGCAGCTCTGGCATCCATATGCACGCACACACACTGTTAACAAAAAAACAGTCCCACAAACACACATATAAACACACACACAAGCTGCTTCTCCACATTTGCGTAATGTGACAGGTCTATTATTACACAGTAAGCCCACGGGAGCACTCAATAAACACCTATTTCTCCCTGTAAATCCCCCTGCCTCCGCCATGCTGCTTACACGGCTCTCCCAAGGCACACAACACCCTCTCTCCTCTGTTCCATTCTCCTCTGCTCCTCTCTCCCCTCACTCTCCTCTTCTCTGTAGCAATATCCCCCTCTGAAAGGCATTTATACACTGACATTTGGAATACAAATAAAGAAACGCGGACAAGGAGAGGCGGAGAGGATTACAGAGGCCTATGAATCTGACAGTTGTTTCGCTCGCGCGCACATGTGCATAATACATCTACACGCAGGCTGCACTCATACACAAACACAAGCAAAATTACACTTGCTTAAAGTTCCTACACTGCCAGAAGTGACTTTGTGCAAGTCATCTATATATTGATTATTATTGATAAGGAACAGGACAGAGCTGGACCTCATGCAGGAACTGTAGCAAGGGCTAAGATTTAGGTGAAGCGAACACACCAGACTACCTCCTCCCAGTGTGTCGCCCTTATTGTGACACATCCACCACCTCTATATGTCAGGGGGCACGTATGAAATAGCTAGAACGACCCCCTAACCCTGGCTCGTGAGGGTTTGACAGAGTGAAGCTACTCCCTGACCCTTCCTCCCTGCAGTTAACATCCAATTCTTAACCATACAAAACCTGAGAGCTTACCCTGAGTGAGTGTTGCGACTGCTGCTCTGCCCCTTTCACACTATCAAGCTGTGAATGCCGTTTTTATAAGACTAATAACCTCCACTCCATCTGTGCAACTCTACACTCTAAGTATGAATGAAAAAAAAAGAGGTTTTATGGTTGGTTTAGAGATGGGGGAAAAAATTTAGCTGTGTTTTCTGTAAATTCTACAGCTCCCTGCCCAGGCCAGTCACACTGACTGTGGGCACTAGGCCATCCTAGGAAGTGTCACACTTTTAAAGGTCAGGTCCACACGTCTCACCACTGAGCCAATATTATCTCGATAGCAGCTCTCTCATCTGCTTATTGGCTTTCATCCGGAACACACACACACACAGATGAAGGGAAAAGGGCTGCGATGCTAGGTTCGAGTATAGCTTAGCTGACTCCGGCACGCGTGGCTGAAGGATGGTAGTTCACATTTACATTTATGAATATATCTTTCCACTGCATCCCCTCTGGTTGGATCTGAAAATAGAGAAAAATTATCACAGTGAAGGGAAAAAAGAGAGGGGGAAAATATTATGTTATTCATGAGGAAAACTTCTGTTGACTCTGAGAGAGAGAAAAAGAAAAAAAAAAAACCGTCAGCACATTTTAAGTCAAACACCCTTGGTTACTGCTTTTGTAACCAGAAAACAAGATTTTTTTTTCACTCCCCATCTCCCTCCCTACCTCTCTCTTTTTTTCTCCTACATTTACAACACCTACAGGACAAGATTGCTAAATTGCGAGGACAGAGCAGGTTCATCATTGTGATGCAAAAGAAGTTGAAATGCAACCCCAAGGCGAGGTAGCTGAGTTTGGGGGATCAAGAGAAAGTGAGAGGGAGGGAGGGATAAAAAAAAAAGTAGCTCAGACCTTTGATGTAGCAGCAACAAATTTACCTTGTGACAGAAGATACATGGGTGCAATAAACGAGTTATACCAGCCCTTACACATGCAATCTGATGATTCTGGCCAGGGTGTTAATTGGATCCTAACCGGCAGATCTGATACGCCTGGGCCCCGGTGGTGAGGGGGAAAGCCTTTCCAAGTGATGAACTATAATTCACTGAGCTGCTTGAAGCACTTGTAATTTACTGTGTGTCACTGATGAAGAGGCTGATCCAGTGGAGGCCATATTACCTGCAACATCAGAGGGAAGTGCCACCCCACCACCACCACTACCACCACCACCCCACTCTCTTCACTTTCTTTCTATTTCGGCACTCTCCTCTCTCTGCACTTTCTTTTTTAATTCTCCCCCTCTCACTCTACCCCCCCTCTTAACTGTCGCCCCCATTTACTCTTGAAATATGTACACCTGCAGGGAGGCATCAGTCAGAAGTGAATTGTGCCAGTTTAATGATAAAGGTGTGACAATTTGTACTGATAATGACACAAACAACGTGTACGAGCTATGTCACACACAGCTACGCTGATGTACACTATATTCGAGAGGCTTAATCAATGACTATCTGCATGTAGAGATAAATCAATATGGAAATTGTGCTAAGCCTGTCACAATCTCCTCAGGCTTTTTATTAGAGGCTTTTACATGATGGGTCTTTATGTTATGATAAATTGCACTTCCCATGCACTGCTGCCACACTGCTATGGAAATTGATTTAGGAAAACATTTAGTAATCTACTTAGCTTCAGTCCTGACAATCTTGAGTATTGATCTCCCTAAGCTGAAAACACGACATGCATGTGAGTGAGCGTGGCTCCCATCTATGTCTGTGTGATTTTTTACACAGTAAACACGTGTACTTCTGGCATACGGCACACTTGAACTTCAGAGCGAGGCACTTGCCAGGGCCAGCTGCCCTTTAGCCTTGGTGGTCCTCGACTGGAGAGTCCCAGCTATCAATAATCGCATGGCCACATTTGGCAGTAATTGGCTAGTAAATGAGCAGTGTCAGCCGAAGGGGAGCCAAGAGGTCAGAAGTCCACAAGCTACAAGGGGGGTCTGAGTTTGGGTCCTGCGCCCCCCTGGGATGTTCAGGAGATTGAGATGAAATAGGGAACGGTGGGGAGGTGCAGGGGGGGTTGAGAGGTTTCTCCCTTTTTTGTGGTTTCTTTCTCTCTCTGTTCGTGTGTAAAATGAAGCTAGTGGCTTAATTAGCAGTGACTCTCCCTGCCAAGGATCCACAGTAATTACCGACCAGGACCCTTCCATTTTTCATTGCATTTATCTTGGCTGTGTCTGTAGCGCAGCTCAGTCCCCCCTGTCCAGTGCTACAGGAACAACCTCTGTCGTTGATAACCGCCCTGCGTTCGCTGCCCCCACTATGTTTATGGCCGACATGTAATCGCCAGTTTCCCCCCCTGCTTATTACAGCTAAGTGAGTTGTATGGAGGGAAATCGAATAAAAGGAATTCCTCTCTGTTGGACTCTTTAATTGTTTAAGTTTGAACTCTGATACACCACTTATCTCCTGCTTTAGGTAATTTGAATTCACTCATAAGAATTCATTGCTGTAAAGATAAAGCACCACACAGTGGAGTGGGTGTAATTGTTGGAGGTGCATTTGTCCATTGGTCCGGATAGTTAGAGGCAGACAGCTGTGTTAGCCAGCCAGTGAGCACCATGCTAGTGAGGATGTGGTGTTTTTGTGATTAATGCCAGAATGGCCGGTTGAATCAAACATAACAAGGGACCTGGGTGCCAGCTTTGCCTGGAAGAGATACCTGAGTTCTCTGCAGAAGAGCTTGACCTTTTTGCGAGGCATTGGAGAGGCTGGTTACAGACTGTGGGTGTGACAAGAGTGGTGTAATGATCTGCTTGTTCTGGTGAGGGTCCCACCAATGTTTTCACATCAGGAGCCAATTTAAAGGTCCTTTGTTTTGCTCTCCAGCTCTGAGGGCAAACCACATGGCTTCAAAGTTCATGTCAATATAGCTCATCGTTCATTTAAAGACAAGGGACATAAACAAATATGGGTTCAAATGGCGAGCACAGTTAAAAACCAGCATGTTTCTTAGGCAAGAAGTGACGTTCAAATGGCTTGTCCAAAACTCATTTGGAAGGTACTCTTTTCTATCCAAATTTGCACTATTAAAAACAGGAGAAGCACCTTTTCTGTTATTAGGGTCCCCAGTGGCTACATAAGCTGCAGTTAATTTCAAACGATTTAATAAATCCTGTTAATATTTTTTGGGCACCAGTACTGGAAACATATCCTTTTGGATTACAGGGAAACAGAGGCAGAGCCCAATTGGGTATCATGGCTCCTCTTCTATGAGGGAGAGTCTATTCACGGTGTGTGGATGTTTATGCCACTGCCATCGTCTAGTAAATGCTCATTAATTTTATCCCTTCGTGGCAAAATCATTTCTAGGAGAGGCAATTCAGCCTCCTGTTCCTTTCAATTCACCGCTCACGTCAATCAAGCCCTCGTGCAGTATCCTGCAGAATGGAGGTGTTATATTCCTGCAATTATCATGTCATATACTCGAAAATGTAAATGAACGTGTGTGTAAAATTAAATTTATGGGTTGTCAGTGAAGAATAAGAACCAGGAGAGCAATTACTTATCTGCTTTCATCTTGGAGCCTCTGATACGTCAAGCAGAAAAGCATGCAGTTAAATGCTGGAATTAGCATTATGCTGCACTTCACAATGGACGTGGGCCAGTGCCTTTTCTCCCCTCCATCTTTCTTCCTCCTGCCTTTTCTCCCTTTCTGTTCCCCTCTTTTTGTTTGGAGCAGTCATGAAATGAAGATGATTATCACCTATTACATCTCTAAAAAGCTAATGAAAGTACAAGAGGAACTTCCCAATCTCATAACCTTAGTTGTTTTGCTGTTTTCATTTTTTTTTCTGCTGTTCTTTGTTGAAGTCTTTTCTATTTATCTACAGGTACCTGACCATGAATGCCCATATTTTGCCACTTACACAAGGAAAGTGTTTGTAGAATTTAGATTTAATTCCACTATATATATATATATATATATATATATATATATATATTCCACTACATACATTTGTGTTAAATCCTACATGTCTAAGCCTCCATCCCTTTTGTGAACCAAACCATCTCTGAGCCAGCATTCAATTAATAGTCTTAATGAGTGCATCTCTCATGTTGTTTCTCAGCTGCGCTCGTCCCATTGTCATGGCATCCAACACAAAACCAGGAGTGACTGCAGGGGTAATTACTTACCTAGAAAATGTACCTTCAAGGGTTAATAACATTGAAGGTGTAAGCACAGCATTTGCATAATTACACACAGACTGTTTAATTTGCAACTTTTGACGGCTTTTGTTCAGCACCTCGCTTATTGTGAATGCATTTTCTTTTCTGCGCTCTCACATCGAGGAGTCCAGAGAAGAAAAGAGATGTACCACAACATCCTCCTCCTCCTCCACCTCTCCCACCTTAGATGGAGTCCCTTCTCTCTAAGACCCTAATGAACAATGGAGGCAGGATTTGTTTGAATATGAATATGAATGTGCAGCGGGGCCGGCTGGAAGTTGACCTTCAGCTGTGATTTTCAGTTCATCAGGATTAGTCAAGGCGGGCGATCAGGAGCCACTAATGCATAATGACTTCTAAAATGAAAAATGTGTAGTGACCATGCAAATGTCTCGGCTAATCAAAGAGGGGGGAAAACCTGGGGTGGGGAGAAGGCGTCGAGGAGAGGAGAGCTAAACAAGGACGTGTCAAGGCCTGACAGAGAGAGAGAGAGAGAGGGGGAGAGAGAGGAAGACAGAGAAAGAGGGAGGGAGAAGAGACATGCATGGAAAGTAATCAAGGCAGCTTGATTAGCTGGCGATGAGGACAGGGATGTCTTATTGGCCCCTTGACACACCGTATAGGCTAGTTACTGTCATGGCAGCTCCACGCTACACACTGTAGCAATTAGCGTCAGTGAAGGTGTTGCTACATGTTGATATTTTAATTGTGTTATAGTAGCATAAAGCTTGTCTGTCAAGAATCTTTGTTGACATGTGCATTGTTGTGCTAGAAACATCAAACTGTTTTGTGTTCGACCTGATAACATTACATTTCAAAGGTCAAACAGGAAAGGAAGAGGTGACTGAAGTCACTTTGAGTGTATCAGCAAGTGAACCGCTGTGTTGTTACAGTGTGTTGCATACTAAATCATTCACTCCATGCTGATTTTATTTTCTCAACTCAAAAAGTAAACACAATTCAAAAGTATTGTCTTTTCCTCACAAAAGTTGTTCAATTTTTAAGCAGCTAAAAGGAGCTGAAAGTGTGTAATACGCCTGTTAGCCCACGCTCCTCTGTTAAAATGTGTGCTTACAATCAAAGACCGAAGAGAAACGCATCTATTTCTATTGATCTGCTGCCTCAGAAGTCACTTCTACTGCCGTCTTAGAAATATAGGCTATGTGTCTTTGTTTTGTTTTGTTTTGGTTCTTCTACCGCAGTCTGACAGCTCGTATTTTAATGATTATCACCTAAAAATGACATACATTTTTCAAAATGGCATGTCAGCAGAGAGCAAGAAACAACTTTTGGTTGCTTGTGTGAGAATGTAATACCTCATTGCAGAGGGCATCTAACAAAAAACTTACTACTACTTCAACATAAGCAGTGTTCACCTCTTTCTTTCCATATTTCCATCCCTTCCAACATAAAAACATTGCTTAGCGTGAACCCCCAACCTTCCAGCCACGACCCACCACATCACGCTGATTGTGCCTGCCATGTGTCCACTTCATCAGTGTAGTTTTAATCAACTTTAGAGTTGTGCATTTTCACGCTGTTTTACAATAGCAGCACTGATAGGCATGCTAAAGTGGGGGGAGTTCAAGGGTCCTGCTAATTAAGGTCTACGCCTATTTAAATCCCTTACTTCTCCCAGCGGGGTGGAGGCAGGAAAATAAGATGAGCAACACAAAGGCACAGCACCCATCTGTCCTTCAGCATCTCCTCTAGGCTGCCAAGCGTCACGGCCATGGGAGGCCTGCTCTCCCTACCTCTCAGTCACCAATTACCGCGCTCCCAGTAGATCCATGCCAGTAGGCCTGACGCACGTCTCTGATGCTCTATTTTTCTAACTTTCTCCCTTTTTACTCATCCCTCCCTCCATTTCACTCCTATGTTCTCATTGTTTACTCCTCTCTCCTGTCCTTCCCACTTTTCTGTTTATCACCCATCCTTTTCGGCCCTTTTCTTGCTTTCTCTTGGTTTTCTGTCTCTCATTCCACCCCCTTCCTCTTTCGTCCTCCCCTGTCCAGGTTCCAGTGTCAGTGGCCATGATGAGTCCCCAGGTGATCACGCCGCAACAGATGCAGCAGATCCTTCAGCAGCAGGTGCTTTCCCCCCAGCAGCTCCAGGCCCTGCTCCAGCAGCAGCAGGCTGTTATGCTACAGCAGGTACACACACACACACACACGCTCACACCTAAATGCATACACACCTAGACAAATATTTAGGCACAAACCCTCTGACGCATGCAGACGCACACACGACTAGATGCAAGCCGTGCCAGCAGTAAGCTGATGTGTTGTAGATGCAGAGAAGCACATTGTGATCTTGAGGAACAGAACCAAACCCACACACACACATATAACCATAAACATAGTAACTACACACATCCAAATATCAACTTACAATCACACATTATTACTTTATTGCCTCTTTTGTTAAACTTGACCCTTATTTGGTGTTCCTGTTTGGTTTGTGTGCAGACATACACAAAAACACACTCTTACAGCCCCACACATCCCTGAGTCACTGCTGTTTCTGACTATCACAACCACCAGTCGCTCATGCCAACTCACCACAGCCCAGTGTCCTTGACACGCTTACCAAGAGGAATCTGAAATTGACGCACTTGTTCTTGTCACCTCTAATTAACTGTCTCTAGTGTGTCGCTGGTTCAATTCCCTGACAAGCATCCATCAGGGACTGAGAGAGTAGGGCACAGTTGGGCTGAACACTGGAAGCCTGAATGATAGGTGATGAATGATGTAATATTTGGAATCAGCTTGAGAAAGCACACACTTGGCACAGTCTGGTGTCAGAGTTGAAATACATTTCTCATTCATAGATTTGATTAAGGGAAAGAGAATTGTTTAATTAAGAGTGTCAGTCATCCTGATTATTCCTCTTCATTAAGAGGGCTCAGACTCTAGATTTGGTTTCACTACTATGGCGCGTGCCTTTGCACTCGTTTTTTTCACAGAAACTTCAAGGCACTTCAAATTTTACACTTGAATTTGAAACATGGTCAGTCTCAGTGAAACAAAGTTTATCATACTGAATGAAATTTACCATGTGGAACAATCAACAGGAATAAGGGAAGCCAGCGTAGAGCAAAGCTCTGTGGTTGATTGATGTTGATTAACTGACTACAGCAAGCATCACAAAACAGTTTCCAATTGCTCCTAGGGCTCCTATTCATTTTTAATGTTAGTGTCTGTTAAATCTTGCGGATATTTCTATGGCAGAACTGGACCATCAATTCCAGTGGCCTGCTTCATGGACTTCTCCTTCAGGCCAAACAGCCACATGCAGCTTACATGAAATAAAAGTGAAACCATCTTTTAAATAGCTGTCACAGCCTGTGTGTTAAAGGAATCAGTTCAATGTAGCGAACCTGTTCCTGCGAGGGTTTATTCTGTTTGTTTCAGCCACTCCATAGGAATTCAGAGTGCTCTGGCAGCCAAATGCGTAGTTAACATGATGAATTGTTGCCCCCTACAGAACTGTGGGCCTATTAAAAGTCCATATGGAAAAGACAGAAGACAGCAAAGATACAAATGCCAAAAGCAGTAGAAAATATTATTTATAATGTGCAACAGTTTCTGCATGATCGACATGTGAAGCACAGCTGGAGCTGAAGCAGTGCAGACATTAAGAGGAATGTATAGTTAATTAGAAGGGATCTACTTTGAGGGTCTTTGCATGTGAATCAATTAGAATTAGTTGTATGTTCTCAAAATGACTTAAAGTCTGAGTTATATCAATTAGAACATTGAAAAGAAACTGATATCACAGCCTGTAAATACCATTGAGATGTGTACTCAGGCAAATATGTATTTTTTCAATCTTGTCTTCTACCTCTGCTTTTGTGTGTGTTTGTGTATGAATGTGTGTGCACAGCAACACCTGCAGGAGTTTTATAAGAAACAACAGGAGCAGCTTCATCTGCAGCTTCTCCAGCAGCAGCACCCTGGCAAGCAGGCTAAAGAGGTGAGTGCTTCACATGCACATACTGTATTTACACCACCTACAGTCACAATCAAATATGTAAATGACTCAAAGAGAGATGGAAAAAGTTCAGTAGAAACTGTAAGTGTTGGGTCAACCAAGAGCGTGTGTTCACAGTTTTCTTTTCACTTGAAAAACTGATTTCTTGTCTTGGAATTAAACTAATTGGTTATTTTTTAGATGTGATATTAGTTAGTCGTAACTAACTCCCCTACACTCTCGCAACAGCTTCTGGGGGTGACTCCATTAATGAACTGCTCCGAGTGACGATCACAAACACTACGCTTACGCACACACTCACTCACTGATTTATTGAAAGGGGACCAGAGGCAAAGGGTCCTGGGTCCAACTTGTTAATGAACTGTTCCTGTGGGCGTGCAAACACACACAATCACACGTGTCACTACTAAAGTTACAGTATACGACGCTCATAAATCACGGTGACAGGCAGACGGCGGACAGACGCGGCTCTGTCTCGTCCTCTTTTGCTATCAGAGAAGAGGAGACGAGCGTTGCAACCTCAGCCACGTTTGCGTAACCGTTGTTGCCGCTGAACCCTGAGAGCCGGTCTAGAGACACATCCAGACGAACACTGTACGTGTGGAAGCAGTTAAATTGATCAGAAAAAAAAGGTATCACATAAACACGCACACTCTGTCCTTCTCTTCTCTCTCTTTCTCAGTGTCGCACCTCTCGGTGTCTCCTCAAGCAGCCCATTATGCTGCCCCTACAGGAAGCCGCAACTGACCTCCCGGCGGCTTTGTTTCTGTTTGGATTTGTGAATAGAGTTTTTCAGGGCCCCTGCCATCAAATATGGAATAGAAATTGCTCCCTTATTTCTCTTGAGGCAGGGTGGAGGCGTAGGGAGGGCAAACTGCCTCCCTCCATCACTCCATTATGCAGCCTGTTTTCCAGTGAGCGCATCACCAAGTTTTACCCCCCCCTCGTCCCCTCCCCCTATCCCTCCACCCCCATTCTTTTCCAGATCTAAGATGATATAAACATACAGAAATATATGAGCATCACATGCTATAAGCACGTACACGTGTATGGGAAGGAGAAAAAAGTGAAAAACACTCCTCCCTCAGTCAAAAAAGACTGAACAGATGCAATTAAAGCCAATTCTCACCTGAGTTTTCTGTGTGTGTTTCACAATTTAAAACAGACATTTACAATATAGCGGCGTTTTACAGCTTAGACCCAAAGCTTTTGTTTCTCCCAAAAATTCACTCCCGCTCTAACTTGTTTTGCTGCGGTGACTGAGCTTGATGTTTTTCCATTTTGTTGTTGTTTTTGTTGTTGTTTTGCACCAGGCTTACGCAATTGCCTGTCTGGCCCAGCGATAAACAACTCTGCGAGGCAGCGAGGAGAACAGAATGGGGGTGAAAGAGGAGGGGAGGCGTGTGTGCACGTGTGTGTGCACACGTGGGTGTGTGTGTGTGTTTATATTTGTGTCTGTGCATTCACACGCACGCAATGCTGTAAATCTCCCATTCTGCCATCTCCCTCTGGCCACATAAGCTGTAACAGACCATCAGTGAAGGCGAGACAATTAACTATCAGGGGTGGAGGGGGGTGGGATGGAGGATTATACCAGAGGCTTAGTATCATACACAATCAGAAGCCACATACACTGACAGGCTTGAGAGCTGGTGTATCAGCACAGCTTTCTGTCTGTTTGTGTGTGTGTTCTCATGGACACACAGACACACAGACGAGAAGGCAACAGCGCTGTGGTACAGCCCAAAAAACAGGAGGGAAGACTAAGTGAGCACAGACAGAGAGGGAGAGCGTGCAGAGACAGAAGAGGAGGCAGAGAGGTATAGCTAAGGTCACGGCAGAGGCGAGTGAGTGCAGGCTCTCCGCACACACACACACACACACACGCACACACAGCACAAACGCCGCTCCGTCTCTCCCTCTCTCTCAGTTGTTAATTCGCCTGTAATTTCTCCCTCCCTCCCCTCCTCTCCTCTCCTTCTCCGCTCCTCTTTTGCTCCTCTCTTCCTCCTCCTCCTTCCTCTCTATAGCAACAGCAGCAGCAGCAGCAGCTGGCCGCCCAGCAGCTCGTCTTCCAGCAGCAGCTCCTGCAGATGCAGCAGCTCCAGCAGCAGCAGCACCTGCTCAACATGCAGCGGCAGGGCCTGCTCTCGCTGCCCGGGCCCGCTCCCGGCCAAGCCGCCCTGCCCGGACAGACCCTGCCCCCGCCAGGTAAGCTTAGGAGGAGGATGAGGAGGACCAGAGGAGGAGGGGAAGGGAGGAGAAGTGGCGGGAGGACGAATGAGAAGGGAATCGTTGGATGTGGTTGTGTTGATCCCGAGCACGTGACTTGCAACAGTAGTGGTCACATGCTTCCTGTGTTTGGTCTGCAGGTGTCGACGTCTTTCGTTATTCCTTCCTGCTGTCACATTTCCATCCTGTGTCTGTCCTACTCCTCTTTTGTCTGTCTGTCCTGCCTGTCTTTATTTGTCTCATTGGTATGCACCTATGTCCCCTCTGCATTATCTCTTAAGTATGTTTGTCTGTCTGCCTTCCCCTCATTGCTATGCTCTTCTGCCACCCACTTTTTCCTTAACTCTCCACGTGATCGTTTTGTTTAGTCCTCCATTCTTCCTCTCTCTCTTTCTCTGTTCTTGTCTGATTATGGCTTTCTTTGTCTACCTCTGTTTCTCTCTCAGCTCTGCTCTGCCTATGTTTGTGTTTGTTGTTTTTCCATCTCTGTTTCTATTCCCCCGCTCCCCCAGCCCCCGCCTTCCTTCCCCCGGTTGTTGTTGTTGTTGTTTACTGCCTTAACTGAGAGCCAGGGAGGGGAGGAAGAGAAGAATAAAAGGACAAGAGAGACAGAGAAAGGGAAATCAGGCTCCATTTTCTCCTCCTGAGCCAAGTAAACACCTATGTTTGTTGTTTACCACCAAAATGGCGGAGACAGAAAACAACAGCCAGGGAGATGTTAGGACGAAAGGAGTGAATATTGCCTAATTAGTTGCCAAGCTGAAAACAAGCAGTGGACAAAGCTTGTTTATCTCAGAAGCAACATGCACACATTCACTGTTATCAATGTTTTATGGTTCTCGCTCGCTGAAAACACACAGATCTTTAAGACTGAGGACTGAATGAGTGATCTGTTAACAGGTAATATCAATATCTAACTGGGAGAAACAGAGGAGCAGTTTTATTGATCAGCCCACTGTGAGTTAAAATTCAGGTCTCCAGTGAAGTAGCACAGGGTGATAGTTACTAAGTGAGGGTAAGGCCTTGAGTCATGCAGCTTCATACAGTCTTTCTAGCTGTTGGATAAAGTGTACAGAGTTTGGGATTCAGCTTTTGTCTCACACTGGATACTGGGATTTGCATTTAGTTGAGCAGCCTTATTGATGCTGTAAACTACTAACTGCAATTGTCCCATTCTCTGTCTTCTCACACTCTCTTTCTTCCCCTCATCCTCTCCCTGCTTAACCCACTTTTACTCTCTTTTTTCCCTCCAGCCGGCCTGAGCCCTGCGGAGCTACAGCAGCTGTGGAAGGACGTGACCGGAGGTGGCGGCGGCGGCGGCCACAGCATGGAGGACAACGGCATCAAACACAGCGGCGGCGGCGGCACCGGCAGCACTGGCACAGGCGGGGGTGGCGGTGGTGGTTTAGATCTCTCCACGAACAACTCCTCTTCAACTACCTCCTCCTCCAATCCCGCCAAAGCATCGCCGCCCATTTCTCACCATTCCATCGCCAACGGACAGTCCCCCGCCCTCAACCACAGAAGAGAGAGGGAAAGGGAACGGGAAAGGGAGCGAGAGAGGTACAGTGATTGAAATGTCACCCACCCACCTCTGTGATGCAGCACAGAGGAGAAAGGCAGAGAAGATGAAAAGTTTGTTACCCGTCACACAAGCTTGTTGTTTTTGTGCTTAGATGCGATGTAGAAAAACATTAAAACGCTGCACTCTCTTCCAGAGTATTTGTCCTCGTTTAAAATAACAGCATTGCCACTACAGGGAAAACATGATGTTTTGTTTATTTGTTCAATAGTTTATTAGTGTCTTGGTAATATTAAAAAAAAAGTAGCCTAGCTCTCCCAGGGGACCACGTGTGCCATTGAACGCACTTAGCTTGTGCACAGATATCAAAAGCAGGGAAAGGAAGCCATACAGGCAGGCGCACTTACAACAAGCCTCTCTGACAGGCAACACAAGGTAACCTCCTTGTACATTAAGTATTTAGTGCTTTCTCTCCTTTTTTTCTCTTTTGAAAATTACCTTCCTTGCTTACTTGTCATGTAAACAGAATACGTGATGCCTTGAGTGGCGTTTCCAGGATGTTTATCCTTGTGATGGCGTCTTTTATAAATGCACCCAGCACCAAAACACTGAGTGTTCACATATCTGCCTATCTGGCCCATGCATTATTCAAAGGCTTTTCTTGGGCGATATTATAATAAGGACTTAGGGTAGCAGTGCGTGCGTATGTGTCTGTGTGGATGCTTGGTACAGACTCACACTGAAGGTGGAAGTGCTGTGTAATTGGTTTAAAGTAGATGCTATCTCTCCAGTACCACTAAAAAGAGGCTTGAAAAAGATATCTTTAGAAGGAAGACAGAAAGAAAGAGAGAGGTAGGGAGGGAACAAGAAGAGAGGGAAGAAAGGGGGGGGAAAGACTTTTTATCTGCCTGTGTCCCGAGGGGTGTGTGGTGTCTCATAATGATCGAACAAGGAGTATTGTCAGGAGCACTGCTTACTAACATGCCACGGATCGATGTGGGGAAAGCCCCTCTGTAAAACACAGTGTGAGCTGTGCCAGCGCTAACACACGCATATTCATGGGCCACACACACAGGCGTGCATGCACATAGTCATCGACCACACACAAACATGCACAGGCATAACCTATAAGCAGACAAATACACACATACAATATGCAACACACTCACATTTTCACACACAGACAGACGCGTGCAGCAGCGCCAAGACTAAAGGTTAAACTGTCATCTTTAATAGGATGTGCTGTCTAGGCAGGGTCGTAACTTATTTGGGTGCCATTTGAAAAACGCCAGAGCACCCCTGCTCCCCTTGTCCTCAAAGAACATAAGTTACACACAGTATTAATCTCCTGATGAAAATTATATGGCTGTCTGGATTTTTAATGTTTACTTGAAAGCCTCCACCCCTCCTCCTCATAATAGCTTTACAAGATGGGATGGTGGCTGTGGTGGAGACAAAGCTACAGTTCACTCTGCTGTAGGTTTCCATTGAGGATGTAATATGTAGTAATAGAGTTGCTTATTATGATTATTTAGATTGTCTGAGCATGAATAGAGGTGGTAGTACAGTGAGTTTTTAAAGCTGTCTTGTACATCTGCACAGGTCTCTTTTCACCCTGTCTCTCCTGTCTCGCTTTATCTTTTCACCTGATCTCACCTGTTTTGAACCTTTTGCAGATTCTGTGATGAACTTGATGTTTCCTTCCCAGTCTTGCTCTCCTCACTTTCCTCCTTCATTCCTCTTTTTTTTCTCTTTTCTCTTTAGTTCACTACATGAAGAAAGTGGAGGGACCCACCCCCTGTACGGTCACGGTGTGTGCAAGTGGCCAGGCTGTGAGAACATCTGCGAGGACTTTGGACAGTTTTTGAAGTAAGAACATGCACTATGACACAGATGTTAATACTAGAGATGATGTCTGTTCACCTGTTGCTGTTAACACCCCTGTGGGTTTTTGTGTGTCTGTGTGTGTCCAAGAAGCTAATATCTAATTTACTGTAAGGTGTTTTCCTAACAAAGGAAACATCACTGCCTGTCAAAGAGCACATTTTGACCTTCCAGACAGCCAGCTGACAGGGTTCAGCTCGGGCAGTGCAGGATTCAAACCAGCTCTGATCCATAACAAATCTCCTCCCTGGCGTGGAGGGGCCTGATAGGTTTGTGAAAAAGCGTCAGAAGCTAATGGCAACTCGCACGGCCGCACACTTACCTCCACAACAAAGGCCCCCATTCACTGTTGTCATGGTGCAGGCGCCAGAGCGAATGAACTCTTCATGCTCCATCAACAATTTAGTTAATTAGCTCATTTGTAATTGGCCGGCTTTGTTGCCAGGATGTTAGTGGGGGGACATCAAAGGAAGAAGGTGTTTGCAGCGCTGCCGATTACAGGTTATCACATTGCCACTCACTGAGAGCCTCTCTCTCTCTCTCCCTCTCTCTCACTATCACTCTTTCCCTGGCTCCCTGCTCTCACACAGAGAAGAAAAGAAAGGGAAAGCTTTAATTTGAATATTCTAATTAGATTTGTAATTAACTGTGAAATAACGATCTGGCGAGTGTTTTTCATGGGCTGTAAATGTCCATGTGAATTCGCATAAACTCTTGAAATCAGGACATTGTTCCGGCGTATTTTCCAAATTATGCATTTTTCTACAGTAGTGACTGTAATAAGTTGCAGAAAGCTAAAAAAAAAAAAAATTACTGATACAAGAAACTGTTCCACCCATGGGGATGTGCTGTAGGATTTAGGTCAGGTGTTTGCTAATTCTACAGCAGCCTGTGAATTAAGGCTAAAAGGTGTATCTGTGAAATGAAATGACTCTAATAAACATGGTGTTTACCAGTTTTTCAAAGGCACAGCCAGACAGTACATTAGGCTGCATTTTCACACTCTGTCAAGGCATACACAACACTCACCAGAATCATAACTGACAGCGATGGATTTAAATGAATCCGAGGTGAATGTATATTACAACTAGAGACTGACAAGTGTGTTTGCTTATCCCCTGTGGAAAATGTGCCACATACATGTCAATGTCAATATCACTTTTCTAGAGCAGAGCAGAGCACATCCACAGGCATCATCTCGTGTAATTTTAGGACTCATTCATATGAAAAGCCAGTTTGCTGTGTACAGTCCACTGTCCAACCTGGACTACGTGTACACTAGTCCAGGTAGAAGAGTTTGCCTTGCAGCTTGGGAACTGATGCGCGTGTGAGAAAGCAAGCCTGTGTCGGATTAGCAGGTTTTCTGATACCTTGTCCTATCACCTTGGTATACTTACTTAAAGAAGACATCAGTCTATCCCCCTGCACTGTACGCTCTGTTCACACACAAACACACGTAAGTCTGTGTGCTCTTGGGATACTGTGTCTAGGTAGCCTAGCTGGTTATTTAGGTGAGGGGCAGAGATGCACCGTATAAAACGGTTGTGCCTGTGAAGCCGGTAAGCTGGTAAACCAGTGCAAAAGGATGCACAGTTTGTAAAGACAAACTGAGAGCAAGAAAGACAGACGGAGAGAAAACAGGTAGATTTCAAACTTGAAAGCGAAAGCACAGGTTGGCAGACGGTTTTGTAAGAACGCTTGCCAGAACATTGGCTGCTACAAAACAGAAGTGTCTTGGTTCAGCCCCCCACCCACCCATCCACCACCACCACACACACACACATTCACATCCCTGCAAGTCAGAGGCTGGCTCTATACTGTAACCCAGCCAGCACTTGAAAATAGACACCAACAAAGAAGGCAGACTCGTCATCAGAACAAAGATGGCTGCTCTGTGGCGTGCCTCGGAGCAGTGATTGTCGGTGTCAGAGGGAGTCCTTTTATGTTTCCGGAGATGCCAGCCGACTACACTCACACTGATGCGAACATGCACAAACACACACACACACACACACACACAGGCACAGTTTAAACGGGGTTACATAAAGCGGGTGTCAGATTTAGATGACAGTTTAGATGTTGGTAGTTGGGTGTGGGTTACGTGTGCGGGGAGGGAAGGGAGGATTGTGGGGAAGGGGGGGCCCAAGTCAAGCTGGCGTCTCGTAGCTCGCTGTAGGAGCTCAGCTCAGCTCAGCGGTGGTGACACGTTTAGTCACCTATTGTTTTGTTGCATGAAGAAACTTGTCAAGATCAGCATTTAATAGCTCTTCAGCGTGCTTTTAAGTGTTCTCACCTGGAAAAGGTAGCCGCGAGGTGGCTGGCACCCTGAATTAGCTCTCTGAAGTTCAAAATGAAATAATATTGCTGGGAATGCTTCTTGAGTGGTGGGTGATGGGGTGTGTGTGTGTGTGTGTGTGTGTGTGTGTGTGTGTGTGTGTGTTTGTGTTAGTTACATGAGATGAGAGGGAGAAACATTAACGCTATTAGTGCATGTAGAGCTATTTTTGTGGTGAGCATTTATGATAAACAAAAAAATAGAAACGCAATAAGAACATATTACATTCATGTATCATTTACATAGTTTTATGAAGCCACATTTCTCTGCACACTACCTATTTATTTAATACTCTTATTAATTTTAATCACTCCTGATTTCATGCTTCTCTCATCTTAAGATTACTTGATTATCATACCCAGTTTGATGTTTCTCCACCAGCACATACATGTCTTGTGCCCCATACTTTGGCCTTTTACCTCATGTACCCTCTTTTAAATTAATGTCCTCCCACGTCGATAAGATACAGTCAATCTACACATAAACAGATACTTGCTCCCACGCACACACACACACACACACACACACACTTAACTCTTCCACTCTCTGTCACCACTCCACTCTCCTTATTACTGGCAGGAAGGCAGGCTCCATGTTAAAATGGCAAGCTCAGCCGCTAACCTGAACGTTGGTGTCTGTAACCCGCTGCTAATTAAACCCACAAGGCAGCAGCCAAGTGTCTTCGTCTCTATATAATGTACACACACACACACATATATACACACACTGTGGAGGCAGGCAGGCAGTCAGGCAGGCCCCTGGCCCCTGGATAGCTGAGTTTCCCTCTACCCCTCTGCATGTCTACTGCTCTGTGACAAGACCTTTAAAACGGAGGGCATTACTTATGCACCACCACCATGGGGAGAGTGTCTGTGTGTGTAAGTGTGTGTGTGAGTGTATATACTGTTTATGCACACTAGTAGGTACTGTACATGTAGCTACATATGGCTGTGTTTACACCTCCTCTGTCTCTTCTCTGACTGCTTTGGTGTATGTGTTTGTGTGTCACGTGTAGACAGTTAGGGGGCTTAAGTTGCTTTTCTCTGCTGGGCCTTTGTTGCCCCTGATAATACACACAGACAATTAGCAGTAGAGCATCATCCATACATGCTGGCTTGAGTAGATTTATTATTGGGCCCTTAGTGGACGTTGATGGCCTATACATATTCATATACACAGCTGTAGGGAAAAACCTTTGAGATGTTTTCTTCCCTTCTCTTAAAGAGAAGCGAGAAACTGCAACATCCAGTAAAAAGAAATCTTTATCCAGGGGGTTGGAAAACAACATCTGTGTCTAACCTCTCCATCCCCCTCAATCTCCATTTATCAGTCTCTTTGTCTCTTTATTTGCTGTTATTTGCTTTGATTTCTCTGCCTTTGCTACATCTCTCAGTCTCCATCTCCATCCTTTCTTCCCTGTTCTCACATGGCCTTCATCTCACATGGGTAATTCCCTCTTCAGTGCAAAAATCAATGCGCCTCTAAAAGCGAGGCTGGCATAAACAGTAGACAGCCAGGCCTGACAGTGAAACATGCATCCATGCACCTCCAAGTTTAAATGCTTACACCTGGATGCTGCAGTTAGGATGAGTCACTCCTGATTTTTGTCACTATTTCTTCATAATAATTGACATTTTCACCTACAAATGAGATATGGTTAAAATTAGAGACAAGCAAAGATCAGAGAAACAGTGTAGTGACAGTTTTATCAAAATGGGAATAAAATCAGAGTGAAACAGTTTTGTAGTTCAGTGAGGGGACAAATACATGTATGTGTTTTGCCCACATCTCAGTAAATAAGGTGTTCTTTCATTATTGTTTTCTGTCTGCCTGTCTGTGTCTGCCCCCCTCCTCCCTTTTCTGTCTTTGTGTGGCATTATTAATGCACAGTAGGACATGCTGCCATTTGAATATTTCATAAATGCATGTAGTAATCTGCCTGTAATCACCTTGCTAACTGGCCAGCGGTGGAACGTGTGTGTCTGTGGAAAATAACTGGCTGGAGTGTCGAGAGGCCTTCACGCGCAAATACACACGCACTGACAAAAATAAGAAAAACAAACTGCTTGTCGATGAGAGGCAAACTTAATAAAGATTTTTTCCCTCCTTTCTTTTTTTTTTTTTTGTAATGAGGTATCTTCAGGGACAGCGAGCAGCCCGCTCTGTGCTTTTGAAGCAGCTGTAATTCATGACACACGCCATACATCAAGTGCATAAGATAGCATTATGGGCAGTGAAATGAAAAGGGTATTTGCAACATTAGTTCCCTCATCCTGCGAGGGACGTGATTAAATGATTAATGAAATGCCCCTTTTTGCATGCGCATTCTGAAACAGCAATTAGGCACAGGGTTGGAGAAATCCACCAGTTCGTCCCTCTCCTCTCCGCCGCTATCCCTCATCCATCCCACTCCCCACCCCTCCTTTTTTAATGCTACCTCATTCTTGATTTATAATGAAACATTTCTGAGCATTAAACCTGAAATGGTTACAAAAGTATAAGCAGGGATGAGATGGAATGGTTTTAAATGTGCGCAGGGTAATTGAAAGGTACAGAGCTATTGTGATTACAAATGTTCTATTCAGCTTTTGATTGGCAGGCCAAGAGAAGCCGGCTCAATGAGTTGTCTTGTTTTGCACATTGCAGATAAACAAGATGTGAGGGGTTTGGAATGGGGGGAATATGTGGTGGGAGTGTGTATTTCCGCATCAGTGTGCGTGCACGCTTTTTTTGTGTGCCAATCAGTGTTTGTGCAAGTTCCTGATAATGTATGCGAGTGTGTGTGTTCTTAGATAAAGTGAAAGCCAGAGAGAGGGAGAGATTTTGTACTCCCTCTAATGCACTGGAGGCAGCGCTGTAAATGATCATTGAAGGGTCTGCAAGCTAACCTATAATTACTGGAGATAAAGTGGCAGCTCTGGCATTTCATAAGCATGCCTCCTCAAAGCTTGCTTTGTGAGTTTGTCACCAATGATCATTTAGATAGAGGCTCATTACCCAGCATCACAACACTTTAGAAACCCCTTTTTGCCCCATATTTGTGTACTGTGTTTGTGTGTGTGTGTGTGTGTGTGCTTCACCGGGAATAAAGGTCTGTCTTAATGGTGAGGCTCTTTTGTATCCTACAGACGAAATCCAATCAAGACAAAAACCCTCATTGACTGTTATGGCTGTCTGGCTGCCTTTTTCTTCTAATGAGGCGAACACACCAGATACATTTAATATGTCTGCTGCTGGATAATGCACCTTCAGTTGAAGAGCTGCTTTTGTGTGTCAAATGTTGCTGGTGTTAAATTGTGTGTATTGTTTTCGGTAAACGAAGGAGACAAAGCCGTTCTGCTGGGCTAGCATCTTTTATTCTCTATAGAAAGCAGCGCTCAGGGTGGCACTGAAGTTAGCCATCTAAACTGGCACAGGCCTATTGTCATGTTAAACATGGCACCACACACCGTCATGTTACTTCTAATTACCTCATTTCAGAGTGGAACAATGGCTCCTCACAGGATCCTATAGATAATTGTCCCAGTATAGAAATATTATCATAAAAACAAAACAGTAGTGAAGCTGATACTGTAATTATTATCCTCCATAATTTAGATCATAGTGAAAATAAAAAATAATTTGCTGTCTTTGCTGCTCGCTTTGACTTATTTCACAGATTTTTTTTAAGCTGGTGTGTAACATCTCTCTCTCTCCTTGTCCCTCCATCTCCAGGCATCTAAACAGTGAACATGCCCTCGATGATCGGAGCACAGCTCAGTGTAGAGTCCAGATGCAAGTCGTACAGCAGCTGGAAATACAAGTAAGTTTTTCTTTTAGGCAAAAAAGAGCACCTGAGTACATAGTCAGAACAAAGCTATGTGTGTTGTTAATTTTTTACCATTGTCCCATTTTACTAGAGTGAACTCGTTTCTCATTTAAGTCACCAATCATCCAGTCAAAACTTTATTTTTTCAAAGTTGTGTGAGTGAGAGAAAGGCCACACTGTGGTCTGCTTAATATTTCCAGACAAGCAGGACCTGCTGAATTCAACAAAGCCACTAAACAAAGGAATCCTCAGGCCTTACAACGAAAGCCATTATGGCTGTTTTAATTGAATTAAGCGTGTGCTTTATTTTCTCTGCTTTCTTTTTTTTCCTCTCTTTTTCTTTCCAATTAATAGCGAGCGCATCTCTCCCGGTCTGCTGTGTTAATTAACTGCACTTTGCACCTGAAGAAAGCTCAAAAGGAGGGAACTATTTTCAGTAGGTGGAGCGTGACCTTATTAAGAAGTCATGCTGGCTAGA
Organism: Lates calcarifer; assembly: GCF_001640805.2. Taxonomy (NCBI): domain Eukaryota; kingdom Metazoa; phylum Chordata; class Actinopteri; family Centropomidae; genus Lates; species Lates calcarifer. The sequence goes on along the minus strand of NC_066850.1, from coordinate 2,049,350 downwards.
TAATGAGAGCGCTGATTGAGCGCTCTCATTATTACTCAGCACTGCCGACAACCGCTCCTCTTCCTCTAGAAACAAATAGATATGTATGTTTTAAACTGGGCTCAAACAGAGTGCCAGCTGGAAATCTTCAGTCCTCCAGCTGAAGCCAGGCCCCAGCTTCTTTAGGCTTTGTACAGGTCTGACCAGTTCCTCTCAACATATGAAGTTATTATTATTAGAATGAGATCAGTACTCACAGAAATATCAGGAGTATATTGGCAGAGGTGTGGTCTACAGTATAAAGAGATCCAACTGTGACTTGTGTTTTCTCCATCTCTTGCCCTGTGCTCTATCCAGAGTCCTAAAAGCCTGCATGAAGCTTTTCCTCCCGCACAGTTATTTTCTGGCCTGATAAACAGTTGTTAGACATCTGACGGCAGAGATCTATAAATAAGATAGAAAAAAGGATGCAAGTTAATCATTTTATTTCCTCTCATTTTCTACGTTTTGTTTTTCATTTCAACACAAAGCTATTGGAGCTTGTTCTTTACAGTGTGACCAATTACAGCAGTGCACTCGTGTTGTCCTGTCTCGTCTTTCATTTTTTACTCCCACCATCCCTCTCTTCTCTCTTTTTTTTTTCCACGAGAGCCGTCACTAGTAATGAGGCCTGGCTCTGTGTATGTGTGCACCTCTGTCTGTGTCTGTGTGTGTGTGTGCACCTCCTTGCTTGTCTGTTTCACTGTGTGTGTGTGTGTGTATATTAAGGGTGTGGGGGGTGCTGAGCCTTTCACACGGTCCAGTCTCTGTCACTCCCTGTGAATTAGATTGATGATAGGCGATGGCTGGGGCCACTAACTGGACCGGGGAGGCGGGGCCGCCTGGCACCCTGTTTGGAAGACCCCTTCACCTCTCGGCAGCTGCTGGCTGCGCTCCATCCCCCTAACAGTGTCCACAGGACTTTGAGCAGACACTCAGGACCACCTAATTTATGGCCCAAGTAGCTTGTTACTGTCAGAGCCTCACTGACCTAAATTCTGCTATTGACAAAAAGATGAAATGCTATTTGTTTTGCCTGACCTGTCTGCACCCTCGCCCCTCCTCTCCCCCAGCCTCTCATATTCTCCTTACATCACAAGCAGAACAGATTCTTGCTTGGTTCATATCAAACTGTTTCTTTCTTTTCACTCTACCACCCCAATCTCTCATCTCATATTTTTCATTGTCATTCTTTTGTCTATTCCTCTCCTCTCCTCTCCTCCCCACTCTAATCTACTCTAATGTACTCTCTTCTTCTTCTCTCTTAACAGCTTTCTAAAGAACGCGAGCGTCTTCAGGCGATGATGACCCACTTGCACATGCGGCCCTCAGAACCTAAGTCATCTCCCAAACCAGTGAGTGCATATTGCTCCGGCTACCGTAAACAGGCTTGGCTATGAATGAGGCACCCACACAGAAAATGAACAGTTTAACCACCTAGGCAGTTGTTTGAATGAGTGACAGAAGATGAAAGAGGGTGGGAGAATGGGATTTGTAATACCAAGTTACATCTGCTTCTTATCAGGTATTGTGCGGCGCGAGCGGTCAGTAGAGTCTGGGAGTGTATTAGATGGCAGAGCGGCTGAGTCCTTGGCTAAAATGCAGGGTCATTTCTTTGTGATAGATATAATAGCCAAAACAACCTGTTGGCTGCTGATGACTGTTTGGCTCGGTGGCCGCAGTAGCGCTCCAAAGTGGAATGAAAGAGGAGAAGATATGTCATTTTAACAACAAACACCTGAAAATTACAGCTGAGTGGTGAAGATGGTGTGATGTTGACATAAATACCCACAGTGCTGCTGAAATTGGTTACAGAAGAAAAAAATCCAAAATTGTGAAGGGGGTCATTGAAGAAGGAAAATGATGTCATTCTTCGTGTTCTTTCTCTCGCCTTTTACTTTTAGATTGAATGATTACAAATGCATTTCACCCAACCAGCGTTTGAATTTAATATTAAGAAGATACATTTTTACAAACATTATTTTCTTCCAATTTTAGACGTTTTGAAATATTTGAGAGCAAAACATTGTTAGCGTGTTTCTGCTGCTTAGTAAGTGCCTACTTTCAATAGAATAATTTTCCTCATCACCTCTCATCATAGAATGTAGATAATCACAAGATAGCATAATTATCCCATAATTCCATCAGGAATCAAACTCCCTTTTTATTATTCAATCTCTCTCTCTGTCTCCTCTTCTCTCTCTCTCTAGCTTTTTTTTAATCTTCAAAACTCCAGCAGCTTGGTTCCATCTCGTCCAATAAAGAATTTGCAGCCTATAATCCATGCCTGAATATGAATGAATGATGCTAATGAAGTATTGCATTACATAAAGCACACATGAAAGAGCAGCTAATTGCATTTGATGGTGGGGGCAATTCAGACAGAATTCTTAAATGAACAGTTAAGTCTTCAGTTTTAAGGCTCCCCCAGTTTTTTATTTATTTATTTTTTTCAGGGGAGGTAGGATGAAGATTTGGTGCAGGGAGGGAGCGTGTGCGCTCGTGTATCCTCTGTGCAGAAGTGAATTGACGTAACAAAAGGGAGATGGTTGGTGGATTTCAAATGGCAGCATAGTAGAATCACAGGTGCAGGATAGAACCAGCCCAGCCATTTGATAAGTATGAATAGTGCGTGTTAGCCTATCAAGGGCTGAATGTAAGTGTTATTTTTTTCATTAGCGAAGCCCACGTACAACCAATACCAGGCCGAACACAAGACACTGTCTCCAATATGACCCCATTTATTCTCTGAATCACACTTCATTAAATGCTACCTTTTGGCCATGCCATGGATGGATGAGAATCAAAGTTAGCAAGGCTGCTAGTTCTGAATAATAAGATCTCCCTCTCTCTGTCTCTCTCTCCACAACCTTGAGTGTGTATTCAGATGAGCGAGAGGTGGCAAAGTGCTCACTCCCCTCTCTCTCCTCCATCCGTTTGACTGTAATCAACTCTATTTTGCCAAAATGGGATTGCATGCCTGCAAATATGTCACGCTTGTTGCTGTGTCTTGTAGGTGAAGAGGCGGCAAAAAGGACCGGAAATTATGTTTTGGTATTATAAATATACATGCCCGTACACACACACCAAGGCATTTATTTTGAATTTAATTAGCATATTTTGAGGTGTTTTCATTGCCGGACAGTATGTAAGTGTTAAAAAATTCAGTTCATCTGTGCCTGGTTTGTGTACATGTGGCAGGATCTGTTACATGATTTAATATTTGTATTTTAGAGGTCAAGGCCATTTTTCTGGTGTTTTTCTCAAAAGAGAACAAGGCGAGAGAACTTGTTAACAGAAAGTGACTTTATGTAATAGGGAATGCTTTGCCTGTATTTAATTAGTAGCTTGTGTTATTTCTGTTAGATATTTCTGAGTATTAGCTTAATATTGTAAGTCAGACCTATTGATACGCATGTATAAATAGATCCATGTACCTCAGTATCCTCAGCCTCTGTACCCAGCAGGGGCCTGCCTATGCAACCAGCCCTCGTCCCAGCCCATAACTGTAGCAGCTCATTATAGCTAAGTGGGCATATAATTATCATCTGAAAACCCCTACATCCGCTGGAGTCTCTCAAACTTGACATTTTATCCTATTTATCAACACATGCCACAAATGACCGCTGATACCTCCTCCATCTCTCGCCGCCTTCGGCCCTCCTTCCCTCGCTCCCTTCCATCTTTCAAGTCGGTTTTAATTCAAACTCTCGCAAACGGATGCATTCCACTTGTAGTCTCACAATTAAGGCAATTTGGTTTGAATATGTAACGATGTCATTACTATTCCAACTAAATTAGCACAGAGACTAAAAGGTCAGTTAAGAATTTTCCAGTCGGTTAGAGCCTCTCACATGAGATTTGGGAAGCAAACGCAAAAGTGGTGGAAAAGCCGGACGATTAGCGGGCACAGTTGGCATTCGTGCCAGACGTAACTGACACTCTCTGGTCCCTAATGTTGAAGGATGGAGGATGAAGACAGAGCGAGTGTGTGGAGTCACCATAAATATCCATGCATATCCTACTTTCCATACTTTTTTCCATTACATACTCACTAGATTAGGGCGCAATAATGTGTTGTTGATTTGATGAAGTGTCATCCACAAAGTTATTACACTGCAGCCGTGAACAAACTCTACCCATAAAGTGAGGCTTTTAGTGTTAAGAAAATAATACTTGGCTTCACATCAGCAAATTAGTTTGCAGTGACCTTTTGTGTCTTCTGTCTTAAAGCTCTTCACACTGAAGTAGTGATCCAGGAAGTTTCTGTTGGTGTAAATGAGTGTCTGTAAAATGATGAAGGCTTTATGTGAGTCGAAACCTGCTGAGCTTTGGTATGAAATGGGGGCCATGGGTTTTGATAGTAACTGTGTTACAGTCTGGCTGAGATCACCTGGAGTTGCTGCCATTATCTGTTCAATAGGGTCACTATAGTAACCTTACAGTCACTATAGTAACGTAGGTTCACCCTTTCAAAGAAGAGCATAAAGACCAAGTAAGGTTGTGCTCCTGGTCCAGGGGCATATAACCAATGTCGACCAGTTCACACCAACAGCAAACAAGGCTGTACCGGCTCATTGCTTCAGTTTGAAAGGATTATGGGTGGTTGCAGTGGGGGAGATGGAGAGGGAGGGAGTGAGGGAGGGAGTGATAAATAGAGAGATAAAGAGAGATGGGGCCGGGATAACACGGAGGCTGATCGTTGGATAATCTTGAACAGCGTGCTCTAATTAGAATTCTTATGATACAATTTGGTGGTTGTAATTAGTGGAGATGGGCTGGCTCCTCTCCACGAGCCTTGTTAGTGGAAACACAGCTGTGTTAGAGAAGAGGAGAGCAGACACTCGGCTCTGTCGGAGAAACCACAAAATAATGCCTTCCCCTCTCTCTCTCCCTCCCTCTCCCTCCCTCCCACCCCCCACCCACGCTGCACGCACCTCAGCTCAACTTGGTGTCCAGCGTCACCATGTCCAAGAACCTGCCCTCAGCATCGCCCCCCAACTTACCTCAGACGCCCACCACGCCCACAGCACCTATCACACCCATGGCCGCCATGCCCCAGGTGCCGTCAGTACTGGGAGGAGCTAACGTCCCCAGCATGGGAGCCATGCGCAGACGCCACTCGGACAAATACTCCATGCCTCTGTCGTCAGGTAGGACCAACTACTCAGCGCTGCACGTAACACAGATGCACACATATATTCAGTCAGTGCAGACAATTCACTTTCAAGCAAATGTGGATCCGGTGAATTAGAAAAAGACATACATGTTTGATTTTTGGATTTTGTGGAAAATGAAATGGCTAGAGTTAAATGTGAATGAGCCTGACCTAACACACATTCACATACATTTACAGATTCATTCATTCTGAATTATGCCACTGATTTGATTCAGATTAAAATCAAATTCAGATGTTGTTGACTTTTTCTTAATTGAAACCAAATTTCTGTTTCAATTTAATGAAAAAATGATGAAACTGCAAATCACATGTGATACCTGTGCACTGTACTAATAATAGTACTCAGCCCATAATGGTGTTCTAGTGCTTTATTTAACACATGCAGATGTGAAAGTGCACACACATGCACACATGTACACTGACATAAACACACACACACACTTGCAACCGCACAGGCTTGTTGGTCTAACCAGTGTGAGACGTCTGGGTGGGTTTATAAAAGCAAGCCTGTGTTTAATCACTCTATATGTAAATAGACAAGAACTTCCTTTGTGCATAAATATTACATGAATGTTAATTAAGTTCAAATAATGGTGAAAAAATACAATATTTATTACATTAAGACATTCCATGTATTAAGCTTTGCATTTTAAACGGTCCAGCTTTGATGTTTATATTTACTCTCTCTGTGTTTAGTGTGAAGACATAAATTATTCAACTTCACCCTAACTAACTACACGGATCTCATTTTATGGCTGTATTAGTGTTTAAGATCTCTCACGAGAGAGATTAATTAAAAATGCATTTTGTTAGACATGGAAAATGCTGATTTGATGTGCCCCCTTTAACCCCCCTCCCCCATCCCCCCAACCCCACCGTCTTTTTCTCTCTCCCCCCCCTTCCTGTTTTTCTCTCCTCCACCCCCTTTTAATTTGATGAAACCTTGAGTAAATTCAATACCTAAAGGAATAAAATTTACCAATTATTTCAGGTGGTGACACAGTATTTATTTTTCCAGAGATTGCCCCAAACTACGAGTTTTATAAGAACGCAGATGTCAGACCGCCATTTACTTATGCAACCCTCATAAGACAGGTGAGTGGGAAATAAATTAACTTTGCCTGATTAGATTAAAATTAATTGCTGCATGAATCATGGCAGCTCTCTCAATCCATTGAGTGTGTGTATGTGTGTGTCAGTCGCGTGGTCTCGTTAGTAAACCATTATTTGATGTCATCTCATTTCAGGCTATCATGGACTCTGCCGACATGCAGTTAACGCTTAATGAAATCTACAGCTGGTTCACACGCACGTTCGCCTACTTCAGACGCAATGCTGCGACTTGGAAGGTAACTTTACCGAACGCTCAGCCCCCTCAGCACCCACCCGCTACGCCCTTCCTCTCTTCTTACAGTAAAGACTACTCCTTCTGGCTGAAGTCAATAACAAAACCTCAAGAAAGCATATATTTACTCAGCAAAGAGGGATAAGGACCCCTCTCCCCTTCTTTCCAACCTTTCTTTTGAATAGATCCCATTCTGTCTCTTATTTATTTTTTCCGCCATTCCGCCTTTTCTGTTTGGAAATGACAGCCGAAAGAATTATTCTGCTTCAGATATCGTTTTCTAATTTGGTGCAATTAATAGCGGAGGCTTGGTCGAGGAGAGGAGAGGGCTCTGACGCACTAATTATACAGCAGCCACTCCATCATCAGCACCTTTTGTTAAGAGAGACACCCCTCCTCCTACTTCTGAAACCACCTTCTCTCGCATATCATTGGTTAATTAGGAAGAAAGATGGCTGTTTGCCTGTTAACCAGCTCCCGGCCGTGTGAAGGGGAAGGGGGGGGGCAAAGATGGAGGAAGAGGAGCTCACATGTACACACACGCACAAACACATAAACTGTGTCTAAGGGAGAGGTTAAGGGTGTGTTCATGTGGAACTAAAGCAGGGAGGAAAGAGAGAATTGGCCTGTCATGGAGAGAGCACTCTTTATTTACCCACACAAAAGGCCCCATTTGTATATCTGTCCCTACAACTTTATTGTCCTGTCTGCTTCCACAAAGATGGTAAAAAATGTCTCTCCGGCAGCACATGTTTTAACCAGAAGTGTGTCTGCCTGCTGATAAAGAAAGCCTCGGCGAGCATCAGTGTCTTCGGTGTTTTATCCCGTGGCCTCCTGCACGTCATTCGTTAGCCGCCTTTAGCCTTTGTGGCTGCACAGAGGACTGGAGGGAAAAAACTCAAGCAGCCGCTTATCAGCATGCAAGACATGGCGCAGCACTAGATTTAGCAAAGTGAATTAATTTGGATTTGGGATGCAAATGAGCACATGGGCGTGTGATCACCAATTCAGGAGGGCATGCAGAAAGATCGGTGCCCTTTTCCAGTTTGTTAGGTACTGTACGCGTCATGTTTTGCTGTGTAATAATGTTATGACATGATATGTTCTCAGAGGTCTTAGAGCAGTTGTTACTTTGCTCAGAAAACAAACAACCACATGCACATGCACCTTTTTATATGTCCTTTTTTTCCTGTGAAAAGTTCCTCTGTTCCTACAGTACAATGGCAGCATTATCACACTGACATTAGAAATATCTTGTCTCAGTGTCACCCACCCCGCACAATAACCAAGGTGATCTATTTACATCTACAGCTCCACAATTCCCTTTGTAAGCATTAGTGGGATGATCAGTGATGGGCTTGTCATTTGATTAACAGAGTTTTTTTTTTTTTCTTAAAAAGACGAGGAAGAAAAGAAAGAAAGAAATGAAAGGTAGTTTAATATCTTAGCTTGGTCTCATCAGCTCAAAAGAGGGATTTCTCCCCCCACCCCACTTTCCTCTCTCTCTCTTTTTTTCTCACCCAGAAGCTTATTAGTTCTAACTATATAGCATGCATAATAAAACTGCTCATTTGCTCATTAATATTAAAATTATCATATTCAGAGCCATGGGCATTAAGATCAATCAAATCCTGGGATTTTCAGGTCAGATGCGAGATCTGCTTATGAGGTTTTTTTTTCTTTTTTTCTGAATCCCTTATTCTTGAAGAAAGAGCAGTACACACCATGCACAGGGACATGACAAATATGAGAGGCAGGGATATTAAAGCCAAGGTTATTATTTGTAGAGTCTGATGCACGTTTTAATTATGGCCATATGGTCATATTAATATAAGAGAGGTTATTTTCTATAGGTTTTCCTTATTTTGTAATTAATGAAAACACCTGACTGGTCTATTGTATGAAAGATAAATCCTGTTTTAAATTAAATGCAGCCTTGATAATAAATTTAAAAGATAACGTGTCATGTAACACACGTATTCAACAGCACATTGAGGATATTTGGACATATAGATGTCAGATACAACTCAGCTTAATCCTCCTCTCTCGTGCATGAACACACACACACACACACACACTGACATAAGGGCGTCCTGTTGACTGTCTTTTTTCTTGCAATACTGTCATCTTTAAAACGATGTGTCCATTAAGAGCAGTGCTTTTCTGGAGCAGAAAGGGTTACTGACATCACCATTATCAAGGCCGGCATTACCACTTCTGTCACCACCATAAGCCATTCGCTATGCTGATTACCTCCTTTTAGCCTACTTACTCTGATTGATATGTACTGTGTGCAGGACTTGTAAGAGCATTCGCTCTCACTCAATTTTTACTAATTAAATCAATGGTGTGTGAATGTTAAGAATTTCTTCAAAATGCAAGAAAAAAAATCAATTTCCAAGTCTTTTTTTTTTCTTTCTTGATGGATAATGAATGAATGTAATTCATTTTTACCTCATCCCTCTGACCTGCGTGTCACGTCTCTCCGCAGAATGCCGTTCGCCACAACCTCAGCCTGCACAAGTGCTTTGTGCGCGTGGAGAACGTGAAGGGGGCGGTGTGGACGGTAGATGAGGTGGAGTACCAGAAACGCAGGTCACAGAAGATCACAGGGTACGAGTTCTGTCACCTCTCCTCAGATCTACATCTGAAGGTCAATGACATCCAGAAGATCATAGGAAATCAGAGCGGCCAAATTCTGTTCTCTGCTCTGAAACACACCTCTCTCTGTCTGTCTCCCTCTGCCCATTTCTTTTTCTTGCTCTGTTCCTATAGACTTTATATTCTCCCTGCTACAGTTAGTTATTAGATACGTTTTCTGTCCACATATGAACTCATTTCTTTTTGTTTTTTCTTTACCAGAAGCCCATCACTCGTCAAGAACTTGCCCTCCAGTCTTGGCTATGGAACTGCACTAAACGCTAGCTTACAGGTAAGAACTGAAAGCCTCAAAGAACCTCTGACTCACCGGCTGCCTGTTTATGTGACTGACAGGCCGGGCGGCTGCCTGACTGATTGAACAGTTGAGTGGCTGAGTGAGTGTGACGCTGTGTACAATAGGACTCTGTATTAGACCTCACACTTAGAAGAATCAGCAAGTTTCTTTTTTTCTAACTCTTTCTCTGCTCATGTGTTTCTGTATCTCTCCTCTCACACCTTCTCTCTCTCCCTCGCTCCTTCCTGCACACCGTCAGACTCAGAAGGCCACCCTGTGGTCGACTCAGGAAGCAGCTCTCCCTCTTTCTGTCTATTCTTTCTCCCCTTCTTTCAGCTGTGGCAGCCACCCTAGATTGATAGCGGCATGTGCAAATGCAAGGGCATGTGCATTAATATTTATCTAAGCTGTCATAAATGATTTGGCTTCATAGTGTACGCCGGCGAGGTGCTCATGGCAAAAACTTTAAAAATTTAATCACTGTATATAACTTTAATGCGCAGCAGGCGAAAGTGTCAGGAGTTTTTATTATTTTGAGGTAAAGTTTTTGGGGGACTTTTTTTAATAGCCACACTACACAAGGGCATATGAATGGCAGCTGGGGGGAGGCAGTTGTCAGCAAGGTGTCACTGGGGGGAAAATAGCCTGCAACAGAATAGAAAACTCGGGACTGAGAGAATGTGTTTTAGTAATTACTATGTTAAATCTTTGAATATCATTCCCTCATCTGCCTCTTTTTCCAGCCCTCTTCCCTCCATGCACCTTACCTGCTTCCTTCCCTTCACACAAAGCTTTTTGTCCCATTCATGCTCTCTTAATAATCTCCCATCTCACTTCAGCCCTCATGTAAAACCCACACATCTTCAATGTTCCTTCATTTTCCTCTATTTTCCCCTCTTGCCTCTTACCTGCAACCATCCTCTTCAAACTCCCAGTCTTCATCCTCTTGTCTCCCTCTCCTGCAGGCTGCCCTGGCAGAGACCTCCCTGCCTTTACTGGGGACTCCTGGTCTCATGAACAGCGGCTCCACGGGCCCGATGGGAGGCAGCTGTCACGGCCTCCTGGGCGGAGACCCGTCCGGACTGACGGGCGGAAGTCCACCTGGACTGTTGGGCGGGAGCCCACCGGGACTGCTGGGCGGCAGCCCCCCAGGTACGCTGAGCGGCAGCCCCCCGACCCTGTTGCAGTCTGCCCACGAGGAGCTCAACGGCTCGCTCGACCACCTGGACACCAACGGACACAGCAGCCCCGGATACTCTCCACCAGTACACATGTAAGTTCCTGCAGACAGAAGCATTGCTCCTGCAGCTGGATCATACTGCATGCATGTGTGTGTACTGCATACATCACAGCTACACACAAGCATGCATGTATATGATACATTATAATTAGGGCAGTTGTTATGTAAAAAAATATTGTATAAGTATTAAGTTTTTGTTATTAGTTACACCAAAAAATCAAGTGAAAATGAGATTTAAGAAATTTCACATGCACCTCAAACACTGTCATTTATATTCAGGAAAAAATCCCAGGTGGATATCAGCAGAATACAAAAACACTGCCTTAATTACAATAGACCTGAATGGATCTGCTCTCTCATTGCAGTTTAGTATATGAAGCAGCAGAGTGCCTCTTTAAAGCCTAGAAAGGTTAAATGCAGTGGGCACACACTGAATCACATATTACACATTTTTATGTGTGATGAGTACTTACTGTATCTGAGAATGCAAGCACACGTCGAACCCTCCACCACCCCACCCCCATCCCACGTCCACTCCTGCACTCGCTGTGCTTGTGCCCTTTGTTAGTTTAATTGCCTGATAGTTAGCCCACAGTACCAGTATTCTCCTCAGTTTGCCATGACCCCGGAGCAAGGTTCAATTTCCAGCATGCATTGTATCATAAGCAGACTTTTCTTTTTCCTGTCTCTGCTGTGGTAATTTCAGTGACACTGTGCTTTTACCTGACATTTTGGATAACACTTAATTCTAGTTCTATAAATAGTCTCCCTTACACATTTAGTCTTTAATTACACCAGTGTCTGCATTATAGGGGTTTAGCTGCTATATTTTATGCAAGACTGTTCCCATTAATATTTAGCAAGTGTAGCATTAATTACTTTAAAAATCTCTCCCTTCCCCGACTCTGTTTTAATGGAGCTGAGAGAGAAAGAGAGTGTTTTTAAAAATTGATCTCATGTGAGTTTCAGGAATGACTAAAACAACCTGAGCTGGTGATGTCACACAGGTCTGCGTGAGGGGAAACACACACACACACACACACACACACACGGCACATTCTGAGACAAACACACAGACATTACACTTTAATGATACTTATCCACTGTCCATCAAAGCTCATGTTGCAAAGTCAGCCGACATTAGCGAACTGCTCCTGTAATGGATAAAGGATGCACTCCAGCTCCATGTCTGAGAGAACAGAAGTGTGTTTGGTTAGCCCTACCAGGCAGCTATATATTCATCTATTTGGACGTGTTTACCTCTTTCTGAAATGTGCTGTTAAGTGGAGCAAATCTGCGCAGCTGTAGACAGACTCCCAGTGTTACCACTCCCTCAGGTCATCTAAGTTTTAGTAACAGGACAGCATTGACTTTCTCTTTCTGTCTTGCTCTCTTCTCTCTTTGGCCACGCCGCCTTGACACCAACAAGAGCAGCTATAGAGGATGAGATGCACCCATCCATCCATCCCTCTCCCTCTCTCCCTCCTTCCTTCCATCCCCAGCCTGCCTTTACACAGCCACGACAACCTCAAAATGGAAGAAATGTGTTTTTCATGACTGGCTTTTCCAGGATGTGTTTAAATAATGGAGTGGCTGGTAGCACTAAACTAAAGTGTACATCACCTTGAACGCCTTTCTCAGGAGAGGAACCCCCCCCCCTCAGCACGACCAAGTCAATCCAACAATTAGACCAACCCCCCCCCCCCACTCCACCTCTTCCTCAACATCTAAAGGTTAATGCTATCTGCTTAACCACAAACCAGATCGCCCCGGGCCATGCTGAGTGTGTGTGTGCATGTATGTGCAGCACACTCATGTACATCCTAAGGGGTATGCTTAAAGGAAGTAGAGCTGTATACATCTGCAACTGTAAAATGAAGTTTTCCAACCTCACCTCTGAATATTTATCCAGCAACCGCCTGTATCATGTCAGTCTGTTTTATCAGAGGTGTCAAAACTAATTGTTTGGTGACCACCCTTCTCTGGTGATAGTTAACGAATCATAGTGAGATGTTACGAATGTCTTTGATTGCCTCCCCCCAGAACTCACCCCTCCCTCCGACCCCCTCTCCCTTCCTCCACCACACCACCTTCTCCTGCCCCCCCCAGCCTACCATTAGGCCCCGTGGACTAATGACCTTATTTGCATCCCCGACATACCTCCGCATGATTGCTGGTGCTAATCTCCGACTGATGTGAAAGCAGGCATCTTGAGAGCACACACTCACACACATATACACACGCAGAGCATCACGTATTTATTACAGCGCAAAGTCCGGCGTTTACTCCTGAGTGACTCAATAATGGCAGCTAGCCATTAAGTACTAAATGGCTCATCCACATATTTTAATAAAGTGTCAGAAAGCTCAGGCCTGTGAATGTGGTCCTGCATATTTTTCTTCAAAGCCACACAAACAGTTAATGAGCTGCATATTAAGAGCACATGAGAACACTGGACACATTTGGTTAGAGATACAGCACACACTCAGGTCTGTCAGTTGATCGATGTGATGCATTCACTGACTATCATTTTGAAGTAATAGTGACTAAAAGATCATCAGGATCTTGTAGGAAAACTCAGACGCACCAGCACTTGTTACATTTCTCCAAATGCAGCATGCGTTGTTGTTGTTGTTGTTGTTGTGTTTTTGGTTTGTGTTTCATTGTTTGTTTTTATCATTTATCTGTTGTTGTAGGTGGTGTGCATGGAAAGCTACTGAAACATGATATCTGTTAAGCTTTTATGAGCGTTGTAAAACCATTCGACATGTGTTTACAACATACTGTAATATGTTGTCAGCAGCGTAGTGTTCATTAACACAGTTGTCAACAACTAGAACTCTTGGCTGTGCTTCCACTTATTAGTGGAGACTGAGGTATAAACAATAAATGACAATATTGCAAAACAGGTGCAATCATCAGCAGCAAAAATGTGCTGTCATTGGAGAAGTCATAATTGTCGGCAAATAATAAAAAATCAAAATATGTGTACAGATGTATCAAACTAAATTCTAGTTTGTTATAAACCATGTGTTAAATCATTTCCAATTTAGGCAAGAAATTGTCATGAAAAAGGAAAATACCTCTACAAGCCCAAATCTAAAACTCTAATATAAATGTATACATTTAGATTAATTAGAGATGCTGGAAACAGAATGTTTGGCATTTTTGCTTCATAAATGATTGAAAGCTGTAGTTATACATTTTATTCAGGCAGTCATCTCAGCACTGGTTGAATTATCTAAATGAACCTCAGAGTGGATCCCACATTAACTAACACTAAAGAATCAGAATCAGTATGGTCTGATTTTTACTGAAATTTACCTCCATGTAAAAAGACCTTTTCATTCTGTAGACTGTGTTTTTGCAGGTCAGAGGAGCAGAGTTGGTGTTTTTCTGTTTCTCTAACCTCTGGCTGAGGTGTTTTTCCTTTGCCTCTCGTCGCCTCCGTAAATCTGAGGGGCAGAAACAGAAATATTCATCGCGTCACCCACATCCTGCTAAGATCAGCCTCTCTTTATCCCACCACATCAGAATATTAATTTACAGTATTTGGCTCTGAATATTAAAGTCATCTGTACCTTTTAAGATTCTTTTCAAATTCAAGCCCCCCCCCCCTTCCACTGATGAAGGCAGCCCAGGAGAGAGGCTATGAGACGCGTCCTAACACACTACCACTTGAAAAGTCTCCCACCCCCCATTCTCCTCTTTAAAGTCTAGGGGGATTTTCTGATGCATCCGATGTGTCAGGAATAATTAGGTTTTGTCAGATTTATCATCGTGGCACAAAACCCTCTCCCTGACTAGGGCCCCAGATCATGTTATGCCTTGTTTGTGTGTGACAGCGTTATTATTCTTGTTAGTCGCCCAACACTTTTGTTGGGCTCCTCTGTTGTTCTTGAAGGGAGAGGTGTCCTGCTCGCAGCGCCGCTGCCGCTGCTTCCTGCCCAGCGCTTATTGACAGTGGCTAAAGATATTCATCCATTTAGAGTTAAAAACATGTATCATGGTGTCCGAGCGAACTGCCGGGGCTGAAGTTGATTAATGGCAGAACCTAGCTGCCGGTTTTTCCTCTTGAGGAGCGACATGCACAGCCCCTGCATATTAACGAGTGGCTGCGCTTTCTATTAACTAGATAAAAAAGCCTCTCCTCTGCCTTTGCTCCAGGGGGCTCAGGGATGAGAAATTCTCCATTATTTATCATGTGGCCTGTTTTTTTTCTCCCCCCTTTTTCCTTTTTCATGTATTTCAACCTGGTGTCATCAGTAAACTTTTAAATGCCAAACATGTCTGGAACATCACAGCTTATCTGCCTTACAGAGGCCATGTTTTTCATGCAATTTTCATGCGCTTACTTACAGTAGACGTGAGGCATCATGTCAAATTAGCGTCTCGCAAACAACACGGTTGTTACGTCCACTGGATAATGCATGTAATGGCTGTTATATGCTTGTTTTTTGATACAACAAAATATTTATCAGTTAGCTGAACCCCTCATTGTGCATTCTGTGTGTAGAGAAGGGGATTTATGACCAGAAACCGTTTCTCTGTTTTATATATTATTTTATGGTGGTAATAATTTGCATTACTACATTTTACTTTCTGTCTTTATACTCTAGGTGTTTTCCAGTTTCTTTAAATTTTTCACATGACAAACTTAAGTGGTGAGTTCTTGATCAAACAGCAGAAATTAGTCATAAAACATATACAACCCTAAGAGTTTATTGCCAATGTGATTGTGTCGCAGGCCACCCGTTCACGTGAAGGAGGAGCCACTCAACATGGATGACGACGACTGTCCGATGTCACTGGTGACGACAGCCAATCACAGTCCAGAGCTGGAGGAGGACCGGGAGCTGGAGGAAGGGAACTTATCAGAAGACCTCGAGTGACTAGGATACAGTTTTTGGCCGACGTATCCCTTCACCCAGCCGCACTGTTTCTCTCACACAGACCTCCTGCAAGACTAGAAACCACTCCACAAGTCCAAGCAACTACAGCTGACTCTCCTCTTTGTCTCTCTCACCACTGGGACTATTTATTGAGCATGCATCCGGATGGAGACCGGTCCAAAGGAACTCTTTGTTGCAGCCCTTTGGGATCCCCAAACATGACAGGCATGAGATGTCTGATTAAAAAAATTAAACTCTTTGAGACCTATTTCATTAGAGATGGTGTGGCCACATAACAGTACAAGGATGATGGACTCATGGATGGGGAAAAAAACCATGAAACAAATGAGCAAGTCATGTTCCGTTGAAAGCTAGCGGCCTCATATACTGCCAAAAAGGAAGACGTTTTATGTTTGTGAATAATCCAACCCACAGTAGTTGTTAATGTCTAGAGACAATTGCTGGTTCAATTCAAGTTGTTGCTCTGTTATCATTTGCACAGGAGTAGTCTCAGAAATTTGTGTCACTGCCTGTATGTTGCTACTATTATAAAAACCAGTATATTATTTTCAGCTTTTTTTTAACCATCGTTAATTTCCAAATATGATTTTAGACACCACCAACTGTAAATGCCATTCCCTGAATTACACCAGTAATGGAACTGCGGTACCAAGAAAAAAAGGAAAAAAAAAAAGAAAGAAAAAAAGTTGGCTTCCAGTCTAATATCTGTTTGTGATTAAAAGTAAAAAAAAAACTGGAAATTAAGTTGGGGAAAAAATAGTTTGTGTAAAGCACCATTTACAAAACAAATGCATTTCTGCATAATTTTCTTCTTGCTGTTCTCCTTACCTCCTCGTTCTAAAGCTTTGTCTACCTGCAAACAGTCACAGGCAACAGCTAGAAACCAAAGCCAACACTAGCAATGGCCAATAGCTTATAGACAGAAGCCACCAAACTCCTCTTGGTCCGCCTTCTGTGACTTTAAACTAGTACAAAGAGAAGCTTTCGTTCCGCAAACTACCTTCGAATAACCTCTGGGACTGTTTCATTTTGCCCTATACAAAGATGATCACGAGAAAGAGAGATGGGGAAGCAAATGCTGATTTTGATGTGTAATTTGATAAACTCGTAGTAGAGCGTTCCACTTTGGAGATTTTCTGCCAGACAGACGTACTGTAGGTAAAAGGTGATGTGATATTTGAACTGCAGGCATTTAGTGCTGGTGATTTGACTGATAGAGAGCAGCTAACTGTAAAAGTGGATCATGACCAAAACAAAACATTTGTGTATTCAATGGAAGTGCAGAACACATTGTGTTTTTGTGAAGTTTATTTTATTTTTTACTTTTTGTTACGCATTACACATCAAAACTCTTTTTTTTCTTCAAAATCATTCTAAATTTTTTTTCTAACCTGGTGAATATGTAATGTTCTAAGTGGGACTGTCAAAATAATGTCACGTCTTATTTCCGTGGCGGTTTTGTTCTGAGCCGCGTCGAAACCGAAACTGAAAACATCGTTAACCAAACATTAAAAATATCTAGTGAAGCCAAATAAGTCATGATTTCAAGTTGATATGAAATGATGTGGCTTGGTTACCATGTAAAAGCAAATAATAATAGCCATTGCAGAAGAGGATATCTAAGGTGAAAGGTAACCTTTTCTAGGTGATATTTGCTTTAACTTCATCAAAACATCCAATACTCATTGTGTGCTTCATAGCTTCTAAACTATATAGATACAACTGGTGATAGCACAGATGTACTCTGTATAGGTAGCCAGCTTTTTATAACACACTTTGGTATTTATAGAGACTAAAGAGAAGTAGTTATTGTGGCGACTACGTCCCATCATTTCCCTCACAGCCAATGTCATCTAGAAAAGTGTTGTTGCTTTAATGGTCATTTCTGTTTTCAGTAAACCAAAGTTACACAAAATTCTGCCTCCTCTTGTATGGGATAAAGAAATGCTAAAACAACCGCACACAACCTGTCAGAGACTATGACGCGAGAACACACAGACATAAACACACACACACACACACAGAGCCTAGCTTTTGGTCTGCCAGCGTTCTTGTTTCGGTTAAATCTCCAGCTGCAGTAAATGTACGCTGTCAAAGAACCGACGAGTGGCTTTGTATCGTGCTGTAATGAGCAAACGCGTCTGCTTGCTTTGACCAAAATGGAAACACACTGTGCATATGTTGTTTTCAAGTGTTGTGCCAAGCCAAGAAATTGGCTGTAAGAGCTTAACAGGCAGACACGTGCAGTACTGTACAAACACGCAGCATGTAAAGCGCGTGCACGCACACACACACACACACACACACACACACCAGTTCCACGTCAAGAGGGTACTGGGCCCAGGAACAAAGCTTATCCCTTCAATACTTAGCTGGAGTCAGCAAAACGACTTGAAGACGACGTTCTTAATAATCTTATCACACCAAATAAAAGGGACGCTACGTCTTTCAAAAAAAAAAAAAAAAGGGTTCTCCCACTTACCCAAAAAGGCTTTCTAAAAGCTTCTACCTCTGCACAACAAATTCAGAACAATTATGACAGATTGCACGAGTTATTAGAACGCCACAAGAGTTGTTACACTTTACTACGCTTGTCTCATAGGACGTGGCTCAAACCAACGTTTACATTCCCTGCGTCAAGATATGGAAGATTTGCATTGTAATAGGTTGTCCTCAAACATTTGTAGAATGATAATGTATAGATTACCTGTAAGGGAATATTGTGTTTAAAAAATGCATGTCTAAAAATCATTTGGTGGACTGGAAACAAGAACTAATAAAAAGAATATAATAAAAATCATCGGGACGATGGCCTAAATGTACGTACATTACCTCAGATATACTGTTTTGGGAAGGATAAAACCTGTCAGCCACAGAATGCATATTACCTGTAGATTTGCATGGGTTTTGTATAAATTAAGTAAAAAAATGTCTAAAATAGTTGCTTGCACATAATACCAGAAAGACCTCCAGAACTGCGATCTGCTCCTCCACTAGATTTTAGGATTGTCTGGATTTTCTGGGTTGATTTTGTCTGTATTTTGATAACTGTGCATACTTATGTAAAAAAAAATGTTGGTGGACCCATAAATTTACCAGACTTTTTTCTAAGAGGAAAAAAAAATCTCAGTGTTTCTTTTCTGACTTACCTGAATTTTTACTGTTTCTCTCTCATTGCTCGCTAAGAATAGCAAACCTGCTTTTTCTGCATCTGCTTTGCGTAGCTGTAAGGCTTAACCTAATGTGTGTATTTATTGCTTGTACCTCTGTGCATACTTTATGAAGCATTATGTCTGGCAGTTGAGTCATGTATCCTTTCTACTGCTATCCTTCTCTAATAATTGGGAATATGATCCCCCTATGTATACAGTAAATTGGGACTGTAGCAAACATATGTTTATGTAATTGGTGAAAACTTTTTTTTGTTTCATTTCCTTTTGATCGAGATTCAACTACTTTTTTTGATACTTTTCATTACTGTGTACTGTGTCCATACGTTAAAGGTTCTCTGACATTAGAAGGTCATGGTTGAGAATTGTAACAAACGTTATTATTTTCTGTATTCATGGCATTTCACTGCTGAATAAAATAAAGGACCAAAACTTGGAATTTGAAAAACAACTGTCTACCTCCAGCATCAGAGAGTAAAATTTTTTTCCCCTCCACTGTTACACATATATCTTTTATTCTACAAAGGCACAGCCATGAAAATCTAGCTGGCATTACACTTTAACGTTTCAGGAGCTGCTACTTCAGAGATGTGAAGGAAGGGGTTGGAAAAAAACAATTAAAGTTTAATGTATATGTTACAAGGCTTTGTTCCAGCTTCCAGCACCTAGAGTGTTGTTTAGAGGAGCGGGACAAGGCACTGTATTGCCCACCCCTCTGGACCTGTAATGGGTTTAGCCTTTGTATGATTCAAGCCCACTGCTTTCATGTACCACAAGCATGTCCCAGTATACACGGAAGTACTGCTCTGTACCTTTTGAAAGGCTTTTGTAAGCAGTGACTTACCCAGCTAGGCTTCATTTCTGAGCTACATACTGCAAAAATGGTTTTGGCACCAACCGCATTATTAAGTCTGTTGTCATGCTCATGTAAAAAATATCTGCCTTATTACCATCAGGGTTCTGCATCATGTAGAGAAAACAAAGATGTGAGATTTCATCAGACGTCTTCCATTTTCCATCCGTCTTCGAGACGGCAGTTTCCTCTTGACACTTCAAAGGAAGAAAAAACGTGCCTTTTAGCCTTTCGATTGATGGATGTTGACTGGTAAAATGCTATGACAGGCCATGTGGCTAAATCAACTCCAGACAGGCCTACTACACCTTGTCGGTCATGGAGCAGCCGCACACTGACACCCTCATTGAGATTCAAACTGAATCTACCATGACCAATAGGTTGCCCATTAGCTCGTCTGTATGCCGAGAGCCTTCTACACGTTCCAAAGGGTGCTCAGGGACATCGTGGGACCCTTTGAATCATGTCCGCTGGTCATTTAATCGTAACGCTGATGCGTGTTCTTTTTCCTTACCATATGATGTCCCATGAGGGGTCAGAAAACAACAGCATTTTTCATAAAGGCACACACAGACACACTCCTCTTTCTCTTCCCCCCAATGACAGTCCCAGGCATCAGCCATGGCAGGCTCCTGTTATCTCCTCAGCAATGGCGTTCCAGAGCATTAGCTAGCTCGCAAGGCACTCGTCTTCTGTGCTATTTATGCACTTGGAAGTGTTTGTGAATTCAAGTGAGGGATCGCATACGGAGTGCAACAAGGGCCGCTGTGTACTACACAACATCAGAGGGAGCTCCGACATTAAAGTGTGAGAGCGCCTGCTAGAGACCCTTCTTTCAAAGGCCATGAAATAATAATGGGTTGTGGTTAGAGAGGTATCCGTGAGTCACACTGGCTGCTTTTCATAAAGTGGAGTTATTTACAGTGCGATGAATAAAAGAAAGGGTAGCTGGTGGTGCAAGCCTTTTCCACATGAATGGTGGGGGGAAAGAAGTCCCTCTAATATACAGTGGCAGTGCAGTATACTACATGAGAGGCTGGGAAAGCGAGAATGCACTGAAAGAGGAGTTAATTTCTTAAAGAAATATTTTTTTTCAAAGCTTCAAAGCAATATTTGACACTTTGAGAAATAGGCTTCACTTTCTTGACAAGAGTTAGATGAGGAAATTGAAACCACTCTTGTGTCTGTATGGTAAATATGAAGCTACAGCCAGGGGTTTAGCTTAGTTAGCTTCACTTAGCATAAACACTGGAAACAGGCAGAGCAGCTTGGCTCTGTCCAAAGTTAACAAAATCAGCTTCCTGACCAGGCTAAAAGGAGCGGTGTGAGTTCAGCATCGAGCTTCATTCCTTCACTCTCCAAGAGCTGTCTCCAGTGGTGGAACGCAACTCAAATGGTAACTCTCGCTTTTTGTAATCTATCTTTTCTTTAGTTCTACCTAAGTTAACATGCTAACCAGCTAGCCCCCGGCCTGTAGCATCTAGTTTACCCTCAGTCCAAACTGAGACAATAAAGAAGTAGTGAGTAGTGAATCAAATTAGATGCAATGTGTTCATTTGTGAAAACTAGAAGCTCTGGGAGGTAGATTCTCTTAGCTCTGGACTGAGCCAGGTTAGCTGTGTCCCCCTGTCTTTATGCTAAGCTCAGCTAACTGCTGACTGCTGGTTGTCCTGTCATCTTTACCACACAGACATGGGAGTAGTGTCAGTCCTCATGTGTAACTTTAGAGAGGAAAGCATGTGAGAGTATTTTGCACAAACTATTCCTTGAAGCTCTTTTACAGGGAATAGATCTCAGTACACTGGTAAGAGGCCAAATAGCTTCCATCCTGCCCCTCTGAGTTAGACAACGCACCCTGGCATCATTCATTTCATCTCCAACACTGACCAATTAGGTCAATTTATGAACTGTCCCCTTGTGGGATTTGGTGGTAAATATCTCTAGTCTTGCGGTTTATTGATTAAAAGTCCAGACTCTGTCTCTCTCTCTCTGTCTCTTTCTTTCTCTCTCCACCCCCTCTGACCTGACCATGCATGTCGGCTCCCTAGAAGACCCTCGCCCCCAGGCTGCAAAATTGCCTGCTAAATAGTCCGAGGCAATGGCAACGCTAATTGAGATCATCATTATTATAATTGTGAGCCCTGAAAAGCGCGTCTTAAATAATTTGCATTGCTCTCAAGTTGATATTGGACGCAGTGCAAAAATAATTGCATAGCTCAGAGGCATGACGCACGGTTCGGTGGTGGGCGAGGGGGACGCTTGTGCCCGTTTCCTTGCCCCACCCCACCCCAGCTCTCGTAGGCTGGTAGCTGTGTTGGGTGCCACAAGGTGCTGTGTGGATGCCATCAGAGTAGCCACGTTTACCACATCAGCAGCAGTAAAGTTTTTGGTTTAGGTTATGTCACTTTTATGTAAAAAAAAAAAAAAAACCTTCCATGTTCCTCTTCTTCGAAGTCAGCAAATTTTTAGTGCAATCATAAAAAAAGACAGAGCAAAACTCCCATGAGATCAGACTCCTTTAATGCTTATATTGTGTTTTCTTCTGGTCACTGTGTTTTAAAGCAAACCTGACTCCAAACTCACCTGCCACATCCTCGCACGTCTGAGCTTCCACTCTGTTGAAGAAGCTGCTGCTGAGATCGACAAAAAAAAAGACGACTGTGTGACCTCGATACATAAAACTTCACTCATCATTACATCAGAGGGTCCTGACGTAAAGGTACTTTTCACTTTGTGTGGATGTGATGTGCAGGCACAGGTGTAATGTATGCAAGAGAAATGCCTATTTCTCCAACTGAAACAAGGGATTAACCCAACAAAATGGTGAGAAACTGCTGATATTCATGAATTCTTGCCTGTGGCATTATCTGCCACACACACACACACACACACACATACACACATCCTATCAGGTTCTCTCTCCCCCTGCCTCACACGCACACACTCACCCACAAAAGCACAGAGAGACTCAACAATAGTCCTAATGAACATGATATGGCAGCATGATATTGCTCATTATTTGTTTGCTTTGTGCCTCAACAACAACAACAACCCTTCTAGGCTGCTGGTAAATCTTTTGGCTGTGAAAATGAGCACATCAAACAAAAATGAAAGGGTAGAATCAGATTAACTAAATCCTCTTAGAAACAACACTCCCCTCAAACACACTCTTCGCCTTTATCACCCACATTTCCCCCTCTTATTCACACATCATATCTCGCTCTCACATTACTTTCTTCCCTTGTATGTTGTAAGAAATCGAGCTGTTTGAGGTGGATAGTGTGCAGGTGGCTCGAGAGGTTATGCCAAAAAAAAAAAGGAAAAATCCCAACTATCATCTTTAATCCATGGTAATCACATCTGGCCTTAATCACCAATTCATAATGGAATTTATAATGGAATGATTTCAATTACCTACCACCACCGGCACCACCGGGTTCTGCAATTAAATTAGGACAATGCAATTGTATGTCTTTGTCTCAAATCTCAATATGTTTGTGTTTAAGGAGGCCGGTGCCCTTTGCTGTTTGTGGAACTTCTAAAGGAGAAGTTGTGGAAAAGAAAGAATTCTTTTCATAAAAGAAAAGGAAAACCCTGGGAGTTGATGGTGTGTGGGTTGGTGGGGCGGTGAAGAAAAAAAGAAGTATCTAGCATTAGTGAGGAATGGTGGGTTAAATCACTTACTGAAGATTTTTAATGACATTTCAGTGTTCCTTGTATAATTACTCTTCATCCGAGATGGGCCGTAATGCTGTTGGACAGTCGCGGTTCAGGCTCGCTAGCTCGCTTCATTAGCGTGTCATTCCTATTTCACATCAGAGGCTTTAATTGTAATGCTGAATATGCACAGCTCTCCACAGAAGCCTAATCAAAGTGGATCCACTTGTATTATTAATATCAGAAATCAGCCCGCTTGCTATTTTTTTATAAATAAAAGAATACAGACGCATAAATCAGCTGTCATTTATTAGCATGGCCCTGGCATATCCGCCAGACATGCAAGAAGAGCAACCCCACCCCATCTCCGTTCCTCCTGCATCACTCATCAAGATTTAAAAAGAATAAAAGACAGAGAGGAGAAAAGAAGAGAAACTGCATTAAATATACATACTAATTCCGCCTTGAAGTAATCAGATTACAAAGCAGGTGACACTGGGCGCAGGAAAAAAAATTTGGATGGCTGGCAGTAACAAGGGGATGGAGCAGTTCGCAGGGAGAAAAGATGGAAGGATGGATGGACAGAGAGAAGAGGCACGATGGGAGGATTAAGGATTTACATTCAAAAGCAAATACCACGAGGGAAAGAGACTACAGTGGAGAAGAAACAGTGTCTTTGAAGACTGGATGAAGTGTGGTCCCCCCGTACAGGTTGTGCTGACCAACCATAAAAAAGCAGCTGTGTTTTGAATCCTGTGGCAGCGAGAGTCAAAGGGCCACGAACCGCTAATCCACAGCCGTGGAGGCGCTTTGGTGCTGATGCAGATGGCACAGAGAGTTCTGCAACTGAATACCTGCTCTGTATCACAGAAGACACACTAAGCCTCTAAAAAGTGAATTTCCTTTGCATATGAATGGATTTTCTTAAACTGCATTTCAGACTTGCAGAATGAAGTGATGTGCAATGTGCTTTAACTACTATATATGTAGTTCACTTGTTTAGTTTAACGGTTACCAACATAGGGATCCTTAAAATAGACACGTCGCAGAAATGTAACGCAGTAAAAATTCCTTTCCCTCTGACATGTAGTGAAGAAACTAGAAATACTCAAGTCAAGTACAACCACCTCAAAATTGGGCTGAAGTACTTGAGTAACTGACACTTAAAATAATCTGTTTATGTGAAAATATCAAACGCTTTCATGTGCCAGCTGAAGTCAGGAGCAGACAACAATAGTGTGTGCCTCAAGCCAGCGTTGTCACATGTGATGTCAGGATACAAGAAAAGTTATGACAGCTTCAGGTGGGTGAGACAGCCATGGATTATTAATAAGACATTAATGGGGAGACAGACATTAATTAGGCATTAATGTGGAGACTCCTCATACTGAGTCTACCCTCACTTTCTCCCAGTCACATCCTTCCTCTCTGTTTCTATCTATAGCTCGGCCCTCTCTCTCTCTCTCTCTCTGTGCCCACCCCCCCATCATATTGCTTGTTCTCTCTCATCTGTGCATAGAGTGAACTACACTGCTATTTAGACTTAACTTTTTTTTCCGGCAAAGGTGCATTCTGGGGCAATTCCATTTGCTTCCCGAGTCTTGTAAAACTAAATCAAACATCACTCGGGTATGTCAAACATTTAAAGCTGGTAAAGTTCTTTGTTCACTGCTTGCACATTCCAGCGCTGGTTGTTGTTTTTCTCTGCGACTGCTTGACTTTCCTTCCTGAGATTAATCTGTTTGCTGTGTCCTGTGTGTGTCTCGCTGCACAGGGCAACAAGCAAACAGGCCGCCGCTGAACATCGGTTCAGTGTCATCGTGTAAGAGGGGAATTCGCCACTGCTTTGAGAGGAGGTTTGTGTAAACTGTGCATTCGCTGGCTGATGAAAAGCGTTTTAAACAGAGGTTGAAAGCAACAGAAAGGGAAGAAAGGTACTGTAAGGAGAAAGTAAATTACTTTCCAGTGTACTGTACATGCTACAATCCTGGGAGAAGGCAGGTGGGAAAATGATAGTGGCAGTGGGGGGCAGTGTTCAAGTACAGGTCAGCTCCATTACCTGGGTCCAGCATGTCTCCCTCACATCCTGAACATACATATATAACCCCAGCTTGATGATATTCTCTCCCAATCTCGCTAGTTTCCATTCCAAACCTCTTTGATCTGTGATTTGCATTTTAGCACCCACGGGGTGAAAATTATTTGGATGAGATTTTTTTTTTTTCTCTCCCTCACTGCCTTCTTTTCTGCATCTTCTCACTCACTCATTCACCATACCTGGGGCTTGTAAACTCATCCCTCCCCCTCCTCTGCCTTTCCCTCCCTCCCTGACTCCCTCTTTCCCCAGCTCCCTCCATCCCTCTTTCCCCACCGCCGCGCTGCTCAGGATCTCCTTTTAATATCAGCTGTGCCCCGGAACGAAACAAACAAATTAGCTGACGGGGAGGAGCGGGTTTCAATCTCGGTTCCTCACCTGTGCGTGATCCTTGGGGTGAGCAGGCAAACCATGAACAAGGCTGCCAAACAGCACAAGCATGGCTGGAGAAAAATGGGATGAGACACACCTTGGCAGTGATGGAAAAGACCTAAGTGCATTTACTCAAGTAAAATTTAAATTGTTTTTAAATTTCATATTTATTTCTTGTTACTGAATATTTTTACTTTGTATCAGAGAGAATATTTTCCTTTTTGGGAAATAAACTTATTTGCTTTCTTGCATGTTGGATGGCCACTGTTTGTACAATAAATATGATGCTACCACCCCCAGCCAGTTAGCTTAGCTTAGCACAAACAAGCTAAGCTAAGCTAACCAGCTACTGACTGTAACCTTATATTTTCAGTACAGAGTACTATATAGTATTTAAATAAATGTCAAATTATCAGTTGATCATATCATTTCTCTAGTGACCCTCTGGCTGGGACTTAACTACCTGACTGTATGTAAAGCACTTAAAAGTACTGCAGCTCCATCTCACGCATTGAAAAAAAAAAAAATAAAACTCTGCACCATCCTCCCACTAAAACTTCCTGTGACTCAACCAAAAGCCTGCAGTGGAATCGTCCCATGCTTGTGGACAAGCAGCATCATCGCCCCCCTACGCCAGACACCCGCCTGCTCACAGCTCACTGCCCATTTGATGTTTTTAAACAATTTATATTTGTTATCATATCAAAGAGGAGGCGTGCGGCTATCAAACGCGTGAGGTGCACACTCTCAGCCGAGGGGCCCTGTGAGTCGGCCACGCTGCATTCCTTATTCTATTTTATCTCTCTTGGTTTTTGACTAATGTCAGTAACAGCTACCGGTAATAAAATGCTTGTTAGAGTTTGTGCCGTTGCCTCGGAGCGCCGGCTTTGATACATTGTCAGGCCATTTGCCAGTGTTTCCTGATTACCTTGCCACCGACTGCATGTTTATTGATTGGGAGTTAATAAAGCGAGAGGCCTCCGCTTATTTCACCCTCGCTTCCTTTGCAAAAGGTGAGGCTTCCTTTGATGTGGAAGCGATACATTGTCAGGCAACATAAACGCATGTGTTGTAATGTCAGCTTTGCTCCTAGCCCCCTTTTTTTGCATTGTGTGTGCAGCGCTGTGTGGAGGCGCGTTGTGATTTTCAATTTGACTCTTATTGTCGTTGTTGGGAATAAATTGAAGGTGTAAGAAAAAACAAATGGTGCCAATTACTTACATCACCTGCAGGCAGTCTTGGTGACTTTATTTTGCTGTCTGTAATGCTGACATCTAATTCTACAATACGTCTTTGCATCTGGCTGTCTTTATGTGTTAGAGCTTTTATGTCTTTATGTGTAGGACTGTCACTGTGAGCCTGTCATCTCCAGATCTGTTTATCTGCTTGCTTCTGTGTCTTTGTCCCCCCTCCCCACCCTCACTCTTTCTATACTGTCTGTCCCCATGACAGTCAGTATGGTGATTCCATCCCTCACCAGCTGATTGTCTTTTGTCTTCGTCCTGTCTCGCTTCTCCCACTGCTGTTTATCCTGCCCCTTCCCCAGACACAGGCCGCCTTGGATGATTTTCTGTCTCTACCTCTGGCTGTCTTGTATCTTCCCCCCTCTGAACTCCACTGAGCCAGCAGTCGTGTCAAATCAAAATAAAATCTTTAAAAATTCAGTCAACATTTCCCCTACAAACAGCAAGGGCCTCCTTGTTGGCTATTCATGTATTCAGGTGTACATTGTATCATGGTGGAGATGCATTCGGAGCGTGGGGGAGCCCAATGTGGCAATTCCATCAAAATTTGATGTATTCATTCGTAGTCGCTAGTAAACTCTGTTTGTTTGCAGATAACCGGAATGTTTACCAGGGGCCGGGCAATGGGAAAGCAGACCCGCACATGCAGATCGGTTTCTTATCGGACAAAGTGGTGGCCCTGCACCTGCCGGCCATGTAACCCCAGCTAGGTCCCCAGTGGAACATGAGACCGCAGAATACGACAGGGTCTCCCTGCCTTTCCTGTCGTCTTCCTGATGCTTCCATACCTACCCCTCTCACTTTCTGTCTATCTTGATGTTTGCAGTGCTGCGACAAATACCGTATGTGCTCGGCTTAAGAATCCCCCCCCCCCCCCTCCTCCCGCCTTCGTTCCCTCTATCTCCTCCTCTTTCCTATCACATTTCTCACAGTATTTACATCCTTGTTTAGTGTCACATTCTTGGGGTCAAACCAAAGTGCTGTAGCCTCAGGCTGGCTCCAGGGCTTGTGTATCATTGTGTTTGCTGATCACTTTCCCCGCCTATAGCCCAGCACTTTTCCTGCCTTATTTATTTTTTTAATTTGTCATAATAAAATACCCAGTAGTGCTTGTACAGGCAGCTTGATCTGGAATAATATGTAAATAGAGAGTACTTCGGGTTGATTTGATTTGCTGCTCTCCCCCTTCCTTGTCTGCCTCTTTCACTTCCTGGAGTCCCCCCCCCCCTCCCCAAAATTCTCTCCCCACTCTCTCAAATTCCACCGCTCTCCTCCTTGGAACCGTCCCAAATTCTCATCGTGTCAAAATGCATTACGAACATCAAAACATTTCTGTTTACAACATCGCAGTCATGTCAATTAAATCTGATAAATTATTCAAACATTTATCTTCCTCCCACCCTGCCTGGGGAATTTTTAATCAAGCTTCTTATTTGCTTTAAATTAGCACTGTCAAGTGTGCATTTGTGTAAAATCCCTGGTATCATTAAAGATTTATCAATTGGAAATCTGTTTGGGTTGATTTCACTGTTAATTGGCTAGGAGGCGTGCTGCGGCTTTAAGCTCATCTGCAACAAGTCTCTCTGAGTTGGGTTAGAGCTGCACAGAGCAAAGATCAGCGTCCTTACAAGAGCCAGATCTACAGCTGCTGCAAAACTATTACACACCAAACTCAACTAACTGGGTCTGTCAGTCCAGTTGAATACTCTCCAACAGTTAGGCCAGTATTTCTCTTTGACAAAAACCTCATTTTTTAGCACTCAGATAAAATTATAATATTTCCTGCTTGTATTCAAAGTGCTACTTTGGTAATATATTTTATGAATACATAGTGTTGCATGGCGTGGAGACAGGGTTGTATGAGACTGATGTTCATAAAATATATTCATATTTTTCAATGGATTACCAGTTAAATTAAATAATATATCACATTAAGAAATATAGTAATCTTTTTATAAAAATAAGATTATTTCTCCTGCTCGTTACTAACGATCCTGCTGTTCCTCACCTGTCCAATAGCTGTCCTCAGTGTTTTCCTACCTTACCTGATTACCAGACCAGTCACCTCTCTGCACACCTGTTCCCCATCAAATGTCAGCCACAGTACAGATGCACTCCCCAGCGAGCGTTTGCCCCTCAGCCTGCGCCTGTGTTGTTTCAGTTTTTCCTTCCTGCATGATTTCATATGTTTTCTTTCGAGGCCACCGGCCTTTCTTTTCAGCCTCCTTGGCTGACTGTCTGCTTTTCTGAT
Source organism: Lates calcarifer (assembly GCF_001640805.2). Lineage (NCBI taxonomy): Eukaryota > Metazoa > Chordata > Actinopteri > Centropomidae > Lates > Lates calcarifer. The sequence goes on along the minus strand of NC_066850.1, from coordinate 2,020,078 downwards.
GATGACTGTTTTCATTTTAACCACCCTTGACCATGTAGAGCTTGTTGCTGCTCCTCTACCTCTGACTTGTGAGTCCACATTTGAGCCCTCATTCATGTGCCAGTCCTCTGGTCCCTCACAAACCCTTTCTTCCATGCTAGGCCTCAGAATTCAGTTACATAGCCTTGTCAGGGGATGATAATTAATTGCATAAAAGAAACACTGATATCATTACTGGGACAATAAGTTGAGGCTAAGTTGAGCGTTAAATTCAGGGGATAGTCCTCGTAGTGCAGTTTGTCATTAGATTACATAAACATATTCTTGTATATGTTGGTTTATCTCTGAGGAGAGCTTTCTCATTGGTCTGTGGAGAAGCTCACAGTTACTTGGCATGGCCACACTTGTATCCTCTTTCAGTAAATTATTATCTTGACTAGCTGTTATGATTATGACAGGGTTTTTGTATCCTGGAGCTCCATCTTTTTCATCCTCACTAGGGGTTGCCTCTTCTCAACCTAAACAAGCTATGCATCTGTCACCCTTTGTTACATTCATCATGCAGCCTGGCTTGTACAAGTACACTTTGACAGCAGGTTATAAATCATACCATCAATATCTATTTGAATATTGCTTGATAACATTTCCACAGGCTGAATGGAGGTCTGGAGGTGACTCCTATTCACCATTGCCTTGTTCACTGTCAGCCAAGAATGTATGAAAAGACAGGCGGTAGTTTACATTGACTGATTCTACAACATAAGCAGTCTAGCCAGGTTTTGTTTGTCTCTTTGAATACATACACTGTCAGTTTAATTAGTGCTGCTTTCTGTCTACACTGGGTCTGTGCAAGCTCACAACTGAGCTCCACCTGAAGTGCCTCTTAAAGCTGCTCTATATTGCTATGCTTTATGTCCATTGAGCATCCATCTTTTTAAGCTTGGATATACAGTATAAACTGTCCAGTAGCCATGTTTGTTATCAACATCTTTCGCTAAAAAAGGACAGGGCTGAGTCTTCATTCAGGTAGTTTCAAATCTACTCTGACATTTTATGATTTTTGACAGCAAAGAAAGTACAAACTGCAATATTCATATAAACACAAAGGAGTGAAGTCAACAGTTGCATCTAAAATATAATCAAAAAGTTTTCCAAAATGGAAAATGTGAAGCACCAACACCTCTTAGTTTGAAATCACATCAAACCAGAGTAGCTAAAATTTGGTTCTAGCCACTAAAATACCAATTATATATGGTAAGTACTAATGCACTTTTTCTTGTCACTTTAAGCAATTAAACCAACTTCAGCTGTGAACAAAACTTAAAGCTAAATCAGCCATAGCGGCATAATCCAAGTAACATTTAAGAATAAATCAGCTGGTATAATAGCACGGCAAGCCAGGCCAGATGGCAACCACATGTCTGTCTAAGGCCTCTCAGAGGTTAGACTGAGGTCAAAGAGCAGAGCTGTGATCCTCACGCAACCCCACTGCCTCTCTCCCTCTCGCTCTCTTTTTTCTTTTTCTTTCTTTTACCATTACTCATTTTTTTCTGTCTCCTTTTTTTCTGTCATTTGCAAACTTTTTCTCTCTCTCCTTCTCTCTTCACTTAAAAGTTAAATATCCCTCAGCAACAGATTAGAGGAAATGGCAGCACAGCGAGTGTTTTACATTCTATTGTCCTCTTTACGTTTGAGTTCCGCTGCAGTTTTTCCAACGTTTTTGAGCGTGTTTGAAGGATTTTTTGAAGCCGTATCAGAGATGACATGTTTTGTGCATATTTTCAAACAGTTTCCCTTTGTAATGCAAATGGCTGTGACTCTGTCAATAAGTAGAAAGGCAGACACACGCTGAATGGATAGCCTGAAACTTTGGCGGTGCAGAGTTTTGACTGCTGTGAAGGATTGTAATGTTAACTGCATGTGATGGGGGGTTGTTTTAGGGCTTCACTGACTCGACTCAACCACACTCACACATGATTTACAAATAGACACGCGCACACACTCACATATCTTGTGGGTTCCCACGTTTGTGCTTCACTGCTCCCCATCAGAACTCAACCCCCACCACACACACACACACACACACACACAGACACTGCTTCCCGGCCTCCCCACAGCCCAAAAGAACCTGCAGCACATCTGTCTACACTGCATCTCCTCCTCCGCCTCCTCCTGCTCCTTCTCTGCTCCTCTAAACCGTGGCCAGGTGTTTGCCCACAGCCACACAGCTCTTCATCTCCAGGCCGCCGGACCGACGCTGATGTAATTGCTCTCTCTGCTGATCCATGAAAACAGAGAGAAAGGCGAGGGAGAAAAGGGGGGAAAGTAGAGAAAGGCAGAGAGAGAGAGAGGAGAGAGAGACAGTCTGCATTGTAAAGTCAGAAGGAGGGCTGAGGATTATGGGTAGCGAGGAAGGACGTGTGTGTGACTATTTTATAGAGGGTGGAGTGTGAGGCTCTGTGTGTGTGTTTATGAGAAGGTCAGGAATAAGTTGGGTGAAATGTGTGGCCAAGTTGTAATGATTTTTGTTTGTCTGTGTGGATGTGTGTGTGTGTGTGTGTGTGTGTGTGTTTCCAGGTGCTTATGGAGCCGTCTGCACGCCTGACCTCTCCCAAGAGAGACAAAGCAGCTCCACAGTGGGACTGTGACATGCTTTTAGTGGTTGTGTTGTGTGAGGGGCAATGTCAATTAATGTATTCATGATATTTATATATTTAAATATATTTATAAGGGGTTAAACCCACAGGGGGAGGTGGCTCTCCATTTTCCTAATGACATGCAAATGGGGTGTAATGTTTTGTTCTGTCTCAAGCCCATTCCACAGAGTTCTGAGGTGTTCTGGGAATTATACCACAGCCTGTATATGTGGCTCAGAGAACAGCTGACACGTCACTGACTGTCAGGACTCACAAATAAGTTCGACTTTGACCATTTTAAATAAAAAAAGTTCACATTTTACATTTAGATTTTACAAATTTTATTGGACACTCTGATCTAGTAACACTTACAATGCATGTAACAGGAGCTTTAATCATCTGCATTACATGCAGTCAGTAATCAAGGATTACAAGGGTTTCCTGGCAACATATCTAACAAATTATTCATGTGTCTTTGGAGTGATCATACATCACAGAAAAAGCTCCAAGGCTCAATATGATTCACTTCATCAATTTGATATAAATACTAAAATTAAGTGATAACGCTATATTTAAACCCCAGTGTCTTCGTTATCCAGTATTACACTCAGGTGTGTTAATAATGCTTACAGCCACCACTACAGCACGTCACTTAAATTGTCCAATTTTCTGCTCAGCAAAAGAACTAATTCATCAAGCATATCCTATTTGTTCCAGAATGAAACAAACAACAACATTAATTTAATAGTCCACGATTGCAACACTAAGCAGAGATCCCCTGGAGTTTTGAATGAAAGTGTTAGATTAGATTAATGTTTCCTCCCTATGTGGCTAACCTGCAGCACGGTGATGAGACGATACTGTATCAAATTAGAGAATCATAGGGAAAAAGCCTCCTGCTGTTAAAGATCTAATTATTGCAAACACAATAAACAGCTTGATTGTTTTTAATGTCTGCTACTCTACCCTGCCCCCGCTCATCCTGCAGCTTTACTCCAGTCTGAAAGCATGTATTTCGCTGCGCACAGTGATATTTTATTTCATTTAAGAATACATTTAGAATTCTTTTCAGTTGTATTTTTTACATTTCAGAAACTCCCTTTATCTATCTTTGTCTTTTACACTCAAGTTTGACACTTCAGTGTGTATTGAGACAGAAATGTGCAGAAAATTGGAAATATTTACAAAACTTGACACCTACTGAAGAAATTGTTTGTACATTTTGGGAAATACATTGATTTGCTTTCTTGCTGAGAGTTACTTGAAAAGATAAGCACCACTACCATATCTGAACCCTAAACATAAAGCTATAATCAGGCCTGTCAGGTGGTAACAATATATGGACCAGCTAGCTAAAATCTGCAAAATAGCAACTCTAAAGCTGTTGAACATTTAAAGCTCTGGTTTTTATTATACACTTGTGCTTGCAGGTGGATCTTAGCTGTTTAAGTGGTGCTGGAAACACACATGCTTCTATTAATTTTGTTCTGTCAGTGAGTTGGTTGTCACTCTCCACAGATGGCAGAGCAGAACTCTTTCATTTCCACGAACACAGCACAAATTCATGCTGATTCGGCATAAGGAAATATTTATCTTGCAACAAATTGATTCTTGATATTAATTCATGTGTTCACTCTTCAAGTGTGCCCATGATTTAAGCCTGCCTCTTTTGTATGTCCAACTTTAATTAATTAATGTCACTACTATCACTGTGGTCCAGCTGATTGGCCGGCCCATCGTTTACAGTAGCCTCTCTCCAAATCTCATCCTCTCCAGTGATGCTGACATTTGGAGAATTCTTGATTAACATAATTAGACAACTTTGATGGGAGATTTATGAAATCCCCCCCCTTTTTTTCCCATCCTGACTTGTTTCCATGCACGTCTTCCAATCCTCACGTTAATGCTGTGAGTCCGCGGATTAGATGTGACATTTATAAGGGCATATTTAACCAAAAGATATATAGAAAATATCCTCATTTCCACATAAAGAATAAATGCAGAGGAGTGTGTGTTTACTCTATGCAGTGCACTGCATCACTGGCAAACACTTTCTTGACCTTACTTTGCTTTTTCTGCCTGACTTTTTTATGTGTGTGTGTCTATATAAAAACAAAAGCTGAAGAGTGTTAAAAAGAGATAGAAGGGAAAAAGAGAGAAACACAGATAGACTCTAGTATGCTGTTATTTCTCTATGAAGGAGACCACGGAGAGCTCCAGCAGTTTATTGATTTTCAGAACTGCTCTGCTCTTGTTGTTATCCCAGGGTGCTGAGCGCTGTTCATTGGACACACGGAGCACCTCAGGCTGTGATCCCTGTCTGAGAAACCCCCAGCTCTCACAACAGGCCTTTCCCACAGCAGCACACAACCCAGCGCCCCATTCATACCCATTCATGCCTACATCTCAATAGCTTCTACCGAGGAAGCCATATGGAGAATAAGGGCATCGAGGCTCATTCTTGCATGTTTGAAGTCTGTTGTGTGTGTGTGCAGTGGAAGATTGGGGAATATACTCCTTTTTCCAGATGAGAGAATTAGACTGAGATTCTGCTGTGTCATCTCAGGCGGGGGTGTGTTGCACTTTGTCGGAGGTGAAAGGTTCAAATCAACAAGGCAAACTCATTTATTTCAGTTCTGACGTGTCTCATTCTCGCTGCAGCTGTTGAGGAGGTTAAGTTAGTTTGGATAAGCAGTCACTCTGACATTTAGGGATGTTTACCCAACATGCATCAGCACATGCTAACAGGAAAAAACAACCAAGGGCCTCATCGCACATCACATCCTCCCTTTCACTTCAGCGGTCACGCACGAGCTCGAGAAAAGAAAAATAACAAGTCACAGCACTTTTGCATTGTGCACAGGCTGCTTATTCAAACCAGGCCAAATCTGAGCGCCGTCGCAAAGTGATGTCATGGCTGCTGCTCACCTTTAGCTCGGGTTTGTCTTTAATTATTGTCAGGGAGGAACACACAGCCCAGCTCATCAACTGGATAAATATTTGACCGCTGTTCCATAAATTGGCATTGGGGGTTTATTTTAACGACGCATTCTGTCCAAGCCAGACATCATGCGCAGAGCGATGCACAGTGAATTGGCTCTCTGCAGGTGACCACAGCTTGCCTCGGCATGAGGTAAATTAAAACTCACATTTCTGTTCAGGAAATGAGAGATTTCATACACTTCCTGAATTTGTCTTATTTAATTATAACCCATGTCAGAGCCTAATCTGGGAAGCTTAGGCAGGGCATCCAATTAATCAAGAAATAGGTATGTTTGTGGACTGTGCAGGAGCGTGCAGGGAAGTGTCTGTGTGCGTGTGAGACAGAGTTATTACATGAATATGGGAGCATATTTGTGCTTTGTTTGTGTGTCATTTGCGAATGTACATGTGGGTGGCTGCATGTGCCTGTGGGTAAAAATTTGATCTGCCTCAACCCAGGGGGGGTTTCGTTAACAGGACTCAGGGGTATGTGCTGGCTCCGTGTGAGAAAGCTCAAAGCAGGACACACAGGCTATGAGGCGTCACGCCTTAACAAATAAGGATCCCACTGTGATTTTAGCTAGTGTCGCTTTAGCTTGGCTTACGATTTATGCTAATCGCAAATCTGTGAAGGATCATAGAAATCCAAACAGTCTGACATTTTTGATTATCATTCCACATTGGACAACAAAGGCGGCAAAGGACAAAGAAGACACAGAACTTTAAAGCGAATGGTTAAATATATTAAATTCATTCACTAATTAGATTTTGGGTTAGAAATGGATGCAACAACATCTTAAAAATTAGAATAATGACAGTTTCAGTCAAGCATTAAGCTGCTTGTCCTAATTCACAGTTGCAGTGAGCATTTCTCACTAAGTGTGTGCCTGAAGGTTCAGATCACATAAGCAGCTACGAGTCACCTCTGTCACGAACTTGTAACATTGCATCAATTGCCACAATGTGGTTTAATAAGTCAATGCCTCTGTAAGCCTGAGTGGCATGTACCTAATGTAAAGTTGCATGTCATAAATCACTCCCACAGTGTAAAATGTCATCATGTAAGACGTGTTTGTTCCATGTGTTATGATAGTCAAGGAATGAAGAGGTGACTAATAAGGGCATGCATGCAAGTATCAGTGTTCCTCATATCAGTTGGTCTCTGCATTTAGACCCAAGCTTTAAACTGCATTCCACCTTTCCCTGGTTTCCACATATCATCAAAACATCAGCATATGGCAGAGCAATGAGCCTGAGTGATGGGTCAAACACAGTTGCTGTCTCGGTGGCTTTGGATGATTGTCAATAAAGTTAAATTAATCACAGATGGGTGTCAACTTTGATCTCATTTTCTTCCAGGAGCCAGCGGAAGCCATTTTGAAACCTCTCTAAAGCTGTGGAGCAGGCGTCTTCTTTACATGTGGATTTTGCATCGCCTGGCCCAAATTACTGTGATAACCCGTTGAGTGGGCTCTTGTTTTTAACGTCAGTATTAGTCGTCAATCACCTGCTATTCTCTTTTTTTATCCAAGGGATACATATTTATGAAGTCTGGTGCTTTTGTGTGAACATTTGTAACTGATTATGTGCTCCCTTCTCAATCCAAACTTGTTGTCCAGATGTGCAGTTATACAAGCTGAAACTTATTCAACCCCCAGCGTCCCCGTTCCTCGAGCAATAGGGTGTTTGTTTGCATTGAAACGCTAATCAGTTGCAGTAACGGGCTTCATTCTGATCACAGAGAGATTTTTCTTTAATGAGTCCATCAATTCATGCCCTATTCATGTCCATTCCCCATCCAGACAGAATGACTCAAACTGCCAAATACAAAGTCTGCCTCCTTTGACAGCTGGGCCAATAAAAGGTTGAATGTTTTGATCAGACAGCCTCAAACAATCCTTTACTTGGAGAAAAAAAAGGACTTACCATAATGCTATTAATCATGTGAGGGCGTCAGGGTTCAGCTGGTGTCACGGTCATCTTCAAAAAGCCATACTTATTAACTCCTACTCATTCTGCATGGACTTGTGTGTAAAATCTTTGAAGATTTGATCAGGTACAGGTGCTGCTTCTTGCTGTTCAAAGCAGCACCTCAGCTCTTTCGCCTGGCCATTAAAGTCGACACGAAGGCCAATGTGGGCCAACTTTTGCATTTCTATTAGAACTGCAGTCTGCTAAGGAATAAGCTCATTAGTGATAATTACAGATGTTCTGTCCTACAGCCATTTTCTGCTTTTCAGATCAATTTCTGCAAAAGTTTTACTCTGTAACAAAAAAATTTTATGTGGTTCTTAAGAAGCTCATGATAAGAGGGGAGCCTCACAGTTAATGATGCAGGTGTACCAGCAAACAAAACACTCGTTGCAAACGCCATTATCACTGTGTTAAAGGAAAACAATGGTTCAGTATTTTGGGAAATAAGTTTGTTCACGTTCTTTCAAGTTATACAAGAAGTTCAATACCACTTTCATAGTAGTTTGTAGTATGAATATAATTACTATCGCAAAGTGATATTATGACACGGGGGGGTCAGGGTTAGCTGGTTAGCATGCTAACTTTAGTAGAAGAAAAAAAAAGAACACTATAGCGTTGGTAAGAGAGTGAAGTTTGATAACGAACTTGCAAATGTTTCTTCTAAACAGCTGTTAATGCTAATGATGGTTATATAGTGATACTAAAAACCTACATATAGTACTTTAAAACAATTTTGTTATAAAATGAGAAGCTTACAATGCCTGGCCTATTGTCGTGTCAGAGACAGAAGACATCAGAGCTTGCATTGGGAGTGTTTTTGGGATTTGTGTGTTTGTGTGTTTGCCAGGGAAAGCCAGGCACTGAGATGCGTGTTTGTTTGGGGCCAGATTCCCTTCTTTCCCAGTGAAGGAGGATTAGGTTTGTCGGTGGCGTGTGCACCGTCTCTTCGCCACTACACACTCCAGCAATCAGGCAAGCTGCCAAACAAACAGATGAAGTCAACAGAGACGTTTCCTTGTGTCTTCTGAGATGTGACTGCAACAGATGCAACACTGACACCGACGCTTGACAGTGTGACAGCCCACTGTGTCTACACAGCCGGCTCCACTTTGACTTATTTTGAAGGGGTGTGGGGGGGGGGGGGTGACACTATGCACATGATCACACACAAGATAATGTTTGTCAGCAGCGACAGCAGTGTCACCATGTAAGAGAGACAAAGATAGACAACGGGGGTTGATTTCACGGTGCAGTCATGTTGCATGTGCAGTCCTCAAAAGATTTCCATATGCAGGGAGGACCTCGCAGTCAGTTTTTCGAGGTGCAGACTTTGATTTGCTCTCTGCATGATTCAATCTCCGAGGTGAACTGTGGCCATTACACACTGCAAGGTCAAAATCCCATTACTTAAATGCAATTTTACCCATGATTTTTTCTTACAGGCCCCATCTCTCAAATATATCTCCACATTGCCACCCAGATAGGCAAGCTGAAAGAACTGCATGCTGGTTAACGGAGTTCTTGGCTTTGAGCAGCTCTAGGGGATGGAGTGAGGGAGTATCTGTATCCAAGTAATTACAGTCTGAGGGGGCACAGAGGTCCTCTGTGATTACACATCAGCCCTGTAATGGATTCAACACTTATAGACGGAGAGAGAGAGCTGCATTCCTTACCTTCCTACAGCGAAGGCAGGGGACGGGCGGGTGAGAGCAGGCAAGGTGGGGCGGGGTAGGTAGGTATATCTGCAAGATGGATTACGTGGGGTTTGCCGAGTTCAACATTGACACAGATTCATCGTAAATCATTATGCCGGGGACCCGGAGTGATTTCTGCATTAGGAGCAGAAAATGGAGTTCAGCCAGTCAATGAGGGAGGGCATATTTCACATCAATCACCTCCACACTCTCATGTTACCAAGGCTTAAATCTCACTTATACTGTTACCAATAGGGTTCAATGCCTATGATGGCAATCAGCAAGATACTACACTAACAATACCCTCCTGACTACACAGAGGACACAGCATGAGGCTCCGTAGCCATTTATTTAAAATAAATTCTATGTGAACTGAAATGGAGAAAAGTAAAATATGTTGTTGAGATTATCATTCTGTTGTGTGTATATATATATATATATATAGTTTTTCAAACTTTTAACTCATGTTGGCTAACTTTCCAGCTGACTTCCTGCAGTAGATTTATTTATATTCTTCATGGAGATGGGCTTAACTAGAGTTTGTAACTGAGGTTTAGTATCCAACCAACAATACTTCAGATACTGAGGGTTTCAGTGAAGCACAGTTCTGGCAGGAGAAAAATGTGAGTTTAATCCTTGTATTTTGTTGAAATGTACTTTACTTCCCCATTGTCTGGGTTCCCACACACCACAGTATGTATAGAAAAGTACTGAAGGGGTGATGCTTCTCATTGCTGCAAACTGGACGTACCACTTGATGGTGACAAAATATAATAATGATCATAAAGCATTTCTCATGTTTTACATGTTAAATGGGCAATTCATAAACAAACATGCTCCTTTTTTTGCCAAAAAGAAATGTACACAATGTTATCCTACAGAGTGACCGCAGGGCTTTAACTCTTCAACTCTTACCTACCTTAAACCTCATATAAACAAACTGTTACAGAACTAGATAAACAGAACTTCTGATTGGCTGATTGATTGATTGAGGGGTAGTGCTGCTTAAAAACACCAATCACAGTTATGGAGTACATAAAAACTTACTGTGCTCAACCATGTTCAGAGCTAAGGTCTCTGAGACCCTGAGTTTTATAAGCCATTCTAATAAAATTAGCAAAAGTCATGAAGTATCAAGCTGCTAAAATAAAGTTACATATGTCTTTTGAATTGCTGAAGAGGAACTGAACTGAAGTTCATATATCATGTTGCAATTTTAAAATTAACTATTTTTTATTTTAATTTATTTATTTTTTGACGAGATAATGAAGTCACGTGATAACAACTAAACTTTCGCCACGACACCTGAGCAACTTGGGCATGAGAAGGTATAAACTAAAATTCTATGAGGAAAAAACTTTGATGTTTTAGTCCCAAAGTTGGGTCCACTGAATATATTTTGACGCCTATTTATTTACAATCCTAATTTTAAAATGGATTAAAAACCTCCACTATATCATTTATTTTAAAAATCTTTTTATGTTTTACTTTATTGTTTTGTTTTTTTGATCCAACTTTGGGGACACATGTTCAGGGAGGGCTTTGTTCACCTCTCTGCCGCCAAGGAAAGCAAAAAGGAGAGAAGAGTGGCTTCACTGGCTGTTGTGCAGGAATCCGGATATGATGAAAATGTTTTAGACTCAACTATCCTCAGCAAACTACCGCCACACAACGTCGAAGGCGTCGCGAGGACTATTATTGATATTTTTAGACGTCAACACTCTGGAATAAGTAGAACCGGGACAAACTGGCAACTTAAGGTAACGAAAAAGTTTTTGAAGGACAAGTTACTCTTTCACCCAGTTTCTTGTTTTTCTTCACAACGTCCCGGGTTGGAGGAAGGAAGGATGGGAATAAGTCAAATCTGAAGCAAGAGAGTTGTCATGTTTGAAAGGTAAGTTATGCTTTATAAACAATATGTCCGCTTCAGATGTAAACGGCACTTAGCTGGCGTCCGATACAGAAAAGGGAGTGTGTGAACAAATGGACAGCACATGGAGTCTTTCAACAAGTTTATGTAAAAAGCGAGAGAAGGGAAATTTCCACTAAGTTTTTACTGGAGCTCGACGTCACTTTCTCGGTGTGTGAATAAGCAGACGACTTTCTCCAGTTGAGTAATGACCTGCTGCACGGTGTTGCTTCGTGTCTTCACGCTTGTGCTGATGATGAGACATTGGTTTTCACAGCGCTGAGGGCTGAGGGAAAGGGAGGAACTTCTTCTGCCGTGTGTGTCCCGAAAAGACGACTGTCTCATGTCCAAGGAGACCGTCCTTCCTCCGGATGGGCCGGCTGGAGCAGGGAAGGGCCCCCAGCAAGAGACAAATCCTCTGCTGTCAGACTCACACGGTAAGGGCACACAGGACAGGGCAGAAATCAATAGCATGGGGAATAAAACTTACATTTAGGTGACAAAAAGTGGGGTCTGCGGTTCTACAGGGGCCTCAAGAGGGTCCCAGATCTCCTTCAGTGAGTAATAAAGTAACCAACATTTGATTAAGTGATGGCATAATCAAGAAAATGACTCTCAAAAGTAGAAATATGTCCTGATCTACACTGGTTCATATAACAACATAACCCTGCACTCACTGGGTCCACAGTACGTCTGTATACGCACCCTGTGACATGCTAATATTTAGGAATCCCTGCGATATAATACACAGCTCATGTGTACATGAAGTTCTTTTATGTGAATGTTTATGGAGGGTTTTTTTTCCCTCCTTGCTGCCAGTGCACCAGCAGTGAAACTGAGCTATAAATATCAGTGACACGTTCTGTGTCAAGAACTCATGTTGCCTGCACGCTCAAACATGAGAGGAACAGTACAAACAAGAAAATACTGAAAGTGACTGTGTGAATGCATTAACAGATTACTGCTGCATATCAGCATTTATCAGTCTGCTTGGGACAATATCAGCCTTGTCCTCTTAAATTATATTCATGTGACTTGTAGTGTACATCAGTATCTGCGCTCCAGTGTTAAGCCTTGATAATGTTTTTGCTTTTTTTTCCTCAATAAAGTCTGAAGAAACGCCCTGGTGACTATTAACAGCAACCACAGCCAATTATAGTTTTTAATTAACTTTCTAGTTGCCCCTAAGATTATCACATGTAAAATAAGCTTACCCCCACACCCCCTTTTCATTTTTCTTCAAACAAGCAATGAACCGTTAACCATCCTATTTATACCAAGCATCATTATGGCACTGTCAAAAAATAGCAAAGTAGGACAAAGTAAGCAATCACTGGGGCCGCTGGATTGCGAATGGATTTTCGCTGGACCTTCAAAGGCGCTTGCAGTAAAGACTGAATTTCCCCTCTCAAGGGACTGTGGATGTACTGAGAATAGACCAATTTATTTCTAACTGTGATCACTAAATACTGCGATGCATCACAGAGTACTGCTGCTAACGCAACTGCCGTTCAGCTCCAAGCTGAGATTTGTGCCATATATATCTAGAGCTGCTGGCCAGCGGCCATTAGTTCCACTCCTCCATCCATCACTGCGTACAAACAGAGGGTGTTGTAGCATTGGAACAAACACATCAAGCTTTGGTAAACATGATTGTTAGGTTCTGCTGAATCATTCTTCACCATCTTTTCTTTAGGATCGCAGCAAAAGTGGCTCAAGACATAGTATGTGACTGAAAAACTTCATGGCTTTGAGAAAATCTGTGGGCTATGAGTAGGCATCTGGCACCAAACCAGTGAATAAAGTCATTGTGGAAGGTTTATTTACTGAACAAAGCGGCAGTGTGCAGTGAGCAAAGCGTCAGCGAGTCTTAAAGTCAAGAAGACTGAGGACACGGCTTAGAGAGATGAGTGAAACTGTCTCTTGAGTTTTTGCACAGCTATCAGACCTAGGGTTTTTGCCCACATACTTTTTCCAATTTAGATGAATGCAGCCTTTATGGCAGTAAAAAGAAGCTTGGCAGGTAGAGCACACCCGGGAGCAGGAGGAGAGAAAATGAGATCCAGAGCTCTGGCAAGGCCTTTACCTGAACCGCCCCACCATGTTGTGCAACCATTTGCCAGCAGCCTGTGTTTTTTCTGGCAAAAATAGGCAGAGTGGCCTCTGTAACTCTGGCTCGTCCAGCTGTCCCTGATATTTTGTCCACTGTGGCTGACCTTGCAGTAAAAGTTTACATCTGTTTGTGGAGGAATGCTGTAACACGAGTTAATTTAGAACAGTTGAGCTCATAATAGGATACCATTAAATTAATCACATGAAGCCCTCTCTAGTAGGTACTACGCAGCAAAATATTTTGCTTTTAAACTTTGTGTGCAACAGGCTTTCCTTCTTCAGCCATGTTTAACATTAAATGCTTGTGGTCCTAGATGCGTGTGACGGTGAATCATCAGGAAGAACTCTGTCTCCCAGGAAACCAGCCACTGAAGGACAAAGTCACGTGACAGACGAGAAGCCTGATTACTGCGAGCCTGTAAGAAGTAAGTTTTAACAACCTGGGAAAGCTGTGGGCGGACAGCAGGATATCTTGGGTGTTATTTTTAATGATAAACAACAATGAGCTGTTTAATTGGAGAGCGTGAAAATGATTAACATATTCTGCCTGTGCAGTCAGATGGTCGAGTTTAACTGCAGTAGGTGTTTAGCAATGTTTTATTTAACATTTAAACGGTTATAATTTCTTCCTTTTTATGAATGTGCTCCAACTGTCAAGAACAGTTGTTGTTATGACAGTTGCAAAGTGTACATGCATGAGGTAGGGTCAGTTGGCCAACCAAAATATTAGCCTCAGTGTTTCCAATTAAAATAATATCAAGATAGTGCAGAGGTCTCTTGGCAAGTGAATGGTAATATGCATGCTCTCCATTCTGCCATAATGACCAGAACTTGGCTCCTCTCTCTGTTGCTTGCTTCTCTTTCCAACCCTCAGCCTTGTGTTTTGGAAGTGGGGAAATCCTGTTTGTGGTTCTGGCATTTACCGTCTTAACACACTGATTGCATTTTAGCCGCAATGTTTTTACCCACGTATCAAACATTTACCTATTGGACAAGAACTGCGCCAGCTACCAGAGGCATTTTTCTGTTGAATACTGTCCTCAGTGTCATTCAGCTTTTAGTCACAGTCACAACATTGCAGGGGTTTATTATTCCTACCAATAAGTTACTATACCAGGAACATATGTTTTAGAGTTTAAAATCGTGGTTGGCTTTTTCCTGCATTTTATAATCGTATTTTATAACATGGGAAACTATATTGTATCTTAAAAAATAATCTCACTGTTTTATGCAAATGTCCTGATGCAGGGAGTTCTTACAATAATTACTTGGCAGTGAACTGCTGAGTTATCAGCTGGTCTGATTAAGTCTAGATGCACTCTTGTTCAGTAAAATGACTTAATTCTGAGCTATGGATTGCAGGTCACAAAAGGAAACCGGCTAAAAGTTGTGTGTGTGTGTGTGTGTGTGTGTTTTATTGTTCCTAACAAGAGTGAGATGTGTCAGCAAAGGCTAATAGCAGCTGATTGCTTCCATCCATGTAAGTGCCTAGCTATAATAAGGATTGTGTTTGCATTTGACACAACAGTTCTTTTGTTTCTAGGTTGTTAACTTTTCCAGGGCGCCTTTTCCTGCCTTTTTTGGTACTAAGCTTAATGACTTGCCAGTGGCTTGTTTACTAAAGCAGCGAGAAAAAGAGATTCAGTTGCAAAAAGAAAAAAGAGAAAGAGGAAAAAAGAGAGATGTTCTGTCAGGAGGTCTTTCTTGCTTGGCAGGTACGTGGAGTATTGCACTTCTGGAGGGAGGCATGCTTTTCTTTCATCTCAGCAGATAAGCCCTTGTGACAACAGTTTTGCGTTGTAATTGAAGGCAACCCCCCCTTCACCCCCAAAAGCTCCCACACACAGACTCTCTTGCACATATGCACACACACAGTCTGGTAAGGGAATTTTAGAGGAAGGGAGGCATGCTACTTCCTCTTTGATAGAGTTACAAGAGCATAAAACAGTCATGTCTTATAAAGACAAAACCCCAAATTTGTGCTGTGATAATCTCTGTTAAAGTTTTATGTACCTGTGTCTCCTTGTGGTTAAATCCAAGCTAGAAATTCTTAGCGTTTACGGTGGCTCGAGTTAACCTATTTGTTACACAGACCCGAGCAGTCTCGCTGTGGTTTTGTTTGTTGAGGTGACCAATCCGAACGCTCGCTGGCAGGGGTAATTGAGAGCCCTCTTCAGCGCAGGAGCAGGAAATCAATAAGAAATCATCTGCTCGCCTACATCCTGGTGCTCGCTGTTTTTTCCCCCAGCTGCCCGATTTAAAGCTTGTGTACAGTATGTGGATGGTGAGTTTTCACAACAAGAGGAAGCCTATTGTAGTGATGTAATAATAACACAGATCCTATTTCATTTATGATAACTTTGTTTTGACAAGTTGTCTTTTTAAGCAGCGGGCCTCCTTTAAAGCAGGAGAGTAAACATGGCTGTGGTTCCATAGTAAGTAAACTGTTCTTAGTGGTGCACAGCATGTATTTACATAAGAGTGCAGCAAACAGTGCTAAAAAGTGAATTCATCTTGCCACACAATTGCAGAAATTAATCATTAGACGTGTGACCTAAAAAGCTGTTGTTTCAGAAATCTGTGTGTCGTTGCTCTCGGGATTGCCAACCACTGTGGCTTGTTATAGAAAAAAAGTACAATTCTGCCCTTCCTGTTTGGCCTTTGTCAATGAACGGTTCCTCTGTGGCTCCACCATCCTGGGGGAGGAGTGAGAATCTTGTGGGGGAGACAGACATTCCTCAAGAGACCGTTCTGGGTTTTCAAGCAGCTGATATCTCCTGCAAACAGGGCCTTAGCTTTCCAGTTCCTGCCTCGAAATAAATTGCTACCACCCAGGACCAGTTTTAGGAGTTTAATCGTCACATTATTCATCGGATTGTCAAATACTTTTATAAAACGCTTCTGTGGTTGATAAAGATGACCTTACTAGCTTCCAAAGAGCAGGTCTGTTTTTTTATCTCATGAAAATTCTGTAGTGAAAAAGCGAGGTCAAATAACATGACTCTCTTTTTTTTAAAGCGAGGCATTAATCTGACCCTTGTGTGAATCCCTGATTGGGCTCTTTAGTGGCACACCTTCAAGGTTATTACCTGTGTGCGGAGCTGACCTTTCAGAAGTGAATTTGTGACCCCTAATAAATGCAGTAAAAGGGATTGTTTAATGGGAGAGAGTCTCATACTTACACCTGTCTTGCAAAGAACAGATTCTTTGACAGTGCAACAATTAAAATTCATATACAAAACCATAAAGTGTTATGATAGTAGTTGTAGTAGTAGGAGTTAGACCAGGATAAAACACAGGGCAAGTGCCTCTTCATCATCATTTTCACCATCAGTGCTGAAATACTTTTGCTGCCCAAGTGTTGAATCAACATTCTGAGACAGTCGCACTTTGCCTCATAGATATTCAGAAGTTCCTTAAGTACTTCAAGACTTTTTAACCCAGAATGTTTTTTATTCTGCTATAGGAGCTGCCTTGTGATTGTTGTTATGCAAGATTCATATCTTTATTGTAATCCTCAGAGCCCTGTCCCTGCAGAAATAATGTGTCTAAAGCATAGACCTATTATAAAATGAACCGTAATTTTCAAGTGATTACTTACCAGTGGGTCATGGAATCAAAAACTGTATAAATAGGGTGAAATGGTAGTGTAGGGGTTGATTAAAATGGCCATTGTAATTCTACCTCTGTTGTAATTATTTTCTCATTGTCTTGGTGCAGATAGATTTCATATGGGAAATTTCAAGTGTGTTAATTAGCATATTTTACCCGAAGTGCCCGAGCCTATTCACTGTTAATTTTTTTTTTTAAGATATTCAAAATACTTGAGCCAAATGATTAGATATGCATACCTCAGGTCATGGACTGATTCTTTTAAGTGCATTAGATACAAGGCAACATATATGGATTCTGATTGTGGGGGAAGAGAGTTTTTTTTCCTTCATTGCAGAGACTTTGGATCCTTAGAGTGATCAGTCCAAGTTATTTTAACACCACTTGACCTTTGTGATCTAATGGTGCTTGTGCAGCACATATGTGCACGGGTGGAAAAAATTCTTACATCTTTTACTTAATTGAAAATGGCAATACTACATATACTGTGTATGAATGCTCACGAAACTCTCAACTACTTTCTGTATTGTAGCGTAGCTCTAATCTAATCAACTAGCAACTAAGCTAACACATTTTGCAGTGGAATAAAAGCATAATGTTTCAAATTCAGTGAGGTAGATGTAGAAATTGGACTGCACATCTGTACAGTGAAATTGTGGTATTGTAGACATTTCATCCTGTATTTTTTTAATGTGTGTCTAATATACATAGACAGGTGAAACTGAATCTCTGTTATCTTTTGTCTGTTTAGCACAGGTAAGGTAGGTGGACTGCCCTGCTCATGTTTACTGTCTCCTGAACCAGTGCCACACAAGTCAGAGCCTCTCACAAGCCACTCACCGAGAGAAGAGAGAGAAAAAAATCAGCTAGTTCAAATGAGAGCAGCGCAGGGGGGATTACTTGGCCTCTAACAGGGTTTTGGCTCCAACATTAAGGTTAAAACCCTTTTCTATTACTGAGATCTCTGCTGATGTTGCCCCCGCCAGCCCCGACCCCCTCGAGCTTCCAGCTCCTTGCCCCCTTCGTGTTTGCAGGTTCAGTGCCTCTCTGCTAGGTCATTCTGTCAGGCCCCCTGATCAGTGGAGGGTGACCGGGGACCAGGGAATGGCTCCCGTCCAGACACACAGACAGCCACAGCCGACACAGGCCCCGGCGAGTGCAATACACCCCGCTCCCCTCCTCCTCTCTTTCAGGCTAGAGCTAAAATCGATACAGGCGTCTCCGTGTTTAAAAAGCCACTCAGAGGCAGACGAGCAACTCTGTCTCAAAGGCTGATCTCTCAGCTTAAGGCCTTGATTGGCACCCCGAAGATGTGAGGCGCTGACCCACAGCTGTCCCATTAGTAGAGGGTTAATGTTGAGATTGATACTGAGCAAATAAAGGAACTAGGTATGCGGGTATTTTGATAGACTGTCTTTCCCCTCTTTGACCCAGAGACAGACCTCAGCTGTATTTTGGCTTTCAGGGAGTGGTAGTGCTACTGCCAGATCCTCATCTCTGACTCCAATAGTGGCTGCGCACACACTGTATTTATTTGGTGTGTGTGGTTGTCCCTGTGTCTGTCTTTTTGCATCTGTATGCCTTTTGAGTATATGTGCACAAGCGTGAAAGTGCGCATGTGCAAGTCTGCCCGCCCTGCCTTTGAATTTCAAACGAACGAGTTTCCTGTGGAACTTCTACTTCAGTGAGGAGATTTTGAAGCCGGTGGAATATTTGAGTCATCGATGTAACTGAAACTGAAAATACCCCCGTTTCCCTCCTTCTCTCCCCCCTCCCTCCTGTTCACTCTTGCTCTGTTGCTCAGTTTTTGTTTTTGAGTCATCAGCGAGGAGAGGGTGGAGCACGTTTTTGGAGTATGGAGCCTGGCAGCTCCCTCAGGCCTGCTCTGAGTCACGTCATAATTGATCTTTCTAGAAATTGTGGTAGCTAGCCGTGTTAAGCCTAAATCTGTGCAAGATGTGCAGCTTTTTAAAGATACTGCAGTCGCACATTCAGCTGTCTTTATACTACACTCTCTCCCTTCTTGGATGGTAAGAAACAAATGAGGGAGAATGAAAGGCGTTTGACAAAGCTTAATGCAGAAACAGGCTTGTACAAATTCATCTCAGAAATGAGGAGAGGAAGAGAATAAGGCTCCATTTAGTGCCTCTCACAGCTGCCAGGTTGTAAGGCTTTGAACGCTCCTTGATGTCTTGCGTTCTGCTACATTAGTAGCACTCAAATTAGCACCATGCCAAATTCCACACAACAGTGGAGAGGCCAGAGACTTCTGTGGCCGGAGCATTGGCCGTGAGGGGGTGGGCTGAGTGTGAATGACCTCCCTCCTCAACATGATTCATGTAAGAGAAAATGGCATCTCATTGGGAGTTTCAATGATTTAGATAGCAGTCAGACATATTAATCTGGGAAAATGTTCCGTTTTGAAATCAAAGGATAATTGATGACCCCCACCCCCACCACCATCTTCCCACCCGCCCCTTCCCATATCACACACACATGAACACACACCTCAGCCAGCCTCATGCACTGAGTATGCTGAGAGGTTTGTGTCGAATCAAGCTCTTGTCTTTCAAGTTGCCTTTTCTACTGTAAAATGTAATTAAACAGAACAAGGTCCGAAGGGGGTTATTTTTTCCACTCAATCAGCAGCAAAATTTGAAATTAGGAAACCCCTGACACCTTGCTTCTCTCTTTGTTGGGCGGAGGTGGTAGCGGCGGCAGCGGTGGGTGGGTGGGGGGCTTGGAAATAATATTAAGCGCTGTCTTCAAGTGTCACTTCCCCCTCAGCAGGTTGGAGGAGCCAAATTTGAATGGCTGTCACAGCGAATTAAAACAGGGTGGAAAATAAGTATGTCACCACTGACTGTCCTGGAATGGGATAGAAAAACAGACAAAAAATGTGATGTTTCCTGCTTAAATGAGATGCTACGCAATATGATCAGCCTTGACAGGTGAAGACAGCTAATAGAGTTCTGTTGCAGGCTACTATAACACACCCACACACACACATACAGAGCATGTCACTTTTGCTGATGAAGATCCAATATCAGAGCGAGTAATTTAGCTATCCTCAGCGGCCATCGTCATCCGTGCAGCCATCATCATCATTTTATCTTGGATAAATACAAAACATCGTGGGTGTGTGTTAACTGACAGGTCCAGGATTGCTGTGTGATGTCCAGAGTCACATTTTTTCCACGTCTGTTGGAACAAGTGACATTTCTGTTAGCCCGTGTCAGGTCGCTATCCTCTACGCTCAAGACAAGACTTGGCATGGCACCCACATCTTTACACTACAGGAGTCTAATTTTCTAATCACATTCTAGTTCTTGGTTGCCAGTTTGACATCGTCAGTTTCCTCCTCTCATTTTACACTACTAATATCTGCATTATATCAATACTAATCACAGCCTTTTTGTTGTTGTGACAGGACACTTCAGTGATGATCCTGGAGTCTGTCCCTTCCAATGCGTCCTTCTAGACAATAAAGAAAGTCCTTGTCCCAGAGTTTGGAAGGTCAAACGGTAAACGAGGCTTTGATATGCCCAAGGAAAATTTCAATCAGAGCCCTTTGTAATAACATTCATTGTACTATTTTCCTCTCTCTGTGTCCCTCTCACTCTCTCTCTCTCTGCAGTATAATTCCCCTGGTTTTGCGTCTATAAATATGGACAGGGAAGATGTATAATTTCTAATGAGAAAATATATCCCTTTGGATTGAAAGGCAGGGGCTGTTCCACGTGCTGCTGTTTGTTAGGAGGAGAGATGATACCTCAGGCTGTTTTGGCAGAGAGGGGAGGGGGTGGTGGTGGTAAGAGGAGTCTGGCTAGGTCATTGCACATTTACAAATTAGCATTTCAATCATGCAGGTACATGGCCAGCCGAGCAGAAAATATACATGTTTTTCTAATACAAGGCACAAAAAGATAAACAAAACACTGTCTGTGTTAGTAGAATTAGCATTTCAGAGCTAACCGCTGCTATGTATTCTGCACGTTCCTGTTTGGGACTCATAACTAAAAATAAGGATGTCTCTTCTGCTCTAATATTCAGTGTTAACTCACAAACTCGCAGCATTGTGTAATAACGGCTATTAGGAGATGAATACAAGATCTGGACTGTGGTGTTTATTTGGCTGACATGATGTGACATTTGAATAACTGTATGCTCTCTATGATGGGCATTCTAATAAGCCTAGGCAAACACCCTTCGTCTTCTTCTCCCTCTTTCTCTGTCTCAGGGGCATTAATATTAAAAAGGACTGAGCTTTGGAAACACAGAGCTTGTGTGGTTGTTCAATCTGCTCCCTGCTTTACCTGCGACTCTCGGCGTAGCGGTGTGTAAATGAGAATCTCCATACTGCCCTGTTTGACCTCTGTGTTATATTTTCATGTTCTTGACTATTTTAGAATTCTTGTTTATACAGCTCTGTTTCAGTTGACATGCATGCATGCATATTCCTTCCTGGTAGGTCTGCCTGTGTGTGTGTGTGTGTGTGTGTGTGAAATAGAGAGAGAGAGAGAGATCCAGTAGGCTTGTGACATATACTGTACATATATAAATATATATGTATACTCTTTCTTCTGTCTTTTGGGTGCAATTTCCAGCTCCCTCCTGTAGGACCTATTTTCTGTGACAAAAACGGAGGTGTTTATATACTCAGTTTTACATACAGAGCGATCCCCCACACAGCTCTGGCACAGCTCCAGCGCTCTCCAGGCACTCCGGTGCTCGGTCCCTGTGTGGCGCAGCCACTGAAGACTCAGTGACAAATGGCAATTATATTTGTGTGTTCTTCATGAATCCATCAAACACTGGCCTTTTAAAAATGCTCCCCAGATATTTGAGGCTGTCAGCTACTAGTAGCTGGGACCAAATTGGGATGCTGCTTAGACAGTCAAGAACTACTCACCCCCTAGTTTCCCCTGTGATGTGTGTGACAGCGTGTGTAGGGGAATACCATGTTTTATTCAACTACAAATGTACACTCTCAACAGATGTTGATGTGCTAGAAATAGGGCGGTTACAAGTCCAATTTGAAGTGTCTGTGTGTGTGCATGTGTATGTATGTGTATATGCATGTGTGTCCAGTTGCTCCTCCAAAACATGGTGTTTTAATGCAACCTGTCAGGCTGTGTGCATTCAGTTATCTCAGGACACCTACCCATCTCTGCAAGCTTGTGGCAATGGCACAACTTGTATGATTCCTCCTGCGTTATAGGGACAATGCAGTAGCAGTGCGTCTCAGTGCTCCATCAGGATTTATCATTTGCATAAATCGCTTGAATCCTCCGATGTGGAATCAAACTTTATGTTCAGAAACTTCATTACTGCATTATATTATTTTGAAATTCTGAGTCTGAAATGTCTAGAATAAAAGTCACAGTCATTTTGAGTCTTTAGGATGTAGTCGGAGCAGATGCTACAGATTTTTCTTTCGCTGCATGTGCAGTGAAAGTTTTTGTGCAATTCCAACAGGACTGACTGTATTTCAGCTTTTTCTCATTATGTCTTCATTTGTCTCACGCTGACTGCACAAGTCTGTCATTGCCATATTTGACAGTATCATCATTATCATGATCAATGATTATGAATATTATTCCACTGTGTCCATTCATCTCAGTCAGTGTGTTCATCAGGATAAAAATAAAGAGTGACTGTGTAAAGACTATCCAAGAACCTGCCACTGAAGCGCGCTACTCTTCAGACTTGAACCACTCTGCAGGACTTTGTAGTGTGTCAGAAACCTGAGTCCCTGCTTATGTACTCTGGGTTTTACATGGTGGTTTCTTAATAACTGTTTGTGCTTTGGTAAATTGAAGGCTTGACTTCCTCAAAAGGAAAGGTAATTATGCCTCCCAGTCTACTTTGGCCTATTTGTGGATGAATGTGTTTGTGTGTGTGAGTCCATGTGGCTAGTTTGCTTGGGTGATAACTATGGGTGATTGATTTGTCAACTGTTATCCTCTAGACTGGAGTTTGCTGCGTTGTATTAACATCATCATACTCAAGAAACAGGTGAATCATTGTTGTTATGCAGTGTCAGCTGCGTGTTGTGCTATGTTTGTGTGTGTATGGGGTCTTTACAAATGAGTTTGGACAAGTTAATCATTAGCTGTAGAGAGGGATTTACTTTGTCAACCCCATAAATGTCAGACAGTGCTTTTTGTGTTTAAACAGCAAAGTATGAGGGAAAAAAAAAAGAAAAACAAACTGACAATAATCTGATTTGCTGCTAGTTTGCTCCTTGAAACAAACTGTACATCACAGCCACGTGTAATCTGGTTTGTGATTATTGTTGATTAAAACATTTAGCTTGATAGTGATGAACTGAACTGACTCCAGATCAGTTTAATTTGATACTTGTTTCAAACAACAAAGAAAACCTTTTCAGACATCTTCCTGGTACAGCGAAAACCACCCCATTAAAGATCACTGTGTTGATGTGTGTGTCTCTAGCTGTCTTTATGATATTTGTTCACTCAGGTAAAAAAAAAAAGAAGAAGTGGAAAAACATGGATAGTTGCAGCTGTCAGGGGTAAAACTAGAACAACAACAGATGTAGCCGACTCTGAGTCTCCTTGTTAGCGAGCTTTAGCTTTCCTCACATTGTCATGGGCAGGCTGTGAGGCTTTTGTCTTTTGGAGAAGAAAACCCATCAACCTGGTCTTAAATCACTGCATAATGAATTCTATCGTGTGCTACCCAGTTGTCTAATTCAAATTGCATGGAATCCTGATCCCTAAAGTCTATATTTGTTTATCAGGGCAGCATGCAGAAGCCTGAATGAGGAGAAGGCAAAAACCCAGTGTGTGTATTTAATTGCTTTGTTTTACATCCACATTCACGTCCGGCCTCTCCCAGGGTGATGTGTTGTTAAAAAAGCGCAAGGCCTGATTCCCACACTCTCTCCCTCTCTTGTTAACTGTAATTGCACTTGTTGGTGAGCTGACAGAAAGAAAACAGAGATGGAAAGAAATTACCAGCGTCATATTAAGTTTGCATCCACTTTGGAAAATTTGTTGATTTTTAGACAGCTGCAAGACACTTAAACTAGTGCCATACAGCTGGTAAATAAGGCAGGATTGAGAGTTTGGCAGTGAAGACACCAGGTGTTAAATGTATACAGAGAAAGTATAGAGCAGAAAAAAATGAATAAGTATGGTTCACACAGACAAACTTAAAAAGAGATGAATAATTCACAAAATCTCAAGTTAACCATGCACTGGCAGCGTGTGCACATGCACTGTGGCTCTGATGTGGAGGGAAGGTAATGTAGGAGTAACTCCCAGTAGAGCTGAATGTGCAGGTGTTCCTCTCAGTAAAATGCCACCTCCTTTGCTCACTCACATCCTTCGCCTTCTTTCTTATCAGACAGGTCGCTGTCTCCTGACTTTCTGTGCCTGTCACACATACACTTAGAAAGACTAGTTGAGGCCATCTCTGAGCTTTCAGTGGAAAGGAGATCATTACAGTTGCAGACAGCAGCTATTTTGTATATGCACAGTATCACAGGCTCGCTTTCTCTTTTTACTGCATTAATCTCTCTTTCCCTCACACTGTCTCAACTCACCTGGGTACTGCTCCCACAAATGTCTGTCTGCCTACAGCAGTGGCTTTTGTGAACCTGTCACATATAAGGTTCCTATATCTCTACGCTTCTTTCTGTCATCCCGGGTTGAAATGTTTGCCATATGATCGATATTATCATGTTAGGAAATGGTGGCAGAATTTGCTGAGAATGATTTCGTTCAGAATGGTGTCTCCATCTGTGTTCGGTTTGTAAGAGCAGAACATCACTAGCTACAGCGACTTTATATGTGAATAAAAGATATGAAGTGTAAGGTGCAGAGAGTGCAGATAAAGTTCTCTTTCAGTTAAGATAAAGTTACAGCATTTACTCCCATAAGGCTGAGAGCAATCCACAACTCTTTGTCTTCCATAAAAGATAGACACCATAAACGCTAAGTAAGTTATTAAAGTAAACCACTAGTTCCTTTTCTTGCTCCTGTTTTTTAAATTGTGTTTTGTCCTCTGTATTCACATCAAAAATGCATCTGTGATTAAACAAGCAGTCTTCTGTTTTATTTGCTTCATAATAAGACTCTTAGCTTGCAGGTGTTTCGGCTGAATGAATGCACCACAGATGAAATACTCCAGGGAAATTTCATCACTTAATTGCTAATTTAAGTAATTGTGCTGAATCCACACACCCAACTTTTTACTAAACAGAAGTAAAAACGATATCCTTTCTTCTTCATGTTTCCTTCCAGCTCAACCTCAGTCTGAGTCTCAGCCAGTGCCCTCGGAGCCTGCAGAAGGAGATGCTGCCAAGGACCAAAATGGCTTTCACCACAACAGCACTGGCACGCCCGCGCTGAGTAATGGCAGCGGAATCCACCCTGGCATCGGCGGGGCAGGGGCCACGCGCGTATGTTCCTGCGGTGCCAACATCAGCATGGGCACCGCGGCTGGGTTGGGCCCTGGCGCAAGAGGGGCGCCGACTACAGAGCAGCCCAGGAAGCAGCCGTCCACACCTGTGTCACAGAGGATGCAGAGGAAATTGAGGTCCAGCTTGTCAGTCAACAGTGACAGCAGCAGACGCAGCAAAGGCAGTTCCATTGGGTCGCAGAAACCACCTTTACCAGAGGGTGAGTATCCACACACCAGGTAATAATCACAGCAAATAAAGAGAGCACAAACCCACACACACACTGACAACTGATACTAATACTAACTTTTCTAACACTTGTTTGCTTGCGCTCTTCTCTTTCTGCTTCCCACCTTCTGTTGCTTGTGAATTCATTTCATCTGTAGGAAGGATGCCTCTGGAGTTGACGCCTGTCAGGACATTTTTAAAATGACACATCAGGGTTCATAAACACCTAATAGCACTTAAGTTAAACACTTGATATATATGTAAAAGGACACATTATATAATGTCAGTTTAAATAGTTAATTTGAAAATCAAAAATGAAACAAGGATTTCTTATTACATTTTTTATGTCTAATTAAAATAAACAGTTCTTTACAGTGCAGGTGTATTTTGTACACTTAATTGAGTCATTTCTAATCTGCAGTTGCACAGTGAGAACGCGTTCAGTCTCCATCAAAGTGATTTCTGTGTTGAAGGGGTATTTTTGGGAGGTTCTCTTGAAATCATACCCTGTAAGATATTGATAATAAATTTTTACCTTCTCTCACCTTTTAATGATGGGTGTGCATGACCCCTCATATTTATCGCTCCCGTCAAGCAAACGACATTTTATCCCGCTCCTGTGGTTTTTATTTTCTTTAACAACAAGTCAGAGGGGTCCGTTTGCCATGCAGGGGAGCCGTCACTTTGTCAGGTGCAAGGCCGAGGTGAGTCCAGTAATGAAGGCGGTCTGCTGGTCTTTTTCCATTGGGGAGATAGGTGTGACCGTCTAACGAGGCCTGAGAGCACGGGGTGCCTATTAAAAGTCGTGAGCAGCCTTCTTCGGGCCCCTCACGGCCCCTCACACCTCTCTGGGCCCTTTCTGGCTCTCCCTACATCCCGTCAGCACCACCCTGACCCTCATTAACAGGGTGCTGTCGCATCCCTCCTACAACCACTGTACTTGCTGTGCATATGTTTGTGGACATGCATGTGTTCTCTATCCCTCCATCGCCCATACTATATTAGGGTTCAGGCATGTTTCTTTAAAGTAGAGCAGCTAAACCTACTGACTCATCCAACCCAAGGCCTTGACAAGTAAGATGTGCTGTGATGTTATCAAATGATTCACAATGGTCAGGCTGAGGTATAAGTTTAAATGAAGGAGAAAAGTGGACAGTTGGATCATTGATGATGAAATATGCATCAGATCCAGTTACAGACGAACAAAACAAAAAGGCACACACACACACACACACACACACACACATCCACAGCACTCTGTGAGTAAAGGTGGGATTCATCCACCAGAGATATTCCAGACACATCATGTCTTCAACATCTTAATTGGTAAAGAACAGAAGAGAGAGCGTGAAAAAAACAAAAAACAAAACAACAGCAGCTCAACAAGTCTGTCTCATTATGGCTTTTGTGTTGCTTATTTGCAGATGCGAGAGCTCTCAGAATCAATATGTTCGCTCTCAACTGTTTATTTCCCTCTGGAAAACAGCCAAGCTGTTATGTTTGAATGTTTACACGGATTAACATAATCTGTTTGCCTGTGAAATTAGCCTCCTAAACAGCCCCCTGAACACAGGAAATAAAAGGCGTAAGCTAGCAGGAACTAGCTCTGGGGATCCTGCTGCTCCCTGTGTTTCTTGGCACACGCCGTTGGCACCGTAGCCAATCTGCGATAACACCACAGCTTCTGAGGAGTCATTTACCACACTGCTTTTGTTCAGCGGGGTGTGTTGTCTCGAGTCTTGTCATCCAGTTTGTGTTTTTGTTAATTGTGTGTAATCAGTTAAGGTTTCCAGGCTGCTTTAGACTCGTTTAGAGATTTAGAGCCAAGGCTGCGAGCGCAGTCTTTTCCTGAGCTTTAAACCTAGATGTGTTTGTCTGTGTTGTGTAAGCTCTATTCCTTTAGCGTTAACTTTTCCCTCAGTCATACATTATAAACAGACCTCCTTTAAAGTGCATGTGGTGGACCTCCGCTGTCCAGCCCACATCCTCTGCCCTCTTTACCCATGTGCGCCTTCTGTGCATTCCCTTGGCCACCAAGGCTTTGTCTGATCAGTCTCTCTCCCTTTATCTTTGTCTGTCTAGCTATCTCGCCCTCTCTCTCCCTCTTTGTGAGTTTGAATGTTTTGCACAGCTTGCCGCTCCGAGGCCCATCCAGCTTGTTTTGTGTCATGCCGCTCCCTTTTTTTTGATGTTAGCTTTCCAGATGTCTCGAACTATTTCCTCAGAGGCGCCGGACGCTGTTTTTGGCCCTGCAAACTCTGGGCTTCATCGCAGCTCGCTGACATTAAACAAGAGCAGTGTCAGTGTGTGCTGTTCTGTCTGTCTGTTGGTTGGTTTCACTCTGTCTCTGTCTGCCTGTCTGTCTCTCTCTCTGTTTTCATGGTGATGTGCCTTGCGTCCAGCTCTCTTGTGTACAGTATACGACCCCCCCTCTTCCCTGCTCCCCTCCTTCTTGCAGGCTTCGCTAAGATCCAGACTAATCGCTGGTGCTGAATTATACATCCAAGTGAATAGCTGAGATGGCCGGCCGCTGCTTAATGCCTGTGTACTGTGTTTATATCGTATTCACAGTCTACTGTTACATTCTGAACGCAACACTGGCATGGCTATACCCTCTGGGTCCTTCAAAGTTTGTTAGGCTGAACTTTGAGGTTTTGAGCATGCAGCTGTGGCTGGGCAGCGCTTACTGCTCTTATTGGCTTGTCGTAGCACTCAGATGGCAGTAGGCTACGGTAAGTGCCAGTATAGAATGTGGTATGGGTTTTGTTATGCTACCATGAAACAAATCCACAATCTGCCCAACAGCAATTCACTGCATGTCCACACCAGATGTTCAATAGTGAAGGATTTATTCTCATGCATCTCCCATCACTGCCAGTGTTATGGTCTCAGATAAGGATAATAAGATGCATTCAAACTTCAGGCACCCTCGCAGACACACAGACACGTACACACACTTGCTCGTTTCATGTTCCCTTCACTATCTTGTTTGTATCGCAGTCAGCTAGCGCTTCTGGTCAGCTCTGCAGCCCTGAGCACCGCAAAAATAGGAAGAAAAAAACCCTCTACTTTGATTAATCAAACATGAGCATCCAGCGGTCCTCAGCTTGCCTTCCCATGCCGTCCTCCACACTCTCCTCCTTTTGCTTTCCCTCTAACCCAATCAGTAACAGCCCCCTCTGACAGCTCAAGATGGTCTGATGAAAGTTATGCAAATGTGCCCTGTTTGTAATGCTATTTTTCTGCATCCATCCACATCATGTCTTTTTAACACTCCAAAGCAGTGGCGCTGTGCTGGCCTTGGTTCAAAAAGGAGACAGCTGCAAGCAGTGTATGCCAGGTGCACTTAGTGAGTGATACTTAGTATGATTTAGTGACTTGGATACAACTACAGAAGTTCTAATGTGGAGCAGCCTGCATGACAACATGAATTGTGTGCATTTATCTCTTATTTGTGTGTGTGTGTGCGCTATGAATAAACAATCATTGTTGTATATTTAATCTCACCTTGTACCCCAATCATTCCTGATTTTTTTCTGCTTTATTTTATTCAGCAACACATTTAAGAGTTTGATTCCAAATGGATTTTTTCACTGTTTGGAAAAAGATTATTCAGCTATTATGACTGACTGCACCTATATTTCTTATATTTCATGTAATTATGTTTTCTAGCTAGAGTTTAAAAAAATGGGAATAAAACTCCTAACATACTAAGTCAGTGAAAGTTTCTCAGTGAAACTTTACATTTTTCCTTTTTCATTACTTATTCAAACCAGCATTGCAGCATTTTAATGAAACGAGTGACTAATTTGGCCATTCAAAAACAGATTTGTGATGGTTAATGGGCACATTGGTAATTTAAAGGGGAACTCTTTTATTGCTGGGAAACAACAAGCTGAAACTTGCCACCAGCCACATAAAGTGAAGAGGTTAAATGTTAATCAGAGGTGTGAGCATTGCCCGCATTAATCCACCTATTTGCCAGGGAGACTCTTGGACTTTGCTAATCATCTTTGTGTGATCAACCTGGCAGTTTGCATGATAATGCCACAATTATTTAACAGTCCATTAATCAAAACTGCAGGAGAGGAATTCATTTCTTTGAATTTCTCCTATTTCCTTTAATCCTCCTCCCCAGTTAGCCCTCACCCTTTCGCCACATACCTGCTCTGTTGTACCTGTCAGCCTGCCAAGCCTGCAAGTTCTCTCTCACTCTGCACTGCTGCTGTGTTTTTAACAGGCACTCACTTTGTTGAAAACAAGCCTTAAAATATGTATGACATTAATTTATAGACACATGCATATTTGTGTGTGTCCTGTTTGTGTTTTTGTTGTTTAGATTGATTTATTTTATTCACATATTTACTTCATTTTACAACTTGTCACCCTGGCTGGTTTTGACGTGGCTTCAGACTGCTGCGTCCACTGCATCTTGGCCTGCCTGTTCTGTGAGTTCCTGACACTTTGCAACATGGTGGTGGCGCAGGCCTCGTGCGGCGCGTGCACATCGGAGGCCTGCTGCTGCTGCTGCTGCACCGACGACCTGGGCGACGACTGCAACTGCCCCTGTGACATGGACTGCGGCATCATGGATGCCTGCTGCGAGTCCTCGGACTGCCTGGAAATCTGTATGGAGTGCTGCGGCATCTGCTTCCCTACATAGGGAGGCCTGTGCTGGTGTGTGGACCAGGTGTCTCAGCGAGGGGATAAGTGGACCTCGGAAGAACATATAGAAGGACACTGCTGCTGCTGTCACTTTGAATTCAGCAACAGACAGAGGGAACAAGTGTGTGTGCGTGTGTGAGTGTGAGTGTGTGATGGTCACCATATGTTTGTGGATGTCCTTTTTTCACGATGTGTGATGATTGCTGAGTGTATGGAGCCGTGTGGTGTGGTTGAGTAAAGCATGCTTTCAAAGATGTATTTTGACACTGGGCTTCTCCATCAAAACCAGCTCAGCAGGGGCTAGAAGTAACTCCAGATATATGAACAGTTAGATCTTTAGTTGATAGTAAGTTGTTTCTGTTAAGTATTCTATCCTTGGCAAAAAAAGTATTATAACAGAATGCCTTTGAAGATTTTATTGTTACATCAGGAATGCTGTCTAATTGTATCTTATCTTGCCTTTTTTTTTTTTTTTTGGTCATTTTGGTGACTCGACCAAACAAAATGATAACATTTCCTCTGTTTCCATTTTCAATGCTTCTGTTTTTTTGATGATGAGAAACTGAAGTTGCAGTCGTAGCACTGCACAACACTGTAAAAGGTTTATGTGACATTCTTAGTTGCATACTGTAGACTTTCATTTACACACCATCTACTGTAGCACTGTACAACAGTTGAAACTGGTGAAATATCAAAGGTGAATCAGGATACCATATCATTTGCTACATTCTGACGCTGAAGGTAAAGAATGTTGTTGGGACAAAATGCTAATAGTTTCTATTTTTTTAAAAACTGAGATGTCATATTATTACAAAAAAAACTGCACAAAATTGCTGATAGCTAAATCTTACAGAGTACTGGAATATCAATGAAAATATTTTTGTTCCAAAGAATTTCATCTCACACTCTCGCCTTCTTAATTGGCAGTATTTGAAGCCTTGGGTTTACTGGAAATACAGCACAGATCCTCGCATCTTAAACACAAAAGGTTCTGACTGTACAGTTTTCTGCAATGTTAGGATAAACAATGTCTACAGCTTCTGTTTTTTACTCTTTGAAAGTCCTCCTCTAATGTTACAGCCATCAATGATTAGGCTTTGTCAGCTGCATATGGTACAAGTCTCCTCTGTGATGCCATTTTACATACATACTGTTTAAGTATGACTTGTTGAGCTCTGTTCACGAGGGGTTTGATAAGGAATTAAAAAATGGTGACCCTGGTTGCCACATAAGCGGCTTTCGGGTATCAAGCCCAGTGACTCACAATACAAAAAGGGAATCATGAACTGTCATGTTGAAATGGTAAACTAATGCAGGGTAAAGGCAGTTTTCTTCTCCTTTTTTTCTGTTCCTTAATTCTGTGTATTTGGAGATGAGGTTGTGGTGAATCACCAGTGGAGTCATTTTCTTGTCTCGGAGATATGCTTTGATGTTGTTTAAGTGATGATACTTAATGCTGGCCCTCATTAGCACTGCTCGATAAATGGTAACAAAAAATGTCCCTTCGTAATGCCAACAAAGATAATGTGCTGTCATGTACGGCTCGTCTTAACGGCGCACTGTTATTGTGTATAAGGAGGTTGGATGGGCACCTCTGCAGCAGAGAATGTGCAGAAAGTAAACCTCATTTTCATGTTTATGATTAACTCAAGCCACAAGTTCATATGGGCTAAAGAGTGACAAGAAAACACTATATAGATAATGTGAAAAATTAATCTAAACGAAAACGTGTATACATGTAGCTACAGTAGCTGTCCTCCTATACTATACTGTTATGTTTTTTTATTCTGTGCCTTACACTTGATCCTTCTCATTTTCATCTTGATGCAGTAACTTGGAGTTCACAACTCATTTTATTTGTTTTGTACATTATCTTCAATAGCAGAGAGAACAGTTTTTAAAAAATAAAACATGAAAAAATGAAATGATTATTGTTTTCACAAATTTCTTAAATGGTGTATTCTGTGTTGGTCATTTAGACTAGTAAACTCTTCTCAGTCTGCTCTGGCAATGCCTAGGGGCAAAATGTGTGGAACATACCTCTCTCCCCTTTGCATGTGGAGTCTTGTGTTTGTAATTTACACATTGAATTTACATTTTTGGGAAGATTGTGCATGACATAGTGTTGTTGAAAATGTTTTTTGTTCGCTGATGCTCATTTTTATGTGCATGCTCAGTCAACTGACTGAACGGTGATTAACAGCAGCTGCATACTTTTAATATTTACTTATAATAACAGTTTTGTGCAGTTGTCAACAATTAGTTGTTTAATCACGTGAAAGGAACTATTTTGATCATTTTAGCAGAGCCAGAGCATTTGCAGGTTCTAGCTTCTGCTTTTCTTTGCCCTCTCTAATAATAAAGTGAATGTCTTTGGGTTTTGGACTGTTGGTCCAATAAAATAAGACCTTTGTATACATCTCTGTGGATTGTGGGAAGTCATAACCAACATTTTAAATTGTTTTATGGTGGTTTATGGACCAAAAAATAAATCGATTAATTAATAAAATCTACAACAGATTTTTTTGAAATGCAGCTGTGATATTAAATTGAATTTAAAGACAGTTCGGTAGAGGAGCTGTTGTCATTTCTCTCCACTTGTATTATTTGCCTTGTAAATAATAGTTGTGCTACTTCTTGTTTGTTTGTTATTGTCAATTTCTGAATCTCCTGGTTGACTTTGCTCAACATGCATTATTATGGCAGCATCTGGTTGCAGACATTGCAGTCTTGAACTACATCTGACATGCATGTCTCTAATGGGAGACTTGTGTTTTCTGATCACCAGGTTGCACAGTGCAGCAGAAAGTGTAAGTTTCACGGTGGCCACGTTCGTAACCTCTCACCTTTTTCACAGCTCTTTGTTGCACCGTCATTCTCCTCTGGTCCTCTCTCTATTAGAGAGGGTGCTCAGGGTGCAGCATTAGCACTAACATGGAAACATGGCCAACAACACCCAGTGAGGTCATCAGGGAGCAGGGACCTCCTGCTGGCTTGAACAGCAGTCTGACCTTCAGCCGACACCACCCCCCTATTAACCCCTCAATTAACCTCCACGTCAGCCCCCCTGCTGGTAGAGCAGAGAGGAAGAGACCCCCCCCTTCTATTCTATCCTTATTTCCTTTTATCATTTTCTGCCTGGATACACCCCAGCCCCAGGAAATTACCATCTTATTTCACTAATGCGTTGGGGAAAATATCACTGTCCAGAAAGTCTGTAATCACATAGGAGTTGTACTTTTCTTTCTTTCACTTTATTCCACGTTCACAGAGGAGTCGGAGGGTTGAAAATATTAAAAACTCCAGGTAGAGTGTGCAATGACCTTTTCACAAAGTCGTCCACCTTTCCACTCCTCTAATCAATCCCCCTCTGATCGCTCGCTGTGTGCTGGATTGTAATGTCACAATTAGGACGGCTCCATTGTTTCTGTTTGCCGTCTGGGGATAAATTCAGCACTTCTCTGATCTCAAGGTCACTTCTCTTACATTATTAAATAAATTAGAGAGTGGCGGCGGCCACCTCGTCCTGCTCGCCAGGTATTCATCCATCCATCCGTCCATCCATCCCTTTTTCCCGCTCAATTGGGTGGGATAGAACTCTTTCAGTCAGAAAATGAAAGTCTCCTGCCCTTGGCCACGAGAACAAATTACTGCTTTTGCTGTTGCTTTATATGAGAGAAAAAGCAGATGGCACATTAATGATGTTTTGTTTCCTTCATTTACACACGGTAGATAGACCTTAGAGTTGTATACCGATAAGATTATAACCATATTATAATTACATATAATATGACTAATTAGACAGGACAAGAGGGGGTGGCAGTAATATGCCACACTTCTCTTTATTCACCATCTGTTTTTTCCAGATGGAACATCAATACTTCTTTTTGTCAAATGGCAGAAAATGTGACTGCATGCCCCCCCCCCCCCCCCCCCCCCCACAGTCCTCTGTCAATCCATAAGATCCATAATTGCCATCATTAACTGGCTGTTAGCATTGAGGTGATTCATTTTGATATATTTATGATATTGTGTTGTGAGTCATTAAAGATAATCACACGGATACAATAACTGTCTGTTAGCATCTGTGTGCAATTTTTGCATCCTTAGGACATCAGAAAATTATATGCATTGTTGCATTATGGCATGTGTCACAATAGATTGTAAACATGATATTATAGAATTATAGAGTGTTGCTAGATTGTTAAATATTGAAGTGGGCTTGGTTAGTGAGCTTTTTTAATGTTTTTCAATGCATTCTTTTGCAGTTGTAAACCTTACTCCCTACTCTGTGTGTTTAAAGGCAGTTCCCACCAATGTCATTTTTTCCTCTCCTCCTCACTGGTGTCAAAGTTTGAAAAGACTTGACCTCGCTGTTTAGACTTGTGGCATGACATTAAAATAAGATGAGACGATCTTTCAGAGGGCTGTGTGAGGAAAAAAGGAAAAAGCTGAGGAGAGTTCAAGTAATGTCACTTTCAATTAATCTCTTCAGGTAGTGGCCCCATTAGCCCCCTCACACAAGGGCCTGGTTTACAATGCAAATAGGGTCATTACCTGAGGACTCTAATTGACTTTGACAAGAGGCCGAAGAAGCCTGCCTCCTGTGCACCACGTGTTATTTGTTTGTTAGTTCTCTCGTACAAATTATTAATGTGGTCGCCAACATGAGAAGTGCATAAAAAATGCAGCAGAATCCTGATACATTATAATTTCTGTTTTTGTTTATCTTCAGCCAGCAGGAAGTGTGGCACCTCTGTTCAATTTTTTTTACACAAAACTCAAATTCAACACTCAGAAATTACATCAGTCTCAGAACAGAGTCTCAGCAATGAAATGTAAATGATTTCCAAGTGACAGATTTGTATCCTTTGTTCCCCTCTCGTCTTAGAGTAACAATGTGTGATCGTACTCATACCTTAAATATTTAAAGACCCCCTTTTGCTAAAGCTTTGCTGTGGTACATGGGCCTCTCACTGCTTCTAATCTCCTTGTTACCTGGAGGCGTCGCCACGGTGATGCAAAGATAACATGTTGCAGTCAGCGAGATCACGAGACTCGAGCTTGAAAAACCTCCTGGATTGGAGGTGAGTGGGTGGGTGGGGGTGGTAACGATGAGGTTCAAAGTTTCTGCCATTCGTCGTGCCCCCATGAAAGGTGCTGACAACATCTGCCTGAGAGAACGAAAAACAGTTAGGAATGAAAGGAGAGGGAAGAGGCACAGAGGTGTTTTCAGATCATTTCCTTTCTTCCTCCACATTGCAGAAAACATCCACTCCCCTTGTTCCTCAACCCCCCCACCCCCAGTTCAGATGCTGTGGCATCTCAAACCCTACGTGCAAGCGGAATATTTTTGTTGAGGCCTCGGTTTCTGTGGTGTGTTCGGAGAGGAGGTTTTGTGCTTTCACAGATGCCTGCACAGGTTGTGGTCGTGGACCTGTAAATAAGACATCAGCTCAGTTGAGCACTTTAAACTTTTTTTTCTATATTCTTTCCACCCCTTCCGTCTGAAAGGCAGTGGACCGTGGTAGAGGCAAATTGAGAGGGACGTGCGGACTAGGGATGCCTGTTTATTTGCTTGTACACGCTCCTTGAGCTATAAATGAGATGTCACCATTGTTACATGTCATTTGCTGATGTGGACGTGTTGCGGTCTCCCAAGCAGCTCTTTTGATTGTTTGTTCTTAACATCACTTAAATGAATGAGGGCTCCACTGGCCTCCAGTCATCTGGATCTCGTGGACGATCGTCAGGTTCTTTGGCAGGCACGCTTGTTCCGTTAACGTTTATCTGTGAGCGTTTACGACCGCATACAGCACAAGGTTTGTTTATGATGAAACTGGTTGCTCATGTGGTCTTTTGCTGATTTACAAAACACTCAAATATGTCATTTAGAAACACTGAAATATTTGCTCTTAAAATAAAGCTGTCTTTTGTAATTGTGGTTTCAATCAATAGCTTTCTTTAGCAATTTTTGTGGATTTTCTATTTCTGCCAAGTGAAACAGCTCAACTCAGAATGGCAGAGGAGGTTGGTTCCTGTGTCGCACAGTACTCCTCTCTTCATGAATTAGGCTGTTTATGTTCCTTTGAGATCAACTGCGACCTTTTCGTGCATCAGACCATATTTATTTTTCACAGCTTTCACCAAAAATGCTTCAAATTGAGCAGAAACATGAGCACAAACAGAACATTTCCCTGACAGTGGTTTGAATAAGGGATGTTTACAGAGCCTAGAAGTGTGTTTGTGTGTGTGTCTCCCCTCTTTACCCGACTCAACCGAGCCACCCCGCCCCAGACACAGAGAGGGGGGAAGAGCATCTAGTAGCTTACCTCCCTCCATGCAGAAAGAAAACACGGATCAAGGTCTTAATAACACCAGCCATTGTGGCAAATATATAGGACTCAACTTTCCGCTTGGAGCAGCCTCTTCACATTGAGTTAACATGAGTGACAGGCAAAGCTTCACACACACACATTCACACACACACACACACACACACACACACACACACACACAAACAATGCTGGCTTTAACATGCTTTGGAACAACTGGCGAAGACACAAGATCAAACAAATGTCTACATGAGGGTTTTTCCATATTCCATGCGAGCTGTTGTCTCTCTCGTCTCTTTCACATATAAACAAACAGTTTTAATTGTTTGTCAGATCTTCTAACTTGTTTTCCTGCCGTTCAGTGAATCTCTAAATAGTGCCTCACAAGCGCCCCCCCCCCCCCCCCCCACACACACACACACATTCTAACAGATGCTTTGCCTTGTTGTGTTTATTTGCCTGTCAGTCGTACTTAATTGTGTCATCTGCTACGAATAAACACATCTCCTGTTGCATCTTTGTTTGCACACCGTTTGGCAACAAACTGCTGTGGTGACAGTTTGTTTGTGATGATGTGTGGTGTGCGACGCCTACTCAAAAGAAAAGGTAACTAGGCATCGGCAGGGTGTTTTGTACACACGCCGCAGGGAATTAGATAATGCTGGGGAAAGTTTACAGGTGTGCATCGGCAACACCTGCTTGCATCCCCATCCAGAAGAGAACTTCATAAAGTTTAATTAACATGTGCATAAAGGGTTCATTGTCAGGGTAACTGCAGCACTGTTTCATACATGCCATTACCACACACTGTACTGTATAAGAGGGATATATATTTATAGGGATTAGATGTCTCTGTGAGTTCTGTATCCACACCAATACAGTGAGGCTGACAGAGATTTTGTTTGTTGTGTTCACTGAGCTGAACAATTAGATTTAAAAAAAATCAGTAGGAACAATTATTTTCAGAACCAGAATCCCCATTACTTGGTTGAAACAGTTTTCTTAGGGACTATTTCTCTGGTAGAAAGTAGTTCTGGTTGAAATTGTTTACAGTGCCATGTGTGTTTTATCCAGGGAAAACTACAAACAAAATTCCATTCTTTTCCATTGACTGGTGGTGCCTGCCGATACTGTTCTGAGCGTACTGACACGCAGATGCAAAAGTAAACATGAACACCAACGACACAGGCGGCAACTTTTAATGTAAAAGTGGGAGGGAGTGGGAGAGTTGGGCGGGAGATGTCATTTTCTTGGCACGTTTAATGATGCATCTGGTGCCGGCAGATGTGGTTCTTAAGGCGGAAGATGTCAGCATGAATTATAATTTTCTTCCAGATACCTGTTTTTTTAAATCTTCATTGTCTGCCAGGTGATAAGTGACATCGTTAGGATACTTTGTTAGAACATGGTTGTTGTGTATATGAATATCTAATATCTGTCTTTCTCTGTGGATAATACTTTGTATTGTGCACTTGATATTCTAACTTTAAAAACACAAATATTTAAAGTAGCACTGGTTTACACATTAGAGTATTCATAAGACATATCTGGAGTATTCATGGTTACATATTCCATCTAGTGCATTGAAGCTAAATATGAATACTTCATTGGAGCTTATTAATACTGTATGTTTGCTCTTCTTTAACAGAAAAGTCCTTGGGAACCATCTAAACAACCCAGCCCGTGGTATTTGAAGCCACGTGAAAGCAGTCATAGGTGCCTCTTTGAGATAGAGAGAGAGAGGAGGAGTGAAAGAGCGAGCAAGGCTCAGAACAAGCGAGGAGGAGGAGGCTTCAGATCGGAGATGCCACATCTCATATGTTGCAAGGTGATGAAGTGCAGATATCTGCCCTTAAAGAATATGCGCCCTGCGGACATGTGTGAGATTTATGTGTCTTCCCTTTTTTCCGCCCCATTCTTCAAAATTCAAAACGTGGCGCAACAAAAGGCAGTTTGAAATATTCTCAGCCCCCGAAAGAATATTCAAGACGATTGAGTCTCGCAGGTTAAAAATGTATATGCAAATGCAGGCTACATTAGAGCATGCACAGGTTGTTAATAAATTAACACGTGGCAGAAATAATTCAGTTTAGCGTGATAATTCTTGGGTGCGAGCTGTCAGCTGTCGCATTGTTCCAGATAGAAAGTGACGCTGAGATGGCAACACGAGCAGTGAACTGTGATGTTTTAGTGTACCTTGCTCTTCAGTCTCAGCACCCTGACACAATAACTGCCTTTTGCTCGCCTGCCTATGCTTTTTTCCCTCCCATTTTGGGAGAACAAAAGGTTTAATTAAGGATGCCTTTCAAAGAGAGGTTGACACTAAGCATGCACACTAACACACATATTATTCGTGTGTTCATGGGACTTGGTTTTCTTTGGAGCCAAACCTTCTGACACACTTTTTATGTTAAAGCAAAACAAGCATCTTAACCTTAACTTGAATTTATTTTCAGGAAGTTTGATTTCCCCTTCTGCATCTCAGAGAAACATTGCTAATCACTATTCATAAGTGGCATAGATGGAGAAAAGTGTGAGATAGTAAATGTTACATTTCCTCTCTGGTTGCTAAGCCGTTGATTGTAGGAGGGCATCTTGACGTTCCAGGCAGGGATGTTGTATGACGAGTGCACTTCCTCTCTTTGCCTCATCCCCGAGATTTGCATAGCAGGAACCCAGGGAGCTGACACTCTGTTTATGTAGCTCAAGGTGCAGGGGATATGTGAGGTGTCAAGTGACTCACAGTCAAGTTTTTAATAAGTGCCATTTGTTCAATCTGCTGTTTAAACACTCCCGTCGCCTCTCTATATCCTTAAAGACTGTATGCCCCGCTATCTTTTAATTAAGTCTCGGGCTAATGTGCCACTTAATTGACTAATCTGAGAGATTTTGTTTTCTCTAATTTACTTGAAAAACCAGTGCCAGCTAAGCTTTTTAATATTGGCGTGATGAGGGTGGATACTTAGTGGATGCCTCAGAAGTGAGTGCAGGGGTAGAGGGAGTACTTGAAGGGGAGAGAAACAAAGTAGCGTTAACTCCTTCTAATTCCTATTAGGTTTGACAGCAGGCTGATAGCTAACTAGGCCGTCATGTCATTCTTGTTGAAGCATTTTGTTTTTTTTACAGGTATGCTTGCAGATCTCCTTAGTAAAACTTTCATTTGCATATAGTATGCTATTGCACATAGTTGTATAAAGTTCTTGAACGTAACTTTATGTTAGCAGTTGCATGCATTATGCTGTTGTGGGAGAAAGGTTATGAGGAGGGAAGCAGAGGCCTATTCTCTGCTACAGCCTGCTGAAACAAAAGGCTAATTCAACAGTAAATCTTTCCAGCGGTTTCGCCAAATGCTTGCAAAGGAACATTCAGCAGCAGCTTGAGATTCCATTCACTCTTCCAATAAGGTGTGTGTGTATACATATGTGTGTTTGTACTCAAATTATTTGGCAGCTGATTTTCAAATAAGGGCAAAGAGTCACAGTTTTGCCTTCTCACTTTCCTAAATAGACATTTTCTGCTTATTTTCATACTTGCAAATCTGATTCCTATTGCGCTTTTTAATTATCAAGCAGGATGGTTAACCCCTTGCAACAGAAATGTCAAAGTGTTTCCTGTTTACCTGCTCCAGTGCATGTGCATTAGAGGTCACGCTGGATACAAACATCACCTGGATGAAATTTAAACTGTAGAGATCAAGTGGCGAAAAGCTGCAGCCAGCTGCAGTCAGATGTGTCATGTGGACAAAAGCTGTCGGCCCAGGAGACGGCTCGAGGAGGAAACGCAAGGCCAGGCCTGGTGTCATGTCGCCACATGCAGGGGCTGTGATTTAATGGAAAAGTAGCGTCAGAGCAGGGTGATAGGACAGCAGAGTGAAAGGCCTGTAAACAATGACTCACCCTGCTAGCCAGCAAGGGACGGGAGGGGAGGGGAGGGGAAGGAAGGAAGGGGAGGAAGGCAGCCAAAGCTAGGCCAAGTGTGTGTACGTTTGTGTGTGTGTGAGTGGCAGAAGGAGAGAGAGAGCCTTGAGAGTCTGCAGCCACAGACAATCAGGCCTCTGTCAGGAAGT
This sequence comes from Lates calcarifer, assembly GCF_001640805.2. Lineage (NCBI taxonomy): Eukaryota > Metazoa > Chordata > Actinopteri > Centropomidae > Lates > Lates calcarifer. Next base: position 1,979,455 of record NC_066850.1, on the reverse strand, counting down.
CCCAGCAGACATGGGATTTAACTCTCTTGCTGATGGACATTCACACACACTTGTACACACATACAAACACTTACAATTGTAGCAGAAGGCAGCAGACACAAATACAATTGCATGTAGTACATCAATATCTACAAACAGTCTTTTACTATATTCACACACACACGTCATATGCCAACAATACAACACAGACACATACACACACCAAAATCCAATAAATAATTAAATCTCCAGTGGCTGCCCTCAGAACTACAGTGATACATTAATTGGGCAAAATTAGCATGAATTAAAGCAAATAAGTGTAACATGTAATTTATTACTTATCAAGCGTAGTTTAGCAGAGGAAGGCTCCGATTTCCCCCAAGATTGCTTTAACAGCTATAATGCATTTCTTAATTTACTCTGTGGAAAATCAATTTTTTTCAGAGTTCATTAGGCACCAATATGTTACAATGCCGCTCCCCTGAGCACCCAGCTACAAAAAACATTATGCAAATTCCTTCCAGTGCATCTGTATGTAAATAGCAACCAAGGCTGCAGTCAATTCTCCATGGGAAGCTTTGTTAGCGGGCCCTTTGTTTCTAAGCCTGAGCCTTGTTCATGATAGTCTGGAAATTAGGAAATGGCTGCGTGTGACAGGTGAAAGCAAACATCCACTCTCTTTCCCTCTCTGACTGTACCTGAGACACGATTGATTCTTGTATAATTTCACCAAACTTTGTTCCAGACACTGTGCCAGTCTTGCCAGTCTCCCTCTGGAGTGTGTACATTCCCCTCTATTTTTGCTTGTTTGTAGTGTGTAACATTAAACTTTTCCTGCTAAAATTGTATAATTAGAACGTGCTTTGAAGGTTTAAATGAAATCAAGCAAAGTCCACTGCTCTTCTTCCACTGTGGGATCATAATGTGCCCTGAGCTGCAGAAACTCCTTTAAAATGGGGAGCTCATGTCATAAAACAGTCATGGAAGCCACAACATAATCCTGCCAAGCTTTTAGTTGATCATCGGTTTACACTCAACTATGCACTTTTCCATCCCCAAGGTATAATGCTTGTGTGTCTATATGGGACTCTCGGGCTCAAAGTCCAACTGAGTGTCTCAGTGGAGGCATTCAGTGTGCTTAACAACAAAATATTGTCGCCCGCAAATAGAGCTTTAAACTTAAATCCGGTCAGGCTGACAAATTGCACAATGTTATCCACAGTAATGACTTCATGGTTTTGGACATTGTGGGAGGGTTACATGTGTAAAAAGACATAAATTTCAAGATGTGTAATCACAGTGAACTGTTAGACCCTAGAGCATTTGTGTGTACAGTACCCTGCAATTTTGTAGTTACTGAGAGAGAGCTGAGAAGGATTTAAACTTGATTTTTTTCATGCACCATAAACAACTCCACTGTAGGTTTTACATCAAAGAGCAGAGAGTGCCACTACTTCTAGTTCCACACTCAAGTGACAAGAACAACAAACGTGAACGGCAACTAAACAACACTAACGATTGTGCACTATATCAACATATTTTGGTACTTTAATAATATTACAGATAAAAGTATAGCCTGTATATACAGTAAGTATACCATAAGGTAGTTTTGAAATGTGCTTTTTAAAAATATAAAAAAATATTTTTTGTTACTATGCAGTACATTTTGTACAACATTCTATGAACTTTTATTTTGAAATTCCACGTTCATTGGTTAACTTCAACTGCAGACATATTGACATGCCAGAGCAGAGAAAACACAGGTGTAATTAATACCATTAACGCAGGTTGATATGTATGCTGGGTCCGTGTACATAACGGCCAATTGATGTTCGTTCTGGAGTGGGAAGACAGGAAAGAGACGACGAGCCATTTCCCGTTTTTAAAATAAACCGGAAACAAAAAACAGAGCCGTTGTCCGATTTTCGTTTTGTAACAATTAAATCGGAAAACAAAGGACGACTAGTATTTTTTATTTTTGTTTTATGTTAATCCGGGAAAAATGAGAAATCAGGTGCGGGCTTAAAACTGTCTGTTTCGTCGTGCGCTAAATTGTTTTTATTTTTCCCCAGAAGTAAGCTAGCGCAGTCCTTTTCTTAGCTAGCTATCTTCACCCAACTAGCTTGGGTTAATGTCCAGCTCCACCTGTGCTTTTGCTGCAGTGACAAGTCAAATATCTGTTGGGAAGAAGGCTTAAAGGAAGAAGATAATGAAGATGAAGACTTACTTGATAAACAGTCAGCCATTTTGATTTGATTGACCTAGGCTTTGCTTTAACCCACCTCTGAAAAAAGTGAAGACTCCTCCAGTAAGTCAGTAATTTGTGCTTTCTCTTTCACATTTGCTACAACACAGCGGCTTTGTTTGAGTAGCAGAATTGTCAGTGTTGTTAAATGCTGTTGTTCTTCAGGGCTTTCTAGAGATATTTACACTTGTGTTGTAGCTGCTGCTACAGCTTGTTAGGTTTGTGGCCTTTTAGCTAACAAGTCAGCTGGCTTGCTAACACGTTAGCATCTTACAGGTTGAGTGAAATATCCTTCCCCATTGTCATCTTTCCTGTTGTGGAGGAAAGTATTATCCAATCTGGGAATTATTTGTATTCATCCATTGTTTTTTTGTCTTTTGGGTTTGTGTTACTGGGATACAGCAGTCAGCTACATCATGTCACTTGTTTCACTTGGCTACAAGCCAGACTTTATCGTGTTGCTCAGTTTTTAACATCCGTCTCTTGTGATAGAGTCCTCTCTCTATTTGTTTGGGTTTGACCTTATTTTTTGACCACTTTCTTGCCCCACTCTCTCTCCATCTCTTCATGGAAGACCTTTTTTCCTCTCTCCGTCTCCCTCTGTCTGCTACACTGCAAACAAAACACTGCCTCACCTGCTTGGCTTGGACTCTCTCCATGAAGTAATTCTCACAAAGCCCATAGGCCATGTCGACCATATGGCACTACATAGTCTGAGAGGTTGTACTACATAGCATACATTCATGAACAGGAACTAATTAGTACAGTCTCTGGAATTTCCATTTAATCTAAATTTCAGTTAATTGAGTTGTGTACATTAGGTCTGTTTTAAAGAAAATGTTAGGGTTATATCATGAGCTGAGCTCCTTTGGAGCACATTAGTCATTAGTCGCAGTGTGAAAATATGTGATTGCAAAAGCAGGATATTACAATTTAACATGATCCTGCTGCTGTGATTACACTCATTTTTTGGATACATAGTGCTATTTTTTTATTTCATTTAATCCCAGAAGGAATTAAAAATGTTGATAGCTTTTTTGAGTTTGTACAAAAAAGAAAACTGAAGTGTATAAGTTCAGTGTGTTATTTACCTCGCCTTAATACACCTGTAGTTCTGTAATTAGGTTTCACCTCTGTGGTATCTAAGCAACCCCTTACATAAAAACACATACACAGCATACATGTCCTGGCTCATGCTCTTAAGCTTGGCTGTTCTCTCAGTTCACACGCTTTAATGGCAGGAAAATGTGACAGGAAAACACACACGCACACACACTAGCATTTTGTCTGAACTTCTTCAAAAACATTGCGACTGCCTCCACACACACAGAGCGAAACTCAGAGTCAGCAAATATTAGGATGCCAGTGTGTGTCACTTCTTTTTAAACTATTTTTTTAACCGTGTCCCTCGTGTGTTTCATTTTTGACACAGAAGACTGATGAGTGTGAAAAAGCCTCAGATTAGTGCAAATTGTTGGTTTCACTGTGTTGTGCAATATCTTTCTTCTTTTCCTTGGTTTAAACTTAAACTTTTTCCAGTCTCATTTACATACTTGAAGAACCCAGAATATTAGGAACACCTCTCTATAACATGCAGCTAAATGCAGCCACACACTATCGCTAACGTTAGTCTTAAAATTGACCAGTTATAAATTAAAACCTTTGACACACCTGTGGATTAGCGTTGCAAATATAAGACAATATTACCTGTGCGGAAAGGAAATGTAAAGATACCTATATCTCATCATATTAGACTGTGCACATACCACAATAGAAAAAGATTTAAGGTGCTATGACAGGCTTTATGCCCTCGTCCTCCATTATTGTTACTTTTCTTCCCACGTTGCTGCTGGAGACTGAGACAGAGATGAGTTACTGTCCTACTTAGCATCCCAAAAGGCATGTGTCTCATCACATACAACCTCCCGTGCAACGAAACTGTATGTTTGTTTTCAGCAGTGTTTGTATATCATAACTCCTTGTTTGAATTAGAGGCATCCACCACTGCTCCCACTGGGAAACATCAAGTATTAAATGCCATTCCCAGGCATGCTTGTTTGAGTAATTTACGCTCAAACGAATGTCAGTCCCTGTCTCCAGGTGGTCCTTTCTGCCACGTCTGTGTGTACGAGCCGACACTTGCATTTTGATGGCTCCACCTGAGAGATTTGCCCAAATGCGTCTGCTTTTTCCCCAAAGTGGTTCCCACAGTTTCCGCTCTGGGCTTGTTTACCAGTAAATGTTTTTGTGATTCCCCTAAGCAACATGAGACTCAGTGTTCTCTGTTTCCTTTTTTATTTTTTTTTCTTCTCTTTTTGTTACAAGGAAAGCAGCATTTGTTATTTAGTTTTCTCCCCTTCCTCGCTCTCCAAAAATGGCTGGATACGCTGTCAGTAAACAAAGTCTAGTTCCCATTAACCTCTGATTCCCTCTGAGAATTTCACAAACAAGTCGAGTGTCGAATGACCTCAAACAAACTGTACATGCACAGACACATCATGCGCACTCGCATAGACACACATGTCCTGAAGAGCAATATGGAAATGTTCGTCCTTCCTCCCTTCCCATGCTTAGCCCTGGTGCTCTAGCCGTCTGTTTTGCCTAATTGCTTTAACACTAGCCTGGCATGCTAATTGCACTGGGCCCCCTGTCACCACATCATTTACATGGCCTGCTTGATTTGAAATTTAATCTGCTTGAAGGGTTTGTGTTTCATGCTCACTTTAAATCCCAATGCTCTGTGGGATTGAAAGCAGTTGCCATTATTGAGACTGTAAAATAAATCCTTGTGTGTTTGTTTGGCTCTGCTTTTTTTTTTTTTTTTAAGAAGAGATTTTTGTTGTATTTGGTCAGAACTCGGGGTCTTCAGATAGTTTCAGTCGTGAAACTTACTCTGTTGCAAAATAAAACTTTGTAATGCCATTTTAGTTTCACTCGGTGATGAAATCAAAGAGGAAAATTGATGAGACGGTGGGCAGTGCCGTGTCTGGATGCTGGGCAGAGGAAACTTGTGGATGAGAAGGGAGCGCATGGTGTGTTGGCTGGCCTTTTTACTGCAGATGGCCTTTTTGATGTGGAGCTGAAAGAGAGTTAGACAGACAGAGACAGAGAGAAGGCTTATACAGTATAGTGTGATCACATAGTGCAATTCAATCAAAGGCCAAAAGCTATTTCAATTTCTTAGAGGCTGGGCCCATCCCGGTTCTGCACTGGCAATGTGTTTCCTCCACTTGTCCCCCCCAACCATAGCTTTTCTCCTGGATCTGGACTGTGTGATGACACTCTGGCACTCTTGATTTGCAGTTGTCTGTCATGTTAAATAGAAGATTACCTTTTGATTCAGCAAAAATAAGCAGAAAGTCTGAAAATGTCCTCCTCTCCTCTTCTCTCCTAAAATAGGGTGCCGTCACCAGGGTCACACGGCGACACAGAGGACAGGAGGCTGCCTCTACTGACAACTGCACACTGATGCCCCGTGGGGAAGTTTGAGGTCAGTTGGTACAGGTGTGTGTGGCTGCTTGTGTTTGTGTACCATACATGCTTTCCTGTGTGTCTCTTACATAAGCTGATAAATGGGGGGAGGTACAACAACAGGCAAGCTCTGCCCCCTCTGCACCACTCTAAATATTTGCCCTTTCTCCAGACTGGGCTCTTGTCCCAGCCATGATTAGGCTCGCTCGTGGTATTTTGTTTTTTTTTTTTTTTCTTACTGGTGTAATTTCTGGAGATCCGGCCCATGTTTCCAACTGTCACCTTTTTTTTTTCTTTTAAGGCAAGCTTGACTTTACAGTGACCACACTGACCTCTCTGCGAACAGTCGAACTCTCAAGGAGACCTGACAGCTACAGAAAATAGTAGAAGTAATGCTCATTATCTTCAGTGGGGAAAACAGGCTTCTGTTCACACACACACACACACACACACACACACACACACACACTATGGGTCGTGGAGGGAGGGTTATTTATGTGAAGAAGGAACTGTGGATGAACTGGATTGTGGTATTGTGCCTTTTTTTTTTTTGCAAAATTAAAGCTTTTTTTTCCTGCCTCTTATTTTTTTCTTCTCCCCACACAAGTTCAACCAAACAGAAAAAATACAGTCAATATTAAGTCAATTATAAATATTTATAATCTACACATTTTAAAAATCCTGTCAATCACAAAGATGTGGGGGATAAGCTCACAGCAGCTGGTTGGTCCGGATGTGATTTGCATGCCACAGAAAGCCTCGGCTTGCATCCCCGTTTTGTTTTTGACTTTGCATGCCTGCTTGTTCTCAGCACAGATTAAATATAGAAGTTTTGTTCTCGTTGAGGATAGATGTTTTTTTTCCCCCCTTCACTCCCACACATACACACACACGCTGGCACATACAACACAGAGACATAGTATTGACGCCCGATGCTGATGGCGATTCATTATTGAAAAGGAAATCGTCTCAATATGAGTGGAGTTTGTTATGGGGAGCTTTGTTCTCGTCATCTATATTGCAGGGCATCTTTGTCAGTCAGCACTGTGAGATCTTTTTCTTCTCTCTGTGTTTGTGTGTGTGTAGTAGAGAAAGAGTTTTCCACTCTCTGTAGTATTTGTCAGTGTTACTGTCCTAATAACTAACTGCCTTATTTTTCAGTTGATAGAAAACTGAGATACAGTGCTGTTGAGTTTAGCCTAGCAGTGGGTCTCTGATAACATCTGCTCAGTGTCTCTGCTTGGCTGCATGATCTCTGAAAACACGATGCTGGCCCTCTTGAGTCACAAGAACCTCCTCAGAGGAGATTATTTTTCTGCTCCTCTGTCATTGTCTTATTTTTCTTGTCCAGTTCAGACAGATAATTAGTCTGTCTGGCCATGGTTACAACTGTGACCCAAAGCATCCAGTCATAAAGGCTCATATTAACTGCTGTAACGCTGTCATGTCAGAAAATCAGGACCTGATCTCAATGTCCACAAACTGACATCGTTAAGTTGGTATTCCTGACCACGTCTCAGTTCTGAGAACATGAGTTTGACCAGTCTGAGTATTTCAAGCAACATCATCCATGTATAACAATTTTGTTGTTGACATGTACACAAATTGCACACAAAAAAGGAAGGAAATAATCAGTCGTAGAGACTCAAGCTGTGTGTGAAATTGCCTCTGTGCTCACTCATTCATTGTTCTCCACATGATAAACATCTACATAAGGCTCTTTATAGTGACCAATAATTAGACATTTTGGACTCTGAATCATTTCCTTGTGTATAGCTGTAATTTACTGTAATTTCTGTCACTTTATGGACGTAGTGATATAGAAAGGAAACGTTCTCGTCTGCCACGTTGGTTCTTAACTCATTTTTCTGGTATGTAGTCCAGGAGGGAATAACAGGAAATCTCAGATACCATCAGGTAGATATCGTCTTACCACAGGAATGAAAACACAAAGCAGCTACCTTTGCTTCACTCTCAAATAAAAATAATAACAAATATATAGAATAGGTTTGAAAACTGATCTGTCTCTACCTGTCTATCTACCCTCGGATACAACCGGAGCGTACCAGTGGCGGGCATACTGGATCTTTGTTGTCATGGTAACAATAGTAAACATGGTTAAGGTTGTGGAACGTTGTGGTCCCAGTTTGGTTAGGTAATGTTGATGTTTCATACAGCCAAACCTGTTTTGCTAACCTGTTCATCCACCCCCAACCTCCACCTAGTGCAGACTTTGTTGCTCTATATACTACATCGCCTAACTTCCTCCTTTGCTCCTGTCATGACTACTGTAGCCGCTAGAGCTGCAACAAAATGTAACTATTGGTTGTCTTAAGCTGCTTTACTGGTTGTTTTTTACAGATTTTTTCCACATGTGGTGGATAAAGCCATGTTATGATATGTTAAAGCAAGCATTTGTATACAGTAACCAGATAAAATGATCAAAAATACTTAGAAAAGCTAAGTCTGAAATAACAACCGTCAACTAATTTCCTGAAATTTATAAAGCCATCTCCCAAAGTCACATTTGTGCTCTCATCAACAAGCTCCTGATTGTCACTTTAGCTTAGCATCCACTTGATTTCATAATTTATTCAGAAGTTAGGACGTGTCTCTGCACGTGTGTCAGTGTTTGCGTGTGTGTCTGTGTTTGCATGGGTGGGCGAACCGGCAAAGTGTCCCCTCATAAGAGTGCTTGTTGTGTGGCATTCTCTCTTGATTTCATGCTTTGCTGATGGAAAATTAGGCCCTGGCGTATCTCTGCATGAGGAGGAGGTGTAGGAGGAGGAGGAGTGCTGATGGTTGCTGTTATTGCCTCAGGACACTTTCCCCGACAACAAGAAAACTAGAGCGTTGAGGAGGGAGGGAGGCTGTGTCATTGGCTGGTAATGCACTCTAAACAAGACGATGAGACACATGGAATCCCCAACGCGATGCAAAGAAGCCTCAGAAAAGAGCACATCTCTCTAACTCTCTCTCCCTCTATCACTTCCCCCATCTTTTTTTCCCCACGTTGTTGTAAAGTGCTGTTATGAGTCTGGCATTCTAAAACATTTTAAATGTACTCTGCCTTTTTTGTGGAGGTTTTGAATGGCATGTAGAAGTGTTCAAGAGTTCATTTGCATTTTTTGTCTTGTTTTTTCCCTCTTTTTTTTGCCTGTCTGTTGCCCAATGAAGCTCTGAGGATAAAGTGCTTAAAGGACTGCAGGCACTTCACTTGAGTTGTTTGGTTGTTCAAAGATACGCCACAGTACACCGCTAGTTGAAATGCAGCTCAGCCCACTGTCAGAAGTGTGAGGAGCATTTTGAGGCACAGGGAAAAAAAAGTTATAATCCTGCTATGTTATGTAAGTGGAATAAGAGCCTTGTATATTGTCTGGTGCTTGTGTTCATCGTGTCACAAAGATCAAACGTCGCACAAACGATTGTCAAGTTTCTCTTTGATATATGAAAAACTCCAAAAAAGTAAAGTTTCCAGAGACGGCCCCTATTGTTGTTTGTCATTTTAAGTGTTTCAGCAATAGCAGCAGTCTGATTGGTCTATGATGGGTGTGTGCAGTGTGGATTAAATTGCATTATTTCTTTTGGTAGCATTTAATAGAGATTGTATATCAGTGACCATAGAAGATGGGAGACATGATGCAGAGGCCCAGGTCCAAGAGAATAATCCTTTTAGAGTATTTTAGCTGGGCCTCTGCATCATCTGGTCGTCTTTGTCCTCCCTGTGGGAACAGTAAGTTCCCAGTCACTGTGATCACTGTGGTCACGGAAGAATACACTACGAATGAACACTATTCCCGTCCACGATTGTGTGTATATGTGTGTGTCTGCAGGCATCTGTCCATGTGTCCTGGAAAGTTACAAAGCCTATAGTGAAGCTTCACCAGCCAATGGCCCTTACACTTGGCCTCCAGTATTATGTAACAATGTGGGTTTTTCCAAACATGTGATTCTTCCTGGAAAAACTATATTATTTCACTAGTGTGGCATTTAATTTGTTCTGTAACCCTATGGGTCCTCTGTTGTTTTATTTCACACTGTTTCACATGCTGAATTTTGGATACAGTATCAGTGTTTCTCACAGGTTATCATCTCATTTAGTGGGTCCAGGTAATCTATCTTCTCAAATAGGATAAACTGCTTGCATTCATCAAATTTACCATGTATTGTATTCTCTACGTCCACATTATCCTTTTGGCTATGTTGTAGATTGTCTTTCAACCCTGAAAAAATGCATGAACTGCATCATAGCGTCTTTGACTTCTGGCTATTGTAGGTCACTAACGTTCTCCCAGCGTTTGGCAGAATTAAATCACGACTGTGTGAAAACTGCCATCAGCAAGAACACCCAGCTTCATGCATCATGTTACCAGAAATGCTGAATGTGAGCTCTCATAATGAGCATTTTCAGGAGCACAACAAGCAGTTGGTGATAAAGTGCGCAGCCACTCCAGAGTAATATTGACATACAGTTTAAGTCAGCAGTTCACTCAGTTGAGTAAAAACTTGGAGCTTTAGGGAGGAGGAATTTTTGGGGTTCCGACTTGAGAACGGTGGTCGACAAGGTTTTTCCCAGTTGAAAGTGAAAAACTGTACCGATCCGAGCAACAAGAAAAGAGAAGGGGGGGGGGGAGCAGAGAGAGTGCAAAAGTGGGCATGGCGCTGTTTAGATGTAAAACTGTCCATAACACCTGGGACCACTCAGCGCAGTGACGCACACAAAAGAACACTGGCTGTGGGGACTGGCAAACAGCAGTGACATCTGGGCCAGTTTCCCATCAGGGAGGGGCCTGACCGAGCTGACAGCTCTAACTAGATTGGACTTGACTTGATGTGGCGCACGACTTTTGGACAGAGAGACGAGCTGGATCCAGAGTGGGCAAGGCTGTTTACAGCATACTTCTTCTCAGAGTACAAGTTTAAAAACAAGGATACGAGAGGCAGTGAAGAGAGAAATGGAGAGCAGGAGAGCGATGACATAGATATACTGTTAAATTTATCAATAGGTCATCTCCATTCTTTTCTGTCTCACTCCGGATTCCTGTAATTGAAGTTAAAGCAAATTTAGGATTTTAGATTAGCAATCTTAAGTGTTCGGTCGAGCCCTGCGCTCTCCATCTCCAGCAATCACTGAAACTCTAATATTCTATTTCCACAAAGTAATCACTGAGGAAGTTAGGGGAATCTAACTCATTCCAACCCATCTGAGTCCACAGATAAATCAATATTCACAGACAGAGCCTAATATTTGGTGTGGGATCAGACTTTTTTGTATGATCTCACAAGCAAATGGTGCTGGAAAGGACTTTTGAGGATGGAGGGGAAAGACATTTGGACCTCAAAGGCAGAATCCACCACTGTGAGCCAAGACTTAATTACAATGACCTTACAACAGGGCAGTAGCCTAAAGCCAGGCATTCAGGCTAACCAAGCACCCCCCACCAGCGCACAATACACCCCCTGCCGCCATCAGACCTGATAAATGAGTTCTTTTCCTTGATTGCTGCATCAGGGCCGAGAGCGGGAAATGGGTGGAAAAAAAGGAGAGGGAGGGAGGGAATGAAAGAGAGAGGAAGGCACTAAGACTGTGAAGGAAGGGGAAGTGAGGAGAAGAAGAAATGCAGAACCATGCCAGTCTGATAAACTGCAGTGGTAATAGAGGTTGGTACAGTAACTTCAGCGGCCTGATTGTATTATCAATTTCTCTCTTTCTTCTGTTTTTTGTTAAATAAAGAAGTTGTACAACAACCTGAAAATTGAAGTAGTGATTAGCCAAGGTCAGACTGTCCAATAAACAAGTACTGGTGCAGACACACATAACATACTGATGTTAGACAAACTTATGGATCTTTTTATGATTCTCTATGCATTTCAAACATGACTCTGAGGCCAGTAGTAGCTTACTTGTCCAAGGCTGGGGGTTTAAATGAATAGTTTGACATTTTGGGAAGTACACTTGAGATAGATGAGAAACTTGATACTGTTAAATACAAGGCTACAGGCAGCAGTAGGTTATCTTAACTCAGCACAAAGACTGGAATTGAAGTGCCCAAATGAAATTTTGCCTTTTTACAGCAAATTATATGCTGGACTGTTACTTGAGTGGGACCAGTAACTTCACGGAGTAACCTCCCAGCAAAGTTTTGTTCTACCCTTTTGAGATATAATTATAGAATGAGCCAGGCTTGCTCTTTCCTCTTGTTTCCAGTTTTTGTGCTAAGCTAAGCTAACTGGCTGCTGGCTGTAGCTTCATATTAAGTGGGCAGACGTGAGAGTGGTCTCAATCTCCTCATCCAGCACTCGAATAATATGAAAGCATTCCTTCAACAGTTTGTCCTCATTACCCTGGCATCAACAGTTACATCAGTGTTTGAAACCACTGTTTATAGTTGTATGTAAATTCAAATAATCTATTTTTTTAAACTCACAATTCATGACAATATGTGTACGGGTCAATGACATACTCAAACCTCGTCACTCAAAACTCTGCAAATTTCATTCACATCCACTGTAACTTATTTGGTTTTTTACCGGGGGCTGATTTACTTGCTTTCAGAGTGGAGCGTACTGTACACACACATGCACACAAACGTTGACAGAGTCGCAACGTTCCCAATTTGCATTCCACGCTCTCCCCATCGCTCTCTATTTCTAAGAGTCACTGGCTGCCATGAGTTGAACTTGGTTTTTGATTAAGTGTTTGTAGGTAGTGCCTCGGGCCCCGTCTATCATAGATAAGAAGCAGTAATCCTGGTGTGTGTGTTATTGTGTATTTTCTGGAAGATTCAGTGGCTGTCTGCTGTGGGACTGAGAAACAGTTTAAAATTCAAGAATTTAATTTTGCCATATTTTCCCAGCTGAAAATGAAGTGTCATTAACTTCCTGTCACCGCTTTTATTTTCTGAATGAGGTTTTAAATGAGCCCCTTTTCTCTTTAGTCGATTCCGTGTCAGATTTCTAATGACAAAACAAATCAGAATTTAGCACAAGCACTTAATCTCATTCATCATCTCTATTTAAGATCAAAACATCTGATAAGTAGATTATTTTCTCTTTTCCCTGAAGAGGATCCCCTTTTCCAAAACCCCCCTTTTAGGAAGTGTTCCCATGTTTGACAGCATGCCAGTCTTAACAAAGGGGAAATGCTGAGTTCCCTTTAATAGATCTATATTCATTTTCAAATGAGTTGATTAGCCAGCACAATGTCATTGGATTCAGGGGCCCATTACACATTTATGATGGTAAATTACTGAACATTTACAATCCAAATGAAATTTCATGAGGAGGGGATATTGAAAAAATGGAGGGAGAGAGACGCTTTGCGTTCATCCCTGTAGCCTTGCCTCATTGCATTTCTCTTCCTCTCTCTCCCTCTCTGTCTCTCTCCCTTTCTCTTTTCTCCCCCCACTCTCTTTTCTTCCGTCTCCCTTGCACTCTCTCTCCCCTCTTGTCTGTTTCTTTCTCACATATCACATCAGTGCCCCCTGTGGTCGAATTGGGCATCACACAATGGTCTGTAGCTGTGTTCATTTTACAAAGTGTGTTGTTTTCATGCTGCCATTCAAACAGTATTGGCTTATCTTGCAGGTAAGCTTCCAGGTAAACATTCAGTGGTAGTGGTTTTCACTTTAAAAATGGGGAGATACAGACAGAGCGTGGTGAAAGGATGGATGTCTGGAGCTGAGGAGGGTTTGTTCCCCCTCTGTCTTCGGTGTAGTGTTACATGTAGGTTCAAACGTCCTATAGATCCCTGAGCAAACACCTCTCCTCTCCAATCAGCGCTCAGCACTGTGCAGCCCTGTCATTGCGTCCACATCAATATTTTATTTTGGCAAATTTGCAGTGACACGCATTAGTACAATTAGGGGAAAGTTTTTACTTGGATTCTCATCTTCTACAAGGAGCAGGAGTGATAAAGGGAAGCTGAACTCTCTCTCCCTCGTTTCCTTGCTCTCTCTATCACTCTCTCCCTCTCTCTCTCCAGCATGGCTGGTTCGTTCCTCAGCCCTCCACCTCTAAATAATTCATCATCCAATCAATCATTTTCTCTTTGTTTTGGGCCCCAGTGCCTGAGATGAAACGGCCCGCTGCCAAAGCTGCTTTGCCTCATCTGAGGCCTAGAAAACATGATCTGCTGCTGAGATTACAACACACACACACACACACACACACCGTGATGCACCTAGCACTGTAGTGCTGGTACCACATATTCACTGTTGGGAGTCATACACATTCATACAAATACAACAGGCACACACACACACAGGCATACACACAGATGCAAAGAAGAGTTGAAACATTTTTTACATTTCGCTCAAAGTGACAGTAGATGTTTGACCAAAAATTGAACCTTGTTGACCTCATAACTTAAAGTGTGTGTTCAAAATTAATGAAAAAAGAAACCAAAACAAAACGACTGGCTCACATTCCTATTCACAATTATCTATTTATTTGTGAGTGTCAAACAGATCATTATTATAAAGAAAATACATTTGGAAAACTGCAGTTATAACAGTGTGTGATGTACACGGTGATCACATCAAGAGTAATGATATGTAGAGTTATCTTCCTTTGTCAAACATAACTCTGTAGTGTATTGCAAATAATGTATTTTTTTAATTTGCTGTTTGCCTCTACAGACGAGTAGATCACTCTACTCATTTAACACTGTTTTACGCTGAGCCTTTTTTTGTTTTTTAATGGCATGCCATTGTAAGGGAGTCCTGTAATAGAACACAGACTGTGTGTCTGATCTCCCAGCTGTAACACTCAGGTTTGGTTAGCTTATCTAAAGGGCCTGTCTCCGCCTTAAAGCCTGTGTGGAGGCAGCCTTAATAGGGGGAAATGTCTTGGACAAGTGATTTGAAGATATTTTGCTTCATCCCTTTGGAGCGCTCTGCAGGTGATGCTGCGAATGTCTCCTTCGTTTGATGTCGAACAACACAGATCCGCTATTGAGTGATAGCTTCAAATGCAGAAAGAGTGAGACCCTACGTGCTGCTCCCCCTACTTGAGCTACATCAGAGGAAACTGACATCTATTATGGTAAAGAAAAGACAAGTGTTTGAAAAATTCAAGTACGCACACTGCAGAAGTGTCAGGGTTTTTACAGAGTGCAATTTTTTTGTTCACTCTCTTTACTCTCTTTTTTGTTAACAAGGTGGTTTTAAGCCAAGCATGTCTATATGAACTCTGTTGGATAGAGCATGAAAGGATGCTGCTAGCCCATCATGGTAATATTTTAGCCCCCTAAAAAGTCACCACAAGTCCCTTGTGTCCTTCTAACAAGAGAAGATTAAACCCTGAGACTATGAGCTTAAATTCAAGCAGCTTTATCAGCTCACTCTTCATCCAACTTTTTGTCACCAAGGCTCCAGCAGTCACTATCTGATCTTATTGGCTGGACACTAGACAAAAGCCTTATTGCAAATTTAATCACTTTTATTCGTAGTTTCTACCTCACAATTTTTAATTTACAGAAGTTAAAAATACAAAACATTTTTTGTATTTTCTTTTTTCTTTCACTTCACTCTTTGACATTTTATTTGTCTGCATGTAAGAGACATATTTTAATTTTATGATTTGTCCTGATTCTTTTGAAAATGATCTGGCATCTTAATGTATATACACTAACTTTAAACTGACCATGGATGCGTGTTTCCATCTTTCCACTGAAAACTAATTCAGTCAAGTAGGTGCATTACATTGCCAGTTATAAACTGTAAACACAGCAATACTTTGGAAAGCCTTTATTCGTAGTAGGTTCCTCTCTTATTTCTGTTGTTTGAGTTGAATCAGTTGATGGCAGCAGTCAAAAGCACTTCATGTGGAGTTGATGAATGTTTGGCATCGTGCCCAAGGAGGTCAGACCTTATAATTTAGTGTTCAGAATTAGTGGTTGTACAGCAATGTATCACAGTAATGCATTAATGGATATCTTTTATGGATTAGGCCTGCTGCTGTTAACTTTACCAGCATGTTGCTACCTGATCAGTCAGTGTGGTGACAAGTTATTAAACTGATGACAGTGGGGTGAACAGAACTTGTGGTGGGGGAGAAGAAACTGATAATAAAAGTGTCAGATAGTGGGGGGAAAGCAAATTAGCATCATCCTATAAGATGGAAGCCTGAGCCTGTTTTAGATTTTACAACACTGGTGGGACAAACAAACTCACAGAGCAATCTGTAAATCTGTCTAATGAAAATAAAGTGCATTGAAAACAATATGAACATGAATAGCCACCCCATTTGTTATTACACTGCAGTGGGAATGGTTTAAAGTAAGAAAGCCCCAGCTGTTTACTCCTTCTTGATGAAAGCTTCAACTACATACCTAATTTTTACTGTGACAAAGAGGAGAGGTTTACCCCTGAAGCTTGTAGTGTAGATACCACTTATACCTCAGCACATGAAATCTAATAGCCTTGTTGAAATGTGCCGCAGGGGACTCACATGCACAGTAAACGCATGTCTGAAGTCTGATGAATAGCAGAGGTGGATGAGGAGACATTAACTGTAAGTGTCCTGGGTACTGTAAAAAGACAAACAGCTTTATTTATCAGACTGGCAGTAACACATTATCACGACACACGCGAGTCTGCAGGAAGTAAATAAAACAGTCAAACTTAGAGAGAGGGAGATGGAGTTAGAGAAGGAGGATATAGAGAGATGGATGAGGCGAGAGGAGTGAAGGGGGTGGGATGCACAAAGAGCGAGGGAAGGGGACAGGCAGCAAGTGTCAGGCGGAGAGCTGAAGGATCACCCTGGGCCTAGTAATCATGCCCTGTAGGGCTCAACGTCAAGCAGCTCTAGTGTGAATGAGCGATCACACCTACCTGCCCCCTGTTTGTCCCTCTCTCTTTCTCTTTCTCTCTCTTACTCTCTCCCTCTCTCTCTCACACACACACACCCAATAACACCATGTGTAGCAAGTGCAATATCTGCCCCACTTCATGAAATAAATTGGCCACCTACCAAAGACAGCAAGAGTCAGATTACCTCCGGTGAGAAGTCAGCTATCGCAATTATTGTTACAGAATGTGTCGAGAATCTGTTCAAATATGTCATTCCAAAACATGGCCTCAGCCTGCGTGCCCCCTTAATTGTAAGATATTTATTAACAATTATGAATTAATTGAAGAAAATATTTGGTTCATATATGTCAGTGTAATTTAGGCAGGGAAATGTGATGAGTTCTCGGTTTTTATTAGAATATCATTAACCCGCTTGTAATTAACCTCGTTCAAAAATTAACCACATGTTATTATCAAACCAAGCAAATAATTGAAGCAGCAGCCTAATTTATAATTTGACAATTTCCTGCCTCTTTTTTCTCCCTCTTTCATGTACTCCTTTAATAAAAAAAAAGAGGAAATGGAGAGAAACATTTAACAGCAGCCACTTTAATGAACATGTAGCATGGTGAAAAGGGGAGGCAGAATTATCTTACATTAATGGCATCTGTGGTCTGTCCTCTTAAACCGGACTGTGTCACCCCCGCAGAGACCACACCACCACCACCCCCTCCAAGTCAGGGAGGTGGTGTGTGAAGCAGGGCCTCCTACTTTCTCCAAGACACAGACAGAGGCCACGGGGGAATGGTATGGAGATTCAGCCCTGGTGGATAACACAACCAAGCTTATGTATAGGTTACGCAGACCAGCTAAGCAAGGTCCTGATGTCAAGACTCACCTACAGAAAAGAGGAGGAAAGGAGGTGTAGTGGATATGTGTGGCGAGAGGGTGGATGTTAGATGAAAAATGTTTCATGGAGTGGTATTTTTAGACCGTCCATTGAGACAATGCTGTTGCCTACTTGGATATGTTTCATGTCAAGTATGTTGTGCCAGCTTATGCAGAGCTTTACCATACAAGTCCAGTGCATGCAATGGCATTCATTCCATTTCAGAGTTACAAATGTAATATTACAGTATCATCATTATTGATGCATTTAGGTGTACATCACTTTAATGTTGCAGCTGGTAAAGGTGAAGCTAATTCAAGCTAGTTTACAACTGCTGGGTTGCTCTTGAATTTCCTCCTGGAGTCAAAGGTTTTTGTTAATTTGTTGATTGTATTCTGTAATTATTCATCTGAATCTGCAAAGTAACTTGTAACTAAAGTCATCAAGTAAATGTAGTAAAGGTAAAAAGTACAATATTTACCTCTGAATTCTAAAGTAGCAGAAAATAGAAACATACAAGTACAATAAATGTACTCTGTTACTCTTCGACCACTGATGTAATCTATGTTGGCTTGACCCCTACGTGTTCCCCCCTCAGCTGTGAGACATCAATGAATCCCATTCCTCAGAGAGTGGGAGTGGCTGCCCGCCAATTCTGCCTCATCATTGACCTCAATGGACCGCCACCACAAGTCTTCAGGACAGACGTTTAACTGCCATACAAAACTCCATGGCTCACTGCCTATTCAATCACTCATATGACAGTTAACGGCCCACGGTGGCTAATGATTTCCTGTCATGTTCAGGCCACGCCGCGGAACCGGAGGATTAAATATCGGCTGACGATGGACACATCAACTACTACAATGGCCCCTGTTCATCAGCCAACCCCTCATTCTCCCCTGTTACACCTCTGAAGGGAAGTGAAGTATGGGGCCACCTTGGGCTGCTCATGTAGGGCCACTTTGTTATCACCCCTCTGTCTGCAAGTAAGCTGTTAATATGGTATGCTCCATGGCTTTTGGGAAAGTTTGCCAAGTTCTCAATTATCTTAATATTGGCTGAGAGAATACCCTCTTGGATACTCTTTCCAAAGACTTCTTTTGGTTTGGTGAGAAAAGTTTGGAAAACATATGTATCAGATGGCTAAATTAAAAGTCCTCACTTCATATACCACCCTCAAAATTTGGAAGTCTGCTCACTCCCTCTTGTTTCTTCCATTAGGGATATTCCCTTCCTACAATTTCTCTTCAAATTCACAAGAAAAAATATTCCGAACTTTTTTTTGCTTATGTTGCAGTTGTACCATTCTCTACTGGAATGTCACTTGTGTCTCTGTGTGTACACAGAGATTTTCAAGTCTCAGGCCACTAGCTCTCTTGCTCTGCAGGCCCAACTCGCTTCCTAGAAGCCCCTGTTCAGTCCCTGTGTTGTGTCTGAACATGTATCTTGTATTCATCCAGGCTCCTTCCATGGCTCTCCTCCTCTACACATCAACATTGTTTGCCGGATGGGCATCTCTGGCCGGAGTTGTGTAGAAACTTTGGAGTATTTATTATTCAAAGGCCTTGTTCCCTATGCTGTTTTAGTAAGGGGGGGGAGCAAAGGTGTGTGTTTGGTAGAGAGAGATGCAGGGCTGACAGTGTCAGTGACAGGGAGAGCTTCAGAATCCCACAGTCGACTTCCCCCCTATTATTTGTTCTAGTCCAGGAAGGCACAGGCAAGATCACACAGGAGCAGAGCTGTGTGTGTGTGTGTGTGTGTGTGTGTTTGTGTGTGGGTGCACGCTTGAGTGTGTGCCATTGCCTGGTGTCTGTGTGTTGCACATATATGTATGTATATGTGTGCCCTTTGCATGAGGTGGCACACTGCTGAATTTTAGTTATGCTGTGGTAGGTGTGTGTGTGTGTGTGTGTGTGTGTGTGTATTTTTATCTGGGTGAGGGGCCAAATGATTGCAGGTTGACTTTATGGTGTAGATTGTGTGTAGAGAAGCTTTCACTTACCTGTCATACCGTGGTTTGTTATTACCAGCCTTGGCAGGTTAGTCTTGAGAAAGCAGCTTTTATTGAGCCGGACTGTTTATTCACAAAAAATCAATTTCATTGATCTGCTCAATTCATTTGTGGTTTACACATATCTGTATTTACCCAAAACACTGCATTTAATCAATGAAATTAATCACACTCTCATGTTGTCTCTTCCTCACACAACCTCATAGACAAACACACACTGACAAACCACACACTCTTTCCCATTGCAAACAGTCATAATGAACAGCACCAAATGTCTACAGCCTTCAGTCCTCCCTCTCTCCCACTAGGCAACCCAACTTTGCACACTTTACATACAATATTCATGCCATGTCTGAGAATAAGGATTCACGGTCTGGTCATCTGAAAAAACCCTGGCAATCACTGATTGTCTCTTGTCCTTATGAAAGAGAATAATTCTTTAACATGCGCCAAGACTGTTCAAAAACAGCCTTTTTTGATGAGTGACACTTCCCGTCCTCCGGATGCTTTTTATGTGTCGAACTCATTAATAAAGCAGCACCCCGGAGAGCGAGACAGGGGAGACATGAAGTGTGTGAGTGTGTGCGTGTGTATGTGTAACTTTTGGTGTTTGAATTGTCAGGTGCGATTTTGGGACTCTGATCTTCACACAACAAGGTTCAGTCACACTAGTTGTAGTGCTATTTATCGTTTTCTTCTCTGACAATCTACCAGTTTTCTTTCTGAGCAAAGCGGTGGGCTTTTTTTTTTTTTTTTTTTTTTTTGTCAAACACTGAATATTAAAAGAGTCAAAAGTAAGAAGTGGTATTCCCTGCAGTGAGGTGTGTTACCCGCAAAAGAATGAGGGGGAGTGAGAATTCTAAATTACTGTAGATGTGCTCTATCAGAAAATAATTCTGTTATATTTTTTTCCCTCAAATGTCATCTGCAGCTCACTATATCTGTTAGCATCTTTTGTTCTGGATTTTTCTGTCAAATAGTCAAACTGCAGCTTGCACTGTGGTTCATTCTCCCACAAACACAAAAGAACATCACTGCAAATTTGCTTATCAATGTGTTCTTTCAACATCTGTCTCGTTGCTTTGTTATAATTTTCAAGAATCAAATATGTGTGGTTGTATTAAAGCATTTAAATGGTAATCTTCCAGTGCCTTTGTGTCCGCATTGCTGCGGTGTGTGTGCTTGCGCGGTAGACTCAGCTGTTCGGTTGTGTTTAGGCTTCTCAGGCATCTGTATTAAAGCTTAATGCACTTCCATTCTAATAAGGTGTGCGGGTTTTGATGAATGCAATGAGTGCATGTTTTGAAGTTGTACAATATGCACAGCAGCATCTTATCTATGTAATGCAAGGGTGTTTATGAAGCCTTGAAGAATGTTTTCTAAGTGAGCTCCTCTGTGCAGAATGCATTTTAAGTGGCTACAATACATACACACAAACACATGCACGCTAACGCAGACACACATGCCGTCACGCACAGTAATTTAGAACTGTAGGCTTTTAGTCAGCATATTAAATGTGTCAACTCATAAAGTAAAATGCTGTAAATGCTTTCAATATTCATGTTTTCGTATTTGTCAACCAACATTTCATAACAAATTCATGAAAAAAGCCTCTCAAACTGCATGCTGGGAGAAGGCTTTGTGCAGTGCATACATTTTTGAAAAGACACCATCCATTTAGAGCTCATCATCATCAGAGATTTGCATCGCAAGCCTTTGAAAAATAAAGATAAATATTTTGTATCATGCATTTTTTAAACCCTACACCAATAAAACATAATTCCTAAGATCAGACTTACGCTGGGAGTAATTTCTTGTTTTTTAGAAGAGCAACGCTAATGGACTTTTATGTCACTTTGTTTAGTGAATAATTAACACTTATACAATATGTACAATCAAAGAATTGTATTATTGATCATTACAGTTGTTTTTCAAACACTCCTCAGCAGCAGCTTGTTGTGAATAAATAACAGGCTGCCTCAGCGGGCAATCGCACACGCTACACTGTTTAGCAAGCACGTACTAGGAGCAACTTGTGACACGTACTTACTGTGCCACTGTACTTCAGTGAATATTTGCTTTTCACTCTGTTGTTTAGCATGTGATTTGACAAAAAGCAAAACACCTGCCAGTAGCATATACAAAATAACATGGTCCTGGCCTTGGAGATGCTGGTGAAATAGCTAGTAGATAGATTTGTTTATAGCATATGGTCGGCGATCCTGATTGAAACTGACCTCTCTACATCACCCCTCTTACTTGTCTTTAACCCCATCCCCGCCCCTCTCTTTTTCCATCTATTGCTTCACCCCACCTGTGTCTCATTCCCAACATTCCCCAGCTTTTTTTTTTTTTTTTATTGGGAAAAGGGTTCACGGCGAGCGCATAACCCAACAGTTGGAAGTGCAACCTCTATCCCAATAAAAGCACATTCACAAGCATGTCTAATGGGCACATGGCCATGCAATGTACAAAACAGCTTTGGTAGGATCCAAAATAAGTTCACACCCGCATTTCTAGACGTTGTGAGGTTCAGGACAGAGGAACAAAGCAGGTGTTGTTTTTGTCTGCTTTGCTTATGAACCACCACATGCAGGAATCTACCACTAGAATCTCTGTGCAACAGAGATCCTCTAAACCCACAGGGTATTTACATTATCAATTAATAGAATATTTAAGTGTCTGTGAGAAAATGGGTCCACGTGGAATAGCCATGAACACCTCACAGCAGGAAACCACAGTTAATTGCATTTTGAGAGCAAGCAGGAGAGGCCTCAGCTTAGGAACAAACTCTGCCTTTCCTCACATCCTCTTACAATCCGAGACACCATCATACAGACAGTATCTACTGCAAAGCACATAAGGCAATCACATACTCATTGAACGCAACACTTTAAATAACTTCTATATGTGCATTTTCTTTCAGACTGACAGTAAGCTGTGCCTCCGTGAACACTGCAGTCATCCCAGCAACACTGTGGGCCACATAATACTGCTGCTCTCTCCATTTCACCGTGCATTCATCTGTGAAGTGGATAGAGTTGCCATTAGGAAGAGACAATGCAGTTGCAGAAATACATATCACTTTGCCTTGATAAGAGGGGAGCCAAATAGGAGGAGCCGTGTTTGTTGGGAGCCATCCTCGGCTGGCGCAGGGAGACTCCAGGGTTCTATTTCTTCTGCACAGTTAACCTTTTTCATTAAACCACATTGCATAATTATGGCGAGAGTCAGCAGCATCCTCCATTGTTGTTTAATTAGCCAGCTAATGTTGTTACTCGGTGCTGCAAACCCTTCATTTGTCTTGCTTAAGGAGCCTCTCTCTTTCCATTACCATTGGGAAATTGAGTTTGTTATTTATTGTAAGAGGAGAGTATGCAGCAGTTGTGTACATTGGCTATTAAATCTTAATAAGCTCCAATTTCTACTGTTACAGTGTGTTGATGGCGTTATCTTCATTCCAGCTCCTCTGAGTGTTAGTCAGGTACAGTGAGGGGGCGGCAGAATGCAAAATTTGTGTTTGTTTTAAATAGGTTTGTCAAACAGAGGCCACAGAGTCCCATAAGCCTCCCGTGGCATTTCATATGTGACTTCAGTTAGTGTTGTGAAGGCTGAGCAGCAGCAGGGGCAGGCGGTGATGGTGGACCATACATGAAGTTGCAGACAATTATTGATCCTGGCGATATTCTCCAGCACTTAACCTTTACACTAGCTGAACGGGATATGAAGTCCCTTATTGAATGTGTACTTTTATGTTCTTCTCTGGTGACAAGCCTAATCAATAGTCCCCCTCCTCACTCTCATTAGGGGCAAGAGCTTCCAGCCTGGAAATCTATCTGCTCATGTTCCTGGATTGCCAGAAGGACCACTTGGTGGTCTAATACAGCAGCACACTGCAGGTGAAGATTTAACAAAAACATCTGATCACTGATGTTTGATCTTTGGTCAGATTGTGTTGGGTCAAATACCACAGAACGACTATGAGGAGGGTATTTGAGGATACGATTTCTAATCGTCCTAATTTTCTTAAAAGCCATGGGAGACACTTTTTTTAATGTTCACATAGTAAGGAAGCAAGACTTTTAGTCTCCTAATCTTTTTTCCCCTTATGTAGGCAAGATGTTTCCAGATAAGCAGTATTAATCATTCCCCTGCATCTGTTCATTCTTGTACACTTTCACCTGAAAAGTCTTTGCACTCAGAAAATAACGCTTCTCCTCGCAATTGCCTGACACATTATCTCATTAAAATGTACAAAGAAAACTCCTTCTCTTTATCTCTGATAATCTAATTAGCATCAGCCAGATGGTTTAATAAGGGATATCGGCGCCGTTTAGCCTCCCAAACGGCCCGCTGGAGGAGAACCATGGAGGAGGCTCCTCTCCACTCTCCTCTTCACTCTGAATAGCTCTCCAGGGTTCACATTATTGCTTCCTCTGCCTGAGGCGAACCACTCCAACTCAGGAGTTTAGGGAGGATGAATGCATCCAGGAGAGAGACATGCTCAAAGTGAATCAAATAGGCAGAGATGTTGGATACTGCTGGGAATGTTTTAAACCAAATAATGGCAGATAACTGACTTCACCTTTAGTTCCCCCAAGGAGTGAGAAACATTTCAGATTAGGCTTTAAATCTTTCTGAGATATATCAGTCTGTTCAGTGTGTGTTTAATTGTTGCCTAGGTAACATTGTACCAGTTCTAAGACAGTCTGTGCTTAGGTTATGTGAATTTTACATCATGAAAGCACAAAAGACTTGCATAGTAAAGCAGTTCTGTCTTCTATCCTGCAATGCAGGGAGCTCCGTGGTCCTCTAACTTCAAGCTGTTAGGCCTGACAGGGCACCCGTTAAAATAAAGTCAGGCTATCATATCATTAAGGAGGAAAAAGTTCTATGCCCAGATTACATTAGAGGAGTCTTAGTCGTCTGGTTTCTCTGGTTCTGACACTTCTCTCTCCGTAATGAGCGGATGCTGCCGCAGCCGAGACATGAATGCTCAAGTGAAGTCCGGTAGACAAGACATCCTCAGCCAGGCCCTGCACCGGCAATCTAGGCAAACACGTCGAGCAGAAAGAGGCTAGCCAGCAAGCCAAGCAGCCAGACAGTGAAGCCAGTCGCTATAGCCCTCAGAGCCAGCAGTGAGAGAGACATGCTCAATTAACTCTCCAACTTCAGCAGGGCTTTTCCTGCTGGCCAGTGGAGAGGAACAATAATGACTGGATTTAGAATAAAAAGATGTGCACATCTACAAAGAAGGGGGTGTGAGTGGGGGGAGAAGATGAGATAAGGGGCTCCCATTTAGATTGACGGTTGGAAATTGTGGAAGGTCAGCGCGGTCTGTGAAGCGTCACCCGGGCAACTGCTGTGGCAAAAAAAAAAAAAAAAAAAAAAAACAGTCCAGCCAAGCCTGATCAGGTTCTGAGACTTCACTACTTAGCTCTTTCTGTTACTTTTCTCTCTGGCTGTACTTTTTCTCTATCTGTTCTTGAGGCCTCACAAATGGGGCCTCCAACACATGTCACAGGATGATAGTAGAAACCTCTTGGTGAGGAGAAAATAATGGGATGTTTTTTGTGCCCACTGAATATCATGAGACTCAGTGTGAGTCATATTGGATAAGACTGCCTCACAGTGTTGCTTTGTCAGATCATACATGGAGCAAAAGTGGTCTTGCAGGACAAAAGATTTTTTTTACATTCACATTTACATTTTCAGTCTATCTTTGATTTCCATCTCTTCCTAAGCACCTGGTGTGTTTTTTATACAGACACAGACAAGTGCACCAGGTAATCAGGGAACGCTAATGAAGTGGTTTATTATTGAGTTAACCAAACTCCAAAGGCGCTGCTTTTCAAAAGAAAAATGGATTATTTCTCCATCAACAACATTTAGAGGATCATTAGGAGGAGTTCTGCGCAAGTGGCCTTAGGTAAAAGAAAGCGCCCGTGCCTCTACCTAATCTGCGCCGTCGCTGGCATATGCAGACCGCCACGTGCTAATTGCACTCAGCTGCGAATTGAAACAATATCTAATTGTCGGCTAGATTAATTAGGCACATGTGCAGGTTGTGCATTCCTAAACAAGGACTCACATAAATAACACCAGGTAAGAGCCCAACAGATGGGAGTACTCAAACCTCCTGCGTGAGTTCAGCACGAATTAAAACAAACATAATGGCTTCCTTTTCACAGATAAATTCAGTTTTTTTTCCTTCTCCTTTAGTATAACATCTGATACACAGTCCTTACAAGCACAGAAATTAGTGTCTTATGCAGTAGCTCTTTTACTCTATTTGACTCTCTTTTGGTATTTTCAGCAGCAGTGTTTACATACAGTGTTCGACAGTTTAAAGGAATTTGTAGAGTCAAATCCCTGCTCACATCATAACAGTAATTACATCCCTTAGCACTCGACACAACCTTTCAGTCTTTTTGCACTTCAGGCACTTTTTAAACTGTTTTACAATCAATTAGACCCAAAGCCCCCTCTGCACTGCTGCACTCTGTGCTGATCAGTAGCTTCAAAGACATTCATAATATCCACGTATACAGCATACTTCACCGTTTCACAATGTGCATATATGTGTGTACACACGTGTGCCACTCCATGTGCATGCTTATATCTGCGCGTGCGTCCGTGTGTGTGTGTGTGTTTACTCGTGCGTTGAACTTTGCCAGGTGCTGAGCACAGATCACACACAGAGAGGTCTTATTAAACTTTCTGCAGACCTCAGTCAAAACTTTGACACACCGAGCTCTGTGAGATTGCATTAGGAATATTAATGCCCATATTAATGTCGTGTTGACCTTTTGCCATCGTTGGGTTCGGCGCTGCAGTCCAAACAGAAAGAGGCTGTTTTTAATTCCCTGGTCTAGCGGAGAGAAACACATACACTTGCATGCACACACAGGCATGCATTAATGAAGAAGTCTCAGGCTCTAAGCTGCCTGCTTGCACAACATATTATGAAAACACAAATCAGAGGTGTACTCAATACAGCCTCAGCTTAACCTTATCATAGGTATTGATCCTTAAGACAGATATGAGTTCTTACTGCTGTATTTTTTCCTCGCTTGTTCTCACTTCACCTCAGGATGTGCTATTAGTGCATATACCTTCATGTTTGTATTCATATGCAAATGTTGATGGAAAAAAATACATATTATACTTTGTATAAAATGTTGCAGCCATCAAGCTGTAATTGTTCATACCTCAGCATGTAGGCACATTGTGCTGGCTTCATAAATGACAAAGCAGCAACTGTTAAGAAAGTTAAGAGGAAATTAGTCAGATATGTTAAAGCAGACTTTACAAAGCAGGTGTTAGGAGCTTTAAGACTTTGAACAAAGCAAATTACTTGGTTGGAAAAAAAACAGAGCTAGCACACATCCCAGTGCGTGGCCTCTTGACACTATTCCCCTCAGAATTGTGCTGGAACGCTCCCGGACACATTTTCCAATTGTTTACGGCTAATTTGCGGCTGTTTTCCACACATATAAACACACCAACCGAGCTGTGGTGTGTCACGGCAAGACGCCTTTTTATTCCTCTCTTCTTCTTCCTGAGAGGAAGCAGTGTGTTCGTTTACCTCCAGGACACAGTGGGTTTGGGGCCATAACAAGCAATAGGCAGTGTGACAGGGACAAAGGAAATGCATTAGTCAGCCATGTTGTGTGTTTCTGGGAATCCACTCTGTGTAGAGTTCACTCAGGAGAAATTACATTTCTGCTTTGATTTAATTAAAGCTAAATATTGGGCAATCGTCAGGCACTTGGCAGGGTATGCTTGACACTGTAATTATCTCCTGAGGTGCTTTTGTCTTAAAGGCTGCATTCATGCGTGAAACCAATTCCAACGTTGACTCGTCAAGGGCTGCACATTTTTTTATTTCTTCTGAAAAAAAAAAAGACAGTGTTTGCCTAACGTTCCTCTAAGCCGTCTATAACCTGTCACACGGGCTGAGACAGACCTCTGGTGACTTTCAGAGTCATGGGATGAGGTGCAGTTAAAAACAAATATATCAGCTGCCTGTTAGTTTGTTGCAGGGGAAGAAAATACAGCCTGCCGTCAGTGAGTTTCTCTGTGCTTTTTGAAGAAAGCACATTTGTAATACAAAGGATGTTCTTAATACAGGAAAAAATAACTACGGTCATGGATTAATGGGTCTTTACCTTCTGTAGCCACCTCTGAATAAAACATTCTCATGATGGTATACAGGTCTGTGACAAGGTGTATGATTTATAAAGGAATACAGTATGTACAGTATGCATCCAGAGTGATGCCTTCCCTCCTCTCTTTTTTTATTTACTGTATATATCAACCATCTCTCTCAATTCTTTCTGTTCACTACGCTCTCTCTTTCACTCTCAGTTTTCTCTTGAATTATTCACCAGTGTCATCATGTTGACCTGTTCCTTGTCAGCGCTGTAGCTGTGTGTGCGTGTGTGTGTGTGTGTGTGTATGTGTGTGTGTACGTCAGCTCTACAGCCGTGTGGGTGCATCTGTGTGTGTCTGTGTCAGGGCCAAGCAACGCTCTCCTCATCCAGTCCTCGGCTGTAATTTGTGTCACTGACTTGAGTTTGATGGGTGAGCAGCTCCGCACAACACTGTGTCACAGGGGTGGAGTGGCGGTGTGCGTGCATTTGTGTGTAAATGTGTACGCACTTGGGTGTGTGTGTGTGTGTGTGTGTTTTTGCGCCGCCTCTGCATGACTTTGTCTGTCTCCATTCTGAGATGTGGCCGTGTGAACCTGCTACAGCGTATGCACTCATGTCTGTGTCTAGGTGTGTATGTGTGTGTGTGTGCGTGTGTGTCCTTGCATTTGTGTGCACCTGCGAGCACGAACAGCAGTGCAGCTCTTTCCCTGCGTTGCCTGCATCGGCACAGTGTCACAATGAGGAGCCCGGAGGAGACAGCCGAGGCCGCGGCGGTGAGGCGCTCACAGCTGCCACTTGTCACATTAGTCAGCTCAAATTTGGAGGAAATCAATTCGGAACCTTAATTCGCTCGACGACTCCCACGCCCGGTGCAGGCGAAGAGCCCTGGCCACCAGCGGGTCCCCCCTCCCTCCACCGCCACCCACCCACCTCCCCTCAAACCACCCCCAAAAGATGAGGAATCGACTCCCAGGGGACACAAGTCATCAATCTTAAATCACCTCCTCCAAACTAATGGCAGTCCCAGCCCGGCCAGTCCTGCTAAATTGAATTATTACTGGATTGACAAAAAACTGCTGAGAATATTTTTGAAGGAAGGAAGGGAAGGCTGAGAGTGTCTTAATGACAGGAAGTGGAGGGGAAGTGGTCGGAGTGAGTCATGGGGGGGGGGGGGGCGGCTGGTGGAAGTTGTACTCATGCACACGTGTGCACACACAGACACAACTTTGCCTGTGCAAATGTTCACACGCGTGTTCAAAATTGCATGCGCTTTAACACCAGTATCCCGCTTAAACACACTCTCTTTCACCTCTTGCACACACACACCGCTTACACACACGTTTCTCCGGCTATGTGCTGTATGCTAATGCTCATCATCAGTCAGGGCAAATTAATGCCCCGGCTCTCAGCTAGGCAGGCTAGGCAGACACAGGTGCTGCATAGACCACCTACTCATTCAGACACAATGCATGGAGACAGGATTCTGCATAGGGGGCTGCAGAGCTGCCTCTCCAGCTCAGGAGCCTTCAAGAAATAGTTTGAGGCTCTATTTATGAACAGCAAGGCAGGTATAGAGCTGAAGTGAAACAGGAAGTTCTGGGTTGTGTTTTAGAGGGAAGAAAACTAAATTGTTATAATGCAAAGAACTAAAAACCCACCTGCGCTTAACAGATTGCCAAGTGGTGGATTTTTCTTGACAGGGGAAAATAAGAATATCTTGGATTATTTTTGTTTTGTGTCGTGAAGGATGTGGAAGTTGTACTAATGTAACACACAGGCACAACTCGCCTGTGCAAACGTTCACCTGTGTGTTCAAAATTGCATGCGAACAGGAACAGGGAGCTGTAGATGGTTTTTAGACAGGAGAGATTACAGGTGAAGAGTTGGAAAATAGGCACAAGGGGAGAGTGTTTGTTGTCATGTATTATCTACATGCTGTCAAGCTGGCAAAACTTTTTTGAATGCTGCCAGTTTAAATTCACGTTAAAGCCAGAAAGTGTTAAAATTCTAACAGCAGGTGCTGTAGTGGATAAACATTTATCTTGGAGGCAAATGAGCAGAAATTAAATTTACAGGCATACATCACAGAAGCACTTATTGCTTGTCTGTGTCACCAAAGGCTTTTTTCCGCCATAAAAACAATCAGTGCCCTCAAGCATCTGTAAACATCAACAGTACGTATGTGTAGTCATGTGTACTGTTGCTAACTTTACCTACAGTACACGCATGTCTTTCAGATGTATGAGAAAGACTTTAAAGAGGGTTGATGTAAATCCTTATCCACCTACAGGGCATGTCCCTACTGTACCTTGACAAAGAAGCAGATCAGGCTTGATCATAACGTGTGCATTGCCACTCAGCGCGGCTGTCTGTCAAGTGTATACTGCTGTAAACACACTGACTGTGTCAGCGGAGCTGCTTGTTGAGACATATTTACCGTTCCTCGCTGTCACCAATTCCACCACGCACTCAGAGTTACGACTGCCTTGTGAGGCACATGAAAGTGATGGATGAAAGTTTTCCTCTCCCAGGGCGCAGGGCTGAATTAAATTGAAAGCTACTGTTTATTCCCCCTGTGTCTCGTCGCAGAATCAGGTTTGTTTGCAATTGATTTAAGCCGGGGGGGTCTTTGGTGGAGGAAAGGCTAAGGTTTTCCTCTTGATGGAAAAGATGATTGAATTTGTTTTGTCTCACGTGCCTCTCCGCTTGCTCTCTTTCTATCCTTTGCCTGTGTCAGTAAATCAGATCATCTCTCTCCCCTGTCAACACACGCTCCTTGTTGAGCAGTCAAAGTTAATTTGCAAACATGCTCTTTGATTTTTTTTCCTCCTTCCCCTCTTTGTCTGTTTCCTCCTCTGCCTCATCTTCAGTTTTATTTTTTTGCCTACTGCTTTTCAGAAGTCCTCACAGACAGTTTGTCTTCTTGCTGAGAGTTCTTCCTCATTCAGAAAGAAAAGGACTTACTTACTGTTCACTTGCTTCAGTTGGCGAAAGCGAAGGTGCCCATGCTGCTCGAGCTTTGATGAGATGATGAATCCTGTCTCAAGCAGGTGATGTCTCACACTATCTAAGAGCAATCCCCAGCCACACCGAGCCGTGATAGGGTTCGGTCCCTGGTTAAGGGGAGCTTGTCAACCGGATTTCCTTTGTAGAAGAGCCGACTAGAGTCTGAGGGGCTTCCTGTGGGGAAATGGCTACAGAGTCATTATTCATCATCCAAGGCTTTGCTCGGGCCCGTCAGGCAGTCTCCCTCGGCAGCAGTCCATCTCTACAGCCATTCATCATAGGCCTGAATGCAGCTGAGAGGGAGAAGGGAGCGAGACACTGAGGCCCTCCGCTAGCAAGGCCCCTAATGAAGGCCCTTGCTCTGCTCTCATACAAACACCTCAGCGATATTAAGCTGGGTCAATTATCGTGTCGCTCTCAGGCAGCCATCAAGGTGCGGGCCCTACATTTGAGTGTGAAGTGTTTTAAGTCAAACTCACAGAGGAATAGGATATGCATTAGACAGAACTTAAACACTGCTGCTTTAAATAAATTTCTCCAGTGCTTTTAAAAGTCAGCACTGAACTTTTCTGTTAGATTTAGCTGTCTGTTAAATCAGGTTACAGGGAAAGATTAGGTGGTTGGGTGTCAAACTGCGCTCTATTTTCCCAGCCACTACACCTCATAACAGCATACTAACTTTGCCTTTACAATACAGCGATGAGGTTTTTGATTAGTTCCACTTAAGTGCGCAGCATATGTACTCAGAAAGTAGTATATAAAACATGGATGCAAAGTTTTATTGAACATAATAAGCCATGTGGCCAGCAGATTTATTTTAAGTATAGTCATTATGGTGTACATTTACTATGTAAGGAAAGTGGAAGACAATGAAGAAGAATCCAAACAACAGGAAGTGCATATTTGCTGCACAACATTATCTCAAATTGTTACTGTAGCATCAAGGCTTTCTTTGCAGTAATTATACAGTAACCAGCAGTAATTGTAGCACTTTATTTGCACTGAAATGTATAGTCTTTAGCATTCTCTGGCCTCACAAGCTCAGCTCAGCTGAGCACAGTTACAGCTACAAGCACAGCCGCAGGTGACTAGAATAACATGTGTGATTATGCATCTCCTCCAGGCTAATCTGATGAAATGATCCAGTTTTGGGGAGGCATATGTCCTCTTCTGCTCACAGTCTGGGGAATCTCAGTTGGTAGTGAGCACTTTGTTAGTCGCCCTTTACATTTGTGTGTAAATCTCAACGTTCGGTGGTCCACGGGAGACGTGTCAATACTCAGAGCTGTATAGGCTGTGGCAGCCTCACTTCAGGGAAAACATTTGCCTTGAAGTACTGTCTTTCCTCATCTTCAATGTCAGCCCTGGGGCTCCAAGACAACATATGTTCGCTGCATGTCCCCAAGACATGGCAGCCAGTGTGCACTCTACGCTAGCTAGTCGCACAAACGCATCATCACACGGCTACTGTCTTCCTCACAGCTTCACTTCCCTCTCTTCTCCCTCTCTCTCCCCCTCTCAACTCCAGCATGGAAACAGATGGCCGCAAATTACAATGGCAGTTGTGCTTTAAAAGTACTCTGACAAACTCACAGCAGCTACCCCCCCACCTCCCCGTCACCGAAATGACAAAATCATTAATTGGCATTGCGTAAGGGCTGGCTGCTTTAGCAGTGTCTCGCACAGCGTGAGTGCCTGTCTAAAACTCACAGATGTAAAAGATTAATCTTTTTGCCTTCAGGTAGGTGAGCTGAAAATCAGTGGGTGAAAGGGAAAAAAAAAAGCAGCACTCCTAGCTGTTTGGTTAGCGGGGAGAACAGAGAAGAGGGCACATCCGCGCTACTGTAGGAAGTATTCAATATTTTGTCCTTGAACAGACCCCATGTGACAGTTTGCACTGTTCTTGTTTAGCAGAACAAGGAAGTGACTGGAATATTAAACATTATTGATAATTTACATCTTCTTTAGAGAAAGAGATTAAAGAAGTTTTCTGTCTGTAAATGGTTTTTTAAGATGAAACTGGGTTCAAATTTTGCATGCTTGAATTCTGCACAGCATACTGACTGGTGTGTGTGTGTGTGTGTATATAGAGGGCATGCCCTCTCACACAGAGATATGATGTAGTATATTACAACCAAGATTAAAGATATAAATATTAACAACTGCTCATTGCTCTTTTAGTGGTGTATTGAGATGAGTGTGTTTTGACATGAGGAAAATTACTGCATAATGGTTACTCTGAGTATAAAGATATGTGCCAGCATGACACGAGAGGTAAAATGTGAATAATTAGCAATAATTAACTTAAAATAAAGACTAGGCTTGATAGAAGACATGGAAGTAGTTGTCTTCCATGGGGAATCTACTTTCACACTACAGAGACAATTCAAACGTCTGTCTTCTTTATCTTAACTCTCTGATCTGCCATTACCTGCTAAGCCACACCACCTCCACCACCCCAAATTAATAAAGCTGTGTGTTAGATATTAGCAAGGCAATAAAAGGATGAATATTTGATAACAGAGATTCAGACACTGTTATTACTAGGCCATTACATCAGCACTGTGAGCTCAGACCAAAGATAGGTGCCACTTCCTCATGTCAGCAAAAACAAGCTCTGACAATATTGGATTTTGGTTTAAACTTGAATCACAGTCACAGTTCTGCTTTGTGTAGAGATGCAACGAATGCCTGTAAGATCACATGCACTGGGTGGAGATAATGGGAACGTCTTGTCAACTGTTTTCCTGACAGTGGCAGCAGAATTCCCTCTTTTGTACATGCACTTTTATCCCATCTGTCAGTCCATCACTGTCGTCACCCTCTAAATTCCTCATCTCTCCTTTCTCTCCCTTTCATTTTTTCCCTTTTCTTCTGTTCCTTTTTGGCTTTTTATTTCCATTAATCTTTTTCGAGGGCCTTCTATAATCCATCTCCCCAGCCGAGAGAGGTATTCCCAGAGGGTAAATTACTCTGGAGGCCTGCCTGGCCCCGCACCGCATCAGATTGACCCTCAGCTTGTTTGCCATTTTGTATACTGCACTGTTTATTTAACAAGGAGCAGAGTGAGTGTGATTTCCAGGGACGGGTCCCTGTGATAGTAGCTTTGACACCCTGCCTGAGTAATGACCCTCATTATGGAGCCTCTGACAGCTCCCTGAAAGGCCTGATTTATGAATATGCTGGGACCGCAGCCCCACAAGCCTCCACGCACCAGCCTCTGAGCGCGATCTCCCCTCCCTCCATCAGCACCCACAGACCATACATACATGTGCGTGGGCGTTCGCACACATATAGTGCCTACACATGCGCCACAAATTAAATGGCATACGTATATGAAAAGCTATGGACATTTTTGGCTTTAGAATTGCCATAACTAGAAATCTTACCATCACTCCTTTCGCCTAACTTTCTATTCTCCCTCATAAAAACAGCAGAAAAAATGTGCAAGTTCTCCCAGGTGGCCTGTGGAAAGTTGGATTTAAGGTTTTATGGCAAAAATAAATTCCTCAAAAGTTGATTTCATTCCCTGATTCGGTTTTTGGTATGCGAACACTGCAACATCCCGCAGAGAGACGCCTGTGCCCCAACTTCCAACTTTCATTTTATTTCATTTTATCTCATCTTATTGGTCAGTACTTCATGAAAATTTCACACAGCTCACCCCTCAAGGATTAACCCTATACATATTAACCCTTCTTAAATATCACACATATCAAAGGGCAGCATAAATAAGTTATGAGGTATATATCTCTTCTTTTTTTGCCCCAGCAGAATCAATTAAGCGGGCAGAGAAGGAAAAGAGGGTCTTTGGGAGGCTCTAGGCTTGGCCAGGCCTTGAGAAGACCATGCCTACTGGAGGGGAATCAGAGGGAGAGGGGAAGAGGGGAGGAGAAAGAGAGAGAGCGAGAGAGCGATGGTTACACAAACACAGAAGGTAGACAACAGAGGAGATAGGAAATGGGTAAAGAGGAGAGACGAGAGAGAGAGAGAGGAAGAGGGAGGAGGGCTATCCAAAGAGAGAAGAGTTGAGGAGTGGTGGAATATCCACTGGATATGCATAAACAGGAGACGGAACAGGCAGGCGGGCATGAGAGCGAACAGCAGCGGCAGATAAAGCTATACAGGCTTGTCAGAATCCAGCAGCTAGGCCAGTGATTTATGAGGATCCCCAGTCAAGACTTCCCTCCAAATCCTCCATCCAGCAGCCTTTTGTTCACAGCAGAGACACAACCCCTCCTACACACACACACACACACACACACACACCTTGGTCTGACCTGACCACTCAGACATGCACATGTACCTGCACATGCACGTATAGGCCAGACCATACGTTGAGGCTGATATCAATACTTGACAATATCTGACATTTTTCTCTCTGTTAAATTAGATTATTAAAGATGTATGTGACCAAAGTATGTACTAAGTAGGCCATTTATCAGTTAAGAAATAAACTTGTCAGTGCTCTCTGGTTGACGAAGTCAAACTCAATCAATATTTTAGATAAAGTATTTGTTTATAAATGTCAACCAGAAGTTAAAAACAGACTCAAAGATCTTTTTCAATCCTACAAAACAGCAAATCTTCAAATGGTAGAGGATGAATGTTCGGCATGTTTGCTTGATAAATGACATAAATCATTACTTGATTCTCTGAGTTCAATTTCACTTGACTCATCAATTTATTATTGATTCATTTTTTCAGCTTTACATGTACTTTCACCCTCTTTTAAACTACAGTTCTAAATTAAAATACCAGGCCTTCAAAACAATGGTAATAGAAAAAGAGACATAAATGACCATTTGACATACAGACTGCACAAAAGCCTTCTCTTAAGCATAGCTATCATTAAATACACATCCAGATGTTAATCACAGCGCCGCCCCATGGCACAGCTGCCACACTTCTTCATTTATTCATGACTTTTCCTAGACTCACAACATTATTTTCACTTTCCAATGGACTCCTGACACTTTGATTGACTTTGACAGATAAATGACAGCACCTAAGGAACAGGTTTGTCTGCACTTGTAGCATTTCGTGCCCAAGAGTGTGTGTGAGGTCATGAAATCACTGACGAATTGGCTGTAATTTGTGGTGGTGCTGATCACAGAGAGTTGATTTGTCTGTCTGAGAGTTGGCTTATTGAGGACGGTAGATAACTGATTGGACACACACATGCACACGCACACACATATACTTTTCTCTCGCTTTATGCCCTGCATTAAAAAGCCCTGGATAAAAGGTAAGGAATATGCTTTATTAACTTTAAATATGCATGATGTTTCAGAGGGAAAGTGCAGCACAGCATCAGGAATGTCCAAATGCTTGACTACTTATTTCTCTTTTTTCCCCTCAAAAACTGTAAATAATTAAAAACAGAGAGAAGGGGGAGAGAGAGAGGAGAGAGGGAAGAGAGAAAAAGTCAAAGATACTCGCACTCTCTGCATAAACACATTCTTATAAGTGACCTCGGACGCCCTGAGACATCAAATCATAAAGTTACAATGCACAACTCTCTCCAGAACGTTGCCTGCATGTGTGTATGTGTGTACACTGACGCGTTCAGCAGAGAAAAGAGACACACACACATACAGGGAGAGCCACAGCTGCATATGGAAAAAACTCTGTTTTTTTTTTTCCAGTCCTGGCCTGTTCGGGGGACTCATCCCTTTGAGAGAGTAGAGTTGAAAGGGCCAGAAACTCTTATTGTGTCTCTCTCTGAATATCTGTAGAAACTGATCTCAAATCAGACAAGTTCTCTTTCACCTTTGACCCTATGAATTTATTGAGCATGGCTGGACTTTGAGGAAAAATTGTATGCAAAGTTCTGATCAAGGTCATGCTTGCTTTCAAACACATCCTCCTTGCAGCAACTTCATCTAATAAAAAGCAGATATTGACACTGTGGCACCCTCTCTTATTAGTCAATTGATTTTCTTTTGACACCATATATTCAGCCACAGACTGGGGGAGCTTAGCTCTGTGGCTCCAGGCTCATTCGAAGAGGCTTAGCCTTATTAGCAAATAGGGATTCTGCAAACATGACAACCGCACATTCACCACAGCTCCCCTGGTAATGTAAATAGATAAATACATAAATACATAAACAGGCTGTGAAACGCTGATCGCGTTAGTCCCTCCTGATTTAGAGGAATCTGCAGCTGAAAATGAAATCAGTTATGCTTTTGCTGCCAAGTGCAGCCACAATAGTCTGTGTCAAATGATATTTTCCCTCTGCAAATGAGCTACACAAAATTGTTTTTTTATATCATTGCTTGTTATTTGGCCCCTTAATCTCCTGCTGTGGCAGCACTTGTTGGTCATGATTATTTCAGCCAGCTGAGCGATATTTAAATGAATAAACAGCAAGTATTTACCCAGCATCATTGCCTTGTCATGTTGGCTGCGTCGCGCCTAATGGCCTTCCAGACTTCGAGCTCTATTTATGGGAGTCATTTCATCCTCTGTTATTTATCCCCCCTCCCCGCCCCAACATCCTCCACTCCTCTTTCTCAACTCCATCATGCAACTGCCTCCGTTCACTTTTCCCTGATGCATCGTCTCCCTGTGAATTTTAATTTCGGCAACGTGCTATTAGAAGGGGGTGTAATCCCGTCACTGCCTGTCCTTCATGCCTCACACAATGATGTATTAACGGCAGGGCACACTAATGAATGGAAAGCACCAAGTTGTTAAGTCTGTTTTAAGGTGCCATTTCTATTAATTTGCTCTTTGCTAGAGTCTGTTGATTTTTTTCTTTCTTCCTGGTCGGTGTCTTTTTTTCCCCCCATACATCATCCACAATTTATTTTCACAATTTGGTTTAGCTTTAACACCTTTGTATGTGTGAGAGTATGTTGCGATTTGTGTCACATTATTGCTATGAATAGACCAGAGTCTCGCTGTGTCTAAAACATAATGAACTCTCAGAGGATATATCAAGTCAACAAAAATCTCTCTCACATCTGTCCATTGCACTACTTAATACACCAGCTTATGAACATGCTAAATTTCATATCGTGTGTTTGTTTGACGTCAAAGCTGATAAAAGTTGAAGCTTTTGCGGAACAAAAGAAAAAAAAAACAGAAAAGGATTGTGTGAGTGATGGTGGAGGGGTTGAATATAATGTGAGATAACATGTAACAGTGCTCTGTGGTGCACTTTATCCCCCTAGTCTACTATCCAGTCAATACCTACCATTTTTTAGTGGACGAATACTGTATGGCTTAATCTGATCTCTGAATTGCACCATACTGGAGCAAACTAATCTGCGGATCACATCACACTCTACAACCTATCCCCATTTACATCTCCATTTCCTTCCAGCCATGTCCTCACAATGATGAGGAAAATGAAAAAAAAATACATGCTTCAAAACCCACAAGCCCAGGATGGGCTAAATTACCAGAGTGCAACAGGGGAGAAGCTTCATCGTTTGTGTTTCATGCGGCGGCTGCGGGAGAGCGTGCTGCCATTCCTTTGCCGCTTGACTGGGCAGATTATGCTCAGGTATCAGCCGCAGCCAAGAAAGCGGATTACTTGTGTCCAAATAGAGTTGTCAGTTTGGAAACTCAAGATGCAATCATTTCCATGGGAAGGGTAATTATAGGGGATCAAGCCCATGTTACTGTCAGATGCTGGCACAGGATGAGACAATCACTCACTAATGAAGGATTTTACATGTGTGAGGTGAACAAGGTACTCCCTCTCAACTCTTGTGCGCTCTGTCTGTTTCTCTCTGTGTCCTCCCCCTAAATGTTGTTCCATGTATCCATGTAGTGTTATAATAGTCTATGTGCAGTATTTTGACCCGCTGCTTTGATTACCTATGAATGCTGTGGAAAGTGGTCAATAGAGCATTTCTCACAATAAATAGTACCGCAATAGAGGGAAATATTCTAATGCTTTGCTGCTGCGTATTAAGAATGGAAGTAGTCATTACAAGACTGTTACTGATGCATCGTTGTAGAGGTAGAATTTTACAGTTTTACCTGTTGCCAACCTTGGGTTGGGCTTCCTCCAAATGGTCACAAGATAAATCTAAGGGGTCTTGATTTTTTCTCTTTGGTGGAACTCAAAGATATCTGACATCAGGTAGTTTGTAAGGGCTCACAAGACAGAGAGGTTGAGGTGCTGGATTAAAGTTGCGATATTTAAATTTTTTGCCATTGCTATATAGCCAACGTCAGCATTAATTAATAGTAACATTTGTTTTGCTTCTATTTCTATCTCTTTTCTTCTAATTGAGTTAGCATGCTAACCAGCTAGCCCTGGCCTGGCCTGTCTCATAATACCACTTGGCGTCACAGAACAGAAAATAAGGGAGAATCTTTGCTGTCATGGTTGGCGTTTTAACCCCTAAACCACAGGGCATCGCATCTTATGTAAATTAAACAGAAAAGTAACTTGTAACTACATCTGCTAAGAAGAATATGGTGGAGTTAAATATGAAATATGTCTCTATGTACTTACTTTCCTCAA
This sequence comes from Lates calcarifer, assembly GCF_001640805.2. Taxonomy (NCBI): domain Eukaryota; kingdom Metazoa; phylum Chordata; class Actinopteri; family Centropomidae; genus Lates; species Lates calcarifer. Next base: position 1,940,414 of record NC_066850.1, on the reverse strand, counting down.
CTGCTATTAAGGTGTGCAGTGTATTTTTTCCCTCCTGCTTCCCACATGTTCCATCAGAAGGAAGATGATCATGTGTCATTACAAATTATGGGATAGCTGCCAGCCATGTTCCCAGCCTTTGTCTCTGTGTCTGACCTTTATACCCTTTGGCCTCAACCTTGACCATAACTGAGCCGTCACCTTCATAAAAATGCAGCGATCAAACTACATCAGCACAGACCCCTCCTTTTCACAAACACCTCATCGTGCACACATATACACACACACAGTCACACAAAATGTCTGAGTCTGTTTTATTATGACGAGCTTGTGCATTGTACATCTCACCAATACCCAATCACTCATTTTCCCACTAAATACCTCCCTCTCCCGATGGCTTCACCCGGTGCTCGGTCGAAAAGGTCACACAATTAAATGGCTAAGGCCTTCTGTTCATGTCATAGAATGGTGATGTATCACTCCAGGCTGGCTGTACGTGTACCTGACACACTGTGAGCATGAATATGATTTCAGAGATCATTAAAAATTTAACAGCGTGACCTAATTACCCGAGCTCCCTATTCAGATTCCAAGCAGTAAGTGAGATGGAGAGAGAGAAAGGAGGAGGATCTGTGTATGGCAGGCTAAGCCTCATCTGGAATCAATTATAATTACTTTATGTTGCTACTTTGTCAATCAATAAGGACCGAGCTGTAATGGATCGCTCAGGTGTCACATACTGTACTTAGAGCAATGAAGTGCTGCTGTTTGTGTGTTTGCATATGTGATGGAGGTCTCAGAAGGAATTGCTATAATTAATGGGTTAGTTTAGTGTGGTATATATAAGTGTTTAAGGTTTGTTAGCACTATTATTCATCTTGAAGTGAGTTGATTTAGATTTTAGTGAGGCTCTATTGTGTCCCATAAAGGCAGTGAAACAGACAGTGTGTGCATATACAATGATTGCAGATCTATCTGAAGTATAGACAACATACACCAAGAAAAAAAAATCACTCTATTGTTTCCATTCAAATCAACTTCCTCTCAGGGTGCATGACTTTTTTCTCTCCCTCCTTTTCCCTTTTTACCATATTGATTGCTCAGTACCGAGTCACAAACAAGGCAGATTACCATTATCTGCTGTTACAAAGCGTTTCAGGAATCTTTGACTGAAGTCGTAAAAACCTGGGGCTTTTCATGTCTCTCTGCATCGATTTAATGCTTGTGAGAATGAATTGCAGATCAATTGGCTTACCTCTGGGCAGACTTAATGAGCAAGCACAACACCGGGGCCTGTTGTTGTCCACCTCTCGCTTCATAGTTTTCAATAGGAGCAGAACAACGAGGAGGTAGAGGAAACTGTGGAATGATTCCCAGCTTCCTGCCCTTGTGACACGTTTGAGTAATGCTGATTGTCCCATAACCAAAGATGATTTAAGGGCATTTATTTTTCACTCTTTTTCTTGCAATTTGCATGATGACAACAGAGCATTACTGTGATATTTTGTCCAGCAATCTGCGTGACTAATGACCTTCTGAGTAATGTTGTACTCAATAAGCATACCTCATTACTCACTTTCTAACGCCATTTTAAAAACCTTTTTTTGGCATTTGAATGGGACAATTCTTGCATGGCACCTTTATCTATGAAATATCATTGCAGTAATTACACTACAGGGATATAATGTCATGGTGGAGCCTTGTGATGCCTACCAACACTCCATTACCCTTTTGTTTATCCTATTACATCACTCCCATTTCTTTGCCAAGTTGTTGTCATTGCCACATTGTCTTGAATTTCAACTCTAATCTCACTCTGTCCCAGGCTGTATGTTTGACTGCTGTGTTTGAATCACTTTCCCCCTGCCTTTCAACCGAGCAATATACTATAAACATTTACCCTCTGCCCACCTGGGATCAATAAAGCCTGTTGCCATGTGGTAATCAGATGGCACAGCGAATCTTCTAATCACCGTCTAATACCCAGCAACGAGGTTGGGAGTGTGCAGCTGACGGGTTCCCGCCAGCTCCCGCCTCCCCCCACCTCACTCTTTCCCCTGCTCTGTCTCGCTGGCTGCCTGTCACCAGAGTTTCTGTTTACATCCACGGGACCCGACTGTAGGACGCGGCCTCCGCCTGGCCCTCCCTGCTGCCTCGCTGGCCTCGAGTGATTCCGTGGGTTCACCCAGGAGTCACAGAGGGGATGATGGGACTTTGAATTTGAATCAGGTTACTGTTCAGTTTGGAGGGAATGGGAGGGTAGCGCCTCAGTGTGGCTGGTCAGAGGGAGGTGTATTAAAAGGGAGAGAAAGTAGAAAAAAGGATGAGTAAAAGATGAGATTAGACAGATAAAGAAAAAAACGGAGAGGTTAAAAAGATGATCAGAAAGTCAGTGGATAGAATATTATGCAGTTTTTAACCAGCAGAGTTTCTACTTTTACTTTTTCCTTTCTTTCCTTCCCTTTTATTGTTTCCTCTCCCTCCATCCTTTTCTGTCCTGCTTTCCCCCAACCCTCTTCCACTGTACAGTATTCACCAGGCCTTAAGCCGCCACACTGTGTCTTAGATGAAACCTGCAGGAGTTCAAGAAGCTGTTTTGTGTCCGTCGTCTTCCAGGGGCCAGGACCTGAGTTGACTGCATTGAGATGAGCGGTATAATGTGAAAAGGCCCTCACTGCAGGAGTTGCACAGTCGAGGGACCTGCGAGCAGCGTCACGTTGAGCAGGAATATTCAGAGCTCCTGTAATTGCCCCACAGTGTTTTAGAGTGCATGGCGAACATGTTTCCCTATTGTTCATCTAGATTTTATTGTACCACAGCATAAAAAAAGTCTTGGTTATTGTACGAATCTGCGACCATTGAAAGGCGCACTGCTCTGAATATGCACGTCAACAACTCTCCCACAACCTACCATTAGTCTCGCCCGTTCCTGCTCTTATCCTGCTATTTTTTCTCTTCAAAAGAAAATGGAAGGGGGCACTGGATGGATTGTGATTCACTAGAGTTTCATTGTATGCAGTAATATACACTATTAAGTGGCAGCATATAGAAACAAACCTTTGATTAAATGGATCTGAATCACAAAGAAACAGCAAGACCCCTCCTCAAGCTTTCAGTTAATAAGGATTGCTTTTTGACTCGGTACCTGCGCACGCTGACTTTTGACACCCATGGTTTTCAAGAGGGGTGTTTCTGAGGACTCTCATATGGCGGCAACCCCAGATTAAATCAAGTCGGCTATAATAAAGTATAATGTTATATTCATTTTGTCATCATTACTGATTCCAGTGTACTAAAAGGCTTGTGGATTATAATGAATTCCAAATAAGTTCAATGTGCTAATGGGAAAAGATGGAGAGTAGTGTGGATTACTAATATTAGTTAGGGCTCTATGTTTCATTAGACTGTATTAGGAAAGAGAATATTCAAATAGAATTTTTTTTCTCTGTCAAGTTGTTCTTTGATTGTTAGACAGTCCTCTCCTAATTATTCATTGTCAATGAGATCTTGAAACAGTGTTTAACGATAAACTTCACAGATTTGTACCATATCTGTTTATTTATGTTATCCTGCTGCACAGACCCCAGCTTGTAGGGATAAAGAATATAAGTATACAGCACATTACTTGGAAAGTAAAAAGAGATATGATTGAAATAAAGACAAAATAAGATAAATAACAATGGCAAAGACTGCTTAAGAAATCCAGTCATTCTATACATAGAATTCAAGAGCTGTATTTATCCGAGAAAGGCGTGCAAATCTATGTAAGTATCTCCACTGTTTGCATAATAGATTAGAAATTAGCATTTTTGTTCATTTTCCATGTATGCACAGTGCCTGGAAGAATAACACTCCATGCATATCAGATCAGCCTGCCTACAATTTTGCGCAGTATATTATTTGACAATCTAAAATGTGTAATTTGCATGAAATTGCTTAATTAAAACACAGTCACTGGGGGTATTAATTTCTTTGTCTGACAGTGGAGTGTAGTGAGGAGAGAGCAGGGGAGATGTAAAACGCTGTCAGATAGCGCTGTCACAGAGGCAGAAAGGAAATTCTGCCACATTTTTTTCCCCCCTCTCTCCTAACGGCACAGAGCGATGGAGAGGATAACGCCTGCCCAGCTAATTTGGGTTATGGTGGTAAACGGAGGCCACTGCACTAGAAAGATACTAAAGGGAGGGGTGGGGGGTTGGGGGGTGAATCACTGGAAGAGATAGGAATAGAGGGAGAGAGACTAGCATAGCTGCCTTTGTGCCATGGTATCATTGTTGTCCTCAGGGTGGAACTATGCCAGGCAACTGACAATGATACAATGATGTCAGATACTGTGGCGTATCAGTATTAGGCTGGCAGATGAGTATGGTGTGGTCACAATCATCTAGTTTGTTTGCTCATGCCAACAGATAATTTCAAGAAACATAAATGTTGAAGTTGACATATCATGTAAAACAGGCCCAGGGTGTTGATGGCTTTGATTTTTATAAAACCATATCTCTTATGCTGTGGGTCTGCTGTTAAATCTTCGACTGTTAAAATTGTTAATCTTTCCTCACCAGTCATTCTTTTGTGCCTCTCCCTCTGTCACAGAAATATAACACCTCCTGTTATGGTTTTGTTTCAGAGATGCAATCAATTGTAGAAACCACAATGTGAGCAGTGGATTGAAAACAGCCACTCATTAATTGTTGCCCACCCCTCCGCGCCGCACTGCGCTGTGCCATTATAAATGCGGGAATTGCGAGCGGAAAAGGGCAGAGAGGTAGGCGAAGGATGAACCAAAGAGATTCAGAAAAATACACAGGGAGGAGGAACTCTTTGGAGCATGACAAAGAATGAGATTAAAGCTCCTTTCCCATTTCCAGTTGGCCCTGTGTCTGTGTGCGTGCAGCCTGCACATCTGTACCCTTTTGTCTTAAATATCAAAGGCAGCAAAGGCACGTTAACATTTCAGTAATTCCAAAGATACATGAGGAGGACATGGGAGGGTGAATGGTGTAACAAAGAAGTTATCAAACTAAGGGAGAGAGAGAGGGAGAGTGTTTCTTCTTTTCCTGCGTCGACGCTCAGTTCTGAGAAAGCTATTTGCCAGCCCCTTGTACTGTACCACTGAAGGGGTGGCGCTGTGCAACTGCCAAATTAAAAGCTTTTAACAGAGGGGAATAGATACAGAAAGATAAGAAAGAGAGGGAGAGAAAACTTTAAGAGAGGAGTGCAGGTGGTGAAAAGCAAACAAGAGGGGCGTAAAGAGTGAGACAAGCAAGAGAGCAAGAGAAACACAGCGGCTGAGAGAGAGAGAGAGGAAATGCATATATTGGGTAACCAGAATTGAGGCAGACAGGCAGGCGAGCAGGCAGGTTCAGTAAGGGGTCCTTGTCACTAGTGTCAGCAGTGTGAAGTTGAGACAGAGACAGCAGCACTGAGGGCAGGCTAACGCTGACAGGACCTCCACTGCAGCCTTGACGGCCAGCTTCACTGGGACCTTAATTGGTCCTTTGATGTCGCTGGAAAAGGTGGTGAAGGCAATGGAAATGGAATCTGTCCCTCTCTGCTGGCATGCCATTATATCACTATGCACTCTGTGTTTATTTATGAATCACGACCCTATTTTTTTTCCTCCTTGCTCCTCGAGGGTGCCCTATTTTGCCGTTGCTCTATAGACCTTTTTCTCTCTCATTCACTTTGTGTCTCCATCCCTCCCTCAGTCCTTTATTGAGCATGTCATCCCACTTTTAGTTTACATCATAGCTCTTCCTTAAAGTTCTCCTTCTCCAAAGCTGTCATTGATTTCCTTGAGAAAATATCAACAAATAAATGGCCGTCATGAATCTTTCTATCTGCCATTTAGGTAATTTATGTGCATCTCTGCGCATGTGTTCACATCAAGGCTGCATAAAGGGTGTGTAATGTTAACAAGGAAGGGTTTGTGTGTGTGTGTGTGTGTGTGGAAACCCCTGCTGCCTTTGCTGATCAAATGGTGCAACAAGGGTAAGTCCTGCTAATGTGGGGAGCTGTTTAGAGCCAGGGCCTCCTTTTGAAATGATGATGATAATGGATTCAGTCCTCTCATTAATGGAGTCCGAGAGCTCATTAGGCACCAACAAACAAGCTGGCCTTGTCGGCGCAGGAAATGCCAAGTACCCCCATTTGCCTCCGTCTCCCATTTCATCCAAGAATGTGACCATGTTACTGTCATTTACCTCAAACCCTCCCACTCCTCTCCACAGGCACAAATACACACCAGGGGGCACACACACACACACACACACAGACACACACAAAGCGGTATATTCCAGTCCTCAGCCGATCTACACTACCAACCTCCCGGCCTCCCCTGGTCCCAACTTCAAAGTCGCCCAGCCTCGGCGCACTCGGCTGGGATTCCCTGTGAGACTCTCTCCGGGCTCTGGGGGTCACGGGATCAAGAGCATTGAAATTGGTCTCGTCTCTTTGGTCCTGCGCAGCCCTCTTTAGCCTCTTGTCATCATGCTCAGCTCCCTATAGAAGCCCCAGTATCAGGGTACCTGCAGAGGAACTGGGGAAAAAAAAGAAGTGTCATTTCTGTCTCTCTCCCTGTCTCCCCAGATGAAAATTTCTCCCTCTCGTTCACGACACACTGACAGATAAAGAGCATAGTGGTGTGATTATGAGGTTGGCTATCCTCTTTTCAATTCTCCATCGTGGTCACTTGTCATTGTGTAGCACCAGTTTTTGGGGGCAAATGGACAAGGAAAGTGTAAATTAAGTCTTGACACATTTCTCCATATTAGCACATTTAGTTCTTTTTTGGCCCTTGTGTGTGTGTGACAGCTCTGATGGCTGAAGCCTGAGCTGCTGTGCCCTTAATTTTAAACTCGCCTCCTTACTCCTTACCTAGATCGAACCACATAGACAGACGGATGGAAAGATGATCTTTTGTGACTCAGAACTCTTTTCACTCAACAGGTTGCCAGGCAGGAGGGTGTATTATTTTAAATCTTTATATCCCTTGCTTTTTCTTACACTGACCCTCTCCACTGACCATTAGAGTGAGGAGATCAGCTGGAATGGAAGTGGAAATCAATTTCATTGCTTTATATGCATAACTTCAAGATATACCATCCTTGATACTATAATCCCAGTTCACAGTTCTTCCTCCTACATTCATAGTTTAATCACTTTGTCTCAATGGATCTAAAATTAATTTTACTTGACTCACAATGTAAATACTGGCATTCATTTTCCTTGAGCGTTGCCAGCGCCTGCCGTAAGATCTTGGAAATCATTTCTTTCTGTAGAAACCGGAGATACAGATTGACAGTAGTGAGTTTTTAATGTCTCCTTCAATTAACCATCTCCCGGAGTCCAACCGAGTCATCTGCAGTGTGTCAAAAAAGACATACTGCAGATGACAAAGTCTTATCTGCGCACCATTCCCTCTCCATCAGGGAAGGAAGTGATAGCTCCTTGTCAGGGAGGAGGAGAGATCAGAGAGTATGAGCTCCCAGAGAGCGAAACTCACAAGGGTCCATTCCAGCCTCACAAGGACTCCATTATCGAACATAATGATACACACCGAAATTATCCATCAATACTCACCATTCTTGAGTGAAAATTCATCATAAACTTTATTTCTCTTCCATTTCTGACATATTTTTCATCAAGAATTCATTCATTAAAAAAAAAAGTAAAATAGCATTTCCATTATAGAGGACTGTGTTTCCTTCTCTTTCTTTTTACATTATAATTATGGGCTTGAGGGATATCAATTAAATGTGTCCAATTACAGAATGCTTCAAAACTAGAATATAAAGTTGCGCCTCCTTTTTTGATCTATTTACTCACAGACGAGGCAACAGAGGGAGAGAGGGAGTAAGAAGTTTCAAAAACAGCCTCTGTTCCACATGAAAGGGGCATTTGATCATATTTTTTTATTTTTGTCTTAAAGAGAAAAGCTTGCCAATGAGGAGTCATTCCCCATTAAAGTCAAGCAAAATTATCAGGCCTGCATTAAGGAGCTTTAAAAAAAACGAGATATGTATCATGCATGTGGATATGCATAAACATGATGGAGGAGCTTAAGTAGAAAATGAGATCTGATGCCGTCGTGAAGAAGAGAAAACCGTCGTGCTCGGAATGCATTTAAATTTAAATATTCATGTCATTATAATTCTGAGGAATGTGGAGCGACCGTATGATATTTTATTGAGGAGGTTTTAAAAAATGAATGCTGTCCCTACTCCTTAATAAAAATCCTTGGCTTTCACTCCGAGTAGTCACAGACTGCTGTGGTCTTTGGTTGTGTGGCAGGAGGGAGTGAGTGAGGTGAAGAGACAGGAAGACATGTCGATAGACAAACCAGCGTATGGATGGATGGATGGATGGATGGACTGAACAGCAAACTTTCTGATAACATACAGTAAAGGCTGCATCACACTGTAATGCTATAAATCAATAAAATATACTGTACTCTGTTAGGAAGCGCATAATAGAAGGGTGAGAAACGGGTGGAGAGAGACATGCTAATCACCGTTTTTTCCACATTTACATCAGCATGAGTGAAGGTACACAGTGTGAGATACGTTACTTATCACAGGTTGCCCTCTACGTTCTCTCTCTCCTTCACTGTTTGTTTTACTGTGACCTTCTCTCTCATAGTCTTGTAGTTCTTTCTCTCATTTCTCTCTCATTTTTGGGATCTAAAAACTGAAACAATCATTGTAAACTCAAAGCCATCTTGAATCAGTGTAACCTAAAAGCTTAAATTTAAATGTCATGAGGGCACTTTGCAGTTTTTATTTACTCAAGAATATGATAACTGATGTATACTGGAATCATGATGTTATGTTTTCTCTTACTTTCAAACAACTGTGATCCAGTGGGTGGAGAGGGTCCTCTGTCCATAACCTTGCTATCTTGATCTTGTTCAGACAGAATAGAAAGAGGTGGAGAGGCGAGAGGAGATGGGGAGAGACTGAAAGGCGAGTCCTCAGTAATTATGCTGTTTGACTGAAGGGGAGTGTGTGGAAGGAACCAGAATGTAGTGAACCTCGAGAACAGTTTGTGGAAGGATGGCGTCAAACTGGGGGAGGTGGGATTAGTGGCGGCAGCAGTGGTGGTGGTGGTACTCAGTGTGGTGGCGGGGGTTTGACTGTCCCGCATCCCTCCTCATGTTAATTATCTTTTGTTTGCCCTTGATGATCCAGAGGCCCGGTGTGCTGCCTGTAATGAAAACCCTGAATCACAAGGTCTACATTTAAGGAAAAGAAAAAAGGGGGGAAAAAATAAAACAATGCCGTTGTCATTACCACATCATCAGTGCGTGATCAATAATGAATGAAACGCACATTAAGCAGGGAGAGGCAGGAGTTTATGAAAATGACTTGTGTGAATAGATTAAATTACAACTATTATTACTTCGCTTTTGATGTAGTGTGTCAGAGTAATTACAAAATGTAAAAAAAAAAGAGAGGGAAGAGAAGAGATGAGGGAAAAGCAGGGAGTCTGGAGTTATAAAATCGAATTTATGTTACTGGGAAAATCGTGTCTCAAGTCGACAGTGCTTAATGTATTACTCCAAATAACATTTTCTTAAAATCATCCCTTTCACATTTCTGAAGAAAGATCATTTCATTATCAGTTTGAATAAAGCATTCACATCCACATGATGAAACGGGAATATAAACCCCTTTGTGTGTGCTTGCATGTGTCCGTGTGTTCGACGTTGAGTGAAATGCTGTGTGATAACCTAGCCATTAGCTGTCCGACTCATATTTCCACTCTTTGTCCCTGACGTAGCTTTACGATCGCCATAAATCTCCCAGCCAAAGTTATCAAGTCGCAGTGTTCAAACCTGCCGGTCCATTAGTTTACAACTCCACCCCGGCTTTTTCTCCCAGAAAACACACAAGGCCTGGCATTGGTTATGGATTACGCCCTCATAAATCATCACCTCCTTCATCTTCCTCTGATAGAAGCGTGTCATGGTGAATAAGCCAAACAAGATGGCCTCCTAAGAGCTGCGTCGGCGTCAACATGGTGTTTGTGATAGAGCTAGTCAAAGGCTTTGTCAGGGGATTAGGGTGCTGAAGGGAGGGCTGCGGTTGGAGCAGCTAATTATCTATATGTTAATGGGACGTCACTACATTCTTCATTCTGCACGGCGTCTCCAACCTAGTGTGTGTTTCCTTCCATGTTTTTGTGTGTGTGTGATCAAGGATTGGGGGGGGGGCATTTGAAATGACATGTACAGGCAGTGATTCTCATTTGTTCAGGGGAAGTTTTCAAACTGTGGAAACGATGTTATTACACTTTGCCACAATCGCGCCTGTGTAATGTGCTATTTGCCATGCCAGGCCCGGATTTCGCAGATGGAAATTAGGGGAGAAAATTGCCACTAACTACTCAATTACAGCGCTTGATGGTTAGGCTGACCCCGGTTGGCAGCAATGGCAACACAGAGCCAATCACCTTCCCCAGATGGCATTAAATTAGAATAGGGAAAGAGGACAATTGCACATATTCATCGGAGAAAGACATTTGAATTACCTCAGATGCTTTGGCTTCATATTGAACAATTAAGTGCAGCGATGGGATTTTATGGGATGGTTTGGAGGCAAGGCGCTATGTTAGCATGATGGAGGCACTGTAAAAGGGCTCTGTCCTTGGATTTTCAATCTGACAATTAAAGGGAATGTTAGTAATTTGAAAATTGCGAACGAGACTATATTGCGCATTAATCCTTTGACAATTAAGGAAACGTTTAGTTGCCGACCTGGTACAAAATCTTTGTTGTGTGATATTTATTAAGCTTTACATCACTTACTCAAGTTTGATGAATTAGGCTGCAAGCAGGCCTCAGTCTCTGTTTTTCTTGGAGGACGTAATTTGATTTGATTCCACTGTCGAAATCGAAAAGTTATGTTTTAAGTCGGTCTTCCAGCACTGGCCTCAGTCTTGCTATTCAGAGAGCGCCACTTAAAAATATTTTTGATTTCTTGCTCTGCTCTTTCCTCAGTGTTTATGCTGTACTTGCAAGGAATAAATTGGGGTATCGTGCTTTGATCGGTGTAATATTTCACATTTAAGTTGATGTTTGTGCTGCGTGTGATGCGTTTACTCAGCTGGGAAAGATGATCTCTATACAGCCCTGGAAAGCGTAATGCAATTACCTGATTCATTTTCCAAAGAGATCACTCCCTCAGTTCCACAGAGGGCAGACATTTAAAACCACAGCCCATAATAGTTTTTTTTTTGGTACAACAGTTGGACAAGGAAGTTTTGTCCTTTTTCACTAAAGCAGAATATCATAATATCAAAATAGCAAATTGGAGAACCACCTTTGTTTGGAGTTTAATCTAGAAAACCATTAAACTGAGCATAGAAACTGTGGCAGCACTCTATCACAAACAACAGACCCTGGCTCTGTGTTTGAGCTCACTTTACACCCGAGCCAATATAACCAGAGCCAGCGGTGCCAGGAGCAGGCCGCTGTGGTTTCACCTGACAACTGGAAGTTGGAGGATCCCTCCTCATGTGATGTTTTTCTCTGACAGAATCTGCAGCATCTGCAGGCCTGTAATCAGTGCAAACCACAGTTTAGCTAAGATGTGTTTTCCCCTGCCAAGGGTTCACATGTGTTTACTTTGCGGTGGCAGACAAAAGCTTTCACTAACTGCAGTCAGGAACAGCATTTTGGCAGCCACTGAAACCACTGGCAGGCTCCACACTCATTTATCTCATCTTTATCGCTAAATCAATGGCAGGACTCATAAGAGAAGGAGGAGATTAATTGTTTTAGGGATAACTCGTCTTCCTTATGTTGACATGCAATGTAGGAATGGGCATTCATTTGCTTTCCACTTTAACCTGTGGCACAACAATGTATCCTAGCATTAGAGTCAGTGAAGCCATTGTGTGTGTGTGTGTGTGAGTGTGTGCAAATGCGTGTGTGCATTTGTGCATATTCTGCTGTGAAAGTGACAGAAATGCTGATGGAATTCTAATACAGTGGCTTATTCTCACGACTCCAGGCAAAATGGCTGCAGCAGCAATAGCAGCAGATTTAGCCAAGGAGGGCACTTTTGGTGTGAAAGTTAATACCCCCCCACCCCACCCCTTTTCAAACGCGCACACACACACATGCACACACACAATTCTTCCCAACTAAATCAGTAATAACACTGATTCAGTGACTTTTTTCCTCCTTTTTATCTTGGCCAGGCTGTTTGCCTATGCATCGTCACTGGAGGGGCAAAACACACACCCGTCCTTCTTCCATATTCAGTAGGTGTAAGACATCAAAACATTTTCATCATTAAAATGCTTACCATTTGTGGCCTTTGTAGCACAAGAATATACAGTAGATTTAAATCTCCCCATCCTCCCGGAGAGCAAAACAAAGAGTGCTATTAGTTCTTTATAGTAACGGAACGGCATCCCAAGGTTCTGCGTGGGGACCTACCTTTTGGGATCAATTATGTGGCCACAGGCTCTTTTTAAAAGAGCCGCACCTGATTAAAACTCTGCCGGTTTCCCAAGGTCCCTTTGTGTGGAGTGCCGAGGCCCTCGCCACGGCTATTTATTAGCATATTGTCTTTTAAAGGTCATTGTCTGTTTTGCACGGCCCCACTCTATCTAGAGTAGGTCGCCGTCAGATTCACTTGCTATTGTTCTGCACCACTTGCTGGTTGTGCGAGGAGGTGGGGGGGGGGGGGGGGGGGACAGGATAGGAAGAATGCTGAAAAGTTATGTGTGCCCCCCCAGGGACTGCAACAGGAGTTGACTGTATTGATACAGAGGCTGTGGAAAAAACACATATACACACCAGTGGTTCCATTTTGGAGGATCATGGAATGCTGTCACAGCCGATGGGGCTTTTCTCTTGCTTTTTCTTCCCTTTCTCCCCCCACAACCACATAGGAATGTAGTCCCCACCAGCCTGGCATGAGCTGTTATCTCTGTCTGAATCAGTTGTCTTGGAAGTGTCTTGACAAAAGAAGGGAGCTTGTTGAATATTGGCACACATCAAAGAGAGGCAGAGGAAAACTCAGGGCCCGGCTAACGTGGCTCACCGGGGCAGACAATGGAGCATTGAGGGGCCCTCTGCAGATGAAGCCGTCGGAGATGGCGGTAATAGAAGGGAGCACAGAGGGAAAGAGGAGGGAAGCCCTCGGTGGGACAGAAAGCAGAAGAGACCTGCCTGTTCGCTTCAGATGTGGTAAATGCTGGCTCCCTGTAGACTCCATTAGAGTTTCATCTGGCTCCCATGTCAGCGGGGGAGGAGTGAGAAAAGGGAGAGGAAAGCAAAAAACGAAAGAGGAGAAGGAGTTAAGAAAGGAGAAAGGAGAGAGAGGGAAGATAGAAAGATGAGAGATGAGAAGGGTGGAAAAAGAGAAAGAACAGAGGAAACAGGGCAAACACAGTTGGAGGTGCAGGAGGGTCTGTGCCCTGAACTCATGTCACTTTTAACCTTCTTTACATCCAGATAATGACCAGAGTTTTCTCTCCCCTGAATTCCAAATTGCAGTCAGCTGTAATGTTTCCCTTATTTCCACGACCACCGACTTCCCAACTACAGCTGATCAAAGTCCTCTATCAGGGCAACAAGTCAAACAAAAAAATGTGACACTCATACCTGTGATCAGATGACTGTCAAAACCAGCTACACTTACAGAATTAAAGTATTGTTGAACTTTTGTGTGTAGCTTCTTAGCCCGGAAGCAACATGACCAAAAGTTTCGCTAAAATTTTACATTATTTTAAGCAAGTACATTTATTGTGATGTGAACAGGAAATAAAGGGAGAGAGAGGCACATGCAACAACTGCAGCTGAGTTTAAAGCACAAGGCTACGGGGGGGCCATGAAAGAAGGAAACGGAAACTTACTTCACTGTAAAATTTGAGTGAAAGCTGTATATGAATGTGTACTTTATAAACGAATTAAAATTAACAAGCTATTCAACAGGCAGGGGTGTCACCTTTTAAAGAACAGAATGCTTTTAACCAGAATTTTTCCATTTATTGTGTTGAATCCAGAATATTTCTACATTTTACCTCTCAGCTGGTCTGGTGTTCTAATTATGCTCTCAGCTCAGCTTGTTGGAGAGCAATGATAGTTTAATGTCAGATGGACCATGCATTTAAAGAATGCAATTAGAATTTTGAACTCAAACAGATGTTTACAAATCAAATATGAATTTTCTTCCTCCTCAAGAGCGACAGCCCCATCAACAGGTAGACCTAGACCAAAGCTTTCTGGCTTAAATGAGCCACTCTATCAATTTGAACACGTTTCTTCTTTTGGCTTCTTCTTCAAGTGGCTAGTGCAACATCGTGTTTATTGCATGAGACACATGGCCATCTATGCCATCCCCAGGTCATCCTCAGGAGTTAGTGTTGACAAGAACAACACATTTTATTCTTGTGAGAAATGTGGATAAGTTCAGGAAAATACACAGTAAAGGAATCAACACTATAATTAATTTAATGCAGCTCCCCAGATGTGTAATATCCCACAAAAGACACATCCTTTCCATTCCATTTTTCTTACGTTGTACAAGTGTTTTTGTACTGTGGTAAGACTCACAGTCTTCCGGCAGTAGTGTAAATGAGAGTCAAATGATAAAAAAACGTGTGGAGGTAAGCACTGCGCCTGACGAGACATCAAGAGACGCCGAGGTGCCTCTAAATCCGCTGTTTCTTAAACTCCCTTTTTAAGCAAAAGTGCCAGTTTGACAATTTTAAGAAGAAGCGAGGGAGATGATCTGTGCATTTTGAGGTCGCAGGGGAAGGAGGTGCTCACTGTTTTACATCCTGTTGAAAAGACTAGACTCAACTCTCACCTGCTGGAGATGACTTCACTTTCACTTGATGAGGATGGGTGGGAGTGTGTGTGTGTGTGTTGCTGAACTTCTGTGCGTATGAAACCACAGTATAAAGATGAGTAAAAGCCTTCAAAGTGAGGACATTGTGCTGATCTTCACTTCTTCAAGGGGCTATTTGAAGGTTAGTGCCTAAGTATATGGTCAATATACAAACAGCAGTTAATGAAGGTCCCCAGAAGTTAAATGAATACACAATGTGTTGGTGGGAGGGTGTGCATGTGTCTCTGCTTTGTGTGTGTGGGTGTGCATGCAGGAGTGTTCTTGAAAGTCTCCTCTTCAAAGCTGTAGCAACCAGACACAGACAGGTAAAGAAATAGCATGAGAAAGGGGGAAAAAAAAGAGATGAAGTCTGTGGTGTGTGTGTCTGTTGTGTGTAGGGGGGTTTGGGGAGGGGCAGAACAGGGATCATGAGTGACTCCAGGCATCCAGCCACATCTGACTTTGATTAATTGGCCTGGCGTTCTTCCGTCTCTCCACTGGGCAACCTGACAGAAAGGTAGACCACAGGACGGCACAACACCACCAGGGATGATCCGTCTTTCGCTTTTTTTTTTCTTTCTCTCTTCTTTCTTTTTTTCTTTTTTGTGTCTGTCTCGCTCGGTCTCGGTTCGCTCTCTGTCCCTGTCATTGTCTCTCTCTCCTCTCTCTTTCCCTCTCTCTCTCTGTGCTTGCTGTCAGCAGGTGAAGAAGACACACTCCACAGAGCTTTGCCACGTTAGCTTAAATCACTCAGGCACACCCAAAATGACTTGCCACAGTGGGGGGGTTGGGTGTGTGTGTGTGTGGGGGGGGGGTGATAATGCAGTTCATTGTTTTCTGACAGAGATTCAGGATGTACACAACTTTCTAACAGGCAAAAAATGAAATCAAGGACAGTAAAATCTCAAGAAGTGCTCGAGGATGTTTAATCATGGAAGCCATATTATTTTAATCCATATCCGTAAAACACACTATGTCACTTTTGTCAAACATTTCAGGGTCAGCGTGTACTTTTTTGCACTTTGTCATCTGCCAGATTTGAACCTTGCCCTTTTTATGCTTGTGTTACAAATGATTAGCAGACACAGATACAGTTTGCTTTCAAGTGTAAGCTTTTAAGTGGCCGTACAGGAATAAAATCCAAGAGACTGATGGTGAATCAGTCTTTTTTGCTTTCCTGTCTCAGAAGTTTTCGATCGTTAAAAGACCCAACTGTTAACACTTTAAATCAGAGGCAGAAGTACACACCTGTCGCAAGAAGAACAGCATGGTTTTTTTCCACATCCTTAAATGTGTGTGCATTTATCATCATCAGACTGCTCGATTAACATGCGGTGTACTGCGACCTTAAGACAGTTTAATAATGGGAAAGAACTGTATTGTTTCTATCTGGCCCATGTAATTCTACCCATTCAGTAAACAGGTGCTCTGTGTGGTGACTGTGTGGGAGAATGTGTGTAGATCCTAGTCAAGCTAATGGGAAATCCTGAAGGGAGAATAATGGCTGCAGAATGGGAGATTAAAAGAGAAAAATCTGTGTGACGGAGCCACTTCACTTCACCTTTGTGTTGCTTTTATTCCAGTCACTTGATATTTTTATGATCAGGTGAGAGCTTCCACTGTTGATGTTGGCTGATGTCGCTGTCTGAGGTTGACAGAAAGTCCCTGCTTGGTAAAAGGAGTGCCCTTATTGAAGAGGCCAATTTTCCTAACAGTTATTAACAGGCTGAAATGGCTAAAGGTTAATGAATCTTAATTATAACGATTTAAAAAATTGCAGGTTCAAAAGTTTTTGCCCTTTCATTTTAGTTCTATGTGAGCAAAAAAAAAGAATATATATTGAATGTCAAAACTACTCCATACTACTAATAATGTATTAGCATATAATCAAGTTCTTGAATGCAAAGTTATAACACAGTAAACCCTGCACTTTAAAACTTTAAAATCACAAGTTACTGGTGTTTTTCAGCCTCTGATGACGCTGATAAAGGTGATGCAGATGGCAGTAAGACATTTAAGTTAAACATGTTGATTTGAAAAGTTCTTAATGAAAAGTTCTTAAACATTAACTCCAGTTCCAAGTTTGAAAACGACAGGTTTGCTGATGAGCTAAAACCATCACTGGTACTTTCCAGTATATTAGTCTTTCAGTTGCCGACAGGGGCTACATGGTGTTAACATGCAGAAACAAGTGGCATGAATGACTGCCAAGTCCCCCACCCCCCCACTCACCACCTCTTTCTCCTTTTCCTCCCATCCCTTCTACCATCAGTGTTTAACCCCGCTCAATTTCCCCGTCTGCATGAAACAATACTTGTGATCAGCGTGTGTAATGGCACCTTATTAACCCCAATTACCACAATTAAAACCCTGCTGCCACTGGGCCCCTTTCAAGTCTTAATTAATCAGATGGCAGCGAAGAGGCCGTTTGGTGTCCCCCCCCACCACACACACACACACACACAGTCCCACTTCCCCTCATATGCACAACATACATACACTTCTCCCCAGCCTTGACCGACCATGTGGCCTCGCTAAAAAGCACATCTGGCGGAACAAAACGTCTCCATGCTGGCAGACAAATGCCTCCACTTTACAAATGAAAGGCAAGGCTCTCTCTTCCTCTCTCTCTCTCTCTCTCTGCCTGTTTCTATCTCTCTTTCTCTCTCTCCATCTCTGTGATGTGGGTATAATGAACGTTACAAGCCCCCTTGGCACAGTGCCTTATTGGGAGGGTTTGGAAAGCTGCCCAGTTTGTTCCTCGCTAATTGCTTAATTGATGCATTGTTTTTACTGATGATACGGATTTGCCCCCCTCCCTTCCTCCTCCTCTTCTCCTTTCCCTCTCTACCGCTGCACATGGATACAGATACAAAAGGAATTACACCCTATTAGCAAGTCATGGTCTCTTTCAGCAGACTGTATTAGAGACTTAAAACCATTGTGACGGCTTCCCTAATTGAGCACAACCACTTGATGTAACATAATGCCATGTAAATAAAACCACTTCCCCCTCCTGCTCATGTCTCATAAGCAGCCGCAAGAGACAAATGAATACGTAGCTATAGTACTAACAAGAGACTCTTTTATAGCCATTGCAGAAATCACTTAGATCACAGAGGCCTTTATTTGTTGGTTAGGGCATTAACTCTCATTGCCTTCATGTGATTTTCCTCCACAGAGGCAATAACATGCAGAGTGTGTATCTGCATATGTGTCCAGTCAGGATAAATAAGTGGTGTTTAGTTAGCAAGCTGCAATTCTTAGGGAGTTTAATTATCAGGCTAAGGGTTAATGAAGGCCTCTTCTGGGAAAGAGCCTCGTGGTAGTGTTGCTCAGGAGAATACACACACCGAGCAAGTGCATTTCTCTTCTTCTCTAGATGTCTCTCTTCCCTCCCAATCTCCTGGAGTGTTTCAGTTCGACTAATGCAGAAACAGGCGCACATACACACACTCATGCTGGCATGTGCGTGCGCACACATATAGCCCTCTGCATATTCCTACTGATGTCTAGGATAAAGAGGATGTTTTTCCCTCCATCCGTGTGTTTGTCCCTGGCTCCGTCAGAGAGGGAATGCTCTCTGACGGCTTCCTGCCAAGAGGGGCCAGGAATCAGCCAGATGAAGGAGTTGCCTGGTCCACCGAGAGATGCAGAAGACACAAACACACACACTGTGACGCACGCGGTCACAAACAGAAATTCTTGCACGCATACACATTGTGCACAAAAACACACATATACAGGTAAAGGCACATACACACACATGCATGGTGAGACGTGAACGCACACACAGAGACACACATGCACAAACTTCAAGGCCTCAGAGAGAGTGAGAGAGAGCTAGAGAGAGTTGGATGTTATTTATTCATCAGTCTTTCTTGTAGTCAGGAGGCAACAAGCCCCCGGAGCTGTAAACACACAGAGACACAGGCCTCAGTGAGCACCCAACCCTGGGAATAACAAGTGGTCCCCACATACAAGCACGCACACACACATGTGGGACGCCTGCACAAACACATAGACACATGCGGGGTGTCAGTGCCCTGACATAGCTAAGACAAGACAACCTCCCTGGGACTGAAGGAAGACAAAAGCAAACTACATTGCAAGACAGGGTCTCGACGATCTAGCCTGCGTATGTAAACCACCATTACACCCTCACAAAAGAACAGCAGACTTGATTCTGAAGCATGATAAATTGATTTTTGTACTTTCATACTTACTTCTGTTGAATATTAATTGAATCAGGCGGGCAGGATGGGATAGGAGGGAGGACAGGCAAGGAAATAATCGGAGTCTAAGAGAAAAAAAAAAAGAAATGTGCTGAAGGAATGGGATCTGGCATCCCTGCGTAAAAATAGCATCCCCTGCAAACACATTTGCTATTATCTCTTTGGTGCAGCGCGGAGCAGTGCAGGCTGCACCCCGGCCCCCCTATGGAGCCAGACGGCAGCATTTACATGAAGCCTGAGCAGGAGAGGGAAAATTACAACTATTGTGACTTGCCTTTCTACAGGGTTTATTGCATTATCATAATGTGGTGAGAGAGCACGATGGCTGTGGCGTCAACTGACATCTGTGGTGTGAAGGAGAGTCTTTGGGGTCTCTGCATCGGCCTTGAAGTGAGACTTTCAGTCTTCCTTTCTTTTATTCATACACACTGTTCTTGCTTTCATTACATCTTTATATATCTTGATTTTACCTCACTTTCTGTATGTGTGTATGTACAGTTTGTGTGTGTTGGTGTGTGAGAATCATCAGCAGTAGGCCCACCCAAGCAGGCCATGCTGGGCCAGAGAGGACTCTGGTAGTCAGATCTACAGGGACCTGCTCCAAGCAGATGTTCACTATCTCTTTGAGTGTGTTTGTGTGCACTTACATACAGTACTCCTCCTACAGCATCCACATTGAATGCATATTTGTGTGTGTGTATGTGTTTGCACTCTATTCAAGCACATGCGATGGCGTTCCGATCCACTTTGTGATTTCTGCCACTTCAAGCACCCTCTCCTTCAGCACTCTGTGACCGAACACCTGCTGTACAGCAATCTTTTAATGAGCAATCCACCTGAGAGAGGAAGAACGAGGAGCGGGAGGAGGAGGAGAAGGATTTCATGGGTCTTTATTTTTCCTTCAGCGGCGCCACCTGTGCCCGTGTTAAGAGATGTAAAGCGTTATCCCTCTGCGGAAGCCTGCGTTTGGCTTTGATTAGCATCGCAATCACAGCGCAGACGCAAAAAATAAGTGATGCATTAGCAAGAGGAGGCACACATCCAAACATGCCCCCCTCACACACACACAGGAGACTGTCCTCATAGCACACATGAGCCATCTGTTTACCATTTTCCATAGAAAAAAAAAACAAATGGGTGTCCTCCATAGCATGCTACCTAGGAGAGAGTACCCTCTCTTTCCATTATTCTCTCTCATCTCCTCTGCTCTCCTCTCGTTATTTTCACTTCTCACACCTTAATATTACTCTGAGTGTGTGCGTGTGTGTCTGGCTACAAGTATGCATGTACTTGAGTGTGTGTGTGTGTGTGTCTGTGTGCGCGGGTGTTAGGGCAGTGCTCAGTCTGAACAGTGAGGAGGTGATTTGTAGCAGGGGTCTCTACTACAATGCTCACTTCAAAAGCTCCTTCAGGATGCTGCACACTCTTGCGCTCACTCGCAGTCTGGGCCCAAATCAGCGGGTGAGTTCCTGCTTTGTGCGGCATTAGCCCACCATTTCCCCCTCATCCTCCTCATACATTATGTCCTTTGAATTTGTGTACCTAATTAGACCTTTGGGTTTGCTCATGCTGCTTGTCTAATTTATTTGGCACGCATTCACCGAGGTACATGCACTTTTTGTCCTCTCTCTGCGTCAAATAAATGCTGGGTTGTTACTTTTATAAAGTAGGTGGGTTTCATGTTTTTTTTCCTATTTCTTCTACGCTCAGAGAGGAGATTATTCCACAAGATAAAGACAGTTTTGTTTTGTCTATACCTGTAGCTAAAATCAGCCCACTCTTCCTTTGAAATTTCTGTTTTAACTGCGGCGCGCAAAATGAAAACAACTTTTCTCCTGAAGCACCGGACAAGCTACACTCTCTACAATATATCACATCTTTTCTGAGATTCATGAGTAATTTCTTTGACAGCGAAAAGACTTCAGACTGACACATTCATTGAATGTACCCACTGATCAAATGGGCTGATTTTATTTGTACATACACCATTAAAAGCCTCTGTGGAGATGTTTTCTCTCTTAAAGGAGGGGGTGGGGGGGCGGCATCGCATGCCACTACTGCAGTTTTTACAAACAGTCACAATCAATTAGCTAACCGCGGCAGGCTAAAGCACCATTTATTTCCAGATGAGGATTTAACCGTACATGAGAGGGGAAATGTTATGATTTGTGAAATATTGATGGTGTTTGTGTAAATGCCTTTGCTTATGTCTCTTTTAAACTGTTTATAAATTCTAATGCGGGGCCTTTGGACTCCTGCAGTTTGGGTTTGTTAGCATTTAATGCAGGAGGGCGGGGAAGTGATGAGCAAATAAGCAAAGGCCTGCAGAGATTGCTAAGTCGGGCTCTGAAGTGCTAATGAGCCTCTTCCTCTCTTGGTTTTAGATTATATTTTTCATAACTTGCCGACACTGAAACATGAGACATGGGAAACATGTTTATTCCAGCTAATATTAGCATCTGTGTCAGAGCCATGGCCAATGAAAAGATTTCTCCCTATAAAGCTGAGGTGCTAAATTAAATTAGATCTCAGCTCTGCTAATTCCTTGTTGTGCCATTAGTGCTGTATAATATGGCAGGGCACCACAGCTCACTAATGACTTGAAAACTCAAACAACAAAGTCCAGATGGAAAAGTCAGACAACTATGTGTCATGAGACAATTCTAAGGAGAAAAAAATGAAATAGTACTTCCAGCTGCTCAGCTGACTAACACACTGTGCAACGTTTGAATTAACAGCATGCCGGTGTTTATATTTGGGCAAAACTTTGTTGGAACCTTTCACCTTCTAAAAGCCACTGGCACAGTTTGACCGCCTTTTTCCTCTCCGCTGGAACAGCTTGAGTCGAGGCCTGATTAAAAAGCACAGACGTACGTTGGCTGTGTCTTCCTGGGAGGTAGGAGCTAGCTAGGAGCCCGGCCGGGACCTCAGGGGAAATAAAGATTTGGATCGGGCTGATTTGAGTAGATGAAGATAGTGTGGTAATTACAGGCATCCCAGATCACAGCAGTAGATATATCAAGCCAAGGCCCAGAGCTTATGGGAGTGTGATAAAGATGGAGTCCTGTGTATTGGCAGGCAAAGCATGGTGGATGATGAAGGGAGTGGGGAGTCACTCTGTCACTGATCCACAAAATCACATGAAATAGGACCCGGGGTAAGTCACTAACTGCGTGACATCTCCTGTCATGGTACCAAAATAAATGTATGCCATTTGACACAGAAGAAAGTGGTTGTTCTGTATGCATTACTAATGTGATTATGATTTCGGTATTAGCCTTTTTTTTGCTGCTGTTATTAAAATCATATTAGCTGAGCCACATTTTGTTCAGTTTTACAGCTTTGTCTCTGTTTCTCTCTCTTTATTTGCATCTTTCCCCCGCTCTTCCCTCTCTCTGCTCCTTAAAGTTAATTTATATAGAAAATCTGATGAAAATTATAAGGGAGAGGATGATTATCGAAGGAGAGTAATTTCACCCACTCTGGTGATAGACACTAATAGGACTCCATTGTTGTTAGCATTTAGCCTGTCCTGATTACCTTGTTTTTCATGGCTGCATCCTGTGCTGGGTCTCCACCGCCGCCAAACCTCCAGCCCTCTATCCCTCCTCCTGGGTGACATTTCAGACGGGGCCCTGAGGGCATTCGGAGGGGAGGCATCGAACAAGGTAATTGTGGCGAGGTTTCCCCTCACTAAATTAACCTCTGCTCGGAAATTTATTGGCCAGCCGCTCTCCAGAATTATTTAAACTTGCCGTTATTTCTGTGTTGAGCAGGCAGACACTCTGGCTTTGTGGGGTTCATATATATATATATTTCTCCTCTTTTCGTCTCTTTACTCAGAGGCTTGATTATGTAGAGATGGAGGATGTTTTGGGGAAATGACAGCAGCCAGTAATTCATTACAGACAGACCCCAGCTTTTGGAACATTTTTAACTGCTCACCTGTGGAAATATACATGAGGTTGCGTAGTCTTGACGGCTGGGTGAAGTCAGTGCACTCCCAAGGGTCAAAGCCGGGGCACAGTACAGTACTTACAGAGTCGCTAATGTATGCTGCTTGGGAAGAAAGCCAAAGGAATTTGTCTTTTTTTGCCATTTCCTTTCTCTGTTTGGCTGCCTTGTCCCTCCCATTTTGTGCATTTGAACCTGACTTATGACTTCAGTTTAATAGTTGTAATAATACTGCTTATTACGGCCATGACATTATACATTCCACCATTTCCCTCCATTGCTCTCAGAATAGCTGTTTTTGAGGAACACAGTATGCAGTTCCACCTGGACAGTGGTTTAGGCAGTATATTGACTTCCTGCCAGAAACACAAGCGGCACATTTGTTAGATTTTCATAACTGTCATTACTGCACACCTCAAGAGTCTGACCCCACACATGCAGACTATAAGGTCTGAATGGGTGCCCTTTATGGCACATTAGAGCAACTGTGTGGAAATCAAACGTGCACAATATTAATATTTAAGAGGAATATTAAGGCATGTCAAACCATTACGAACCATGAACTTGACCCTCTGTAAACTTTCCTGGCCACTACTTCAGATTGGTTTGAGATAAATGGATATGCTGGAAACCTTTTCAGCCTCCCTGTGTCCCCTATACGGCATATTAAATTATCCTGAGTTCAGTTACAGGGGCTTGACTAATGTTAAAATGTCTCTTTCGCTGGTTGTGTAACTGAAATATGTTGAGCGGTTCTGAATAAACATCAATCTCTGTGCCTGCGCCTCGAGATGAGATGATTGGCCAAATCGTAAAGCGGAGACAGCTGGTGGGGTAATGTCAGCTCGGGCCTGGGATGGACAGTCAGCGCATCATGATTTACATTGCATCTGGCATTTTAGCCAACCAGCGGAGGAGAGTATCAGTCAGATTTATTTGACTTTTCTTTCCTCTCTTCCTCCTCTCCTCAGCTCTTTTCTCAGCTTGCTGACAGGCCCTCAAGTCATTCTAGTGTATCTACACATGTAAAAGGCTCCTTTAAGGAGGGAGTTAGGAGGTTGCACCCTCTCTCTCTCATTCTGTCTGTCTCTGTCTCTCATTGGAGCACCGCCAATTTACCGGCACAGTCCGTGGCGAGGAGTGCGAGATAGGAGATGGGAAGATGAGCAGTGTCAGAGACGGGAGTTCTCCCCTCTGACCAAGGCTAGTTTGTTGTCTGTACGTGCCGCATAACCATTCGCACATCTCCCTTCACTTACCTTCTATCTCGCATTCGCCCACCCAGCACCTCAAACCCCCCCCATCCCCATCATCCCTTACCGCACCAATTTGTGAATCAGCTTATGATAATGGCCCGATCATAACGGAGCAGGCCCCCATTGAAATGAGATTGGCTGCGACAGTGCTGACCTTTCGGCGAAGGCAGGAGTGGTAAAGCGCCCACACCGTAACAAGGTCTGTTGAGTAAGCAACTTACAAGGCAAGGTTACTGTTCCTGGAAAAATGTATGAAAGAAATGGGAGAGAGAGAGAAAGAGTGTGTGTGTGTGAGTGAGAGACAATGTCCTGATTGTGATTTCACAAGTCGATTAACTTCTGTGAGTGCTGTGTGTGTGTGTTGTGGATGTTCTGCTGATGCAGACGGTTTTAAGAGTGCGCAGGACACTGACGACCGGCTGGGTTGATGTAGATGATCTTTACGCATCAGATGGAGAGGCATCAATCTCGGGTGGAATGGCCCTGGTCCTTGCGCTGAAATCCACCCCTTTATCCACTTGGGCGAGAAGGGAAGAAGTGTTGTACGTTCAGCATGGCATACAGCGATGTTAGGGTTAGTCATGCAGGCACTATACATTTTAACATTCGCCATAGTGTGTTTGTGTATGCATGCGTGTCTGTGTGTGCCTTTTCCACACATCTTTCTTGAACTGATGGCACACACACCAACCATCCTCGCAGTTTCTTTTGCAGATGTTTCCATAAATGAAGCAGCCTCCTTTGACCTCACTGACAGGACCTGTAATGGAGTCTGCATCACTAGTCTGACTGACTGACCAACTCACTTCTGCACTTGACTGACTGTTTTATCTAACTGGTAGAGCACAAAGCAGCCAGATCACTTTTATCTAGGGCCTGACAACAAGCAAGAGCAGCTGCCGACAATTCTGTGTGTGTACAGTGTGTACAGTGTGTACCGGCGCCTGTGTTTGTGTTTTTGTTATGCATCTTCACATGTCGCTCTCTGTCTGTTTTGGACGTATGCGCCTATGCGTGCATCTGCCTGCTTTTGCGTGGCGACACAAAAAGAGGTGAGGGGTGCGCGCGATCAATCTTCATTTGGTAATTTATGAAGGCGTTTGCTTGTCAGGTATCCAGCAGTGTCTGGTACAACTCATTCTGCTGTGCTGGAGGGGGGAACCCCGGGGTATCTGCACCTCCTGTCACCTCCCCTCCCTCCTCATCACCCCCTCTCGTACCAGCGCCTGCTGCCGTCAGCAGCCCAGAGGCATAGTAGAGAGAGAGAGACGGAAGACGGAGTGAGAGAGGAAGCCAGGCGGGATTAACCCTGTGGCCACCCACGGCAGGTGCTGAGGCAGCCACGCGTACAGCCTCATTAAGGAGAGGGAGAGAGGGCAGCGTGGCAACAAACACAAGGGGGAAGTGGGGAATGTATGTACTGTACCTACTGAACACAAACACACACACATCTATTACTCCACCGCGCCATGCCTCAGAGACTGGCACCTATGTAGGTAACATTGACACTTGGAGGGTGCCTGTCCATTTTTTCCTCTTCCTCTTTTCTTTGTCCTCCTTATTTCTTGCCCTCATCTCCCCTACCCTCCTTCATATCCCCTCTCCCTGTTTCTCGTTCAACTCAACTACCTGCACTACTTTCTCTCCGGGATCCATTGCATTGTGTCCTCACCCCCGCGGCTCTCACTCTCCCCAGCACTCTTTTCTCCCTGAGTGGGCTCATATTTGGGGGTTGGCTCGGTCTGGCGGGCAGGCATGTTAGGCCATGGGCACCTGGGCGTGATAATTGTTGACACTTGGTGTACTGGGCTCACAGGAGAAGACATCAAGAGGTAATTTGGTCCTGAACACGGGGAGCACAGCACAGCACTCGGACCAGGGTGAATAGGCAACAATTAGACCCCCTAATTAGCCTAAACACATGGGACTTTATGTAGATGCATATGTGTGGTTCTGAGTGCACTTTTCTGTGCACACACACACCCAAGGTGAACTGTATTGAGTTAGTGTAAATGCTGACTATCTAGTTTTTAATAATTTTGATTATTAAATTTTGGTCTGAGTGGTGTTTTGTGGGCTGATCACGTCCTCTCTCAACTTCATCCTTTGATGGGAAGCAGCTTCTAAATGCAGGACTGCAAGAATCTTAGTTCAGGCGATTACTAGTAGTTTCAACATTAGTCTTTTTACATCACCACTATTTAACTGGAGTGTTGTTAATAAGGCTGCAGAACTGCCCTCAATCATTAATTCATGTAAATAATCATGTAAAAATGTAGGAATTAGAAAAAATTCACTTTGATCCTGATGTGTTACACTTTCTCTGCAATTCTTCCTATTTGCTCAGCTCCCAGCTCATTTCTTTGCCGTTCATTTTATCAACTGATTAAAGATTGAAACTTGCTTTTAAATAAGTGTTTTTGAAATTAGTTTGGTCAGGACAAGGATTGCGGGGGGGCTCCTGGTCTCTTTTCTTCTTCTAATTTCTGTGGATTGTCCGTTTGCGTGACGACATTCCGGGTGGTGAATTATTCAAGGCACTAAGCAGCACTTTGGGCCAGTTTCCCCCAGTCGGCATCTTTGATTGGGAAAACGGGGGCTGATTTGTGAACGATAGCCCCGGGGCTGCTGGCCTAAGGCGAGCTCAGGGGGGGACACTGGCCTCCGAGCCCCTCCTGGCCCCAGGGAGGGAAGGTCCGGCCATGGCCGCCAGGCACTTCCGGTCTCCAAAAGACAGTCCTTGCCTGTCTGCCCCCCTATCAGCCCTGCCTCTGGAAGTGCGGTGCGATGCAGGAGTGGTTCCGCAGAGAGAATCAGACAAGATGAGGCGCTTTCTGAGCAGCGTCTCTCCCCTCAGCCAGAGCCTCCGTCTCCCGCGGCTGCCTGGGCAATTTGTCGGTCGACCTGCCAGGAGCAGAATGCAAATCCTCACCGGAGGAGATGCACAAGGGCCTCAGTGCCTGCCAGCTGTATGTGTGTGTGCATGTCTGTGTGTGCGTGTGTGCATGTGTGTGTTGCCCAGCAGTCTTTTCTTTAACAGCCTAACAGGATAACTGTCATCAAGACCTCAGTGTATCATTGTGGGTATGTGTGTATGTGTGTAAAGTATCATCTAGCTGCTATAGTAGCACACTCTTTTCCTCTCTCCCCCTCTTTCTGTCTCAGAGCTAAGACACGACTCTCCTTCACTGCTCATCAACCCACCGCTCCTAATTTATAGATGGGCATAAAAACTCTGTATTTTCACTCACCCTGCCCACCTTCCGCCCACCCCTGCATAGCACCAGCATGACAAAATAGGACACATGCTGTTAACCATGTAAAAGTTTTCCTTTTTTCCCCTTTTCCCTCCATCTCCCTTTCTCCTGTTTCAACCCCCCCCCCCCCCCCACCGCCTCAGACAATAGGGCTACACATACATCCTCTGCTTGTAAATGATGCCTATAGGTGCTCATCTGGTGAATCGACTGACCCGTGCCACCCAGGTCAAACTCTGGTTTTGACATGTCAGGGTTTCGCAGACACACGGAGAAAGATGAACGACCGAAATGCCAAGACAAGCAACATGGTGCTCTCCAGACAGCACAGAGTTCAGAGAAGTTTTCAAGGACAAGTCTATACACAAGATGAAAGTGATCTTCTGGGCTCTCATCTCATCTTCACCGCTCGTATCCAAATACCACCTGGCTCATTCTGTGCTGTCAGCAGTTTTTATCTCAAAAAATTAATACTTCTTTTTTTCTGGTCAGATTGGGGTACTTTATTCGTCGTGGTTTGCCTGGAGTTCTCCGCATCTTCGGAATGTGAAAGATTTGAAGGCATGGATAAAAGGCACTTTTCTAATCAACACTTTTTTTCCTTAAGCGCTTCTTTCTCTTTAAAAGCTGTTTTTCATTATTTATAAGTGTTCTGAAGGTGCTACTGAGCTGATTTCTTTCACGAGGCCTGATATGAGGCCGATGGAGCTTGCAGAATTGATTAGATAAGCTTGGAAATTACAATGTCGAGCACGCAGTGCTCTGAAATGTGCTCTAAAATACACTCGACGTGAATATTAATACCCAGGGCTTATAAGCACATATTTGAATGCATGGGGGAAGTTGATACATGAAGTTTCATGAACTGTCCAGTATGCATTGCCATATATCACCGGTCAAATAAAATATTACCCCTCCTTCCTGAACGTCATTGGATTCATAGTGACGGGTGGGTAATCGCAATTTCATCATTAGCAGTTGAACATTCAGAGCTAATCTCTGTTTTACTGAATAATTCTGAAAGATGTTAATCAAACACACGAAAGCATATTTGAAATATTTAACCAAACGATATTAATGAAGATCAAAGGGTGGGCTGTTTTTAGCGGATGTTATGCGAAAGGCCTGGTAATAGCTGGGTCCATAGGAGCACATGAAACACTTTGTCTTCTGCTAAATATTTCATGCCCAGTACCTGTTGTATGGTGCTTAATGAGCTATGGGGAAAAAAGGTGATTTATCATGCAAAGTTTTCAAAGGAAATGCAAATTCAGATACACACATACACGCAGGAACACACATTTCTTGCAATTTTCTTATGCACATTTTTCCTCAAGTAGCGCAGCCGCAGCCACACCGCATTTTCCAGAGTGAATATTTTAGCCCCGAAGAAAAGCAAACTCAAGTAAGAGCAAGAATCAGGGGTCAATGGTGTGTCTTTAAAGAAACTTTCCCTCTCTTCGTCTCTCTACTCCGCTCTGTTCCCCCCCTCGAATACTAATATCAGCAGGGAGAAGCGAGAGAGGACAGAAACATTGTGGACGTTAAGTGTCAGGGAAAGGGGTCAGCTCTGGGCAGACTCATGTTAATGCTCGCCCATTAATAAAATTTATCCCAGTTGCTGTCGACTTCGTTTAGCAGCAGTGTATTTTATTTAAATGCTTTTTTATTGTTCCTTTTTTGTTATAGATAGTTACATAAGAAGAGACAGGTGAGGTAAAGACAAAGAGGAGAATGAACTGGATAATGTGTGAAGACAGATTAAAATAAAAGAGGTTAGTTTGGAATGATGTGGAGTTGTGCTTGGTATCTTCAGCTGAAGTGAAATAGCTATGTGACGATGAAAAGATAAAAAAAACTCCATTACAAGTAAGTACTAAAGTGTTATCAGCAAAATCTACTTAAAGTATCAAAAGTAATTATGGAGATTGGTGCTTGTTAGTGCTGTTATACTTATATATAACAATGCATAGATGAAAATTGGATTACTATTATTATTACGGGTGCATTAGCATGTACACAGCAATTTAATGTTGGGTTAAGGTGGAGCTAATTTTAACCATTTTATATATTGCTGGGCAAATCATATTAATCTACATTTAAACTTAATTTACAAGCTGAAATATTTACTTTGAGTATTAAACTCATACTTTAGTTTGAAATTTCGTTTTTTTTCCAGG
This sequence comes from Lates calcarifer, assembly GCF_001640805.2. Lineage (NCBI taxonomy): Eukaryota > Metazoa > Chordata > Actinopteri > Centropomidae > Lates > Lates calcarifer. The sequence continues at coordinate 1,910,707 of NC_066850.1, read as the reverse complement.
TCTTAAATACCTACTTTATAAAATAAACATGTTTTTAACGAAACCCTTTTTTTTATTACTGAAAGAAGCCAAACGTCTCAGTCTTATTAAATCTTGTCTAAACACAAGCAGCAACACATGAATGAAGAAAGAAAGAATACACAGTAAATCTGAGCAAACAGTGAACACAAACTTTTTTATTTTTAACTTTACAGGTTATCCATATCAGTTGGTATCATATACCTAGTGTGTGCACATATTTATGTAAAGGGCTGAGAGAGACAGTAGGTGTGAGAGACATCTGTATCTGTGTGGGAGAAAGAGGAGATGTAGTAATAGTGTCTAGGTGAGAGAGAGAGAGTGTGTGTGTGTGTGTGTGTGTGAGTAAGACGATGGAGTGAAACACTTGGATCCTTTCCAGGGCTACGGAGCACCGAGGCCAGGAGAAGGGCAGGGCAACAGTAAGAGAGTGACAATCGTCAGGTGATTAGAAAGACTCGGAGGCTAGGTAGACCTACAAAATGAATAACGGCGCACCCCAAACTGCGCCATAAGGCTCAATGGTTTGTGATTTGCAAGTTGATAAGACAAGAAGATTAATAATGCCGCATGATAATGGCTGGCTGAAGCTCAGCTGGGGAGATGGTAATGATGGGATATTGCTGTAGGAGCAGTTCACTGAGCCACAGTGGAGTGAGGGAAAGACAGAGGGAGAGGGAGAGATGGAGAGAGAGGCAGACTGAGTGAGAGAGACTGAGAGAGAGAGAGAGAAGCTGCAGCCGCATGGGAGAAAAAAAAGCACTCATCCCAATTGGCCCTCAGGATATGAGAGTTTGAAAAATGAGAATGCAGTTATCATTTTAATTAGATATAAAGTTTTTTTTTAATATATATAGTGTGTATATATAATTTTGCTGAAATAAGGACTTCAAAGAACAAACGTATTTTGCAGTGCACTGTCCCATCATAATTCCTGAATGACAGTTTTTGTTAATTTGCTCTTTTTTTTGTTTCCCTGCCAGGTGGGGTGTTACAAGAGGCGATCATGGCTGGTGGTGCGAAGGTAAATCATCTTGCAACGCCTACACCATGCTCCAAGGCAGATTACACAAAGTTGTACACACACACACACACACACATCTGTAGACATTAGCACTGCAACACTAGCTTCTGTTCAAACTATACGTCTCCAGGTTCTTGTTCTTTCCGAGTGCGGGTGTAGTTTTTAGTGTTTGTCTAAGTGGTGATGATCATATTTGCTGACTATCTACAGAGAAGTAATCAACATGATTGTCTTTGAATCACCGCAGAGGAAACTGCAAAGAAAGAGTTTGTTTTTTTTTTTCTCTTATCAACACAAACATCTAATTTTCCCTCAGAGAAACAGGAGTCTCATCTCCTGTGGAATTTCTACATTTTTAATGATCTCGTTTGATTATGACAAGCTGTTAAACGCTGTGATCTATTTCTGCCGTTACATCTTCAGTTACTGTTGACTTGTGTGTTTACACCTCAGACAGATTTTTTTGTCAGAACTCGATTCATCTTAATTGCACCACTTTGTCAGCGCCCGTTGATGATCTTTTACCGTACCTTCACTCAGTCTTTCACCACCCGTCTCTTTTGTTTTAGAGATGGCACGCATCGCTGGAACGACTTAGATACTGATCAAAACCGTTTTTCATCTCCAACGAAACTCATGATTACACAATCAGTTTTGAAGCTGAGCCAACTTCTTCGAAAGGAGCTTGAGGGTTGTTTTGCATTCCCCCCCAAAAAATGTTTTCATTGTTTACTTACGCTCCAGACCGAACCTAACCTCCAATGCAAAACAGGATCTTTGTTCATCCAGGCCCATGAGCTCTCTAAAAACAATACTTCAGCTTAAGAGCATTTGGGAGAAACATGAGGCTGCAATGCTCAGTGAGTGCCTTTAATCTACAAAAAGATTTTTGAACCAAGAAGTGGCTAATTTGAAAAGGTGTCAGTCAGATGGTTGGACTCCATTGACTGAATGGCATTTGAGTTGTTTGAGGTCACTGCAGCTCCAAGCGTCCCCAAATGTCTGCTAATGAGTCAATAATGGTCATTAAGACCCAGTTAACATGGCAGAGCGGGGAACGGGGGGAAAATTGGAACTCGAGCAATACTTCTAATGTTTCTCCTAATGCTTTGGAAAATAAGAGATTACACGATTCAGCTGAGTGTAGGAGGCCTATTTGCGCAAGTAATGGTGCTAACGAGTGACAAGTTAATTATGTGACAGGTTGTGTTTCCGAAGATCAACCGGGCTAACAGATGTTGTTATTGATAGCAGTCCCCGAGAATAGCCACGCCAGATAATTTGCTCATTACGCAGCATGTTAGCAGGAGTAGCTTTATTATACAGTATATGATGCGGTGATGTTTGTCACATTACTGACTGCAAGTAGAGTGAGATTTCACCTTTCTTGTTTACATCCAGGCGCCTGAAGGATTCTTTGACAACCAGTCGAGTGTTTGTTAAAGCTGAGTGAGAAATGGTAACAACCTCTGATGTACAGTGGAGGAAATATGCATTAAAGAGGAAAAAAGAAAAACAAACTCAGAACTAAAAGTGCCCCTTTAAGATCTGCAGTACAATGATAAGATCATAATCCTGTCAGCATTCTTCTTCCTGTTTCTATCTAGATTTTAGATAACAGTAAGTAATTAGTATTTAAAAGTTTCTCCTGCTTCTCCTTTGCTTTCCTCTGTGTATGTATGATGGATGTATTGGGTGCCCCTGGTGCTAGTGATCGCACTGACAGAAGGGTTGTTTGTCCAAAGTGGAATTGACACTCAGTCAGGGCCCCCGCCGGTCACCCCCCCATCATCGACATGACACAGAGTGGAATGAGCCACATTAGCGGCACGCAGCCGCACACGTGCAGCGCCCCCGCAGTTTACACCCATTAAACGACCATGATGATGTTCTGAACGCCTGTGGCCCCCACACCCAACCCCCGTATCGCTGGCTTCCTGTATCTCAGCGCGGTAAGCAGTGATAACTGATGACGAGGGGGGAAGACGTGACAGTGTCAATAACCATAATCGTCCCTGGGCAGGAAATAATGAAGCGTATGTGCCATGTCAGCCCTACATGTCTTCAATATCCTCTAATAAAATGAAGTGGAAAAAAAATTATCCAAAGGGGAAAAAAACAACAATCAATAAAGCCATCTAATGATAAATATGGAATTGCCATGTGGAGTGAATATTATATTCCCTCTATGAGGATGCTGGGTAGATTATTAGGATGAAGGGGAGAAGCCTATTTGTATGTAAATGGGAGATTGATTATATTTATTTGCAGACAGAGGGGCTCTGAACAGCTCAGACACACACACACACACACACACACACACTCGCACAAAGAAGAGTGAGAGACATCCACAGAGAGTCTGGTCATCAGACAGCTGTTTTTCTGTCTGTTCTGCGTCCAGGCCCTTATGACAGAGGAAAGAAATAATACAGAAAAGACAGAGGGAGGGAGAGAGAGAGATCAGTCTTCTGGCTGCCAGCTCCAGCAGGGCTCACCTCTCCAGAATATTCTAATTACCAGCCCTCCTCATTACAGATGTCATGTCAATGAGAGTGGGAGAAAAAAAAAAGAGAGAAAGGGAACTTCAAGCAGAGAGGACCAATTCTGTAATTTCTTAATCACTTTTTTGGCAACCTTTGCATGTGCCCTGGTTAATGCCACAAATTGAATGTTTCTTTGGTTTCTCTCTAAATAGGCTATCATGCCGTTGCGGTGGCGCTTAGCGAAATCTATTATTGTCATTTGCATAGGGGCCTTTTTAGTGGCAGGATCCTACAGAGGGGCGAAGAACAAAGAGCTCATGAGGGAGAAAATAGGACAGAAATGATCCGGCGCTGCCTTCAAAAACGTGACGTCAGGTCCCTAATGAAATCTTTTGACTGAGACCATAGCAAATGGTGGAATCTATATCTGACACTTAATGGTTTGCATAGAAATTAGAGGCAGAGCGCGAGTGAAGGACCCCCTTTCGCTTGATGTCCCCTGATTAATTTACAGCACTTTTGTTACATCGGCATCATCCAAAATAAATTAACCACGCTGAAGATATCAGAAACGGGGGCGGGGGGGGGGGGGAGTTGGGGGGGTTGAGGAAGTGCAATTTATTAGAGGAAAAAAGTGAGATGAGATTAAATAAAACACCTAATTGACAGAAAAAGTCACCAAGCACAAGCACTGTTCGCCATTGTTGAGAGGAAGTGTGTGTATGTGTTTGGAGGGTGGATGGAGGGGAAGTGTGTATGTGTGTGTGTGTGTGTGTGAGGGGGGGGCCATAAGAGGAGAAATAAAGAAAGAGCGATAGAGAGAAAGAGCTGGCCACTTGATTTCCTATGAAAATTAATCGGCTATCAAACAATCTTGGTCTGCCGAGGATGATTATACAGCAGGGGCAGCGACAGAGGAGGCAGGGGGAGAAAGTGAGAGTAAGGGAGAGGGAGAGAGAGGGAGAGAGATAGAGAGGGAGAGAATGCCCTTTGTGTAGGTGAAATGTGTCGGGGACTGTCATCGTAATATACCTCAGTGAAATGAAGGTTAATTCTGATGTACAGCCTGCATGGCCGTCATTATCGGCGAATCATGAAAATAAATTAAGCCACTGAAATAGATACTCCTCTGGTACGCGGCAGGGATCTCATGAAGGATGGACGGCTGAACTTTACAGATTATTATTGGGAAATAGTGCCGAATTCAATTAATGCACCTAAAAGACACCTTTATAGAGGGCAGCCATAATTTAAATGACAGCAGGGTGTAATTTTGCTTGTTATAAGTCAAATTTGCAGAGTTTCATGTTTCATGCGTTTTTCTCCTTCCCCCAACCTGCTTTATCCCTCTCTTCCCCCCTTTTTATTTTTTCTGTTTGCCGAGGATGTTCTTGTCCTTACTCCAATAAAATTCCTGAAAAGAAGAAAACACTCTCCCGTGTTAGGGTTTACGCGGCTGAAATCAGATTTACGAAAGAAATAAATAAAATACGAAATAAATCCACTGCATTTTCACCATTGTAACCACTCCTCATCTCCTCCTGAGTCTCAAAGTATATTTACTGTAATCCTCTGCGGCAGATCCTGCACCGCCTGTCCGCCTCTCCACCTCACCGTGCAGGACCCCCCGCACAGTCGAGCCCTGCGAAGCATACAGATGCCGGAGCCTTTATGCAGATCCACCCCACCTTGAAAACCTGAATGAGAGCCCAATGAACTGGGTAAATGGTTGACCTCTCACCTGCGCGCAACGGAGAACGAAGCCAGCGGCTTAATCCAGGCAGGTGTCTGACAAGCGGGCGAACACAGCCGGGGCCGTATCGCGCTGACCCTCACTCAGACCTCCCTTATCTATTAATCTACACCTCTATGTAACAGGGGGGTTGAATTAACACCTCGACGGGGCACGGGGCTTCTGATTAACACACGTCACCCCCACCAAGCTGCAGCCCGCCTGCCCAAATAAAAGATCAGAGGAGAGGAGAGACTTAGAGAAAATCTGATGCTCGCATATGCAAACATTCATACCTGCCAACACATATGCACAAACTGTATTTCTATAGCACACACACACTTTTTACCACCACATGCAAGGTTTAACATGGCTGTTCCTGGTGTTTTATTGCAGTTTTCTGAATAACCAGGAAAATAATGTGCACCCAGAAATGAAATATTAGACGAAATGTTCCACTCTTCTGAGTTTTTTTCTGTCGAGCTGCTCGGCGTATCTGTTGTTTAATTTGACATAAATAGTTTTCCCCATCTAAACAGACGCCATGTTAAATATTTATGTGCCTGTTTTTTTATTTTATGGAAGATTTGTGCGACGCAAAATAGAAACTGAACTAGTTGTGTCTTTATGGCGCATGAAATATATGAATGGATTAAGGAGCAAGCTCGCCAGAATGCTGTATATTGAAAATTGCGTCATAAAAAGCAGAAGAGCGGTGCGTGGAAATAGGTGGATGAAAACTGTTCATATAAAAGTTGGGAGTTGTTAAAAGTAAAAAAAAGAAAAAAAATCCCACCACGGACTTATCCCACTCTCAGCCCATTGAAGAAAGCCAAATAAGAGTAATTGTATTTGAGGGTAGAATGTAGTAATTTAGACTGTTAAAACCATCGGCGTCATCTTTATTTAATCTCACCCATGGCAAGAAATCATATCCTCTCTTTTTCTAAAGCCAAACACACACAAATCTTCACTTCCTTCCTCCTCTCCTCCTGCTCTCTCTCTCTCCTTCTTTTTCTCCTCTGAATTTCCCCCCTTCTCAACTCTAACAGTTTAAAGAATCCTTCCACTATCATTATTAGTATTGAACTCATTTCTAAATTCAGAAATTGGCTGAGGAAGATCATTCATTGCAGCAGATAGTAAAATCAATAGCTTTTGTGTCAGGCGGCAGGGTCTGTCTCTGTCTCGCAGGGTGGGTTGGAGCTGAGAGTGTGTGTGTGTGTGTGTGTGTGTGTGTGTGCACGTGTGTGTTTCAGCAGCAGAGTACAGTACAGAGTGTAGACAAAAGGCGAGTGAAAACTGGGGGAGTGGGGCCACCTCTTGACGACATGGATACACAGTCTCACATGCACACACACACACACACGTTTCAACTGTTCCTCTTATAGCTGGGCTGCAGGTCCACACACACACACACACACACACACACACACATTTAGATATTAATACATTACTTTCCTTACACAAATATACACACAATTAAGATGAACACACACACATAAAAATACTTTTTCACTCAGTTTTTTTGGGAATTCACACATAAACACACATTTACAAGATGTAAACATCCTTGATTTACAGACACATTTGCTTAATTATTTTATTTGATTTTCTGCATCAACACACATTGAATACATTCATACACACACACGCATACACACACATGGTCGACACTTTTTTTTTGCAGGCGGAGCCCAGTGACGGAACGAGGACAGCTTATCCCAATGAGAGTCAAATCAATCAAGTCCTTTTAATCACCACTCTGCTTTTATAGTGTGGCAGTAATGATGGAAGCCTATGTAGGGGCAATCCCCTAAGACCCCCCCGCCTCCTCCCTCCCCACCACCACAAACCCCCCTATGCAGCTCAGATTGGAGCCGACACACACACTCAACTCTGATGATTTTCATTTCTCAATTACATTATCTTATTAACCAATCAATTGCTGGCCTTATCAATAATTAATGTCCCCCCAACTATTAGAACGTAGATTAGATTAAACGCCAGTCTCTTGTCTCCCCTCTTTGATACTTTTAACTGGGCCCTTCATGGCCAATGTGATTTCAACAGAATACTTAAATATAAATTGATTTTAAAATATATATATGTATTTGTAAACTGTTTAGAAAGAAAATACCAATTGCAGATTTTCCTTGATTATTTATTGTCTGCTAAAAAAAATATTGTAGCATTGCAGTGCACTAGATCAAAAATAGAAAATGAAAATATCAATAAACCAAAATATACAGCAAAAATATCAGTTTTGTCTCACAGTGAACTTAAATTCTGCAGTTAATTATTTTAGTTTTTTTTAAAGCAGTGTCACCTGTATTTGAATTAAAAACCTCATTCACCAACTGCTGGCAGATATTTTTTTTGCCTCCTTCCTTTCACAAATATAGGATTTAATGACTGGTTAAGAGAAATATATATGTATATATATATAATATATAGATATAGATATAGATATAATTTTTTTTGCAGTGCACTGCCCCAGCTCTGGCATGCGCTGCTGCTCCTCCTGACTGCCAGACGAGCACTCGGAGGGGTGTAAAGGAACGAGCTTATGGATCGATGTCTCACTCTGCTGAGCCCAGCTGTAGCTGTTGTTTCTCACACAGAGAGGCTTTGTCTGGGCTGTACAAAAAAAAAGGAAAAACACACACACTCACCCAGTAACAGCTGTTTACCGTCTGCCGCCTCAGGCCTGAGCCGGGCCTTGAACTCGTTACACACCTTGTGGTAGCCGCCAGTAGCTTTCGCTTTTAGGCTGCTAATATGACCCGCTTCAACAGAACACAAGTGGTCGTGGGTGGTTGAGAGCCGGCGCTGTCGAAACATCCGAATTTTCTTACCGTATAGGAAAACCCTGGTGGATTTACAAACATACACATACCTGCAGACAAGCCCACTAATTGTAGAGTGTAGTGTCATTTTTCCTCAGCTCTTGCTCAGGCACACACACACACACACACTCAGGGGTTCTTGACCCCAGACTGCAGGCCTGTGCAGCTGTTAATTAAAACCGGGTTCATAGGTTACACACATTCCCACAAGGGATCAGACTGGTGTTGTACAGAGGCAGTTCATGATGATTTTCTGATTTCTTTTTCATTGTAGGTGTTTGACGGTGTCGGCGGCTGTATTGGAACGCGCTCGGACTGAGGTAAGACGACAAGAAAAAGATGTCGAAATGTGGGGAAAAAGTGAGCCAGAGAGGGAGAGAGAGGAAAGCTCCCTTGTTTTCTCTCTCCCTCTCTCTTAGTCTCCTCTTTCCCTTTTAGCCAGGCTCAAAAACATCTGTCAGCACTCAGACTCCGGTGGCGAGGAGGAGAGAGCAGAGGGCCCTGGTATGCAGCGGGCCCGGCCCAGGAATCAGTGGAGCCGCTCAGCTTGGCACGGCCGCCTTGTTTATTTGCCCTGACCTCGCGTTCCCTCCGAGGTTACGGGACCTGCTTTAGTGAAAGGAGCCATTGTCCTGCAGGAAAAATCTGTTGCAAATATTTACTATGGGGGGAATGCACAGCCATGGCTCGCAGCCAGCCAGACTCGAGCTGTAAAATTCACTACAGTGCATTTTTGAATTAGCCACCTCCACCCCCTTATTCCTTTTAACCCGGGTTAAAATTATACCCCACATTTTTATTAATGAGATCACACTGTCACAGATTATTAGTCATTTAATAGCCTTAACATCAGGATCCTATGATTTCCTTCAGCCCAAATTTATCCCATAACTTAACATTTTAACAGAGCATACAGCATGTGTACAGGGACACTGTGTGGTTATACATTTAATGACTTCAGTTGGTCTGTGCATTACTGAAGTTATAATTCTCCTTAATTTTATGTATTTTAAGCAAACACACACTAATTTGCTTCGCTGGCCTGTAGTTTGTGTACGACATCATATTTAACTACCACGTCGATGTTTTTCCTGCAAGAAAATCTAGAGCACATCCCCGCACTACATTTCTTATTCCACAGGGTCCCCCTGTTAGGTCAGTAGTAACAAATGCATTTTCAAAAAGGCTGCATAAATTCCCTTTTCCCCCCTCATATGGGTTTTCTTGAAAATGCCATACTGGGTTTAGCTGGAATAAATCTGCTGGTTTCCATCACGCTCGCCTTTTTACCCTTGCAGCCGGACCAGGCGGACACCCTCACCGGCGCATTGACATGCAACAAAGCTAATGGTGGCCGGGACAGGAGGGCCTAATCTTCACTAACTGACAAGATTTAAATTGAGGAGACATCTTCCGCTGATTAGCTCCCACACCCACAATTATCCAACTGGGGTGTCAAGCAAGGTTTAACATCTCCACTGATTCTGCTCTCCTGAGACATCCGGGAGGCAATGCAATCGCTTTTAATAACTGCCTCCCTCCCTTGCTCCCTCCTTCCATCTCTCCCTCTCTCCCTCTCTCTCTCGCCCCTTCTCCTCCTTGACGCCCAATGCTCCTCGTACAGCACAGTGTTCCTGCCCCCCTCCACCTCTATTTCTCTTTCCCTCTGCCTCTCTTTCCCTCTCTCCTCCCCTTCCTCTCTCTCTCCTCCCTTCACTCCCTCTGCAGCCCCCCCCCCTCCGTTCCCAGTCATTCAAGCTCCTTTCAAAATTAACCTTTCCTGCGAAAATATAATTTCTCACAAAATGAACCCCACTGAGCGATTTTTTTATTATCTGGAATAATTTATTCAAATTGCCCAACTCAGAACAGCAGAGCAATCTGAACACTGAGTGGACCCCTGAATTTGGATCTGTCTCTTTTTTTTCATCTGAGGGTTCAGGGAGAAAAAGTTTATGTACCTTGCTGTCTTCTGGCAAATAAGGGGACGGGCTTGCTTCCACCTTCTATCCCCAGTGCTCTGGCAGCAGTATCCCCCTCGAGTGTACACCTCATTAAAATTCATCTGATCTGAATATTTTTGCAAATATGGTCTGATTGCTCACCATGACATGAAACATCCCTGTGTGTTATTTTAATCACACGCACCCCAACGGGCAACGTATATGATGGCTGTGACATTGAATTCCTCCACTGCTTGACCCCATTTTATGAGTGCACGTCATTTTGGGGGTGGTGGTGGTGGTGGGGGGGGAAGTTACCTGGAAATGATGGACATGCTTGATAATTCTTCCTTCTTTTTTCTTCAAATGTTCACACAGCATCAGCTCAGTTTAAAGCCCCTCTCAATCACCCCCCCAGCTTCCCTCTCCCTCTCTCTCCCTAATGAACTGTTTTCTTCCGGTGATGGAACGGGGACACAAAGCAATGTGATTAATAATTTACTGTTTAGTTTTACTAATTGATCTGTTTTGGGAGCCAGGATAAAAGTGAGGATGCATCCTCGGCGCACAATGCCTTTCATATGGCATTTATCCACAAGTCACAACCGGCTCCCTCAAGATGAATAATGAACTAAACAAGATCAAATAATTATCGCTTGGGAGTAGGAGAGAGAGAACCGCCTTACAAACACCAACCGAGTTTACCTTAGGTTCTTCTCTGCAGATCACACAACAGAGTAGGAACAGGAGATGAGCTGCACGGAGGCAGGTTGTTATCGGCAACAAAGGCCCGTGTAAGGGCTTGCAAGGACAGCACTTGTGACTAGTTTTACTTTGTAAAGTCTCAAAACTTTTTTGTATGTTCCTTTTGTTTATAAGAATTGCAAATGATGAACTAACATTTACTCTTTCTTTGCCTTTACTGTCTTTCAGAATAAGCACAAGAATTCATCCAGGAATTGCATCTGGACTCAACTTTTAAGGTCAAGGTGAGTGTGAACTTAACCGTGGTCAAAGCTTCAGAGCTAATCTATCTTCCAAAATCCTTGACAATAAACTTAAACCACACGGGACAATAGAATAGAAGACACATTCACTTTTTGATTTAAAAAAAAAAAAAAAAGGGTGCTGTTACCCCTGGAATCTGGTTTTGGAAAGAAAAGGGTGTTTGGATGAAATGAGGCTGTCCAGTCTTGTGGTTATAATAAGAAAAAAGGGCTTTCTAGATGATTTAGAGCACAGTATGTCATCACAGTGCACATCTGAATTGAACTATTCATTTTCATTTAAGTAAATCTGAACTCTTGTACTTCAAATTGTCTCCCATACACGGGCCCCGGTCAGTCATAACAACTCAGCATAGTTAGTGAAGTGCTTCCTGCTGGAACAAATTCAGGCTCCTTTCCCTCCTGAACCTCTCCACAGTATTGTCATGGAAAAAGTACAGCGGCCCGAGGCATCCTGCTGGCTCAGCAGGGGAATGAGCGTAGCGTGTATTTGTGACGTCATGAGTTTGAATCCAACTCGTGACTTTTGACTCCCTGCACTGTCTGATAGTGGTGAATAACGGCAATGAGAAAAATACAGTAACACGACTACAGCAGCCTGCAGTAACATTTATACCAGAACATACAGCAGAGCTATGAGCTTCTGTTTTCACTCTGCACTGTTGTAACTGGCCGGGAATTGAATGAGGATTGTCACAGTGTTCACTGCAAAATGAACTGATAATAACAAAGTGGTTAGATGTTTATGAGAGTAATTTATGAGCATATGAAATACTCTGACAGGATACAAAAACATTAACACTGTTAGCCAGTTATGGATATTATTTACTGTATACTGGGCCTCTTTAGTGCAGTTTTTGTAGCAACTTGTATTCGCCTATGTGCAATTTTACTGTGCTAATTTTTCACAGGATGGGGAGGGCCGTGGGTTAGACGAGACAAGGAGCCTGCAATATATTTATCCACAGCACCTTAACACTGAGGGGGGATTAAAAATGAAATGAGAAACATTCCTTCCTTGATGCGCCAAGGTCTTAAAAGAGACAGAACGGGGGGAAAAACATCTTGTATCACAAAGATGTTCATCTGTTTGCAGATGAGCCATGTGTGCTTTTTTTTTTTTTCAGCGTGTGAGATTGACTCAAATTTACATTTTATTGTTTTGGATTACACGCTGTTGGCCCATTGAACCTAATGTGGTTTCTCCGCCACCATATCTGTAATGGTTATAGCTGTTAGCTTGTAAATAAGGTTTAATACAGTGAGCCAGTGTGAAGTACCAATCTGTGTGTGTGCACGTGTCCACATGCTCTCAGTCTCTTATAAATATTCCCATGGCTGGGTAGAGAGTGTCATTATGTGTTAGCTGCAAGTAGCATAAGATTAAAGCACCAACTAAATGCCCATATCATTACCCTGTTAGCATATGACATATATGTGTATAGGTGCCTGCTTAATTAGCGTTGATTGATTGGAATCAATGACTGTAAAAAGGAGGCTAAGAGGGGGCAGGGTTTGTGGGTGGGTAAGTAGTGTGTCTTGTGAAAGTATCGAGAATTAAACTGAAGATAGTCCTCTTATTTCTGATTTGATTTGGCTTAGCTGTTAAACAGGCAGACAATCTAGTTGCCTTTGATACTCTACTAAAATCTATCCTGCCTGCTTCCCCCCACCCCCCTCAAAAAATAGTAGCCTAATTTTGTCATGGATATTACACAGACACGTGCATGAATCAGTGCTGGTTGTCATAATTATGTTAACATAGGGGATATTAAATGAGACAGGCCTATTTCCAAAGGTGAGACTGTAGAATCAACTCGGCGCTCAACAAACCTCGGTGTCAATCACGCAAGCGATTCATATTCAACTAAAGTCAAGCGCATCTGCCTGGATGCATTATTTATGTCGGAAATAAGCAGCTTAACCGAATCATGCTAGCAGCTATTAGCAAGAGACACACACCTTGCTCGCTCCCTGTCTCTCTTTGGAGGCCATGTTTGAAGTCTAAATAACACAAGTTTGATTGGGCCCATGGAAGCTAAAGCAATCCCACTGAAGTCTGCTGTTTTATAGAGCTGGAACAAAGCTACGTCTGTGTTTGTAGTTGTCATTAGGCTGTGTATCTCTCTCCCTCTCTTTTCCCTCTATCTCCCTTTTCTGCCGTTCTCTCTGTGGGCCAAATAACAGTGGAGGTTAGCATTCCAGAGTTACGGCTCTATCCTCCTGTCATGAGTCTAAGGCTCTGTTTTAGATCAGCCGTCCCCGCCGCGCCTGATGGACAGCTCTGAGGATAAATGTAACATGAATAAAAACAGCACTGTTGACTGTACAAAGGCTTTTGTTGATGAACCGGAGCTTGTGCTGAGGGGAAGGGAGGGCGTGAGTCTGGGGGTGGGTTCGGGGTTGTGAGAGGGTTAAGCATTGCCGGGTCTAGGGGGTAAGTGAGTGTCCTCCTCCTCCTCCTCCTCACTGTTCATATTCTGCCTCCACCTTTCAAATATTTCTCATTCATAATGGATAGATCCGGATCTCTGTTTTGCATCTTCAACTGACAGTTTTAGTGTTTTTCTTTTTTTCCCCCTCCATCTTTTCCCTCTCTTTTTTCATCCCCTCTAGTTGATGGCCTGGTTACTGTGCTGTGAGAGAGCATGGCTGTTTGCAGTCCACAAGAATTTCCCTCTGTCTTAAAGCAAAAGCCTCTACTTCTGTACCAGCGCAGGACATAAGAGACCATAGGAATACAGGTTTATTACAGATAAAAATATCACAAAGGGCCATTTGTCTGGCGTCACTGTCACTGGTGTGGAGTTACAGGTAGAAAGTGACAGAAAATCATTTCCTTTTTAAGCGGTACAGAGAAAATATCCGAGACCCGCACACACACACAGATAAACACCTGCACTTACACTCAACCTCATAAACCCACATACAACAAAGCCGCATCAGGTGGTCCCCCACAGGTTACCCATCATCAAGCCTAAATACAGCCCTCTATCACAGTCAGGCCTCCATTTACCTCTAGATCCACACACACACACACACACACACACACACACACCCTGTAACCCTGGCAGCCCTAGCACAGACTGCCTTTTACCCCTTCTTATTTAGATGCACTCGAGGACACAATGGGGGTGCATTAGCAGCGCTCGGCCTCACAGCAGCTGTAATTTCATTGTGGTTACCACATGCATCCTACTTGACTCTCAATTCACTCTCCGGGATGAGGGCCAAATAATGGGATTTACCCTGTCTGACGAGAGCCTCCCACATTCCCCTCGCACCCTCCCCCTCTTTTTTTTTTTTTTTTTTTGAGTGTGTGTCTGTGTGTGTGCGCAGGTGAATGTGAGTATCTCATACATACCACTAACCACAGGTGCGGTTAGTGAAATTATGTATGTGCAGACTTTGCATGTGCGTATATACAGAATATGTGTTATGATCGTTCCTGTTCTCATAGCCAGTTCTGCTATCATTGTCAACATCAGGGCTAAATACTGCACCTCTATGGATTAAAGGCATGAGCTTGTTCTAAATGGACCAGGGAGTAATGACTTTATTGGGTAGAAGATTTGCTTGAACATGTGAGTTGTGTCACTTTAACAAGAGAGACCAGGTTTCGCATGTGTTTGAAAGATCAGATGCATACACCATCTACAACGTTTGTGGGTAAAGGATGTCAGAAAACGATTAGTATTACAGCAATGATTTGTCTATTTTGGAATGGTGAACCATTAGTCTTAAAGTTGCTATATCTATGTTTTTCCCATTGCTACATAGCCAACGTTAGCATTAACAGCTGTTTACTTACCAAGAGCTTTAGCCATTGTTGTGTAGTGAAGAGGGAAGAGGTGCCACTTCTTCATCCTCTCATGTTGGACTGAGGCAGACTGGACGCTGCAGTGACTAGCACCTAGTATTACAGAATCGTGTTGCACACAGTTGAATACAAGGCCAGACTACTACTGTATTTGCTGTAACATCCAGAGACTGGAGCGTTAGTTGCAGGATGTCGAATAAGAAGCTCTGGTCTCATCTTAACCCTTATTTCTTAGTAATTAGAATGGGAAAGAAAAAGGCTTAAAAACTTTTAATTTGTATTCATGAGATAAGAAGTGTGAGCCATGAGAGGGAAGCAAACAGCTCTCCCATCACAATACAGCATGCATTACTTTTATCATACAGTCACATGTGCACACACGTGCTTGCATACGCACATATGCATACAAACAGCACAAGAAACAAAAATTAATCAGGATGAACAAAGCCTGTCTGAACGTGCAGTGGTACATTAGCGTTTACACACACACACACATTTGCACACACACGCAGAGGAAGCATTAATTTATTCAGGTTAGTGGTGTGCTTTAATTATTACAACCAGCCACCCCCCCCCCAACCACCCACCCACCCGGTAATAGCCAGCACGTCTGTAGTTGTAGCTGTCAAAAACAAGCTGAAACAATTTCATCTGTGAGCAGAGAAACAAACACTGTCTCTCTCTCTCTCGCTCTGTAGTGTAAAGGCCTTTAATCAAGCCCTGGTGTATTTTCTGTTTGTTTATAATGTGATAGTGAGAACGTAGTCTCTAAATGTGTTATGTTGTTGCATAGCTTCACTGAACAGTTCCCAGGGAGGGGAAATTGATAGTGAGTTTCATAATTAAGCAAATTAATGAGTTTATTCGATGAGCAACCAAACACCACGATGCCAGCCCATATCTCCACAGAGACATGAAAAGTCTTACTTTGTTGTCAGGGTTATTTGTGCCATGAGCCTGTGAGTGCACATGTGCATGTGTTGCTGTGTGTGCAACTGCCTGAGTTTGCATCCCTTTGTTTCTCCAGTCCTTTGCCACAGACAGACGCACAGAAAAGCATTGTGCTGTTTTCATGCTGACTTTTAAGCCTATGCAAATAGACTTAGAAACACACTACAAAGACAATAACATTTTAACATCAATAACATCAAATATGCTTCAGTAGATCCCCAGCAATTGACCATTTGCAGCAAATTCAGTATTTTTTTCAATCATTTGTTTATCATCAGTTGCCTCAGGAATAAAGCTCCCCTGATTCCTTAATATCTAGCTGTGTCATAATGGCCCCCGTGACAGCAGGATATTAATGAGCAGCCATTTTGTGCCTTTGACTGCGGTTGCACTGGGCTTCATTAATTTCTACAGGTCTGAGAGGTGAGGAGAGAGCGAGAGTGCGTGATGGTGGAGGCCACCGTCCCCAGAGACACAATACCACTGACTGTCTGAATGCTTGGTCGTCGCTTTTTTCCTCTCGTTCTTTGCTTTTTTACATGTGCACAGAAACATTGTTTTTGTCTACATTTGTGTGTATGTACATGAAAAATCACATGCTTCAGTCTGTGTGTGTCTGAATCTGTTTGCTTATGTCTGTGTGTGAATATGACCGCGGTGACCACCCCCTCCCCTGTCTGTTGGGTGCGTAATTACTTCAGCATAGGAAACTGAGGCAGGTGCACAGTGATAGATGATGACCCACCCCCTCTCAGCCCCTTCTCATTCAGTAACGACGGCCCTCGCTGCGATGCGTAGGGGCCACCCTGGGGCCAGAGGAGGAAATGAGAGCCTCTTTAGAGGACACAGACGCCATTAGGTCACCACAGGTGTCCTGCCTGCTGTTTGTCTCTCGGTCTTTCAGCTTCTGACACTTTTTTTATGCTTTCTCTGTGTCTGTTTCTCGCTCTGCTTGTGTTTGGCAGTTGCAACAAAACAGGTGTCAAAGTGCAGTGGAATGATATTACGTCCCCGCTGAGTGTAACATTGTTGTGTGAGTGCATGTATGAGGAAAGATGTGCATTCACTTTAGTGTATAGTTAGTACAGAAGCTGAAAACTGGTAATTATGTGCACCATGCTATCAAATCAAAACAATTTGTAATTGACTTCAACATCATATACACTGTAAAATTCATATGTTAATCAGCTGTTAATATGTTGTGTCTTTTAAACAGCTTTAGGTAGAGTATATACCAAGGTTTCTATCCTTCCTGTCCTGATGCAGCTGGAGATGTTTTACTGTGAAGCAGCTGCAGGGACTCAGTGAACTTGCAAATGTTTACATTAGCCTTGACTATCAAATGTTGATTTAAATCTCTCTTTGTACATTTTCTTTCTATTTTTATCAAAGGATCCGTTTTAAACATTGCACATGAGGACTTCATCAGGACTGACAAAGTGCTGCCATCGCAGCCCTTTGTGATGTGTTTATTGTGGAAATTCAAATCTCAAAATTATGAGCCCTGAGGTGAATTCATATGTAAAAGCAGTGGTGGCAGAAAGAGATGTTCCAGTCTGTATCTCTTCCTCTTCATCTGTCTTTTTTCCCCACCTCCCCCCCTCCCTCCCTCCCTCCCCTACTCATCGCTGATATATCTCTCTTCACTTCGAACCACCCTTCCCCTCACCTCTGTCCTCTCATCCTCGCTCCCTCCCCACCCCTCCCTCCCTCCCACCAGCACAGACAATAAATATCATGTCACGAGGATGGCAATGCTCCTTCATGGAACACTGCATGTTTATTAGAGGCAGGAGAAGTTTAAGAGAAATGCTAACAGTGTTCATTAATGGGCCGCATCCGCGTTTGATGAGGCATGGCACATCCCAGGCACCAGCCGAACGGGAGAACAGGCAGGGTTTTCAGAGGGGGGGGGGGGGGGGGGGCATAACGGCCACTGGTAAACGGCCGGTAATTGTGTCCAAATTGTACGCCGAGGAAGCCTCTCAAGGACTGACAGTGACGGAGCAATTATGGCAAGCCAAGCGAGCTGTGTCAAATCAGCCCTCTCCTCCCTTTCCTCCTCACCCCAAAGCCCACCCCCTTCTGCCACCCGCTGACGGGGAGTCATATTTCTTTGCCCTATATAGCAATGTGGAGCGATTGTGAATGATAAGCAGGATGGGCCGTGGCGGCCTGATGATTCAAACTGTCAATAAGCTTTGTACCTGAACACTGGGTGTCACGTGGGTGTCTGAGCAGGTATAGAGATGTTTAAGATGTTGCTGGAGGGAGGAAGTTCAGGGGGAGGGAGGGTGGGTGGTTGGCAGGTGGGTGTGTCTCATGTGCTCAGCGACCCAACTGAGGGAGTCTTTACCCGGGAAGGTCATCAGTCAGCGTTGGCTGTCAGGCGTGGATCACACACAGTGGAGTGCGTCTGACTTTGGTAATTACATCTGACTGCAGAGTGGGGATGTCTTCTTTTGTGGGCCCACAATGACTGCATAATTTATAATTAACTGCAATCAGTTCAGTCACAAGGATGTTCATCAAGGCTTTTTGTTTTAGGGTGGGGTGGTTAGCATTTTAGGACTGGATCATCAGTCAGTGTGTCTGAATGTTACATGGTTCAATTTGGAGAAATTTACATCATTTTGTCAACAAATCTCTTCGTTTCTCCACTGGAATAATCTTAAAACCACCAGATCTTTTTTTTTTGTTGCTGTCAGTCATTCTTGTTTTCCTCGACAGAATATGCAGTTTGGAAGGAACTGAATATTTGTTTCACTAAGTTCAGTGATGTATTCTTTATGACCCTTTTACCATTGTTTATGCAAACCAGAGGGGGAAGGAGAAAGAACAACGTATTGGCTGGATGAGCAAACTTTAGATGGAACAAATGGGTTTTATGAAGATCACAGTGGAGAGGATCAATAGGGACTGATGATTCAAGGTGTCAATCCATATATGCAAACACATTCTAATTGATTTTCTCCTATTGATTTCACTCGTGCCTCAGAGGCTCTGGTTAAGACGGGAACATGCATTTGTGTTTGATGATAGAATTCAGACAGTGATTAGTCTTAGAACGTGTCAAAATTAGTGTTGCTTACTTTGATTTATGATCATAATGCATTTTAAATAAACCTCAGACAACAGTGTGCTGGATTTAAATTATGATGAAAGTGGTATAATTTATGCATTGTAATGTGATAATCATCTCATGAATTATGTAAACAATTATGCCCATAAATCAGATTTCTAAAAGTAGTTATTTGAATGCCATTCTTTGTACTTCCCTTATGAAATTGTAATGCATGCTGCTTTACATTGTAACACTGACTAAACAGGTAAGAAGCAAACTTGAGAATTGCTATGTATGTGTGTGTGTGTGTGTGTGTGTGTGTGTGCACCTTTGTGCCCATGCGTGTGCACGGGTGTGTACATGTGCCTGCCCGCTAGTGTCTTAAGTTTGAGTCCAAGTATATCAATCTTGTTACTGCCATTAATGTCACTTTCAGCTCATCATTCCCAAATTATATTTAATAATAGATAGCTTTTGGGCATAAATGTTAATGCAGAATTGCATAGAATTTTATGTTCTGAAAATGACATGCCTTAGTTAACCTCTCAATATTTAGAGAGCTACTCCACTTCCATGCAGATGCCAAAAATCCCTAATAAGTGAATGCAGGCTCACAAGTTTCTCTGCAAACTTTCCTCTTAGTCTAAACCAAACATCGCCCTCATTCCGCTGTGAGCTTTGACAGGGCCTGCTTGAATAGTAAACAGTTGGTTTGATTATTGATTTTAGCCCTAAAAGCAATTTGAGCTAATGTGGCTAAGATAACATGTCAGCGCTGATTCCCAGTCAACTTTATGATACATGCCATTTCCAAAAAGCAAAAGCTAAGGGTAGGTTTTTCCATGTCAGAGCTTATTATGTGGTGGTAGGTGACACACTTATTTGACATGACGTTTACTTGATGAGAGTTTTAGAAGTCTGTTTTTTAAGAATGCAGTTATTCAAGTTTCCTGATTAAAGATACTTATCAACAACAACATCTAGATTCTTTAACATCCTCCCACCTTTAGAGGGAGTGTATCTGCTGAAATCCCCGCTTCTTTCCCCAGCTGTCTTGTACCATATGTGATTAGGTGGATTAGATCATTGGTACTTCATTGGACTGAGTATTGATTAGCTATTAACCCACTAACACCAAGTAATCCATTTTAAACATTCCCACATTTGGCAGCGGCCGCCTGCGTTTGATTCGAGGTTGCCTCAGGACATAAACGTTGATTTTTCTCCTTTTTTTTCACTGCGAAAGCTCAGGGGGAGGGAAGCATCTCTGCAGTCCCATTACATATTAACAGCATCTCCAGTTATGTTCTTAAATCATGATGAGTACACTGAAGCTGAGTTGCCTGCAAGATTAATTATTGACACTGTCCTTTGCGCAACCCGATCTTAAAAGTGTGTTCGCTGTTCCATTTAAAAAAAAAAAACATCCTCTTATATAAAAATATGTTTCTGCTGTTACTTTGGAAAGCAGGTCTGTTCTTGTCAACATGTTGGAACACTTTGGCTTGGATGCATGTGGTACAGATTCGGAATTGAAACCACAGAAAGCTATGGATGGAAGTCATCATCATTGAGATTCACTTAGGCGCTATACCCAGCGCCTTTAAAGTATTTGCAGCAATATGGCGAAGAGATTAGGCCCCAGTTTGTATGAACTGGTCATTTTTTGTTGTGGTAAGAGTTGGGGAGGGATGTGGATATGAGTCCAGGTCCAGCAGGCCTTCGGAGCTAACACAATGATTGTCATGTATTGCTGCATGTTGTTAGCATATGACAGAGGCTGTTCTCAGCTTGTCTCATTCCCCTCCTGTCCTTTTCCGGCCCCTAGTGGTGTCATTTTGTTTATTAGCAGGATTCTTGGGTCCTGTTGTTTATTCATAAGCCATTGTTTTAAAGCATGAACTGCTCTATTTTGAGGGGTTCCATATTTGTCAGCTGAGTGTCGGTGGATGGCACCCGCACGCCTCCCAGCACCTCCAGAGACTCCCATTCTGACAAGGACATTTTTTTCCTCCCCCATCCTCTTCAAGCTCCCGGTGTAATGAAAACTAAATACGCACATCTTCCCTTGCTGTCTGTCTCTTATCCAACTCTCTCTTTCTCTTCTCTTTACTCTCTCTCTCTCTCCTTTTTTTATCCTTTCCTCTGCTTTCCTGACACCTTGGCCAATGGGAGTTGTTTCTGTGCCCGGCGGTTGTCAGGAGAGACAGCCAATAAGCAATCAAAGTGGCGGCCAGTGGCTGAGACAAAGGAGCACTCTGCCTTTTTCTGAGGTGCTGCAGCGGGCCGTACAGAGGGGGCTTGCATGTATAATTAAGTGAGAGAGGAAGCCGGGGCCACTTAATCTTCCCCCTAATGGTGATCCTAGCTCCATCACCGGGGCTCCTCTGGGGGGGCCATACCCCAAAGACCCACTCTCCGGGTCACCACTGTCCCCCAATTGTCATTGGCAAATCTTTTTTATCAGCCGGAAGAACTGTTTTCCTGGACCGCTGGCATTGATCCATTCATCATGGCTTTGTTCCTTTAAGAACTCTGAGGGCACACCAAGGGTCTGCCGAATGAGCTATTTATCATCCGGCAGAGAAAAATAGAGAAAGAAGTGAAGAGATGCATATTTCACACAGAGTTTTTCTCAACGCTTACAATAGCGTGACATATTTTCTGGTTTGGCTTGTATTGTTACAGGGGTTCCTGTCACCTGCGTGATTTATAAGAACAGTAATCATGTTGAACTGTAGTGAAACTTTACCTTGATTATTGATTCTAATGAATAAACCTGCATTGTTAATGTATAAAACACATGAAAGCTTTATACAGCACATTGAGATTTATAGTACTTATGTCTGTGGGTCTATGTAACATTACATTGTCTTAATGAAATAGACACTCTCATTGTTGTATTCTGTGAAGCTACCAGTGCTGATTAACTTAGCTTAGCATACATACTGGAAGCTGGGGAAACAGCCAGCCCATTCTCTAAAGGTAAATAAGTTTCAGCAGAGCAGCACATTAATCCCATTAATTAATATCTTATTCCTTGTTTCTTTATTCCATTAAAAAAATAAAATGTAAAAGCAACAAGTTGTGATTCTACGTGGCGGTGCATGTGTACCTTGGTCAGACCAGTGACTGTCACTGTTGACTGATGCATTAAACAAACTGAGATATAATCTGTTAAAAAGTTACATTTATAGTTGTTGATGAGCAGATGTTTTCGTCCCTTGATCAGACGCTAAGCTAAGCTAACTGTCAGATGCAGGAGTGCTCGCTTAGCAAGACAGCAAATGAGTGTATCCTGAAATGTTGACGTCAGGACAGAACACTTTGGTGTACAGGTTAAACGTAAAAATAAACAGTTTTGTCTCATTTCAGTGAGAAGCTTTTTCTATCCACATCGTTTCATGTAGTTATGTGATGTCTCGTAAGCTGGCTGCACACGCATGATATGCTAGTACACACGCAGCAAAAAAAGCAGCAGACGTCCTCCCCCCAGACAAAGCAAACTGAGGTTTAATTCTCCTGTTTCCTATTGACACCGCTAAAGGCAGCATAATAGGCCTATTACAGACTACCTGCATCATGCTTAATTCATCGGGGTGGTATCGCCATGTTTCCTTATTCAGCA
Organism: Lates calcarifer; assembly: GCF_001640805.2. Taxonomy (NCBI): domain Eukaryota; kingdom Metazoa; phylum Chordata; class Actinopteri; family Centropomidae; genus Lates; species Lates calcarifer. The sequence continues at coordinate 1,888,188 of NC_066850.1, read as the reverse complement.
GCCTCCTCATCCTTGTGATTCAAAGCAGCAGCAGCCAACAGGGGAGAAACCCCCACTCAGGTCCCCCATGTCTAGGCTGGCACTTCCAGCCACTAGTGACCCCTCACTTCCTCAGGACGGAGGTGAGGATCTGGGGATGGGGACAGGGGAGCAGAGGAGAGGAGCAGAGAGGACCTGTGTGACTCAGTCCAAATGGAGCGTCTTGTGGTTATCCCTCTAATACAGACTATTATGTGGTCCCACCACTGACACTAATGGGATGTTACAACGATTTAAAATGATTTAATGGCTCCCAGGTTGGGGCCCCTAATGGCCCTCTTTATACGCCAATGCGTATTATGAATGGCAATGACAGTGTTGTGAAGTGCCTCTGTTTCTCTCGCTTTCTTTTCTCCCTCTCTCTCTTTTTTAAGCTGCTGCTCAGACAGTGTGACAGGTGTCGTTTTGTGTGGTGATAGGGCTGCAGACACTGCAGTAAGTCAGTGGATGGTTGACGGACTCCCTATAGGCACCCATAGTGTAGCAGGAGTGTTCATTAAATGTCTTATCGCATGCTGCTTCACTGAAGTGCACCAGACCACATGCTGAACGGTTTGTTTGTATTGTGTGTTCACCAGGTCTCTATAATATCTGATGTGATCAAAGTGGCTATTTTTTACTGTAGCTATGATGTAGTGCATCAAACAACCAAATCTCCTGAATCAGACCAAAGTTCAGACCATTCTATTAGACAGTTTTAGAGTCAAACACTAAACAGTGCAATCAGTTTTCCACCGTTTTTGCTTTCTGTGAGTGAAGAAGCACCTGCCAGGACTGTATTGATTTTTGCTGTGTATCAATTTTAACATAAGGCGATGGTGGAAGAAGAACTCAGATTCCTACTTGAGTGTAAAAATACTGCAAAACAAAGTAAAACTCCTGCTTCTCAAAGTCATACTTTGGTAAAAGTACAAACTATTAGCAATATCAGTATCAAATATCAGTATAGCAGTAATATATATTTTAGATTATATATATTATATCAATATATTATTGAATTGTAGCTGTTTTGGGATACAGTAGGTTGAGATGTAGCTAATTTTAACATAAATTGTATACACTTACGGGTAGGTTGATCTATAATTAGCATATTTCTAAGTTGATCACATGTAACTGATAAGTTTCCTGCCAGATAAATATAGATATGAATTATTATATAAATATATAATGTGTACCAGGGAACTCTCCATACTGTGCAGAAATTCATTAGAAAATGGGAAAACCAGCTGGAATGTGATAAATGTTAAACTGAAAAATATTTTACTCCGGCAAAGAGCTTAAGAGGAGACATAACTGATGGCTTTAATTTTGAAGTCGTCTCCTCCCCCCTCGTTCCAGTCCTCATGGACATTTCACAGCGTGGATTAAACCTATTGATCACCTGCACCAAGCCAGGTGGAGAGGTTAAGCAAATTGCTCATCCTGGCCGCTGTGTAACAAGCCCCCTTCCTCAAAGAGACTTCCATCCCAAACCTCATGCTTCTTGAAGAAATCTGTATTAAACACTCATAAGTGAAGTCACTGAAGGAGAGAAAGAGATTCCTCTGGTCTCCTGAAAAAACTATTTCCCCACTGTATGATGTCTCTAGATGGCCTGGAGAGCCTGTGATCCCTGAGTTTTCCACTGAAACCGTGGGATATTTCAACCAAGCAGACTTTCCCTACATTGTTCAAGGCACGGAGAGAATGAGAGTCTCCTTATATATATATATATGTATGCATGTGAGGGTGTGTGCACATTGTGCACGTGTGTTTGGGAGTGCTCATGCAAGTGTGTTCTCAATTGTGTGTGTGTGTCAGTGTGTGTGAGACAGAAAGTGAGCCCAGAGGATTGACAGCTCTAGCAGTCATTACACGCTGGATTGAATGCTAGATTAGTCCAAAGTGGCTCAGGGTCAAGCGGCTGCCTGCTCCCTTTTGGCACTCAATGACTTTAATACCCGCTACTGTATTAGTCAATTACTTCAAAGGCTAGGCTGCCCTCTCGTTACCTCTCCCACACTGACTCCATACCTTCTGAGGCATCGACTTTTTATTGTATCCATTATTGATTTGTCTTTATTTGTAGAAGATGTATCTCTGAAAGACCAAACATAGCCCTCAAATGTGTTTTTAAGACTTCAGTTCATGCAATACTGTTTACTGTTTTATTCTAGCCCCTAAATGTGTTGTTTATTTGCCAAACAAGGATTTAATTTACATATTGGCTTATATTATGTTACATTAACACCCTATCCCTTTTCAGACAAAGCAAATGATATATGAAATATATTTTTAAAATAATCAAAATCAAAAAGAATTATTTCATTAAACAGAAAAATGCTGAAGATTTCAGGTTTTCCAGATTTGGACATTTTGTCTTGTGACCATTGAAACGATCACGTGAGCACACTGTCATGAGATCAAGCTCCTCTGCTCTCCACCGCTCTACTACTCTGTCTGTCTATCACGGCTCCACTCCTCCCATTAGCTCTGATGTTAAATTGCTCTTGTGTGATTGTGTCATCGGGCTCTCCCTTCCCTTTCTCTTGGGTGACTGATATGACCTTTAGGTACACCGACTGACAATTACTGTCACCGAGAAATTGAATTATTAGCTTTCTCTGCCAACGGAGCCGCGGGTAGGTGGTTGGTAGTTGAGAGTAAAATGCTGTAATTACTTAGCTAAATTGCCATATTATATTTTTTGCCACTCCTTTTCCTTTTTCTTTCTTCCTCCTGAGTGATACAAAAGCAGGCTAAAAAAGAAAAGGAAGGGTGTTGAGCTGTGAAGCTTATAAAAGAATGATTCTGAATGCCTCCTGTAACCTTTTCAGTGTGTTGATCGTCAATGGGAACAATTTAGAGATGACTACTCAGGGGTCACAGGGAGAGGTCGCACTGTCCTTGCTTTTTTTTGTCTCTCTGGCTGTTGGTCAGTCCGACTTTTTTTGTCTCTCTCTTTTCCTCGGTCTCTCTCCACCATACACAGAACAATTGATTTGACCCTAATAGTGTTCCTCCTCTGCAGCCCTTCTCTTTGCCACACACAGCCCAAAACTGTCCAGGCTGGACATAATTATTTTTCTTCTACTCCAGCTCTAAGCGAGCAACTGGTTTTCTTTGCTTAGTAGCTTGTATCATGGCCTGTCAGATCCTGCAGTTTGATTACAGTATCTAGCTATTTAGCACAAAGCCTAAACTGTACTGTTGTTAATTAACCAGCATTCGAGGGGGATGGATGACTGTGAGGGCCCCTCGGAGGTCACATGGCTTCCTTGGAAAGCGAGGCGAAGAGGATGTGGAGATTTAAAACACGGGGAGGGGAGCGAGATACAGTACACGAGAGAATGCAGTCTCAGGGCCCCTTGTTTTCTCCCTCCTCTCAGACATGTGCAAGGCCCCTGGCACTGTCATCCCTGCTCACACATCTGTATTAACCTTTTCCAAATACACAGATGCACGCATGGAGGCACAAAAATACATTCATCAGGCGTGCACTGAGTAAACACTCATTAAATAAAAACTTGGGGCACACATCCTGTGTTCATAATATTTGTCTTATCTTAAATGTCAAAAGGTGGTCTCATTAGACCATTTGTAATTAGTGTCTATTGTGTGTGTATAATGAATGTGTTTTTGTATAATGAATGCGAATCATGATTACTTACTGTAAATGAAGGCTGTGGACCTGCTATAGAGGCATTTGAAGAGTCATGCACTGTTGTGTTTTAGCTTTCAACACCCCCAGAGGTTTTAAATTTGTTCAACACATGAATTGTTCTATAAATGCTCAGTTCAGATGAGGAAGAGAAAAATGCCACTGCTGTCATATTTCTTCTATTTATGGCTACAGTAATATGTTAAAGAAATGATTAGATTTAGCAATTTACAGAGCTTCTTTTGACAAGCTTACAGTCATAAAAGGCTACTGTTAACTTTAACTTACTGTATATGTTGTATATACAGTGCATCTACAGTATGAGAGCTGAACATTAAATAGTCAAAGAGAGGGTCATTAAATAATGACATCTCACCAAACCCTGTAGAGAATTCTAAATATTCACACACACGAAATGTCTTTTCAGAAAACTTTATTTTTTTACCCAATCTTCATTTTCCTATATTTCTACACTGTTTAAAGGAATGACATTTTATTATTTATATTAAAGGGGAACGCCACTGATTTTACATGTCAAAGTCTGTATACAGGTCTCAGGGAGTACAGCTACAAATGTGGAAAAAAAAGGTGTGTAAAGCCTTTTGTGGCGTACTAGCATAACACATCTAAACTGCAGACCAAAGCGTCAGTGGTCAAGTTGCATTGTGGGTAATGAAGGAAGGTGAGTTTCTGTCTTCCTGAGTATTGTGTTCCAGGTGTATAGCTTTATATATGAGGCAGTGCATTGTCATACTCCCTTTCTGTCACAAATTCTGAAACTACAGGGTTTATCGTCTTTTCTGTTGATTCACAAGACAGCGTCCAGAATAAAAGTGCTATGAATCACAGCTCATTACAAGCCAGTAAAGATAGTGAGAGAAGGGCAAAGTGATGTGGGGAAGCAGGCAGAAGATGAAAGACCAGGACGGTGTTTTATTCCATCAGCTGTCATGTACAGTTGAGAAAGATAGGAGCGAAAATGTGTGAGTAAAAAGTTGGAGGGAAAGATGTCGACACGGAATGAGAGAAAAGAGACTTAAGGGAGAAATACAGTGTACATGAACAGACGTAGAAAATATGAGAGATGAAGAGGGGCGTTTGTATGATTTTTCTTCCTTAAGGTCGAGCCTGTTCAACCGTCGTAAAAAAGGGACAATTTGCAACGCGCCATAAAGGACATTTATGCTCATTGCTGTGTCCCAGCAGAACCCCATTGCTCTTTGTTTTAATTGTCCATGAACAAGGCATTGTTCTGCAAGATCAGGGTCTGGAGAAAATTTCCTCAAACTCGTTCATTGTTACAAGGAACACATTATAGAGCCTTCATTATTTTCACTCTGATATAAAGAATATGTTATTTGAATTTACATAATTCTCAGAGCAGCTCTGAAACCACTTCTATAAATAGCTTTATTCAACTTGAGCGCAGATTCAAATGAAGGGAGAAGTCATAATCTCTTACAATGTTGTATCTTTGTCTCTCTCTCATGGTTCTCTTGTGTGTTTCTGCACACACACTAAAACCTCACAATATCCACTCTTTGTATATTTTGTATTGGGTTTGTTATGCGTGTCAAAATCACCCATGTTTTTGATGAATGCTGTGTCTATACTATGAGAAGATTCATTTGTTGTGCGCTTGCCAGATCCTTCTCGTAACACAGACGACTTTCTGCTGACTTTGTAGCGTTCTGAATGAAGTTGTTGTGTGGTACAATCGGCGGAGGGTTGTCCCACTTTTCCGAGGACTTTGCTTGTTTCTGAGATTGGCCTCGAGGTGCTGTGACACAGCTTCAGCCTCCAGCTCAAACACACAGTCGAGCAGCACGGGTACAAAAATCACACACAGCCCCGTCCTCTTGAAATGCACTTATCCTGAGCGCGGGCCTGCCCTGAAGTTTGGTTAAAAGTGTTTTATAAGCGCTGGCTGCTTCTGCTTGGCTAGCGCAGCTGTGCCTGAGGAAATACAGTTGATCAATGTGCCATCACAGACACAGGCAGGACTAAAGGCGGCGCATGACTGACTCCAACCCGACTTCTTGGGGTGTAATAATTCTATTTTGTGGGTTTTTGGAGTGCAGAGGTTAGGCACAATGCTTGAAGAACATCACTGTGTTTTTGCCTGCTCACAGAATTACATTTACAGGCAACTCCAGTTTCATTACACTTGATGTTGGCACAGGAATTTGGAAAGGAAGGATGTGATATATTAGCAGTATGTTAATCCCAAAAGGACGATAAAATGTATTAAAAATGAACCCTTGTTAATTCTAATGTTGTTGGTGTGTGGCCCTGAGCACAGAACAGTCCCTCTGTTATTCAGTATTCACAAACGGTTAAGTTTATGTGGTTTCAGAATTATTTCACGACTCAGCCTTCTTCTTACTCCCATGGCCGGACCACGCTGCTGGGCGCTACAGTATCCATAAACCCAGCCCGCAGTCTCTCACCTCTCGCCTCTCATTTCTCATAGTATTAATAATACAGAGGCATCCATAAAGTGGGAGCTGTGCTTGTATTAAAACAGCACTGGCCCAGGATATATCCAAGGTCGCCACAAGGCTGAACTATTATTCTCCCCGTGCACGGTGAGAAGCGAACCACCGGTCATTCCAACAGATGGAGGTGAGGGCCAAGACTGAAGTGCTTATTTCTCTCTCTTTTTTTAAAATAGGCAATGAGCGGGCCATCAGAGACCTCTCTGGGTTGCGCTGCACGTAACCTTTTTATGCAACAGCGATGTCATCTGCATTCTTTGTTGTGCTAAGGAGAGTTAAATGACCTCCTGGGATGGGTACTGTCTGACCTTTGACCCACAAGGATAATGAATGAGATGAGGAGTGTCAGGTATAATAGACTGTTGAGGTTGGTAGTATAGCAGAGGGCAAGGAGGCCTTTTCATGCGCTTGCTCATCTTTGCTTCCTGCCTTTTTCTCGTTGGTAAAGATGATGCAGACACAGAGGAGCAATTACAGGGAGAAACAGACGTCCATTTCCATCTGACAATCGAGTAAAAGGCCTTGGCCTCCTTGCTTAGGCACGGAGACAGCCAGAGAGTTACAGCAAGCTGGAGAGGGTGACAAAGGCCAACAGCAACCGGCATCTATTCTCAGACTAATGGTCCTCACAGGTTTTAGAAATATGGTCCTGAAAATGAATTTCAGGATGTTTCTATTATTCATTAATTCCCAGACAGAGGTAGAGAAAGTGAAGGAGGAAGAGGCAGGCAGGCGTCTGTGATTATTGATTGCAATGCTGAAAATATAATGAACTAGATATGAGGATTGAGTTTTTCCTGATACATTTGGTGGCACCCCCCCTCCCACCCCCAAAACTGTCACAACTCTGCGTCTGTCTCACCCCGGTGTCTCTGTCTCCCGAAAAGGGCACATTTGTTGTATCTGTGCTGTTGTGTCAAGAAGATGTGTGAAAGAATAGATCCCTTCTTTCCCCCCTCCGCCCCTCCACATTTTAAACAATCACAATGCCGAGGAATTCATTTGTCTTGGTTTGGCTTTGTCTCGCAGGTGACACACAAGCGGGGGCTCCTTTTGTTGCTCAAAATTGATGCCGCTAACAGTGTAATAAAAATGTCCAAAACTTGCGACGCCGTTTGAGGAAGAGCTTCTTTTGTTCCTGGAGGAGCTCTTGTACCGAGGAGATAACTGCAGGCTGTGTTGGTGGCAAGATTAATATGTTGCCCAGTTAGACCAGGGTGTTTTCTTACTCCAGCTATATCTCTGGTGTCAACATCATAGCTCTTCCTTTGTATGTTTCTCACTTTGAATTCAGCCCTTGATTGTGCTCATTCTTGCTGAGTGGTAAACAGTACAGTGTGCCGGCAGATAACACATTTATCTTGATATAGGCTCCTTTGGTGCCAGATGATATTGCTGCCATCAGGTTTAAAATACTCTACTGCGATAGAGTAACCTCATTTAATCATTAAAGGTTGACTTATCAGGGGAGTGGGATGATGAGTATCTCACACTGAGTTTGCAGTTGCTCATAATAGCCCTCAGTGGAGGCGCTGAATACAGTTGGTGACAGGAGTTTAGAATCTTGTGTTTTTTTTTTAGCTTTTAGGTGACGTATCCAGATAAAGGAAGCAGAATTATGCATTTACAATTTATTTATTTATTTACTTTTTTTTTTTTTTTTTGGTCTCATGACAAACGGTAACCTGACACGGCTGAATTACTGAACTGTGTCTGAGGACTAATGAGAGAAATTTCCCCAGAGAATCTTTATCTATTGCTCCTCGGAGAGCACCTTGGGGACTCGCTTTCCTGTCTGTCACCTCCACACACACACACACACACACACACACACACACACACACACACTCTTGTGCACACACACCCCAGGTCCACCACCCCACCCCACCTCTCAACACCACCTCCACCCCTCTGCTGTCTGCCCATCAGCCCCCCTCCACCTGCCCCCCCCCCCCCGCCACCTCCTTCGCCACGCTGACACCCCTGTTTCCTCTAACACTATCATGTAGCACAGCCATTTCACTTTTGCACCTTGCAATTAAAACCAGAGGAGAGGGGGAGGAAGAGAATACTCTTATACTTTCAACTCCTCCTCCTCCTCTTCGTGCACCGTTCTCTTATCAGCGACACAACCTTTCAGGATGCCTCTCTTTTTTCCTCGTATGTGTGATACACATGTACATGGTATGTGTTAGAAATCCAGAGTTTACAAGAATGGCAAGCATGGAATTAATTAACAAAGGAAATCTCACCAACAGCTTTCAGCTGGGGTAGATAATTTAAGCTTTTTAGTCTCTGTTCCTACGATCGCAGGTGGAGGCAGATGTGAACACAGTAATAAGAAAGAAGGTAAAAAGTGAGTGGAGCTGTGCCAACTTGAGAAGTCCACTCTCTTCTGCCGCCCAACTGATTTAACTCTTGCAGACAGCACGTCTGTTCAGAAAAATGGTTTAATCCAGTGGGCAACACAGAAGTCTTGTCCACCTTCACACAAACACGCACAGATCACCTACAGGTAAACGCACACACAAACTTGCACGCCATCACAGACTAACACACACATACACACACACTTGTGAAGTCAAAGAAAGCTTTGATCTTGGGTGTTGCTACACTGACCTCTGCAGGATCCTCCCCCAGCTCTCATGTGGGTTTGGACTTGGTGTTTGTGTGTTGGTGCGCATGTGTGTGTAGCCTAGCATAACTGGTTTGTGTGTGTGTGTGTGTGTGTTGGTGCACAGGTGTGTGAGAATTTACTGTAAATTCTCACTGGTACGCCACATCCTCAGATGAAAATAGTCCCCAACTTATGCACAGTTTTTTCCTGTTTTACTAACACTTGCTAAAAATGACAATACCCCGCTGTGTTAGGGAGTAATTCTACTTTTCTTTTTAGAATGAAAGAATATAGTCATGGCAGGTTTTAAGAGACATCTTCAATCGTGGGCTTCAGACAAGCTGCAGAACTTCCAAAGTATTGACACGCTCACAAATTTTTTGTTTTTGGTCTTTTTATGAGATTTGAAGAACAAAAACTAGTCCGGGAATTACTGGAAGTCTTGGAAATGGAAGCCGTTGAAGCGAGCACACATGTTTTAAGGCTCAGAATAATGACTGATCATATTTTCAGATGTTTAGAGATGATGATCTGAGGCTAATTAGGCGATCCACATGTGGAAAACATTGTCTGGTTGTGTGTGATTTCTGAGGCAGAGTAATCCAAAAGTTGTTCACAGCAATTAGGACATCTCACATAATGTGGATGACCCAGGAAATTACACTGCTGCCTACAAAAATGAAACAGATGTTATCTTTTTTTTTTTTTTTGCGCCACACAAGTTAAGAGCGCCATCTGTGTTTTAATCAATCTGAGAGTGATGTGTGGTGTGACAGTGTTTGGATGGAGGGAACTGGTCAACAAACAGAGCAACACTGCCCGGTGTAATCTACACACACACACATACGTGTACACAAACATTCACACATACACACACGGCAAGGCCCCGTGGGAAAACATCATCTCACATGGAGTCAGAGATCAGGGCTATCTAAACAACAGTTCCTGATTAGTGTTACATTACTGTTCAATTTTTTATTTGTTCCAAATTGGAAATCGGAGGATGCCGTGTTTTTGCCCCCCCCTCCCCACACCCCCCCATGCCTTGATATTAAACATGGATTAGCAATGTCTAAGCTCTCGTCGGCCCAGACACGAGGGGGAACAGACGCTGCTCTTCCCCTCAGAGGCCATTGATTTCCAAGCTACTTACGCCCTGTTTGTATGTACGGACACACTGGAGTGTAAGCTTGTTAAATGTGAAGTGCATCACCTGTCACCCGCGAGGTCCCCGTCTCATCTTCCTGCGGCTTATCAGCACATAAACACACACATACACACAGACGCAGCGCGAATCTGGCAAATCAGATTTAGATATTGTATGCGCTGCACCGTCCTCTGACGAGGCTGATTGTACCAAGGTCTCATCTGTGATATCAGGCTCCAACGGCAGATTGGTGGGTGACATGGAACAGACTAAACAGGGTGATCATCCACCTGCCATTCTTCCTCAGGCCCTCTGATAGACGCAGCAGCAGTTTTATTTTCATTTTAATGCAGCATGCTTAGGTATGGATGGTGTGTGGCCATGCATTTGATCTACTGTTGATGCTTTTCTTTGATCTGAGTCAAGATCTCTCCTATAGATTAAAATTCATGTCATGTCATTTCAGTCAGGTGATTACTCTCCATCATTTCAAGTGCACTTTTCATCTTCATGAACGTAGCTTGACTTGACCCTAAACTTACTCATGAGGGAAGAAAATTTTGATTACATCTTTCACCTCCCTAAGAAAATAAAAGTTTGTATTTCTCATAAAGCTTTCTATCTGGCCTTGGTGTTCAATACTGAAGGATAGCCCAGGTGATTACAGACTGTAGTCTGCTCCAGCTTATTATGCCAAAACATCACTGGGCCCTTCTCCAAATATATCATAAATAATTATTACAGAGTGCATGTTCAGTGCTCTGGGCCATGGATATAACTTGTTTAGTTTCAAACACACCCCAATCAATATAAGCCTGTCATCTAAAATTTATGAGAACACCAGCTTGTATTTTATTTATTTATCTATTTATTTATTTATTTATTTCATTTGGCTGCTTGCTTTCAGCCTCTTGTTCTTAACTAATCTTGCTGAGTGTGTTGTACTTTGTGTTTTGTGTGTGTGTAAATTTGAGAAATTGTGAATACCTTTTGTGTGCGTGCAGTCAATGCATGTGTGAGTGTGTGTGTGTGTGCGAGGACGTGAGGACACACTCTTGCAAACTTGGTCCAGCAGGCAGCTTCCACTCGAGGGACCCCGGAATTATGGATTGAGGACAGGAGTCATGCGATGATTGACAGCCGCATTCCGTTGGAGGTGATTAGGTGCGCGAGGCCCAAAGAAAACAGACATGATGGAAATTTCAACATCCCCACTCTAATTTCTGCTGCGGGTAATTATGATACATGATGATCTGCAGACATCACTGGCCACACAGCCCGCCGTGCTCAATCTCTCCTGCTCTCACTGTCGCTCTCTCTACCTAAGTAACCCCGCTCACACACACACACAGAGGCAAACACACACTTCCATACAAACCAGTGGCATCAAAAAGCAGCAATGAGATGAAAATATGAAGAGCATCTGTAATTATTGGAATCATTAGTGACTGAATTGCTTCTTTCGTATCTAATTTTCAAAGCAGTTGTTTGACACTGTGGGAATTCCAGTTATTCACTTTCTCGTGTTAGATGAGAAGGTCAATACCACTGTCATGTCTGTATGGTAATTCTGAGGTAGCAGTCAGTTAGCTTAGCTTAGCATAAAGAGTGGAAACAGGGAAACAGCTAGCCTGGATCTCTGCTTCAGCATGAACTACTGTATATCATATGTATTATATCTTGTCTCTTTAACCTGCACTAAACCCAGAGCGTCGTTAAACAAACATATTTATTATTAAGAATTTTTTGTTACCTTCAGACAGAGCCAGCTGTTTCCCCCCATTTCCAGTCTTTATGCTAAGCTAACCTAACTGACTGATGCCACCAGCTACATATATAGAGCTCAGACACGAGTGATATTTTTCTCATCTAATTTTGAGCAAGAAATTGAATAATTTTCATTGTGTCTGACTATTCCTTTAAACAGCGCTTCCACAGAGTTTAAATTGTACATTTTGGATTTAGTCTGTCATTTCTAAAGGGGTTGGATTTCATTTAACTCAACTGTAATCAAAACTGTTGTGCAGTTAATTGATGGTCAAACTAATCAGGATGGAATTTAGCTGCAGCATTAAATCACACAACTCGCCGTCCAAAAATCAACAACCCGAACACACACGTGTACACTCGCTCAAACACACATTTGCAGACAAGATCTGTGTCAGCCACCAGTCTACCACCATTGCTCCCAAGCCACAGTGTAGGTGTTATGATCTGAAAGTTACAATATTCCTCCCAACAGTTCCTCTCAGCCTCTCCTCTCTCATGTGTTCCTCTCTCTCTTCTCCCCCTGTATCTGACAAAAGCCTGCATGTCCTGCTCTCTCTCTCTCTCTGTCTCTGTCTCCCTCTCTCCCCTATGTCAGGTGCGTTTAGCATGGCTTTGAACGCCATGCCTCCATATTTTATTGAACACTTTGTTGGTTGATGCTGGATTCCTCCACAATGCCTGGCGATGGGTTCATGCATTAGAGATGTGAGCTTTGGACGGGGGCTGGAGGAGGATGGAAAGAAAATATAAAAGCTTGGTGGAGGCCGGTGTGTGTTTCTCTCTCTGTTTTGGTGAACTGTATAGAAGTCATTGTTATTTAGCATTTCAGCATTCGTTCGTTTGCTTGCTGCAAATAAAAATCTATGAGTGCTCTCACAGATTCTCTCTCAAGGATAAGAGCTCCGTGAGTGCTCTGTATCTGACTGCTGGACATTGACTTGTTTTCTTCTCTCAGCAGGCATGTCTATAATATAGTTTTTTCATGGTATTCCTTGAATCTGTACTCAGTTTTGACAGTGTGAGGTATTTGACCACCATGAATTGAGAGAGTCTGACAGTTGGTTTTGCTCTCTACCTCTCTTTTCCAAACTGTTGCTTTATCTTGTTATGACGTTTGAGTCCAACAGAAGAAAAACTGCAAGAAAAACTTATCTGGACTTCATTGGTTATTACTAACATTATGCTTCATGACCTTTTGCTTTCAACTGAAATCTGTTCTTGTGTATGCCATGTATAGAAAGGGGTCTATTTGCATATCTAAGGTTAAGCCCAGTTGCCCTTCATATACAGTAGGCGTGAAAATACTGATTAATCCCTCAAAGGGGGGTGAGTGTAAAACACATATCTGCAACCTCCTGATTGTAATGTGTAGCAATAGGAAAATTCGACACTGAAATATGTCAGGCCTTAAATTAGCGCTCCATATTTTAGTGCCATTTCCAACAGTGGCACATTGCAAAGGCCTCCACAGACAAGAGGCATCTCACTTGTTGTCAGACAGCCTCCTATCACCTCTGCATCACGTTTAATTCATTTGCATGAGATCTTGATTCCATGCGAGCCATTGAATTGAGAATTTTGCCATTTTTTCTTTTGTTTTGAGGTTGCATCTTAAATTGTCTTGCCAGTGTTTGTATAGCTCTTGGATTCTTGACAAAGCCTCTGTAAATGTGCTACTGGAAAATCTGTTGTTGGCTTTTTAATTCTTCCCATTCACAGTTGCGTATTTGTCCGTGGGCTGCTGTAATCGTTGCGGCATTCTTCGACACCGCAGCCAAACAGATGTTTCATTTACAACTAACAATTACACACAGAGGGATCTTGGGGAGAAGGGGGGGGAGCATGAGTTTATTTAAACAAAATCTTCACATGACGAGCCCTCTCTCCAGCACCTCGCAGATTTATTTGAAACGAAACAGTTTGTGCTGATTCTCTCATTTACTTCTCTACCCCCTCAGTCCAGGGAGCAATAATCTGGCTTCCTGTAGACTAAACATAAAATTAAAAAGCAATCTGGCTGTGCCGTATGTTTTATAGAAATCTGAGAAAAGAAAGAACTCACATCAGCGACTTTTACAGATAAAAGTGCCATGGCTCGCCAAGTGAAAAGACGGATAAAAAAATGAATATATATCTTTTTTTCTCGTCCTCTTTTTGCCTTTGCATATGTTAGAGCAGCTTGATTAACGGCCGGGCCGTCCAAAAGCTAATTATTTTATTGAGTTGGGGGACGAGGTGGGATCCCACCGTGGGGATTTGGCTTTGGCTTTGGCTGCAAAATAGAAAAGGGCCCCACGTGTGATGTGTGATTTCTCCCTCCTCCCGGTGCCCGTCCTGCACAGTGACAGCAGGATGAGCCCCAGGTATGGGTGGTCTCATCTCTCGTCTATCAATAAGAAGCTTACTAGCTGTACTGGAAATGGGAGGGAATACAATACCGTTGCAATTTGATTTTAAGCCCCACAGGTCAATCTCCTGAACCCCCTTTTCAGGCAGTTCCTTTTATCATTCTTTTTCCCCATCCTTCAACTTTCTCTTTTGCTTTCTTTTCCTTAGTCTCTGTCATTCACTCTTTTCTGCCATCTCTCACTCACTGTCTTTATCATGCTTTTTCACTCTTAGTGTGATTTTATTCTTTTCAGAGTAGCCTGTCTTTGGAGGTTTGTGGTTAAATCAAAATATGCAGCAGTCACAAGTTCAGACTGGGACATTTCTCTCCTGTTTCCACAGTGATGAGTATTGGCTCTTACTCTTAGTTACTTATGCATACATTTTAACTTATGTAACCAACAATTAGTTACCATACACAACTTGCAGTTAATTACTTTTTATTACTTTATCAGCTGGGTAGAGTTCTTATGGCTGCATATTTAACTAGTAGTATTCTTTCTACATTCTTAGTCATTTTTGTACAAGAACTGCATTTAGGTCACTATTTAATGAAAACAAATAAACTCACTCCTGAATATGCATATACAGTTGACAGGGATTGTTTTGCGTTGTTGGCAGTACTCCTATTCTACTCTGCAACACCTGACCTCTTTATGTTTGAACTCTTGAGAAAAGCCATACATCCACCTCATCACAGAAGTCAGTTGTCACAGTGCATGCACACCATGCAGCAGAAGTTCCATCAGTGTTTGTAGAGTTGAATATTTTCTCTCAAAAACAAAAGTGGGTCTTTACTGTTATGTAACCACATTTAAGTGTGTATTTCATTGTTGATCTAGACCAAAACAGTTATGTAAGGAGTCATCTTGCACGCCTATCTATAATGTGTGTGTATGCAAGCCTGCACTTACCCTGTGTGTGTGCACACAGCTGCCTTTGTGTGTTTGTGCATGTGTATACCGCTGCATGTCTTGTGTCTGTGTCACTGTATCAGTAGTATCTGATTGACTTTGCACCCCTGTCAACAAGATGTGGCCCCTGGGCTGTGAGCTCCCTGTGAGGGAAAAAAAGTCCCAGTATTGAAGTCGTGGTTGTGTGGTGGACAACAAATTGGCTCCTCCATGTCCCCCTCTCCAAATGCTAAGGTTAGGCTTTAATTGTGGCACCTGGGTTGGAAAGCAGCGGAGTTATAGACAAAATAGCGGCGCTCGTGTCAGTGGACGTGTTGTGAATAGTTCACATAATACCAGTGTATACACAGTGGACACGGAGCCAGCCACCTTTGCTCCTCTCCCCTGTTCTCGCTGAATAAGAATCTGACATAAATTCTGCACATATAAAATTAGTAAATGCCACTGTAGCCGTAGTTAAATATCACACAAACCCCCGGGGAGGGGGAGGAGATGGTGGGGGTAGGAAGGGGGGTTGCGGCATGTTACCTTGGCCTATTTTTTTGTTTGGGGGGGGGGGTTTGACTAAAGGAGAAAAAGGGATGGCGGGAGGTTAGAGAGAAAGAAAGGGGTGAAGGGGGTGGGGGGGGGGGCAGCTGTACGTCGTCAGAGAGGGTGGGGTAAGAGCAGTGGCGGGGGCCGCCTGCGACAGAACGTTGCTTTCAGATACAGAGCTGTCATGCTTCACACTCCCTCCTCTCTCTCCCCCTGCTGCTCTCCTTCCTTTCTTCATATTGAAACTATCAAATAAAACAGCGTCGTGCAGAAACCTCTTTTCTTCAGCCTCTCATATGGCATCATTAGGGGTTAAGTGCAGTCTAATCTCTCCCCTAATAAAGTTACTTTGAAGTGAGGAAAAAGGGTGGAGTGGGGCCAGGGGTTGTTCACACAGACTATTTAGTAAATTAGCTCAGCCCAAGCGTCACCGGCGAAGCCTGGAACTCTGTTCAATGTGAAATTTGAACCACCCTCATGCAGCTATCATGAATCACGACACAGCATGCAGTAACTCTCGGTTCCTGGTAAATTTGGTTGTAGGCCTGATGTTTTTTCCAGGTTTAGTTCACAGTTTTTTGGGTTGTCTGAGCAGGAAGGTTATCGTTTCACAGGTAGGTAAAACAAATGTTACTTAATGAGCTGCGGTAGCTCTCGACTGCAGTTATTTTAGGTAGAGGAAGTCTTGCTTCCATTTTCATCCTCTCACATTAATCCCCTTCTGTCTCCACAGCACAGCAGAGGCATTTCATTTACTTGCTCCCTCATTCTTTATCCCTCCATTTCTTTTGCTTCTCTGTCTTCCATCCGCTCCTTCCCACACTCGACCCCTCGCTGAGCCCTACCTGGCCCCTCCATCCTCAGCATTTCCATACCAGCCTGTTGCTTCCACAGCCTGAGCCTGGCAGCGTGCCAGCACTGGGCGGGAATGTCCCCCCACCTCCTTGTTAATTTACCAACAGATCGCCGTGGGCTGCTCACAGTTCACCGACGGGGTGTTTACAGCAGTTAAGTGACGAACTGACAGCCATTAAAACCTTAATGTAGCACAGCGTCGCGGAGCAAAGACTCGACTGCCCCTGTTTTGTCTGGCACACATGATGATACAACAGCCAGAGCTGCGTGTGTTGTTGGCATTCTGCCTTAATTGGAAACCCTGGGCCCCAGCCAACACCAACAGCCAAGATACAACAGGTCTGAGCCACACAGGCCTGCCAACAAACAAATACACGCACACACATTCACAAGCACAATTTCAATGCATATGGTACATACAGGGAAATTTGACTTCTTAAATGTCACTGAAATAGATTTCTGCGATCGTTTTCAGGCTTTTCCTTCATTAATAGAAATTTAAGTGCAATTAACTGTATGAACGGTTATTGTTAAAGTAACTTACCTGACACAGTGCAGCACAATGTGGTAGTGATTTGCCGAGTAAATGTTATTGCACTCACATGCATCAACACCACATGTTTTCTGTGTCTTTTGTTGGAAATTGGAAGCGGCCAGGATTCTTTCTCCAAAGGGATCATGTGAAATTACTCCGAACCGTTTAGTGTCCAACGCACAAAATGGCAGTTCTTGACCATATGGAACCCTTTATGTAATGTTTTCCTTGTTGATATACAGAATCTATAACAAATGATAATGGTTTGCAGCTGTGGGATGGATGAGGCACGGTGTCGGGACGATGGCTTGATGGCTTCAGCATGAGTTGTGTGCCCAGCCCTAATGTTGCTCTCCACCCCAACAATACCTGCCTTAATGCAAAGTTTATGACTTTTTCTTTGTATCCAGTTAGGATAAACTGGCAGATGGATTTAGATTTGGGGGATTTAAAATTGCAACAAGGAGGAGAATACAGAGCTGAGGAAGCTCACAGAAGTAGAACAGGTCCAGTCAATCCACTGTTGATTTTAAAATTGATGAAGTCTGGAAAGAATGATTTAATTATGCTACCTAATGATGAACACTGGAGCACCGTCTCTTTTAGCTTGTTTCCCACTGTCATGATATTGATTTGATCTTACATATCCATATCCAAGCTCAGGCAAATTGATTTTGTTGATTTTTGAAAAGTCAAAAGCTTTGATTATACCCAGCAGTGTGTGACTGAATCATATCAAAACAATAATGGAGCATGTCTGAGATGACTGCTTATACCTTTGTAAGACTGAACAGCTGGCAACCTGATAATCAGTGATTTATATGCATATAGGTCCTGTTTTTAACAACACATCTCAGTGGAAGGATACAGATGTTCGTCGTGATGTGACAGCTGCATTTCCTCTGTCACCTCGAGGAAGGTGAGACATTCGGATGCAAAGGGGGGGACTGGATATGCAGGTGACTTCCTTTGTCAGTCACTTCTGGCAAAATGATTCCTTGAAGGGACTCAGGCTGGATGAGAGGTGCTTTGATGGAGAGCAAAGACTGCAAACGGAAAAGAGGAGATGGGGTAAAAAGGCTAACTATGACAGCTCTTCTACTGTAGTGTATGGAAACATGTCCTCTGGGAAAGGCGATATACTGTCGGTGACCACCAAAAAATGTAGGCGAAGCAGTGACAAATTGCATTACAGGGCAAATGGCCGAGTTTTTGAGAGGCTCCAATTTGTCGTCTCCAATAAAGGCCATTGGTGCTCAACAGTCTGGGCTTGTTGCCCAATAGCTGGTTAGAGCCAAACTGATTGGATGTAATGTCTGACAGCTGTCGGGGGGTCTACATGAATTGAGTCGACTTCTACGTGTCACGCCAAGTTTCTGTACATCAATATGTATAAGGCGAACACGGAGGCCGAGAGGGCAGAGGAGAGTGAGAGCGGGAGACGCTGCTTTACAACAAATGCATGACTGCCTGTTGTGGTAACAAGAGGCCCCATCTGGCGCTGCTTTAGGTTCCCCAGGCTCCACGTGTAGACAGGGGTGGGGGGGTGGTAGTATGTGAGACTGGAGGGTCGGGTGTTGTGTGGTTACAGAAGGGACACCCCGGGCTCTGGAGGCAGTTGGGTGAGAGGGTCAAGAGGGTCGACTGTATGGACTACCTCGGGGGCCTGGAGTGTGACAAATGGGCTAATGTGGTAGCGGTAGAGAGCGGTGAGCATGACATTAGCCCTGTAGGATGGGTTTAGTGAAAATAAATTGTGTGTGTGTGTGTGTGTGTGTGTGTGTGTGTGGAGCGTGGACTGAGGTTTTGTGAGATGAGCACGATGCACATAATCTACATCCAATCTGTGTACAAAAAGTGAAACTTCCACAACCTGGACGTACAGTATTATACCTGGCGTTTTAGTAAGGCCAGTCTGTTGGCATCTCTTCATAAACACTACTTTATTTGCTGTATGACACCCCATTAATGGATGAACGCTGATAGACTGTAAGTGAAGGGATTCCAACTCTGTCTCCTAAAACTTATGCATAAAAACTATGAAGTTGCAACAGAAAATATGGTCTGACGGTTTGGTTGCTCTTTAATGAGACACAAACTCCAGTTTCAGGTCCGAGTCCTGCACTGTGCATGTTCAAACCTGTTTGTACATGTGTCCTTGTTTAGCTTGTATTTTTATTAATAGTAGGCAGACTGTTGCATGGTCGAGCAATAGCAACACTTGTCTCTTCCACGCCTCCTCCTGTGCCCGGGGGTGTCGGGTGGATCAAACCCCTGGGCTTTTTAGTGGATTTTAGATCTCACTGTCACTGATTATCCAGCCATTAGCGGCCTCTGTTTGTTTGATTTCCTCTATCGATTAAAGGCAATCCCCAATCAAACAAGCTTTATTGATGAAACAACACAACCCCCCGGTCCCTGGATAAACACAACACGGCTTGCTGTGTACGCTGCTGTTGTTGGTTGGGGGGGGGCACCACTGTGGCTTCCCCATAAGAGACTTGTAGGGGAATTATCTTTGACAGCACGAGCAAAGGCATGTGATTAGATGCCATATTGTTAGCGCTGCCATCTTTTACATACAATATTTATCCTATTGATTTCTTTTGATTAAAAATCTAGGCAGTCAGCGTTGGCTTGTCACTGTGAAAATCTTCACATTTCCTGCCTTTGTGAGGGATGTGTGTCATGTGGATTAATATTTCAAAGTCTGGTAATTCATTTATGACAGGCAGGGGCTTGTTACCGGGGAAAAACAGAAGTGTTTTCACAGGGAATATGGAGAAAGAACAACTACCGTGTTGCTGTTGATGTTTTCATTTATGTGTTTGTCAACGAGGCGCCGCGAATTGGCAGCGAGGGAGTGAGAAGAGCGAGAGTAAAAGAGAGTGCGCTAAATAATACAACAAATTACATGGCAACTTTCTTCCTCTGTGTCAGGAGAACAGATTTGAATATCTATTATTTACACAAACATCTTGTTAGCTAAAGAGTAAGCAGTTTGTTTACTAAATATGTGTTTTGTGTTGGATGAAAACACAGCAGCTGCATAATTCATGGAGCCAGACGTTGTTTGTTGGCGTAGCTCAAGCATTGTAAAATGTTGTGGTGTCAGACACATCCCTGCACATTAAAAATAGACTACTGCAACGCAGCTAAAGCTCCTGCTTTCCAGTCACTTATTCAAGCCTCGCTTCGGCACATTAATATTGCAGATTGTTACACTGGCACGTCAAAGCTTTGTGTGCGTGTTTGCATGTGTCTGTTTTTACCGCCTGTTTGCTAATGCCCCTCGTTCTCAGAAAACAGAGGCAGAGGATTTTTGTGCTCCTTCTCTCCCTCCATCCCTCCTTCCTCCCTCCACCCCTCCACCCCCCCCGCCCTAAAATTAATCCTCATTTTAAACGTCTGCTCTGGTAGCAGATCAGGCCAGGTGAGAGATTGTCTTCTCTTCTCGCCTTCAGGGCATCTCAAGCTCCATTTAATCCAAATGCCAATTTGTAGCTCACAAATAGGAAGAGGCTGGAGCCAGCTGCCTGGTTGGACGGCTTGTTTGGGCATTTTGTGCACACGCAGTACAAAAGGTGCGTATCTGCATGTGCGCGTACATGCACTCGTGCGCCCCTCTTTACGAGGGTTTACACTGGGTCCTCTCAGCTTGGTGCATCTATAATTGGAGAGCAGGGAACGTCCGGAGGTGCTGGGTTGTCAGTCACTGTTTAGGTTGCCCCGGGGCCCCTGGCACTCCTGTGGGTATCAAAGTGGCGCTAATTAAATGTGGGCCCCGCCGTACGGCCCTCCACATCACGGGGCCAATGGAGAGCCCCCGCTCAGCTGTCCTCTCCGTGCCTTTGAGAATCTGCTGCTTGCACTAATTACCCATTGTCCAATTGACTTGCTCATTCTCATACACATTCAACACACACACACAGACGCACACATTTCATCCGCTATCCCTCTACCAACCCCCATCCCCACACTAACCCCACCACCCCCTCCTATATTTATTATTTTATATTTTCCCTGCCCACTCTGTCTTTGGCTAGCCGGCCTAATTAATCTTATGGAAATCTCCTCCAGCCAAGGTTGGCCTCCGATGTTTGTAATTTGATTTGGGGATGATAAAAGTGAAAGCTGGGTTCTGGGATGGTGAGGGAACAGTGTCATTTCTCTGTCCTCTCGCCCGTCCCCCTCCACATCCCAACACTCGGGAGACGCGTGGGGGCTATCAATCTTTCCCACGTGCCCAGCAAACTGATATCCCAGAAAATTAACTTCAATTAATAACAGAAATCCCCTGATGCGGCAGTGGAGGCAAGCCGGGGCTTTGAAGGAGAACCTTCAAAGATGTCTCTCTGCAAGTCTTTTATAGGCCAGCTGGGGAGGGGTTTTCTTTTCATTATCATCAGCCACCATTTGAACACTCACTTTTTCTTTTTTTGTCTTTTTGTCTTTTTTCCCCCTTTTCTGTCTACGGCTGTGGACATTTAAATAAAACCGCTGTCAACACAAAAAAAATCGATTAGATTCCCTCTGGCTAGAAAAGCAAAAACAAAATGGCTGCTTATTATGAAACTGCACAACCGGGTATCTGCCTTTGTGCACCCAATAAGTCTCTCCAGCAAGACCTTGTTTGTATGAACTGAGTAACCACTAAGGTCAGACATCACATTAGCTTATTGCTGTGTGGAGTGATGATGAGGTTAGAAACCTGTGGGTAAGGATGAAGGTTTGACTTTAATTCTGTACTGAGGCTGGTTCTGGTCTGGATATACTGTGTTGTGGAGGTTCATGATGGAAGACATTCTAAACTCCAAAGATCCTATTATTGATTAGAAATCAGAAAATATTTCAGCTTATTTCCTTACACTGTATGATCAAGATGTTTTGAATATAGACAGTATCAAATGTGGATATGACTAACACCTGAACAGTATTTTCTTTTTGTAGCTTTTCTACAGTTTATCCATCAAAGATCCCTGACAAGTTTTACACCTGTAAAATGTCATGTTCAGTACATCTTGGTCACAGTTTGGCAAAATACAATTCAAGGAATCTCATCAAGATTAATAATATAAAAAGTTTGTATGTTATATGTGTTAAAAGAAAAACTGCTGATAGATCATTATCAGATTTCTTTAAATCTCTGATATTTATCGGTAACATGGGTTTAGATGATGCCTGTTTATTTAAAGGAGCCCGTGTTGTTGTTGGACTGTTGGGGTTTAAAGGCCACGTGCACAGGTGTTTTTACCTGATTTTAAACTCTTCTGAGGATTTTGCTCGATTGACAGTTCACTGACCCTCCTTTTAGTTAGCTACACTTATCGGGGCAGAGAAGTTACACCCTCCTCATTCTTACTGGCTCATGGAGTTCATTGACCTCATGTAGTTCTAGCATCACCTTCTTCAGCCTGAGCAGAGGTCTAATTATCCTGAATAAGTGACCTGTAACCTCTGAGGGTTTGCAGGGCCTTTAATATTTAGCATAACATACATATGGATATATATGCATAACATTTGTGTTGCTTTATGACACCATGATACAAAGGAGTTTTAAAAGGATGTATTACTTATAAAGTATTGTAGTTTTCAGCTTTAAATGAGAGAGTTATGTTTAAAGAACATGTAAACAAAAGGATTTTAACTTCATATTCAATCTTTAAATATAACATTTGTATAATATGCAGTAATCTTCACAGTTTAATTGAATTGAGAAGCAGCCTGGAGCTGTAAATGGTCCTTGCCCCAGCAACAAATTTCTCCATGCACGTTGTGTCCTCACACGCCCCCTTAACATCTGTTCCCACAGAAGCAGCTTTACTTTAAGTGGCACAAATACAACAAATACACCGTGCTTATCGAGTCACAGTCCCCTGCCGCCCCTACATAAAATACAATTCTGTTTTCTTCACACCGTCTTCTGGAGTGCTAGTATGCCATGGCGGTCACGTCTGGGGAGAGAGAGCTCGCTGCTTATTTATTTGTGGCTGTTTCCTCGCCTGTCAGGATAAAGAGGGCAACACGGAGCCAGTCTGAGAACATAATTTCACTCTGAGTGCCTTAGCCTGAAGCGCTGAGCGCAAGCACGCACATACACACCCGGCAGACGCGCACATGCTGTATACACAGGCACACAGCAACACACACAAACATTCACACACTCACACTCACAGGCAGTGAGAGTGGCTGTTGACCTGCTGAATAATGCTTTTCGACTGGTGAAGCAGTGCAACGTGTGAGATTTTGTGTGTGTGTGTGTGTGTGTGTGTGTGTGTGTGTGTGTGTGTGTGTGTGTGTGTGAGTGGCTGGTTAGCAGCTTAGCCCTCCCGCTGACTCCTGTTAAGGGCTAAAGGGATCCGTGTCAACAACAAGCAATAAAGAAGATGCCTCATCCAGAGAGACACGCAGGAGGCAGAAGACACACACACACACACATACACAACATGATGCACATCCAGAATCATAGCACGCAAACACACACATAAACACGTGTACACACAACAGACTTGGCATGTCTCAAATAAAATATAGATAGGGGTGAGAGTGTTTGAAGGGTCTATTAGCGCAGGCTGTCGGGGAGTGATAGGGGTGGGATCAGTGTCACAACTCCACTCCGCTCAGCTCGGCCGCACTGCACGCTGTGGGGAGTTTGGAGAGCTGCCAGCTGCCTGTTTACAAGCCAGGCATACGTTTGATACTGGGCTGCTACCACTTGATAGCAGCCAAATCCCCTTCCAATGAAAAATAAACTAGAGGGCTTCCTCTGAAGTGGAATAGGCCAGCACAGAGCAGCTCAGCTCAGCTCAGCCAGGATGCTGTCTGAGAGCTGCTGAGTCAGTTTGTTTGGCTGCCAGGGCGACTGGCTCATTGGATGATTTAACGGCTTGCTGACTGCTGGATTGACTGACTGGCTGACAGATTGCTTGGTTAGTTGATTGGGCCAATCAGCCAAATAAGTCTTACATTTATCATCCCAAATGATTCATCTATAGGTTTAAGTTTTTACTTTTTTTGGAACAAATGAAAACTGACTAATGTAATTGTGCTTCACTTGTTTAAAATTACTAAGTAACTTGTTTTAGAACTTTGATTACAAGTGAAGCAAGGCTCCTAATTTATCATGTTTTTTGTAGTGAAAATGCAGGCGTTTCTTTGCTGCACTTTCTCTGAGGAGGACATGAAAAAAGAACTATCCCTTTAACAGAGATTGCTCTTTTTCTTTTGACCCATATAACCCCATTTATACCAAATCACACCCATATTTTACTACAAAAATGTTTAACCTCTTGCACTCACCTCCCTGGAAATGCCATACCTTAAGGTTTCAGATGCACACTGTCCTAAATTGTACTTGTGGGATTATTATCCTAAGAAGGCATTGTTTTTGAAAAGGACCACAATGACCCAAGAGGTAAAAGTCTAGTCTATCAATACAGAAATTACATGTTAGCATTCATGCAGCCTTTCATATTACCAGCAGGCTGTGAAAGTTGTACATAATATTAGCATCCTGCGGGCAGAACAGTGGGTGGTTAATCAAAGATTATTCACATTTTTAATCAACCATTTGATCTGAAAATTATCTATAAACGCTGCTCTCGTAATGAGATAAAGTAAGTTCAAAAAAATCCTTGAAAGTAACTTCCATCTGCCCTGGAATTCTACAAGAACGACACACAGTCGATTCTTTTCCCCTCCTGTTCTGAGAAAATGATCATTTTAGTCCTCAGTGTGTTGCAGCTCCCACACAGCTCCTCACTCTCCTCTCTGCCCGAGGCACTGCCTCTTCCCCGGGAAGGTTTATGTGCAGTGGCAGGCCCTCTGCTTATTGATCACTACTAATGTCTCAATAATCTCCTGGTCGTGTTATTGGTTGAAAGCCGTCGGGTCCACATGCTTACTGATCGGTCAGATGGTGTGTGATTAGGCAGAGAGTATGATTGTGGCATAATTGTGTGTGTGTGTGTATTGGAGGCAATTTGTGCAGTTGTGTGTGAGTGTGTGCGTATCGTACATCTCCACATATCTGTACTCTCTCTTTTTGATCTATAACCACTCATTAATTAGCAACAATGTTAATTAAAAACCCACTTCCTTTACATTCAGTCTGGTAATGGAGGTTTTATTCACTTACATCTCGTGTGTCTCTCGCTCCCACCCTCCCTCTCTTTTCTTCGAATCAAACTTTTGTTTCCTCTCTTTATATTAAAACATGTTAGAAGGAATTAGAGGTTTTTGATATGAAATCTAACAAAGCATCAGATATCAGATTCATAATCACTGTAATTTCAACGCCTTTTTGAAAACACACACACACAAATGGAGCCTAGTGAGCTAAAGAAAGACAGCTGGTTGTATATGTGGCTACAAAGGCCTCTGCTCTCTGTGAAGGAACTGTGAGACACTTTTTTTCTTCTTCTTCTTTTTCCTCGTGCCTATGTATATTGTAGCATTAATCATTTTCTCCAAGCTGAATGTCACAGTGTCTGCCTGCTAGCCCTGAATAAACACTGTCATCTCTCCGCAGGAATAACCTTCACATATTGCTACTGCCATGTGTACTTGTGTGTGTTTGCCTGTGTACAGTATGAATGTGTGTTTGTGTCAAGCCTCACTAAAGGTTAGGAGGGCATGTAAATAAAAGAACAGTACATGGAAAGCTGTGAGAGTTCACTTATGTATCTGTACATTCTCAGCAGCTTTTATAGCACTGTGTTGTGTTTGATTAGTCTGAGGCAAGGCAGGCAAAGGCATCTCTCTCTCTCTCACACACACACACACACACACACACACACACACACACACACGCTCACTCACACACTCACTCCTCTTTTTTTGTCTATCTCTCCCTACGTCCCTTCCTCTCTTTCCCCCTCTCACTCCAACTGTATCCCTCGTTTGTTTTCATTAGTGTGATTGCCTCAATGTCTCCCTGACCTTCAGCCATCTCCGGCGCTTTCGCTCTCACACACACACATGCTCACACACAAACATTCCTCTGGATGATCACTTCTGATTGTAGCGCTCATATTTTCTTCCCATCTCTTATTCTTTCTCTGTCTCATTTGTTTTTTTTTCCAGGAGGCAGCATTTTAGTTGTCGATGTTTCCAAACTAATAACTCTTGCTCCGTTACACATCTTTTTGTGGAAACAAAGTCAGAAAATGAAGGTCCTAATTACACTCTACATTTCTTTTGAAGATTGTAAATGGACAGCCGGCTCCAGTGTCCTCTTCTGTGTAGGTAATGTAGGAAAGGAGGGGTCTGGAAAAGAGAAAAGAGGAGAGAAGAGAAGGACAGGGCAGAGGAAGGGAGATGTATTGCTGAATAGCCATGACCTTCAGCAGTGATTAGGGACAATTAAGTCTTGAATGGCAGTTTGAACCGTGAAGCCGCTGGGAGAGAGAGATGTAGGAAGAAAGACAGGGGATGAGATTTTGCCTGTTGCCAAGGTGTGGTCACTGACGTACGTCCATCTGTAAATGTTTTATCTGCTGCTTCTCTGTACATCAGTGTTTATCAGCAGCAGCGCGGAGACGAAGGGCTTGTTGTGTGGTGACGGGGGGGTGGGTTGGAGAAATGATTAATATTAATTCGAGGGCTGATTGAAGGCAGCACTCGAGTGAAGTGGCTCATGATGATGTCTCCTGAGCAACTCCCACGCACTGCTCCCGCCATGAGTGGAAAGAGGAGAGGGGGAGAGGGGGCTGGAGAGGAGAAGACAGGAAGAGTATGCTCGAAGTGACAGTGTGAGGACGAGAGGAGATGTGCCGCCTTCCACCATCTGCCCGCCCACTCCTCCCTCGCCATGTCGCAACACTTCATTTCATCACAGTAAAAAGATCACCTGTCCTCCTTCGCATTTGAAGGGCTTTCAGGCGTGGTCATTAAATTTCCACCTTGTTATGAGCGCTTCTGATTAGCACACAAGCTAACGCAGAGGCTACACAATATTAATTGCTGTTAGCGACTTAAAACCAAAGTTTGTCTTTTTCAAACTGAAACTTTGCAGTTTAAGGTAGGTCAAAGAGAAAAGGGAGCTAACACACTTGATGGTCTGAGTCGATTTAGACGAAGGTAAAGAGTAGAAAAACCCTGTTAAGTCTGCATGCTTGTATTTGATTGGCCAATGCACTGTGTTGCTAGATGATGTTGCACTGTGTTGCAGCAGAAGTTGAACCAGTTTCAGCTTTTTTTTCCCGGGCACACCTATGTGTTTTTTTTTTTTTTTTTGCTGGATTCGTCTGCATCTGGACCCCGAGGACAGAGGGATCTGGGCAAGTAAAAAATAAACACAATGCGACATCTTCTGGCAAAGCAACACATTGGCCAGTCAAATAGGAAGATTTTTTTTCTACTGTTTACCTGGTGACTATCACAGAGGAACATCAAAGGTTTGAGGCTGTGATAAGCTGTCTCATAGTATTATAGAAGACTGTGCAGTATTTGGGCTTCTGATAAGCCCACAAAACTTTTGGGTCTCTAACTCAAAACGGCCTTGCTGGAGTTCTTTCATCGACTCACTGGTTCCGGAAACAACCAAAGAAAGCCCCTTAGGTTTTTTTGTTTTGGTTTGTTTTTTTTTACCCAGGGCAGTTTTCCCTCTACACGCCTGGTCAATCTGGTGCTGGTTAAAGTGATGAAATATGAGGTTCAGAGCAGAAGTATACGGTCAACAGAAGTATGTATGTAGAGGATAATGATTGACCTTCTATGGGCAAACAAATTCATATTAAGCTCATGTTTTTCTAGGATTTCTTCATATACTTCTCTGTGTTATGACCCCATGGTAGAGTGCTTTATATTCTTCTAAGTGTCAAAGCATTCTCTCTCTCTGTGGTGACTTATAAAGGCTGACCAGAGGTGTTGGGTTAAGTTATGCTAATGTTGCTGGGTTCATCAGAGTGTACTGGAAGATAACATGTTTCAAGGTCCACATTGCTTGGAGGTTGGACGGTGTGGAGGCTCAGGGTGGAATTGGTAAAGATGGACTTTCAGAGTGTGCGAGGGGCCGAGGATCGACGCTGTAGGAGGGGAGGCCAGAGGGGCTGGTTCAGTGAAAGTAAGTGGCCAGGGAAGCGGCACCCTTAGGTGCTGTGTGAAATTAAGAATGATTAAGAGGCAAGAGAGACCAGGAGCTGTGCTTTGGAGCAAGGCTTGGTTAATGAACAGAGCGATGGGGAAAAAGCATGGTGGAGACTCAGAGGCAGATTCATATGCATGCAAAGAGGCAGTCAGAGAAACAGATGCAGACAAATCTGAAGAGATGGACAAAAATGTAGAGAGTAACACAAAGAGGATTCTACCTTTAAAAGACCTTCAAAAATATTAAACATATGTATATCCAATGTGTTGAGCATAAGCATAAGAAACCTATATCTTTCACTGGCATTCAGAGATGGTGTATTTTGCATAGATTTGTATCTAGGTCGTTGGCACTCAGATATCTCACTGAAAGCAGGTGAACTGCCTGCTGAGAGGCAAGCGAGAGGCGAGGAGGTGTTGCAGCGTCCGTCAGGGGCTGACATTTATTTTGGCTCGGACAGCTGATGTAATTAACTTTTAGACCTTCCTGTTCGTGGCTGCTTCACCGGGCAGGTGCGCCAAGGAAAACAAGCCAGAACTACCCACCCTCCCTTTCACCCCTTTTTTAAACACATCCACATTAATTTGCACACACACACATTCTTCTCTCGTTCCGTCTCCACTTTTCCCTCCTTCTTTACCTCTGAATCTGTCCTCACTCTCACTTCCCTGCTCTCTCTTTCTTCCCGTCTCTTCCCTGGCAGCGTGGTGAGGTGTCTTCAAGTTTCAAGTCCTTGTAACCAACCACAGCGGCTTTCAGTTTCCCTCCATCAACACAAAAGCTCTTCCTTACTTTGTAACTATTTTGTTCTCCGGGGAGAAGTGCTCAGTAGGCCCTACAAGTTAACTTCAACCACTGTGACACTCCACAGTTGCTTAACGCAGCACTTTTTTTTTTTCATCAGCCTGGCAGTTTTGCATTGGAATGACTGACAACATACAGCCATCAGCTGCATGTTTGTACCTTGTATGTGTCAGGAAGACTACAAGAGTTTTCCATAAGTTAGAGTTTCACAGGTTGTGCTCTTCTTACACTGACTTCAAATTGCCTTTTCTGTTTGATGATGAGATGAATAAATGAATAAAAATGACTGAATTGCATATGAGGTAATGGCATATCTTAAAGACGTGTCACCTATCCTGCTTGTCAGCTGTAGCGTGCGTAACCCACCGCACCTGTGAGTAGCACTTGGCATTTCCCATGAGAGATGTGGTATGCAGACAGGGTCACTCTGGAATTCTGTGGGCACTGCAGGTGTACTTTGTAAACTGCACGCTGCCTCGGCCGTATCGTCTTTAATAATGAATAATGATGCCTGAGGCCTGTTTTGTTTATTTGCTGGCTTGGAAATGGGATCTGGCTTATTTTTGTGCGAAAGGCTGATACGAGGCAGATATGAGCTTATAATGGTTGGCAGATGCACGGGCCTGCACCAGGCTAACAGAGCGAGCGAGGTGTTTGTTTGTACAAGCTGATTTCTCAGACTAAACGGGTGTCGCGTCCTACCAGCTGCTTTGGATCAAAACAGTCAGCCAGAGCAGGGCCAGGAACCCCCCCACACACACACACACTAACCCCACCCCCTCCCCTCGTCCACCTGGCAAAACAAGATGGGACCATCGGCGTGACAGCGAATATAACATCTCTGCTAACAAACGAGCAGTTTGCTGAGATGACACATCTGAAAGGCCTGCTCTGTTGTCTTAGCTGTAAATTTAGGCAGAATTCAGTCACTGGGGGGAGGAGCAGGGGGGGTCCCAGAGTTAAAAAAAAAAGAGAGACAAGAAGAGAAGCTGTGAGCTCCTGCTTTGTCTTAGATCGGGGTCAGACTGAAATATGGGATCTAACGGACGCTACAAAAGCCAAATGCTATATTTAGTCTTGAGGAGTCATGAGCAGAGAAAAAGAGTTTTCACCTCTTCTTCTCTTTACTCGCTATCTGTCTGTTCTGATACACACATCAGGTGACTGTGATGACAGCAGCCTCCCCTCACAAGTCCACTTTCCAGGGAGATATTTTGCTCAGCATTTGGTTTGCGTTAAACCAGGCTCTCATTGTGCGTGTGAATGCATCGCTGTTTTTGCTGTCATGCACTGTTGGTCGCGGTCAGACGCCATCAATTCAGTGTCGTTGGGTCTGAAAGAAATAGTAAATCACATTAGTTATTCAGGTAAACAACTCAAGAAGGGTACCCCAGAGAACTGTTGAGTTCTCTCAGCAGTTTGCTCACAACGGCAACGACCAGAAAGAAAAACACGGCGAATGTGCTCATTTAATGGCAAGTCATATGTTAATTTTAATGACGGGTTTACACGGCGCACAGGTGCGTGGCAGCAGAGGTTGCAGGAAAGAGGTTAATGCTCTCAACCGCTCAAACAAACTTTAAGTAAGTAAAGCGAGCAGTGAATGGTGGGGGAGTTTGGAAAGGGGGGAGAAGAGAAGAGAGGAAGAGGACAAGCAGAAGAGTTTGAATGAGTTCTGTGTGTTCCAACAGGTTTCAGCATCTCTAGGAAACCTGCTGGTCTCATTGGCCAGGAGGCCGCTGCCTTGGGGAATACTGAGGAAATGTCCTCATTTTCTGTTTTTAAAGGCACACCTCTATGTATGGGTGTGTGTGTGAGAGAGAGAGTGCAGGTGGGGTTTTTGAAAATCAGAAAGTTTTCCTTACTCAAACCCAATTGTGTCTAAGTTGCTTCAGATAAATAAGAATAACGAGCTTTAAACAGATTGTGTGTCAACATAAGTGATTGTTATTTTGTTGTTGTCTGGTAAACATAATTAAAAACACTGACTCCATTGGTATTTTCTTGCCAATCAGTAATTCCTTATTCCTTAGACATGGCAGATGAAGCCTTCATGAAATAAGCACGCATTTCTTAATGGAGTCAAATGAGCTGAAGTCTTTGTTATTGTTCAAAATATACACTGCTGTTTCATGCAGTATTTTTCAGTCAGTATAATTGTAGTTATTAGCTATGTTAACCTGTTTCCTGTAATTTTAAGATATAGTTTCCTGCTTAAAAAAAAGACCCAGATGTTACAGTCATGTAACAATTTGTCGTTCATATCGACTTCAAATCCTTCAATCCTCAGTAGTTAAGATAAACACATTCCTGAAGTGAGTGACTTATCACCTCCTGTACCTTCTCCTGCCTCTCTAGCAGCAGTATTTACCTCATCTCTCCTGCTCCTCGCTCACATGACAAGCACGCAGCATCAAATAGTATCAATCTTTTAAAAGCCACGAGGAAAGCATGGCTGCAGGCCACGGCATGGCACGCGGCTCTGCTGCATCTCCTCCTTTATCGCCTGCCTGTTACTGCTGGTGCCACTTCATAAATAAAGCCATTACAACAGGAGAGAGGTGGAGGGGGACAGCAGTGTGTGTTCGCACAGACAAACACACATAAACACGCTGACACACACACTGGGCAGGTACTCAGTCTCTTGTCGCTGGGGAGCTTTAACCCTGACCAGCTTAGTTCAGAGGCGAGAGGCTTTATGGGACGTTGGGGAGCAGCTCCATGGAGTAAATAGAATATCCAGTGGTGTCTGTCCCAATCTCAGATTAAGCCACCAAAATCTCAGTGGTTTTTCACTCTGACAGAGGTGTGTGAAGACACACGAGTGTGTACATACACTTCTACCACACACACACACAAAAAAAACACATACACAGAGAGCTGTGTCTGTGAGTGGGTCCCAGTGCAGCTAAGGGTTTTATGCTGACACTAAAGAATGTGTTCATCTAGGAGTGAAGGGCCTCTCTCTCCCTGTCTGTTACCTGCCTCTCTGCTTTGCCGACGGACTGACTGACTGAATGAAGTGCAGTGTAGTGGGGATCTGACAGGGATCTCCATGCGATCCGCAGCAGCTCCCAAAGGACCCGGAGCTAAAGCCGTTTCCGAGCATGTTGGCGAAACGTTACTCCAGCTGTGTGGAGCCGGCTCGCAGGGTGGGCCTCAAGTTTAGAGAGCCCCGTCCCTTCACTGAAAAGTCCAAAGATCGAGTGTGTTTTGTCAAAATGTACTTCAGCAAAAGAAACACTATTACTGTATTCCCACTGTTTCACATAAGTTAACTGGATGTTGCTGCGAGCAAACCAGGAGGTGAATGATTCAAAGCCAAGCAAAAGTTTGGGGACTGTTAGAAGAGGACCGGCCTTCTTCAAATCCACAGAAAACAGAGGACTTTGTCAGAGATAGAGAGGGGGAAAGAGAAATGGAGTGCACCCAATGGTTTCAGAGCAAGTACAAGATTAAATCTGTGCCACTCTCTCCACATTTTCTACTGCCCTGTCCTGGAGACGGCAAGTGGAAGAACATCATTTATGAGGCAGGTGAAGTGAGTCCACCAGCTGATTTTGCTTTAAAAAAAAAAAAAAGAAGAAGAAGAGCGCGCTAGGCCTCAACCACAAAAAAGAAAGAGTTCAGAAAGGAGTGGAAAGTTAGGAACAGAGGGAGATGAAGGCAGCAAAACAGACAAACACAGCCGGTATTATTGGATGGGATGGGTACGATGACAGGTAGGAGGAGAGGGTGGAGTACGTGCAACCCGGAGCATCCCTGCAAGACAGACTGGAAAAACTGATTTGAGAAAAAAAAATCAATTTAGTTTGACACAGTGTAAGATCTAAATATTTATCTTTCTGTCTCATTGTTAGCTCAGACAGCTCTGGAAATACTTTTACAAGTCACTGATAATATTTATAGTTTTTACATATGGGCTCGTAGCACATTCAGAAGTGGTTTAGGTTTCTCTGTGACGCGGCTTCTCACACAGCGCAGGCATGATTGAATTCCAGCCCGCACATAAGTGTTTTTTGATCTAGTTGGCTTGATCCTTGCGCACCAAAGCACCCACCGCACACATGCTATACCGCACGCACACACACACAAGCACACACATCACATTATACGGCATCAGCCAGGCTCAAAGTGGATCATTATTTACTAAACAGGTTGCCTAACAAGAAAAGACTGATTCCCCTGCAGGCTTGTATAAAAACCCTGGAAGCATGGCGGTGGAGCAATATCCATCATAATTGATGTGTTGCAAAGCAGATTACACACATTAGCGCACACTGTTCTAGCTATGACAGCTCCAACTGAACATGACAAATTCCATAATGTGGAAAAAAAGGTATTTTGCTCTCTCTGGGTATTAAAAGGCACGGCAACTAACAAAGAGGCATTTGCATTTGCAGGAGTAAATGTGAGAATATGTGTTTGTGTGTGTATGTGTTAATGTGTGTGTGTGTGCATCCCTGTTTAACTACACCTCCTCCACGCTCTCATCTCTCCTTAATTACATTCTATTTGTTCCACTCGGGGCGGAGGGTCCTGTAAACTGTTTGGAGCTTGGCACAGCTTCCCCCTGCTCGGTGACAAGACTTCTTTCAACACGGCTAATCCCAACATAGCATTAGCTACTCGGATGATGTGTTCGAGGCCACTGACAGCTGCGGCATTATTTACTGAACACAGCACAACAGATAAGCCCATTGAAATTGCAGCAGCTCATTCATTGTGGGGAGGCATTAAGGGTGTCTGTTGCTGCCTAATCAGTGGGCTGGATGCTGGAGGAATAAATAAGCTTTGGGAAGAGGGGCGGCTTGACTCGCTCACTCACTCCCTCCTCACTTCTTACTCACTCACTCACTCTCTCAGTCACTCTCCTCTCACTCTTCTAATCAACTCAACAGCATTACGGAAAATCTGCTGCTGGAATTCCAGTTTCTTCCGGCTGGGTCTATTTCTGTATGAGTGCTGTTAAGTTAGAAAAGGTTGTAAATAATACACCATTGATTAGCACTTGATGTCTGAGACTATCATTACTCATCATTATTATTATTATTATTATTAAAAATGTTTTCTTGTTTTTTAGGAGGCACTTAATACAAAACTACATTTAAATTCCTTGTTATTTTAGGTGCTAATTCTAAATGACAGTACTCCTTCCTGCTGCTAATTTTATCACTGAATAACACTTACTGGAGGCTACAAATTAATGTGTGTTTCACTAGTTTCCTCTTTCACAACCGTAGCTTTGTCTTTATTGATCTGAGCTTGTTTTGTGTCAAGACATATTTGATATAATTTTAAATAGACCATTGTTTCTAAACCAGTTCTTTATTAGTAAAAGTTATGATTTATATATTATTCCTAGAATGTGCTTTGAATTTTATTGAACATATCCTCTGATTATGTGTCTCTGTAGAAATTATTTAATTTTCAGTGGCTTCTTTTTTGCCTCTGATTAAGCCTAATATATTAAGAGATGTAATTTAAATTATTTTCCTCAGCTCTAATTGTCAAATTCATTTTAATTGTAAAAGAAGGCCTGAGCTGCGCTGTGTGTTTATGTGTGACCGAGCTGTTCGGAGCCATGTCGTTAGCCATACACCCACTCCCGACGACCCACTAATTAACACCCCATGTTAATCACTCTCAACCCAGCCAATAACCGGTGACATGCCATCATGCAGATCACTACATCATACCACAGCACAGCAGTACATCCAAGCCAGGCAGTATTTCCCCCCTTCCCCTCAGTGTTGTGTTGGAGAGACATCTCAGTGACTTATTTCGCAGTATGAACGTGTGTGTTTTCCTGAACAAGGGGTTGGTATTTAGCACGGCTGTCATTCACAAAGTGATACTGAGGCGATATAAATACTCAAACAGTGACAAAGAAACATGTCACCACCAGCCTCCCTCTGCTCCTTCCAAACCATCTGTGGCTTTAAATTGATCCTGTACGTTTCCGCCAGCATTATAATTTCTAATAGCACATTTATTTTTGTCACCATTACGAGTGCCACATGTATTAGATCTAATCCATTTGCCCGATCCTACTTTACATACAGTGGTTTAAGAACATGTTGGCTAAATATCTTCCCAGTGAATCTGCCGTTCTGGCTGAAATAATGATTTTGATATAAGTTAAGCTGATTTGCTTAAGCTACCGAGTAATTAACTGAACTTAATCATTTCATTTCAATTCATTTCCATTACCTGAATTATTTTTCCAGTCTGTCCTATCTTTTGTAATGTCTGCGTCTGCTTTAAGCTCACTGTTGTCTGGTAGTGGAAGAAAAAGAGGCACCTGAACTCTGTTACAATACTGACCTCTAGTGTCAGTTTGGCCCGGCTCTGGCTGCTGTGTGAGTTTTTAGATGTGACATTTTAGCAGGCTCATTGGTAGTCCTATCTAAGGTAATGAATCCGCTTTGGACAAACTGCCTAGTTGAAGCTTTACCCTCCAAACGCCTGGAGCAGGGATTGCCCAGGATAGGGCAGAGGTAGATTAGGAGTCAGTGTAATGAGAGGCAAAGCATCTCTTTAGCTCACTCTTTGTCTTTGCCTCCGTCCACCAAAGCCTTGGAGGAGAAGGAGAGATATACTTCTCTGGCCACTGGCAGCCACACGGGCATTGGCTTTATTTTTCATCATCCTCTTCTCCCCTCTCTTCCCTGCCGGCCTCCTCCTCTTTTCCCCGTCTCTATTTTTTTCCTCCCTTTCCTCTGTCCTCAGCCGTGGATGCTGACACTCGCTCATGCCAAAGCGGCCTCACGTCCTCGACAGGGGATTGTCAGATCTTCTAGAATATGGAAAAACACCGACGCTTGCCAGCCACACTGGTGTGCAGCACATGGGTAATAGGCATAATAGGGTCAGGCCTGCATTTAATAAACAATTACCCATCTATAATAGATGAGTCCGGCTCCTAAGGCCCAGCGCCTGGCCTGGGTCGAGAGGGGGAACAGGAGAGAGAGAGCAGGAGAGAGAGAGAGGGAGGATGAATGAATAATGCAGACGAGATACCCATCAGAGCACCCAAATGCAGGGGCCCACGCAGTGCCAATTATCTTCCCCTGCTAATGATGATCATCTTGATGCCCTCCCCCAACGCCCTCCTCTCCCCTGCCACCCCGCCACCCTATACCCCCATGCCTAAATCTGACATTTACCCAGCTGCCCTTGCTCCTCACCACACCTCCTGCTCCCTAACTCATTCAAAACATTGGAAAGAAGAGTTGAGCAGAAGTAGCGGCTGTTTTTATGTGTTGCTCCTCGCTCGCCTTTTATTTTATTTTGGAGGGATGGCGAAGGGTTTCCTGGCAGCAGGGGTGGAGGGGGGCACAGTGGCCATCACTCTCTTCTTTTGAATTACAAATCAATCAGGGACTTCTCTTCCGCACCTTCCCATTCAGTCCAAGGTCACCCAGATTACACAAGGTTAAAGTGTGTGTGCATGCAGACAGACCTGAGGGCGGCTGGGTTGGATGGTGGAGGAGGGAGGGTTTGCTGTCGCTAGTTGGATTAGCATACAACTCTGACAGAGCGAGGGAATTAAAGGCAGCACAGAGGTACGATGGCCAAGCAAAACGCCCCCCCGCCTCGCGTTCTCTGCCGTATTTGAATAGATACGTGAAAACAGAGAGACGGCGAGGAAAAGCTCTTTGGCCCCTAGGATCAGAGGTGGGGGGGGGGGCAGGGAGGGGGAGGGGGACCTGTGGTGCTCAAACTGACTGCTAGTCAAGTAGATAGGGCCTCAGTAGACTGCTTCAGTATGGGCTCTGGGAAAGATACACAGCCATTTTGCCTCCCTCAGGGCCCAAGTCTGTAGTTATAATGGGATCAGAGCCATGACCCTCCCAGGACACCATACCAGTATTGGATATTCTATTAGTTCCCTCTGCAGTGAAAAGAAGTCTGTGCTCAGCTACTTTTCTCACTCAGAATCACATTTGTTTTACTTTTATGTAGCTTTAACAGTGACTAATCAAATTATTGAAAGTTTCCAGGAGGAGACTTCATTAACAGTTGAGCAGAGTGCAGTGCTACTTATGACTATTGTAAAACCTTCTAATATATAAAGCTATGTACTGTGGATATCTTCTAATCATATCCAATGTTCTTTATGTATGCAAGGATATTGTAAGCTATTAACATATGCACCAAAAAAGTGAGGCCCATAATTGTTCCTTTTTACCATTTAATCCCAGCACTGGAAGATACAGCGGAGATCACATTAACATTTACATTTCTGAATCCCCCACCTCCTTGATACAGCTCCAGCTTTCAGCCCCAGCATCTCATCTGCCTTTACATAATATCAGCCTGTATTAATGCTACATATGGAGCTCCAGTGTCTGCGCTGTGTAGATTTACATTTTCCTAATGATGTGCTTTCATTTTTCCTCCACTATCCCCCTGTCCTTCCCTTCACCTCCAGCCCACAGCCCGCGGTGATTTAAAACACACACAACTGTACTGCCGTTTTACTGCGGAATAACACAAAGCGCGGGTTGAGACACCTTTGGTCGCCCTGGCCCCCATCTGTTGCACATCTGGAAGTGGTGCGCCGCACCAATAATTGGAAGTCAATTTGTTTGAAGTTATGTATTTGGCATCTGGCTCGATTCATAAAAACTCTGGAAATCGCATTAATTTTATAGCATCTCGAGAAGGGCCCAGCCACGTTTTTTTTTTCTCTCGTCTCTCTTGTGTTCCATCGTTAATGCACGTGGGGCTTTGCTAGTGTAGTGACGTGGGAGTTTGTCGAGCACTGGTCAGGGTGTGGTCCTTAATAAAAACAGCATGGAGGCCAGAGCCTGAAAAGAATCAACGGATGAATTACTGTGGCGCGCTGGAGAGACGATACTGATTTCTTGAGTTGCCGATCATTAAAAGATTTGCTCAAATTTTGGCGAAGTTTTATAATTTCACCTTTAACTTTGACCTTAACCTCAGATCATGTCTTATTTTTCCTGAAGAGGAAAACTCATCCAGGGGCCTAGTTTGCCACATTTCCAGGAGACGGGCTGACTGATTGAGAAGCAGCATGGTGTTGTTTGTCACACAGCTCTGAGTCATGGCTGAAAATAGATATGACACTTGATGTTTGGTGCCTCACTGCCGGCTGTCATATTGTTATTCCCACTCAAATTTCACCTAATTTGTGCACAAGTCTTGTCACAGTCCAGATCCTGATGAGGGCTTTTAGGTGGTTATTTTTTTTCCCCCTTCGCTTTCTCGAATGTGTGGCAATGAGGTGCAATGAGATACACACCTGTACAGGCGTGCATGTGTTGTGCCCGCGCGTGCGCATTTTGTGTTTGCACACAAGCACATTTGATTAGGCTTGTTTGTGTGCGCAAGTGTGTGCGGCCTGGCGTGTGTGTGTGTGCGTGTGTGTTTGCTGTGCTCCAAAGTGAGTCACCTCAGCGGGAGGTGATTAAGAGTTGCCAATGGCAGGCTCGACAGGTGAGTGCATTGTAGCACGCTGGCAGCTGTGGCATCTGCGCAGGTGACAGCTTCTCCTGCTCAGTGGTGGTGTCAGTGTTGGTGGGTGGCAGGAGGTCTGACAACGTTGTTTTGGTGACAGAACGACTCCGCTGTGAGGTTCACGACATCACTTGCCTTCTTTAGATTTGTCAGTTTATACTGGGAAGTATAAGGAGTACCATGGACTTTAGCATATACTACCAAGGTACTATTCCATATGTGAAAGTGCTGTTTACCAACTATCATTATATACTAAAAGAAATTTTACTTTATAGGCCGTTTTAAATAATCCACAAATGTTCTCTGTTGTACCATACGTCTGTGCTGGGCTTCTTTTTATTAACACACAGCACAGTGTGAGGATGAAACACAGCCCATTGCTGCCACCTGCTGTCAGAAATCTGACACAGCAGCAGCCCTTTTATCCTGGGAGTGAGGTAATTCATTCTGGGTGACCATTTTGCTGTGCATGCAATAGTAACACATAAAGAAATGGAGAGATTATTTTACAAGGTGTGTAGTTTTTGGCAGATATTGTAACAAGCCAACAACCTGAAATCTGTTCCTCATGAAGGAGATTATCTAAAGAGCAGAGGAAGTGAGAGATGTCGGTTGTAGGATTGCAAACTTTCCCAAATTTGTTTGACATTTATGTTCTCCTGCTAACATAAGCGGCTAATGTCTCTAACATAATGGAGGTATCGGATACCCGCGCTGTTTTCTCGATCGGCCGTAGACACATCTCACTTCACTTCACTTCACATCAGACCCTGTGCGTTTCTAAGCCGTGGGCTGATGAACTGTGATATTCCAAATAAAAAGTCCCCTGTTCTGATGTCACCGTTGCCTCATCCGACCACATTTCTTTTTGAAGCCTGTGCATATCTGGCCTTGAACTTTGTCTATGATAGCCTTTGATATGGAGGGAAATGAATTAGTTAGGAAGTTTAATCTTACAGAATGCTTTGTCTCCTGAGGAAGCCTGAAAAGAGAGTTATGTAAATGTTTATGGTTTTAATTTTCTCTTATTTCAGAATATGTCAATATTCAATTGAGGTAAAAGATATTCATTCATATTATTCTGTCCCTGACTTCAACTTTCATCATTTCCTGCATTACACTAATTGGATTTGTGTATTTTTCCCGAGTTTAGTCAAACAAGAAATGCGGGGAAAAATCATTTAAATCAAGATGTAAATTGGGCCTTTTGAAATTTCAGTCATGCCGTGTCTTTCTTAGATACCCTTCATGTTTTTTTAGCATAATGAAAATCTATATTTACCTTCCATAGCTGCTTTGGCCAATTACCCATAAACATCACTCACCACTTTGTAGTTGGAGTGGCTATACTCTGCAGTGATTGATTGGTTCTGTCTTATTTGCAGTTAAAGAGGGGATGCTGGCTGAGGAATGTTTCGATTTCATTACAGAGAAACACACACTAATAACACTGTAAAACATTAATTCAGGGAGGCTTTGATGAGAAATCCATTTGGGAAGTATTGGCGTGTTTTTTTTTTTTCATCTGTTTGTTGTATTATTAACGCATGACTTCAAGATAAGAAAACTACATGTTTATGAATGGCTTTTGAATGATACAACCAGACAAAACAGTAGGTTTTTTAACATTTGTGATCATAATGAGGTCGGGGTTTTTTTTTATCAGTGTTGCAAACAAACGTTCAGCAAACTTTATATGTGCTACGGTTTATGATCACATTCCTGCAGCACGGGAGGACACATCTTCTCATCCAGCTCACCTCAAAGGAAACTTTCTTAGCTCTCAGCTAACAGCTCTCATAGCAACTCTTTATCCTTTACCATTATTCATCCTCAAGGGCTCATCAGCTCACAGTAGGCTCATCAGAATTATTACTCCTCCTCTACTTGTCTTTATTATCCAATTTCCCTCCTCTCTCCTCCTTTCTGCCACTCATTGCCAATCAGCCACCTTGTAAGCCGGCCCCTCACCTTCCACTGTGAAACTTTTTCTTCACTCTTTTTAGTCCTGTTGTCGCCCAGAAAGATCATTTTGTACTCAGATTACAACTGGTGCATCCCTCAATAATTAGCATTTTAGAATTGTATTATTTTCAGGTTGTTAGGGGAATATATGTAGCATTTAGGAATCAAACTGTGTTTTTTTCATTGTGTGAGGGTGTATTGTGTAAATGTTTTGAGTGCGACGACAACAAGAAGCCAAAATCAATTGTATCAAAAAAAGGGGTTTATTATATTTTTCCCACCCCTACTAAGAATAAAAAAGGTAACGTTAGATAATATGTATCATTTTATGAATACATGGATTAAAATATATTTAAATACATAAACACTTATTTAACAAAAACATTTAAAAGACAGACAAGACTGAAGACATGTTAGGCATTGCGGTGAGTACATCATTTACATTTTTTTAAGACAAAACGGGGAGTTTGAATAAGGCACATCACACAATCACAATCCTGACGGCAACTGTTTAAAATTCTTTTGTAAAGTAGTCATATTTTCATTCAGAACGGACAGTTTTGACAGGTTCTCAGTGAGTATTTTGCATGTTACAGTGCACAGCTACCACAGTGTTTTCCAAACAAAAAAAAGAAAAAAAAACAGCAGACTTGGTGATTTACATTATGTACATAAAGGCTGATAAATGTCTCCCTTTTTCTTATGAGTCTGTTTCTGCTCTGTCTGGGAGGCAGAGAAACATATTCATTGTCTGTAGTAAGGTTAAAAAGAGCAGGTGGTGCAGGAGAAAGGTCCTCAGGATGTGTTTGGTCCTGCTGAGCTTGCAAGCTTTTGGCCCAATCAAGTTCTAACACCCACTCATTCAGCAAGAACTACACACTGTATATACACAAGTGGCACTTTGAGGGAATCTGTCAGATGTGTCAGCTGTCATTTAAATTACTTGCGACCCTGTGAGTGGTCATTGTTGTATGCCCAGAGCCGTCAGTCTTTTAAAGGCTCTGTGTATGCCCTTTACCACTCAGGATTACGACTGTGTTGTCATGAGAAGACGATATTATGAGGAGGGGGGCCCCATTATAGGTCGTCACCCTCGGCAGAGCTGAAGCTGCTCCTGCGGCTGCTGTCCTTGGACGCGGCTCCGGGCGAGCCAGCCGACAGGAGAGGGTCGGTGCCGAACGGCGAGAGCGGGTCGTCCATTAGGATCTCGTCCAGCCGGTGCTCCTCCTTGAGCGTGGCGCTGAAGAAGTCCGTGAAGTGGGACAGCGGGTCGGAGAACGTGGTGCAGCCATCAGCGCCGGCGATGTGTTCCTGCTGCCCGCCAGCAGTGGGGAGGGACGGTACCCCAGCCACCACTGCTATCCTCTGGAGGTAGTCACTGTTGGGGTCCTCCTGGTAGAGGGGCGGCTGCTGGGGCTGCTGGGCCTGGGGAGACGACTGCTGCTGCTGCTGTTGTTGTTGTTGCTGCTGCTGCTGTTGTTGTTGTTTGAGGAGGTGGGGCGAAAGCTCAACTGTCCCCAAGGCTGTAGCCATGTTTGGGAGGCCATGTGCTCTTGCCTGGATCTCAAGTTCCTGAAAAACAAAGGACACATGAGTTTAAAATGACCTGCTCCCTCATTGTAGTTCGTCTAGATATGATCTGACAAAATGCCTAAAAATACACAAATACCAAAATGTCCCAAGTCATGAGCAGATTTTCCATGACAATATAGCATGGAGTAACACTGGGATAATCCACACCACACCTTTTTCACATCTCCTCCACATACTGAGGTTATGTTGGGGAGTCATGTTGGGTGTTGACACACACTCTTCTCCCACACACACCTTCTTATCACAGAGTATGTGATCAGCGCTAATCACACATCAGTGTCATCACAAAGCCCAGTTTGACCTGCTTTAACTGTCCCTTTATCGTCAGCAGCAGCAAAGTTTTCCCAGATGCTTTTGTCATCTGTTGAAGGTGATTACAGATTTTCGTGTCCTTCCCGTCACTGTGGTAAACTCAGATAAACCACAATCTGCTTTTGCACGAAAGCGTGCAAGTGTGCTTCTATCACTGCTCATCAACTAGTTCAGAGCTGCTTTTATTTCCACTGAAACAGCTGAGGTCATTGTCTTTATTCATCAGGTAATTAGCACTGAGATTAGATCAGAGAGAGGGAGGCAGGGGGAGTGGAAGGACCTCGTGTAAACAACAGTAGGTTTAGGTTTTGGAGTTGTTAAACTTTATAGATGGAAATTAGCACAAGTGTGAAGTACATGGGTGATGATGGATTGAGGCCTCTGTCTTTACCAAACTGATCTTTGGTGTAACGAAACAGGAGACGGTTAGTGAGTAACTCAGTAATGTGAAAATGGAGGTGTAATTAAATGAACTCAGTGAATTTAAATGCTAAGACATTAGCGAGGTGATTGGCTTACTGTTTCTGTTAAGGAGTATGCTCATGTATTAGGAGCTACACTGGTTTTCGTGTTAGCAGGACAAAATAGATTAGTAATAGATAAGTAGACTGTTGGGTTTTATTACCTGGATCCTCAGCAGCAGCCTCCTGTTCGCCTGCTCCAGCTTCTTCTGCCTGCTCTCCAGCTCGCGAGCGTGCTGCTGCTCCTTCTGCAGCCACCTTATGTACTCCACCGAGGCCTTCAGAATAGTGCCTTTGTTCCAGCGCATGTCTCTGCA
The DNA here is from genome assembly GCF_001640805.2 of Lates calcarifer. NCBI lineage: Eukaryota > Metazoa > Chordata > Actinopteri > Centropomidae > Lates > Lates calcarifer. The sequence goes on along the minus strand of NC_066850.1, from coordinate 1,845,221 downwards.
GAAAGGAGAAATGTTAAAGATAACCTTTTGCACAGAACCCCCTGATTTCAGCAGAATATCCTCCACAATAATAAAAAAGGAAAGAAAAAAAGGGGGGAAAGTTTTAACGCAGAGGTTTTTACCCCTTTTACGATATGAATAAGAAATGGTGATTTACATTGGGCAATTATTCATCCTTGGACATTACATGGGGACACTGAATGGGAATTTTAATAGAATAGTTAAGTAGCTATGTGGAAAGTCCATTCTTGTTCGTCCTTATTCGGTAAAATTAATCCTCGAGTAAAAATAGGTGAGGGAAAATGAGCTAAGTAGAAAGACAGGGGGGAAAAATGGAGTGTTGGACTTAAGGTGCTAGAGTGCAAGTCATTCTTTTGCAGATATTATTGCTTTTTTGAAAAAAGGGAAAGGGGAGCTGTAGTAAAATTGTCCTTTTCCACACAAGTGAGACGTCGGCCTGATCAGCGGGCTAATAATCTCTTTTATCCCGTGTTAATGGCACGATGACAACGCTAACCTCCCATTTAAATTTGAAGCAAAGTTCAATTGCGAAAGATGGCCGGTGGATTTCAATTCAGCGCCATGCTCCATCTCCATGTTCCAATTGTGCTTCAAACTTTGATTCAAATGGTGTGGCCCGCTTCTTTGCATTTGACCCCTTTCCTCATCATTCATGCTTTGAGCTGAACTGCCGGGACCCAGCAAGAGGATGTACAGCTCTTGGAGCGTAGACTACAATGGAGGTTCAAGTGCACCCTTGAAATATGACTGAAATGTGCTTGAGTACTCATTTGAATTCAATGAACAACGTTTAGAGTGTCTTTGTGCTTGGAATTTAATACACTTCCCTGCCAGACAAGTTCCTGCAGTTGTGTCAGTGACATTAAAGGCATTGTTTCAGTAAATGCATTTTGGATTTTGCAACTTACGGGTCATTTGACTTTGGTATGAGTGTCCCCAGCTCCTTAATCCTGTAGTTGATGTTGTATCTTCGCCTTCTTTCAACTAAACAAGCAGAATTTAAAAAAAGAGCCAAGATGATTAGAGTGTTGTCAGCTGCTGTGCCAAAAGCTAGCCATAACTCACTTTTAGATGATAAACTGTGAAGGAGTTGAAAGGCAGCGGGAGACACTTACTCAAATTATGGTTGTCTTTCTTCTGCCTCTCTTTGGCCATCACCCTGGTGTCGTGTTCTGTCAAAGAAAAATAAATCACAGAGGGGAACGAATTGATTAGCAACACGTACTGATTTAGAAACTGAAAGACAACGAACGCAAAGTGCCACAAAAGGTCCCAGTCACGGGGACGCACAATCAGTTGTTTTGAGGGAGTTCAGCGCCGGGGTCAGACAGAATGTGGAGTTTCCGTGCATCAGTCTACACCACAGACACTAGTTTGACCTCCTTACACACACACACATGCACACACACTGAAAGAGCCCAGTTTATCCCCTCCAGCATGTCTGAAGCTCATTGTGGGAAAAAAATGGTGACTACTTTTAAACTACGTACTCCATAATTAAGACAGTTTAGCAAATTCACTAATCTGTCCTGGAGAGGGACAAAAATGTCAGTGCATCCATATTTGTATTCACATTCTTCCAAATTACATAATTGGGGACCTGAGATTGGATTTCCCAATTTGTCTCTGTTGATTCAATCAAGACAATTTAAACTCTGTGTAACAGCCCATTGTCCTCTCCTCCCACACAGTCAAATGAACCAGATGGCAATTTACTTATTTGCCCGTTGAGAGTGAAGGGTTCTTCAGGCATCCTTTCGATTTCCTAAATCAATTAGGCGTCTTTGCTTGATGCATGACATTAATAAGAAGTGTCTTAAAGGGCCCCTCTGTTTCTGCACTGTGACGAAAAATCTACACGTTTCTGCTGCCTATTAACAGAACCAGTGACAAGCAGGATAGTATTCGTCAAACACTGGACACAAATCAGTTTACAGATTTCTGTGCCTGATGTGCCTGACACATGTAATTGGGCTCGATTTTAGCAAGAACAGTAGCACGCAACATGTTGCCATTTATAGCTAACACAGGTACACTCTGTTCTTCTACCCAAAGCTTCAGTGTTTAGCTGTTTTTTTGTTATAATTCCCCCAATTCCATTTTTCTAACAACCAGAACTTTTTGTGATTTTTAACTTTCAGCTTGTGATGTCTCATTAATTGGTTAGTTGTTTAATTAATGCTATGGTATGAGTTCATACCTGTGTATTCCCTTTTTACAGTGAGCTTTGTGGGGTTAGATGTGGGACTCATTCCACCATTAGGGGCGTTCATACCTTGTTCACCCCCATAGACGTCCAGCATGCTGCTACTGAGGGACACCTAGTGATGAAAGAGAGAGGGGAGAAAAGAGAAAGAGACAGGGTCAGTCACAGGGGAAACACATTAACATTTCACACACACGTAAACATGGATGACTTTCACACTTTTTCAATAGTCACAAAACAAATAGTTGTTTTTGGCTGCTGTGTGGCTTTGTTTAACATTTACAAAAAACGACAAGAGGCAAGTGGAACGATCAGAGCCTTGCAGAGATGGTTGTCAGCCCTCAGGCCTCGAGCTGTGGACCTCTCAGCAGGGAGCTGCAGCTCCCACATGTCTGCCACAGCAGGAGAAGGCAACACAGTGCTTTGGTCATGAATTGCTGCCATGCTCAGACTGTGTGCTCATCTTGCATCACAAAGAGAAAAAACAACTAAAGAGTTGTCATCCTTCAGTCTTCCTCTATCTAACCCTGACCTCCAAATCAGACTTGCTGCTCTCTCAGTTGTCTTAGTGTCTTGATCTGCTAATGCCACCATTTTCTAAACCCCTCCACTTGAAAATGGCCCTAACACAGAGATGTGCTCTGTGTTGAAAATAGTATCCCATTAGATGAAAAGGCTAGCTAGGTCAACTGCTTGAACAGAGGCAAAACTGTTTTCCTACGGGTCCCCTCTCGTCTGGGAAAGCGTGCATCAGATCTGCGATAATGACGCTTTTCACGGACTGGGGGGGAGGGGGTGTCAAGACACACATGCGTGTCTAATTCAGATTTGTGTATTTATGGGAAAATGCTACAGAAGACACCATGGATTCCAATACGCGCACAGCCAATTTTACCCACGACATGTGTGTCAAATCTAACTGCTAGACTGGCGAATGTGATAAGGCTGCATGTCAAGTCAAGAGAAGGGAAGGAGGGGAGAGCAGGAGGGAGAGAGAGGAGATGAGGAAACAAAACAGAAGGAAAACTGCAGACATTTCAAATATCTGCAGTTGGTTTAGTTTGCATGTGCGTTTTTTCTCATTATCTCACCAAGATGGGAAGAAGGAGGAAGGAGGAGGAGGAGGAGGAGGAGGGGGCAAAAGTGCTTATCAAAATGAAAGATTGCAACAATTCCCCTACTACTCCTATTGTAATCACTTCAATCCCTCTCCTGTCTGTGTTCCTGGATGTGTTGACACGGCGAAACGACGTGATGCATCGTACTGTATGACTAATTAGGATGAATTGATCCATTTAAGCATGGTATCATTTCTGAACAAGCCCGTGGGGAGTGTATGCATTAGCCCAATCCAATGGCTCAGTAACTCTCTCCAACAAAATCTCCCCATTCCCCACTCTTCTATTGCACTTCTGTCCTCATCAGAACTCCCCCCTCCCCTCCCCTCTCCCCTCTCCTCCCACCACCTCCCCCACGCCTTATCTTTTCCTCACCCCTTCTCATTCCTTCTCTGTCACAGTATCTGCTGTGTTTGGCTCCATGTCACTTTATCTGTGTGTACGATTCTTTGTCTGAGACTGTGTCTCCCTCTGTATTTCAGGAGTTGGGCCAGATTCCCAGTCTTCCCGTCCCACAAACTCCCTCTGTATTTGCTTCAGGTGTTGCTGTGTTCACTGGCCAAATGGACCCCTTGTCCCAGATTTTTTGCTCAGAGTTTTTGAATTCCTCCCTGGCTACAGATAATGTTTGTCTGCCATGCCAGCTCTAGTCTTCCCAAGAATGGACTTTACCAAGAAAGCTACCTTGAATTTAGCCTCTGCTGTTGCCATATTGTGGTTAATGATAGACCTCTGTCCACATCATCCTTCTTTTTAACTTAATCTTCATTGTTAAACGTCTTGAGTAATGTGAGAAATGTTGCTAAGCCACAATGAACTTTGACTCATCTCATCGACTTAAGCTGCCCTCAAACTAAGACAGGTCCCCCTTTTCCCAAGCTAGTCAGGCCTGTGTGCCTAAGTGTTTGGCCGGATGAACCTCACTTTCAAGTCCCAATTCAACTTGAAAAGAAAAGAAAGAAACTTGACATATACCTAACTGCAAATAATGTGCATAGCAGGTTAAAAAACAAGGGCTGTGTTGCAAGAATCAATACAAAAGACCTTCATACCATAGATAGTAGCACAGTGTTAGCAGGTAGCTGTTAGAGCAATAGTTAATGTGATTCATACTTACATTGTTTTGCATTATGATGTTAGGCTCCATGCAATCCAAGCCTCCATCATTGAAACCGGATTCAAGACTAATTAGGTCATCAATAACTTCATCCATTGGAAACTAAAAGAAAACAGTAATTTCAGTGTACTCATGGACAGACTGAGTGTGTTTGTACCAGAATTTCAATACTGTCCAAGTCGGATCTTTTGAAATCTCAACATTCAAACCAAAATAGACACGAGAAAGGGGGAGGGACTGTCGAGAGACTAATCCAATAACAGATGAGTTCTCCGCCGCCATGTTCTGAAATTAGTTAGCAAGGTTTGGCGGGAAAGACTCACATCTGTTATCCTTTGAAAGGGTTCTCTCATCAGAGACTGCATGTCTGAAGTTATTGATGAGCGCATCAGAGAGAGAGAGGGAGATCAATAATGGCATCATTTTGTTTAGGTGATTAGTTGGAACTACTCTCTGAATTGTAGAGATTCAAAACCAGTCCAGTTAGGAGTTCAGTCATAGTCATTTGTTCGTGTTTATACTGTATGTTGACTGTCCATCCCAACAAAGTATCAGCCATGATTCATCTCTCTTAATTTGAAAGAATTTAGAGGGGCTACAACAAATCTCTTACAGGTGGCAATGAAATGTAACACAGAACAAAGTGTTTTCTTGACAGGAATGTGAAGTGTTGACAGGAAAGCGTGTCAAGAATGTTGCGAAATCGACAAAAATTATGACCCACAGTTCGTCCATATGTGACACAGTCTGTGGTTCAAAGTTTTTGTTGCAATGTCACCCTTTTCCAGTCACAACTAGGCACATTTTGAGCTTTTTCAATTTCAGTTCCATAATTCAGCAGCATCGTCATTCACACTCAGACGCTTTCTCTTTCCATATGTTTACTCACCTCGCTGTCGTGATTGGCCATGGTGAGCAGGGTAACAGGGCTGTTGGGGTTGCTGCTGTCGCTGACGGAGGGCATGTGTCCATTCCTCATGATCGGCACGGTGGCCAGCGGCTGGCCGGGGGCATGCGGATGCGGCACGGCGTGGCCCTGCCCGGCCGACGAGGCCAGCTTGGAGCCCAGCGTCAGGTACTGCTTGACCTGCTGATTCTGGCTCTGGTGGAGGTGGAACTTGGAGTTCTCCAGGTGGCTCTGTACCTGCAGCAAATATCAAACATTAAGTTCAGTTAGTTGAATTGAAAATGAGTTCAGAAGGTGGAAGGTTGCTCATTGTGTTTCACGCCACTGACACAGCGCTGACTAAGAGTATATGCACAGAGGTTGTTTGCAGCAGCTGTCGGCTTTAGCGAAAAGATGATCTCATTTAACCCACAGGAATAACTGAGAGTCACAGTTTCCCATTATCATATTATATTGTCAGTCATGTAGGGCAAATTTACAAACTTACAGCAGGAGTGTATTTTGTGAAATATAAGTGATTTGAGTGAATCATATTCTTATATGTTGCAGGTTTCTTTAAGAGAGTTAGGATTCATTCTCAAGGAGCTTTCTCAAGTTAGTTATTGTCATATTCTGTCATTTTAGTACCAGTGTCTGACTTGTCAGTGGTTAAAAATTTTCCCCAGAACTGAACTAAACAAACAAACTAAGCAAACAAAATCATATTCCATTAAAATGCAGTAGCACATACTTAAACGTACAGCCAGCAGTCAAGATTGCCAAACTAGTGTCAAAAGCCTTACAAATGCGTTACATTGGAAAACATGATATGAGTGTTTAACAAGACACTTCACCAAATAATTCAGACTTTTAAAATAAATTTCAATATTCTTACATTTGAAGCTCTGGTTGCGTCCCGCATCGTGTAGTAGCTGCAGTCAGTTAAGTGTGGCATTCTCAGAAAAGCAGATAATCTTCAGTTTGGTTTGTTTTGGTGGAGCAGCAGGTCAACTTAAAGGCTCCAGGTCTGCTGCTGCTATCCTGTTGATCTGCTGACTTCTCAATGAGTGTCTGTCCCTTCCAGTCCCCTACCGAAGTCTTATAAGGGCCCTACGTGAACTAATTAGGCCCAAAGCTGGGGGTAAGCCTTTATGTTGCGTAGCATGATAATCACTTCAAACACTGCACTGTCAGATCACCCAGGGTTTGATCACTGCAGGATATCTGCCTTTAGCGTCTATCACTAATTCATCGGTACCGCCCTTTTCTGTCTCAATGGCCAATCAGAGGTCAGCTCCTAAAGTCCTCTGCTGCCTGCTCCAGGGGTTGTGGCAGCACAATTGACCCTTGTTCCCCATTGGGGGTTTTAAATAACTCCTCTAATGCCATTTTTAACCAAGCCTTTTCATTCATTCACTGGTTTCAATGTAGACAGTTCAGTATCATCACTTTCCTAAACAATAACTGCAATAAAACTATTTTGAGGTCTTTTTTACAGTAAGTTTAAGGCTATTTTCAGAGGGAACATCTCACCTAAAAATGTCTAATTTACTTACTGGTCTGGATCTCACAAAGAAGCTCAGTGTTACATCTTACTTTATTGGTTTATGGCCTGTGAAGTATTTTTGGGAGTACTTATTCATCATAATAATACATGTATTGTTAGCAGTGATTTTATAATGTTAGTCTTGTCAGTTGTTGATGGTCATCTTGTCTGTGTCTATTGCCCAGACTTTTATAACTTCTTCTCAAAAGTATGCTATTCACTGGTCAAAACAGCGTGCTCTATGGACTCGTCTGAACTTTTTGTTATCACTAAATGGATACTTTTTCCATGACTAACCTCAGCTAATCAGTTGGAAGTAGAAGACATTCAGATAAGCAACAATGCGGGTGTAGCAGCAGATTCAGAAGACTGTGCTATTACTTAACTGAGGGAAATGTGATATTAAAGAAGAATTTTTTTTTTTCCCATTATCTTAACCGTATCTGCTCCCATGATCATGGCGTCACATAAGGTGTCATTTATCAAGTAAAATCACAGATGATGAAAGCGTTCAGCAACACTGTATTTTTGCTGAATGGTGGCCACTACAGCTACTAGTAACAGTCATAAAGCCAGCTAACTCACTCACTAATGCTTATTATGCAACTGTATTTACCTAAAGTTAGCTCAAATTAGCTAACGTTAGCCACCAGCATTAGCTTGCAATTTCATACACACATATTGACTCAGCAAGAATTGATGGGATAGGTAATTCTCTGGTTTCAGACTTCTAACAGCAATGAAAGTTATTCTGGGTCAAAAGTCAACTAGCACAACTTAAACACTGCTAAACCTTTTAGCCGAGGCAACTGCAGGCTTCCTACTAAAACTCAGCATTAAATTCCCCTCGTCAGCTAGACTAGCTGCCCTCATTCACCACTCGTCCACCTAAATAAGAACAGGCTCATCACAATACTCAACTTGTCAGTAGTGACTAAGAGCTCTTATCTGACTCCTCCAGGCCAAACAAGATGCCAGTTGTTAGCCAATCAACATTTTTTTTCCACCACGGATAGCAAGAGGGATGCCAAGACTGCGACACACCACATCTGCTTTGTGTGACAGCAGATTGTCCTGGTTTCACTTCAGCTTTCTCACTACTGTAAATGCCGGAGACACGCTTGTTATCCACTTAAGGGAATCTGATTAGATTTGAGAGGTAATGGTGCTTCAGTCACCAAGGCCAACCTTGACAATGGCGGGCCCTGTGCATGTGTGAAGAGGACATGCTGAAAATTATCAATGCCCGCCATACACATGGGAGAGGAATGAGATAAGAATCTAATCAATCGAGGCTCAAGTTTGGGATTGTTGTGACTATTCTGATGTTTCAGACACTTCACTTTTTCTCTTTCTCAATATGGCTACAGGCACCTGCTCCAACAATTGAGGCAGTGTTTGAGGTTTACTGGTAGAGAGGAGGTCACAGGTTCACTTTCCATTCACACACATTAGCACAGTTAGCCCTGACATGCAAACCTAGACTATGTAGGCTAAAACTCTGAGTTTACTGAAAGTCAAAGTCAATGCATTTGTCAGTTTTCATCTTTCCAGACAGCTCCTAATAGTTTTCCATTCGTGCAAAAATGTAATATTTCCTCTCAATTTATTTCAGTGGAGATGTGTCATTATGTTTCATAATGTTTAAACGAGAAAATAATAATTGTCCGGTTTGGTTTTACACTCCCTGCATTGAAACATATAAACTTGACTGTCAGTAGGAGATCAGCTGCATCTTTCTAACTTCATTATCCTCATTACAGACATTTGAACTACTAAAATAAAGATGTCAGAACCAGACAACGCCCTCATTCCACACACACACGCCTTATTTCTCTCTCTTTCTCAATCAAACGTCGGCCAACTTGTTCACTTACACAATGTCAGCATTTACAGCGATTTTAACCACACAAATGCAGCAGGTTAATCAAATCCACATAAACAAATACACTACTGTGCTCTGCTGAGAAATCACATCACATGTTTTTCCAGCAGTCGTATAGAATATGTACGATTCATGCAAGCAAGTGCACAAAACTGCAGCTAGAAAGCATATTACAGCAATTCCATTACAAGATATATACACTCAATTATGTCATTATTAAAATCACAAATTCTCCATTAGAAGATAAAAACACAACCCTAGATTACACACACACACACACACACACATGCCCAATGCATAAGCCCAGAATCCAGTTTAATGTATGTTCACTCAAAGCATGATTTCTCTAGCCTCTGTCTGTGAGATGGATTTAATAGTGCTGTGATTTACCTCAGAGTTAAAAGGTGTTTTTCTTTAGTTCCACTGAAATGCTGCACTCACAAAGCCATTATAACAGACAGACTCACAGGTGTTTCTTCTGAGTGAAAAGCTCTTGCCCAACTCAAGTTTCAGTCTTGCCCAAGTTCTCCTTTCACTTCAAAAAAATCCAACTACTTATGAAACAGTGGGTGATGGTGACATTAAGCGGCTGTACAAATTATGGACAAAACCTCGTAGGAGACTTGGATTCATTTCTCCAAAACACATAGTTTTTACAACATACTGACACAGTTACGGAATGCAGTAGCCATGCAGCCATGCTTAATTATCTTTTTCTCCATCTTGAATCTACAGAGATGAAAGTGGAACAAAAAGCCTTCTCAGACATGCTTACTGTATTTTTGCTGAGCCTGCTAACCAGTAAATAGCTGTAACCACACACCCTAGATTGTGAAATGTGAGGGAAGATAAGACTGGAATAGCAAACCGATCACAAAATTTGCATTCCACAGTCGCTATTCAGTTATTCTGGTTGTAAGTGCATGCTTTGTTTTAAAGCGCACACTGTCCCTCTTGCATGCAAACACAAACGAATGTGCACAGAGTTATACACATATGCTTTTCTATATCTGATCTTGTCCCAATTTCCCCGGCCTGTAGCTGAGTCGCCCCCGCCTACCTGTAGAAGCTGGATCTCTGTCAAGGTGATCACTTTGACCACACAACAACGACTCATGGCTCCCCCAGAGTGGCAGCGTCTCCCCGCCACAGGAGCTGCAAATTCTTACAGAAGAACAAGAACTGTCACAGCTACAGCTGTATCTCTCACCGAGACGGGGGGGAGAAGAAGAGGAAGAAGAAGAGAGGTGCCGCAGCCTCCTTCCTGAGCTTTTGCAGAAATATCGGAAAGGAAGGCATGACACATCAGCTTATTTGGGAGCCGCACGGGCCGTTTCCTGTGTGTGTGTTCGTATGTGCGTGTGCTTTTGGTCAGGGAAAGGCCTGACAGAGGCAGAAATACAAATGGCAGCTGGGGGGGTTGAAGTGTGTGTGTGTGTGTGTGTGCAGGGGTGTAATAACTTGACAGAATGTGAGTTCCTGCTTGTGGATCACCACACTTTCCTGCCTGCAGAACATCCAGCTCAGCTCAGCACATTCTCCCAGGTTATCTTCATGACACCCACTTCCCCTGGAAGGCTTTTTAGCCATCAAACTACAGCCATGGCTTCAACTAGGGAAGCGCTCAGAAAATGTAATCTGTGGATGTGTGCAAATATGCTAAAACATACAGATACACACTCACACAAACCTGGTATCATGTCCCAGTCACTGTCAGGCCACAACAAAGGCCAGTGCAGGACTTCCCAGAATGGCTCTCAGAGAATTCCTGGACACAGCAAAATTGAACAGGACCATCGTAAGTCTTCCCTGCAGGCCTAACCTTTACAATAATAAGAACAATCAACTAAATCTGAAGCTGATGACTTATTAAATCACCAGAAAGTAGAGTCCAACTTTAAAATCCTTTCAGGGTTATCAAGACAAATCAATATATTTGTGAAATGTCTGTTAAAGCAAATGCTCTGACAACTGTTTGTTGCACTATATTTACCTGTAAAAGTGTTGGCGTTACAGTTAATAATGCAGAGGTTTCTGTTCATTCAGTGACAGTAAACAGTAACTGAGGGTTTTATAGCTTTTTACACACTTTAATAAACACATCAGTGCTTAACTTTAGGACATAGAATGTAATAAGGCAAATCGAATTACAATGACTCCGTTAAATCAAGCCAGTACAGATTATGATTTTAAAGAATCAGTTAAACACTGTAATGCACAATAAGCTAATGTCTCCTTTCAGCTGTTAAAATGTAGTTTGTCCCACACGTGTCCATGGTGGATGATTTCATTATGTAGAAAATAGCGGTCTTGATACTACAGGCGGGTGACAGCAGCATCAATGCGCCTTGGCATTGATTCTCAAAGTGTCAGGGACTCTACTGGAGGGAACAAGATATTCCCTCATCATGTGTTTTGATGGTGGTGGTGGACAACGCTGTCTTTACTCGTCAGTCCCAAAAAGTGGACCCGAACCATGCCAGCAAAATGCCACCAGATCCCCTCACTGAAGGGGTCAAGCATTTAGGCCTGTATCATTCGTTTGGTGAACACCACACATTCACTCATCCAGTTGTCAAGAACATGATAAAGGATGAATTATCTGATTCACTTTGTCCCACATCGCTGTCGACCAGTGTCTGTGGTTTTTGTACCATTGAACTCCCAAATGTGTGTTTGTAATGAGGCTCTGTAACCATACTATAATATCCTTCTCTATGCAACTGTCACCTGAGGTAGAGTTGCTCTTCTATTTTTCCATCCATATTGCACAAATGCATCGTGATCATCAGACATGCACTTCTAACCACAATTTCCCAGTCTTTGTGAATCTCCGTGCCCCAACAATGAACCCTCTTTCAAAATCACTCTGATCTTTTCCTCTTGCCATCTTAATGCAGCATCAGAATCAACTGGGCTTGTTCAGCATTTTTATACATGCCACAGAGCATGATGGGATGTTAAATACCTGAAGCATCTGCATTCATTTCTCCTCCTATGTCACCTGCCTGTGTATGTACAGTTCTCTCTAACACAGTCATAGCCTGCACTGCCTCAGTTAGCTGGATGGTTGAGCATTATTTATGTTCCTGTGTCTAAATGTGAAGGTCAATATGACATGTTTAGCTGCTCTTCGTACCTGTTGTGTCTCTGTGAGTGTGTGTTGGTTCATGTCTGTTGCTACATACACTTCACAGTGTTTTGTACTCTCACAGCTCCTCTTTTACCCACGCGTATATTTGTCTACCTCTTGTTTATTTGATTTCTGCTGTGTCTACGCAGTCTATCAGATCTAAATTCCTGGCTGGCCATTTTTGGCTCATCTTGGGGTAAGCCACAAGTGCTCACCTTTGTTAGTCCCCCTGCATGGCATGTTTTAAACATCAGGGACTTCCTGTAAGAGTTGGCCTGCTTCTGAGACAACACTTCAAAGTGCAGCTCCCACATCTGAGGACTGTTTTATCCTGCTAGAAAAGGAATGCATAATGGACACGGCACCACTGCACTTTTAATGATTCTCATATGAATTAAATATTACAGCCATTTTAACTGGATTACACATGGAACAGTGTGTATGTGTGCTTGTTACCTTGATGAAATATTGAATTTATGAAAATGGTCTGCCTCGACAGTGGTGTAAAAATAATTAAAATTCAAACTTAAAGTAAAGACACCTTGTTGGAAAATGACTTAAAGATACTCTATGGAACTTTGATTGTACACAAACATGACTTGACTGTGTATGCATGAAACATTTCACACCAAAAACACAATTGGTGCATGTTCTACATAGTGAACATCAGCCTACTCCTCCCACTGTGATTGTGACATGCACAAGTGAGTTTTATTTTAAAATTGTGGAGGTATAAAAGTCAGAATAAAGCTAAATATGTGATGTACATGAGTAACACACCTTAAATAAGAAGCTAAAATTTACTTACTTACTCATTTACTTCCAATTTGACAAATAACAAACATTATATAAACATATGAACTGAAAAAGTTAAGAAAGCTGAGGGAGAGAGGAAGGGGAAAGAAGGAGGATGCAATGCAGCCTATCCTCTCCGTCAGTGCAGAGGAGATGTAATTAGTCGAAATGGAATAACACAATTTTTGCTGCTAAATCAGTTAGAGCACATTATTCTCTGTGAGCAGTGAAAAGGAGTCTGTTCACAGGGACACCTGAGAGATCGCAGACCCTCTGCACACATGCACACTGTGTAGTGCCTCACAGACACTAATGAAGGTTCTTACATGTAACCTGGAGTCCTGTTATCAGATTAGCTCGTGTTCCTGTGTGTACATTATGCCACCTAAATTAGTGAGGGTTTTTTTAACGTAGCCATTAGCTGTACCATCTACAGGGCAAGCTATCTCATGCCATCACTGACAAGCAAGGTTGAGTGTTTGTTAGCTAATGCCAAGCTAATAAATATAACATTATATTAACAGTAACGTTGATACTGGACTATTTGTCAACATCCTGGATTATGTTTATACATCCATAGTTGGACCATAGTTGATTAAGGTGGCAGATATTGAAAAGTCTAATGGCACCTGTAGCCCAGTTGTAGTGTAGTTTTTACATTAATGCCATCCTCCTCTGTGCTGATGAACAATATGGTTTAAACACGATAAATTGTCATCTCTTCTTCTTGAGCTCTATAAGCAATGCCTCTGCAAGTGGGTTCTTGTTTTGTTTATTTAGTGTACACAAGTGAACACACAGGGAGCGCACAGTGCACAATTGTGGTAGCATTTGGTGAAATTGCTGAGTCACTATTAAACTGGCCTTTGCAGTAACTCATAATGGTCACTTTAACCTGCGACGCCAGACTGTCCAGTTGAAAGGGTAGTAGTGTCTCGGTGTCTGAAGTATGCTTATTGTAAACTCTCACTGGAATTTGTTATTCTAGTGAGAAGAGACTATGACCTTGTCTTCATTGCAGTGTGGTATGGTAGGCTGCTGGGGGAGAGTTCATGGTGATTTTCATGGGGACAGTCTTTTTGTTCGGCCCAGAGGCAGAGCTTTCATTTAAGTCAACAGACACTGACCTGATATGTGAGTTTACACTGCATCATTGATATACGTGTGGTGCCAATGTAATGCACCAGCAAAGAAAAGGCAAGCCAGCAAAAAGATGTAAACAATATACAATTAAAACATTTCAAATTTTAAAAAATCTTACATTCATCACGTTTGTTAGACTGTCAGGCATACCCACAATGCATTTTGGTGAGAAACAATGAATGTAAATATTACTGTGAATAACCAGGAAAATTGGACCTGATCTTTGACGAGCGATTATAGGGATGTTTAAGCCATGGCCAAGAAGCTGCAGAGGATTGTGGGTAAACTGCTGTGAAGTGGCTGTGCTCCTGAAAGGGGCACCTCATCCTTGACCCTCACTGTCCAGTGAGCTAGAACAGGATAGACCGGTGCTTAGCGTTGCTTCTCCGAATGATGTCAGAAAAGCTGTACTGTAGACAACTTTAATCTCTCACTTTGGCAGACAGTGAAAAGAAGCCCCGGTGGGCTCCAACTGTAACTATGAAGATGAAGTCTTGTTAAAATTATGCACATGATTGATTGCAAGACAGTCCCAGCTCACCAAAGTGAAGGCCTTTCAAGCCTGGGTAAAGACCTGAAGACAAAATGCTCAGGATACAGAGAGAGAAATCTCTGATCCTCTCTCTTTCAGAAGGAATTGTTGTGGCCCTTAATCTGTTCAACACTTAATCAAGTTTCAGATTAAGTATTTCTAACTCCTTTTTGTCCAGAGAAGTCTGTGAACCTTACCAATTTCATGCTTTCATTACAAAGAACCCTTGATATACAGTAGATGTGACATCTAAAAGCTTAATGTGATCAGTACTTAGTTAAATGAGAGGAGTGCTGAGTCTTATCTTAATTGTTTGTTTCTGTTTAAAGAGGTTCCATTATTTGAAAAAAGGGCGTTTGTTTTAATGGAGACAGGGAAATACCATTATTAGAGGACTGTGGGTTCAGGAGTAAAATGGACAGACATGCCTGCTCATTCCCGCTGCACTGGGAGCCAACACCCATGTCCAGTGTTTTGAGTCTCCATCTACTTTGCAGACATTTAGGAGAGTAAAAGATTCAGCTCCGTAGGGATGTATGACCGTCAACTGTCAGAGCAGTTAAGAGTTTGAAACCTTGGGTCTAATTGTACTTTGCTCCATTATGAAACGCTCCCATAATATGATGTCACACAAGGTTTATGCTAATGCAATGATAATCGGTGCATGTGTCATTCATGGGCCTCGACATATTCATAAAAAACACTGTTGGTTCTGACATGAACCATGTCTGTACATATTCATTCTTAAGCGAGCATACATACAGATACATGAAATGAGTTCCTAGATGAACATGTCATAAGAAACCATTGATTTAATTTGATCTGAAGCATCAAGGCTCAATCAAATCAAATCACCCAGTAATATAACACTGTCAGAGAGATTCTCAAACAAAACAGGGAATGCAGAACAAAATCTGGGAAAAATGTGATTTAGTTCTGGGTAACCTATTAGAGACTGATCATGTTAGACTCTAATATTCTAAGTCAATATAAAAATATTAGGAAACATGATGTAACCAGTAAGTGGATTATTAGACATCTATTATTGGTGATGTCTGAAGGTAACAGTCTACCAGGATTGTGTCACATTGTGTTGGTTGACGCAAACCTATTATCTTTACCAGTGTGTGCACAGATTATGAGCTTGTATTTTTTCCATTATATTAGCATTACTAAAGCTGTGTCATTCATTATTCACAACTCTATGTGAAGTGGATTCTATGTTTATGTGCTGTGTGCATCAGGTGGCAAAATCAAACGGTTTTGGACATTTTTTTTGTAGTAGTAGTAATCATCAGCTGTACAGTTGTTTTTTGTGATAGAATAAGAAGACATTTGGACAGAGCAGTTGACTACATCAACCATATATTCAACCATATATTCAGCTTAATACTAAAACCATCTATTACTTTTAGCTGTTTATCCATTTCTGCCACATTAGCCCATGGGGTACAGAACCCCCTGGTTGCGAATCACTGGATTACAGTCTGTAGTGAATAATGAATGATTTCAGACTCTTTATTTCCTACAAACTTGCTTATCTTGTGCAAATCTTAAAGAGAACTACAAAGAAAAAATAATTTTGATTCAACATAACTCAGGTCTCTGGCAACTGAACAGAGTGAAGATCAAAACCAGAAATATTTCAATGCTGCTCCTCTGACCTTTGAAGCTTAACATGGCATCAAAAAGAGGATCCTACTCTCCAGCCAGCACACAGTGTATTTATCAGCTAAATTTGCAATCCACTGTTGAAATACTTTTGCTGGAGATATATTGATTACTGCCCCCTCCTTTAACTTGATTGTGGTACATTATATAATGTAATAGCTGTTTAAAGAGAACTAAGGACAAAATGAAATCAACTGTGACCTTACCCAAACTAGTAATGTATGATTTGTGCAGTGGGACAAAGAGCTGTTTTTCTGTTCAACTATCTTTGTGTCCACCGCCCCCAAGTTGTTACGCAGTTACCTATTGTTCATATTTTTGGCAGAGTCACAGTTTGACTTCCGCAACCATTGCTATTAGCCATTTAAGCTGTTTATCCATTACTTTTAGCAAGCTGTTTAGACATCTGTGCCTACCTGGTCTTAAGGCTGACAATTTATGATCAAATAATAATTTCTATCAAAACATTTTACGGCACCCCATGGGGTACAAGAACCCCTGGTTTGGAATCACTGGAGTACAGTCTGTAGTGAATAATAAATAATTTCCTCCAAACTTGCTTATCTTTATGCAAATCTTAGGAGAACTACAAAGAAAAATAGTTTTGATTCAACATAACTCAGGTCTCTGGCAACTGAACAGAGTGAAGATCAAAACCAGAAATATTTCAATGCTGCTCCTCTGACCTTTGAAGCTTAACATGGCATCAAAAAGAGGATCCTACTCTCTCTAACCAGCATAAAGTGCATTTGTGGGCTAAATTTGCAATCCACTGTTCAAAAGATTTTGGTGGAGATATATTGATTACTGCCCCCTCCTTTAACTTGATTGTGGGAAATTAAATAATGCAATAGCTGTTTAATGAGAACTAAGCAGAAAATTAAATCAACTTTGACCTTACCCGAACTAATAATATATGGTTTGTGCTGCGGGACAAAGAGCCGTTTGTTCGTCTATCTTTGTGTCCCTGCCGTTTGAACGAGTGAGCTGCTGTGGCGAAGGGAGGAGCGCCAGTGCTCCTCTTCCCAGGAATGAAAGAGAGGAAGACCAAGAGTGAAAGCAAGGGATGTGAGAAGTAAAGGCCAGGAGAACTCAAGCTTTTATCACACACAGATCTGAACAGTCTTTATTCTGACCTCATTTCAATCATGCTGTGCCTTTAGGAATTAAAGCATTTTTTGGCGATTTTGTGCCAACATATTTTCCAAAAATGTAACTCCAATTTTGAAAAGCTTGAGTATATTCTGACCTATTTAGCCCATTCCAAACAATGCTTCTCCATCCAGCCCAAATCTCCACAGTAAATATCTCCTCTTTTTCTTTGTTGTTAATATAAACAATATTAATTTTTCAAAATTTCTCTATTTATTTTCTGGTCCCCTTATTGGATCAAACTCCTCCACCAGCCGCCTTTCCTCATCACTCCAGTTGCCAGTCTCGGGTAAATTGAGTAATTAGTTTTGCCTGAGTTCAATTTAATCTCTCCATCATTTAGCTGCTGCCAGTTCCAAGTGTGTTACTGAGTCTCTGCCAACTCCTCCATTATAGACTACCATGTGCCATCTCCAGTGAACATGTCTTTAACCAAATAAGGTTCGCCAAAACGAAACAGCTGCACAAATCAGCTCGGAACTGATCATTCGCCAACTTCAGACGTGAATGTCTTGAACCTAGAGTTGAACTTTTGTGTTTGCTTTTAACAGGCCAACCAAGATGAAGCCCAACCATCCACCCTAACCTCCTTCCTCAGCGTCAGGGCAATGACCACAATCCCTTTAAAAGTCAGTGTTAAGGATTGTGAGGAAAAGTATGTTTGTTTTGTTTTTGACTAAACCCAAGTGAAGCTCTCTGAGCTCTGCACACTCTCCTCTCCCACCAGTGCCAGTGTCCAAGCATACATCGCATCTATTCTACTTATGCGTTGATAATGCGTGCGTGAACTAAAACGAATGTCGCTTTACTGTTTTTTTTCCCTTCCAGTCTGTGAAGTTTTCACAACGACAGATCCCATCAGTGGACCAAAAATGACCGTAAAACAGTTGTAACTCTGTAAATTAATAATCATGTCTGACCACTTTCATCTCAGCATGTGTGTGTGAGTTTGCAACAGCGCAAATGCATTAGGGATTAAAGGGCCTTTGCTTGCTGTCGTAAACGTTTTAGCCTGTTAAATACAAACTATGTGCGCTTAGCATTACAGCTGGACATTTTCTGAAGCATACCATAAGTTTTTAGGTTGATTCCCTACCTAAACAGCCATTGGTCTCAGGTCATCTCAGCATATTTTACTTTTCATGTAAACTTGGTAGTAATCCTTACATAGAAAACTCATCTCTCTGTTCATGTCAAAGTTATGTTATCTTTATGGGGTAATGATGCTGTGGGTGGGAAGTGTTTTAGAAATCAAGTTGACAGGTTATTTTTTTATTATTATTATTATTTATTTATTTATTTTTAATTTTATTATTATTTTTTTATTTTGTTAATGCATTTTTTTTTCAATGATTCTTGGATCTCAGACTGTCCTTGAACACACCACCAAGTAAGAATCCTCAAAATGCTGCTGGTCCATCTTCTTATCTGCAGCGCAACAAGATGATGATCTTAATGCTGTAAAATGTTCAGTCTGGTGATTTTTAATGGAAACCAATGGCTGCCTGAAAGGTAGGAAGTATGTGGACATTATTTGGGAAACAGCAGCATGTCAGCATTGTAAACATGATTTGTAGTTACTGGGCTAAAACGTGATAATCTATTAATCCTTAATGCATTTGAGCTGTTGTGAACCGTGTGAATGGTGTAAGCCTACATTAACACTCCTCTTTGTTTGTGTGTGTGTTTGTTTGTTTTTTTACTCTGAACTATGCAGAGGTCATGGGTGAAATGATCTCGATTTCTTCCGCCACTTTTTTATCCCTTCTCTCCTTTACTCTCATCTTCCTCTGTCTATGCCTTATACCATCCCCTCTCTTTATCTATATCAGTCTCTCACTCCATCTCTGGTTATGGTAATGATCTGATGTGCGGGCAGAGAAAGGCACCTGTGCGAGGCTAACGTGAGACGACACCAATCTTTTCATCACAATGGGGAGCCCCACAGACCAAAAGACTCACTTAAAAGGCGTATTTCAGTGTATTAATTGCTTGACATGGCTCACCCAGGTGTGGGAAACCTTTCGTATGGCAATTAAAGGGCTAGATGAGAGACAAAGAAAAAAAATCCTGGCTGTAGCCGGCCAAGAGGATGGCTGAAATATTTCAGTGTGTGTAACAAGCGGCAAGGTATTTCTAACAAAATCACGTGTGGTGAGCAGACAAAGTTACGGTAATTGAGTTAACCACCCCTCCTTTACCCCTCACTCTTTCACGATGCGTCTGGTTCTGTACATGAGTGGGAGTAATTTCACATGACCCGGGGTTTTCGCTCCAGAACCTCACTCTTTGGCTTTGACAGTTATCAGTAAATGAAGTTTGCACAGACAGATAAAGAGAGAGAGAGACTCAATAGGTGCCCTGAAGTGACCTGAAGGTTAATCATAGTCCTGAAACATTACTGCTCACATGAGTGTGTGCCAGTGTTGTATCATAGCATAAATACATGAATACATGAATCTACCTGACATCTGGAGGTGTGAAAGTGTCACCTGTACTGATGCCAGGGAGAAGACAAACCATCTAGACTCTTTGCTTTGTTATATTTTTTTCCATATTGCCACTTAGAGAATTACACCAGAATGCCGTCTTATCACGAACTAAGAGAGAAAACATTCTTGTTTGTTTTCAATGGTGTGACGATTCAATTTTTAAGATAATCCAGTAGATTTTGTTTTTATATGGTTTGATACATGCTTTTCAATCACATAAAAAATGGCAACTTTTTTATAGGTAAGATTTTTGTAACTGTATTGTATTATTGCTATTGTCAGTTGTATTATCATCATCAGAACTTATTACTTCCCATACAGACAGTCGACAAGCACTGTAATAACAGTAATTCTTTCTATGGTCTTTACGTCATCAGCCTGAGTGCCTCTGCTGTTTTTTAATGAAGTTGTATTCCTGTCACCTTTGTTGCACAGTGCTCAGCTTTGACTCTGTTTAGTTTGGTATTACCATTCTAACAGGGTTGAATTATTTCAATACCACTCTGAATTTAATTGAGACTAATGGCATTTAAATCCACATTATTCAGCTTTAAGTATGACCCTGGGTACCTCTTCTTTTTCTTTTTCTTTTTCATATGGAACCGAGTGGTCACGGTCACCTTACAGCTTTCTGAAACAAGGCCGCTCTTTATCTGAATCATTCAAACAGGCACATGACACAAACATATTGTTTAAAAATTGGATTTGAGGTAATGGAAATGAAGGAAGTCTGTGATATTTGAGAGTGATTTGATTACGTTAATGCATGCTGTGTGCATCATACAACCATCGCTGATGATCGTCAACATTATTAATATAGTTTCATGCTGTAGAATTGCTTTGACTGCAGCTCTGAGGCCACAGCAGACACGCTACGTTCAAATATCACTCGGTTACATCAGCAGACATTTACACTGAGTTTACTTCACCACAGCTGTAGGTGTGTCAGTTTCACTTACCTGTCCGTACCAGTTATATTCCAGCATCGTGGCGACACTTGTAGCATTCAGACACAACAAATGCAATAGAAGCTGCTCTCTTCTTCTTCTTGCACAACCAAAAAGAAAAATCTTAAAAATAGTGGCCTGTTGCTTCTTCTCAACACAGCTACACAATTCTTACTTTCCACTGTGTGGAGTTGGTGTCGTCAGGGCTTTGGGGGGCCAGGCAAAAGCTAAGCCATTACACACATTTTTGTACACATGCATTGGCAGGCATACACACACTCACTCACTCACGCGCACACACACACACACACACCTGACTCTCCTGTTGAATTTTGGCACTCCCAGGGCTTACGACCTGTTGATAATGAACCTGAACCCATTATTTTGAGTCAATGAATTGAAAGAAATAGGGCAAAGAATGAAAGCCACAGGGCCAATTAACGGCATTCTTTGATGTATTACCCTCGCTCGCCACTCAACCAGACCGCTCTGCGCCTTTTGTCTTTATCCCCTCTGTTATTCATTAATTATTCTGAGCAGGGTCAGAGTTCGTGTGGCTAATTGTGCAGACAGTCTTTCTTTGAGGATGGCAAAAGATTCGCCCAACACTGACACTCCCCCTGACTGTGCCCAGCCACCTTGAATTATGCCAATTATTCCAATTCTTTGATTTTTTTTCCCCTGCCTTCTCTCTGCTCTATCATGGTACTAAGCTGTATCTCTTCCCCCCCTCCCTCCCTATTGACTTTTCATAGTTGAGTCTCCCTCACTGAAATCTCTCACACACACTCTCTCACACACACACACCCCTACACACAAACAAATACATGGTATTTTGGTATCTTGGGTATTTGAGGTGGACTCAGGACAGTTAAGCCCACTCAGGTTAAATTCTACCTGATCAGGCCACGTCTTTACACTGTGAATTATCTATACACACTCAGATTTTACATGTTAGTTGTGAGCCGAAGGGTATCTGCTTTCAGTTGTTATGCTAACAGGTACTGACTGTCGCTTCATATTAAGCATACAGACATGAAAGAGCTATTGATCTTGAACTCTCATCAAGAAAGCAAACTGTGCCTTTAACAAAAAGTTTGATATTTGACAAGTCCCTTTAAAACATCCGTCCTCAAACTGAATGAAGTCTTGTTTCCAAAGTTCCCATAACTGATGAAAAGAGTTTGTGCCTCTGGATTTTTCACAGTCTGAGCCGCTTGTAACGGACCATTGGAAACGCATTACTTAGTTTAGGATGAACTACGAACACTGTTCCTAGCTACATTTTTACAAAATGCCCAGCTCTTATCTCCAGTATGGGCATAAGTGCAGGAAACACAACATATGCTTTTTAATTTAGGTATATATTAGACATTTTCTCATACACTTTCTATGAAAAAGAGGAAAAGCCTTTTGACATCTCCACAGGATTCCATGAAAATACAGGAGGCAAAGGCAATGACTCTCTGCAAGTGATACAAAAAGAAAAGAGGAGATGTAATTAGATTAGGAAATGTCTATGAAGGCAACCCCTCTTTAATATGATTAGGAGAACTGACAGCATGTAATGGTTTAATTATCTGTCAGGCAGTTTATACGTCCCTTTATCTGAACTTATCTGAGGGTCGTATGTGTTTTAAAAGGTCTCTTGAAGCAGACTCCACAGTGTACTACACTGTAAAAACCAGAGGAGGGGGGAAGTTAACAATAGGAATAGTTTTGAAGTTTAAAAAAATCATTGGTTTCCAATACAAGTTCACTATTATTTGGTTTAGGGATTCATAACTCATGGAAATATCCATGAGTTATGAGTTAAAACTACATGAAAGACGGACGAAAGGACAAATGAACTAATTACTGTTTAAAGTTTATAGTCTTTAACAGCTAGCATGCATCTGCAGAATCACACATACAGCGTGAATTAGCAGGTGAACAGAGCTTTTTCAGCTGACCTTGCAATAGATGAGAACACATGGAGCCATGTTTTTGTTGACTAAAACTAACAACAATGAAATGACTAAAATGTGACAAAATGTGACAAAAACAAAATGTCTACTATGATAAATTAGTCTCATATAATAATGTTATAATAATGTAACAGTTATAAATCTGTTAACTCAATGCTGTTACTTTTAAAACCTAGATTACATCTGCTTTGTCACTTCCAGTTAACCGTCAACTGTCCCTTCAGTCCCTTTGTAGTCTATTAGTCTTTCAAGAAAGAAGGCAATGTAAGGGCACAGAAATCCTATGCTAACCTTTTGTCTCACAAGTCCCTTTGGATGTGTCTTCTTCAAAGGGAGTCCCATGTGACACCTCTGGCTATGGGCAGTCCTGAAAGGTTAGGACCTCAGGCCATGGCTGTGTCCCTGACGCCACTGGCTAAACACTGTGTCCCACTCTGACCTCCTTAATTTGGTGTGTGTGTGTGTGTGTGTGTGTGTGTGTGTGTGCGTGCTCATTGCTCATCTTGTCTTTCGGGGGGGCGACAGCTTTGATAAGATCATGTTGTAGCCACAAGCAAAAAACAAGGATTCAATGAGGTGACAAGCTTTTTGGTTTTAAGGACTAGTGTGGCATTTCCTACTGTCTTTTGGCTTGAGGACATTTCACTGTATATCTTGTTGTTGCTTTCTCACCAGGAAGTTTTTGATGGAAGTACAGGTGTCTGTAAGTACACCTGTAAGGTAATTAGGACTGAAAGTGCTGATTTGGCTTTTATGTCCCATAAAATGTCAAAGAAAATTAGATATATTTGCAGTGGACATTATTGTCTATGTTTTGGTGTATTTTGAAGGAATTCAGACTCTTCCCCTTTTTCACATTTTGTTATGTTGCTGCCTAATGCTAAAATTGCTCAAATTTATTTTTCCCTCATCAATCTACACCCAAGATTTTCTTCACTCAGTACTTAATTGAAGCACCTTTGGTGATTACATCTTCGAGTCTTCTTAGATATGATACGACATCTTTTGCTTGCCTTGGTTTTATGGATTTTCTGCCAGTCAGACAGTGCTTCAAGTCAGAGTTGTCTCTGAGCTACTCCTGCATGTTTTGGCTGTGTGCCCCTTGTCATTGTCCTGTTGGAAGGTTAACCTTTGGCCCAGTGTGAGACCTGGACCAGGTTTTCATTAAGGATGTCTCTGTACAGCCAAAGTGATTGTTTGGTTCTTGGTCACCTTTCTTACCGAGGCCTTTCTCTCCTAATTTCTCAGTTTGGCTGGGCAGCCAGCTCTAGGAAGAGTCCTGGTTGTCCTGAACTTCCATTTAAGAATTATGGAGACCACTGTTCTCTTGGGAACCTTCACTGCAGCCGAGAATTTATTGTAACCTTCCCCAGATCTGTGCCTCAACACAGTCCTAACTCTGAGCTCTGCAGGCAGTTCCTTCGTCCTTATGGCTTATGGATTTTGCTCTGATATGCATTGTCAGCTGTGAGACCTTACATAGAGGTGTCTGCCCCTCCATGTCATGTCTAATCAGTTGGATTTGGATGGAGATTCAAGAGATTCTGATTCTGATTTATTGTCATTGTGCAAGCACTAATGCTTTTAAACCACATTGGTTTTTTATTTATTTTCTCTTTCTTCTAGTAGTAGAACATAGTTCTATCAGGGTTTCCTGCAATGTAACGGTGTAGTTGTGTGTAGTTGTATTTATGCATACAGTACATTCCCTGTCAAACATCACACAGTTTATTATGCATGGATCATAAACACACACATACAGACACACACAAACACACTAGGGGTTCTCAAACACCAATTATGTTGTTCTTGTTCCCCCCCTCTGAGCTTATCTAGCCTCTGGGGAGACCTCCAACCCACTCCCTCCCAAACCCAGCAGGAAGCCTCTACTGGTCCCAACTCAGAGTCCCTGTTTACCTGGTCCCTGTTGCACCCTGTCCACTTCGCCAACCACACACTAACACTACTACTCTCTACACATTGTACCTTTTTTCCCCCCTTTTGAATCCTATTAGTGCGTGAACTTAGTTTAACTGAAAAAGACTGTCGACTTCACTCAATTAGGCCTAATAGGATTAGGTAGCTGGTATGGGCCTGGAGGTTTAAATAGGAATGGAATTTTGGCAGACACCTGCTCCATCCATTGCATTAATCTTATAAAGGCTGTGGAGTATGCAGAGGCCCCGGTGATGCCCAGGGTTGAATGGTTGGATGAATGGCTGTACTTGGTGCATGGGCCTCAGCCCTGATGGCATTAGTGCCAGAGAAAGTGTAGCTCAGTGGTAAGGAAGGCATCAGTGAACTGAAAGGTTGCAGGTATAGCAGCTAATATGTGTGTTGTTGAAGTATGCACTAAATCTACACAGTCATGACATTCTGAAAAAGTAAATACATATCAGGAAATATCCTTATTAATATTGGAATATTGATTTCAATCATACACAGGGATAGGGAACTTTTGGACTTGAATAAGAGAAACTGCGAGATTTTATGTTCTTCATGTTCACTATGTGATATTATACCACATTCAGATCATGTCATATAGACTGTACAACAATAATTACCCATTAACAGATCATTAGAAATATGTGAAATTAATAAAATATCTATCTTGGGTGTAAATTCCATTAATCTGGTGTGACTACAAGGCTTGCAAAGGAAG
Organism: Lates calcarifer; assembly: GCF_001640805.2. Lineage (NCBI taxonomy): Eukaryota > Metazoa > Chordata > Actinopteri > Centropomidae > Lates > Lates calcarifer. The sequence goes on along the minus strand of NC_066850.1, from coordinate 1,819,948 downwards.
TAACCATTTTTGGATAATGTGTCAAGACTCCCAAGGAGGAAAAATCTGAGGTTTCCCCATTCTTCCCATTCTGCCAAAAGGGCATGAATGCAGCACTAGCTTCCATTTTCTGTCAGTGATTCATACCACAGGCGGTTTACCCATACAGTCACCATCGAAATCTTGTCACCCAAGTCCAACAAACGTCTGTGAGAGCTGAGAGAAATGCCTGAAGGAACACATTCAAAAACACTGCCACAGGACACAAACCCATTCTGAAGATGTTTGGGATGATGATCAGGGGGAAAGAAGGCGTAAATGTAAAGAGATGGGGGTAGATAAGAGTGGGAGCTTGATGAGACTCATGTTGTTAAGATAATTACTAACAATCATTGTCTTTAAATACACAGAGAACAATGGTCTTTGTCACTGATTGCTTTATTGCTGGATCTTATCCACACAAGAACTAATCACTTGAACAGCTATCCCATCCATGTATGTGAGATATGAAGAAACATTTCAGAATGTCATTTTAAGGTCCTTTGTATAAAGCAGGTGTGTATCTGAATATGACTATACAGACTGTTTAAGTTGACGTTGGATTTCAATAATTGAGTTGCCAAACACATCATATCAACAACAGAACAGAACCACGTGAGGTAGCTGAAGGAAAGTAAACACATAAGGACAGCAAGACATTGCTTTCAAGAACAAAACAAGAAAACATTCTGAAGTAATTACAAAATCTAGAGGGACTAATGGAAAAAGTGCAATCAGGTTTTCAATCTAAACTTGTAAAAATCAATTAGGAATCTTAGGTTGCAGACAGGCTCCTGCGATAAAGGCTGTACAGTATGAAAAACAGCTTGGACAGCCACATTTCTCATTAATTGATGAGGTGAATTCAGGTAACAATGATTAGCGTTCACTGACTAAATCTCTACCAATTAGAAAGGAAACGATGCAGATAAAGAAGAAGACTTGATGCAGTTGTTCGGCAAAAAAGTTAAACTAAGGTCAACTCTTGCTACGGTGCAAAGCGGGGCATTTTCCAATCAAATATATACAAGCATACATTCCTGGTGATCAGGGTAGGATCAGGGTGGGCACGCAAAGCCACACAACATGTTGTTGAACACTGATCCATCACTGCATCATGTAAATCGTCAGAGATGTTTATTGTGTATCTCCACAAAAGTATAATTCCAGCTTAAGTGGCAACAAGAACAAGCCTTTACCTGCTCACTACCTTTAGTAGCATCAAGAATAAGTCAGTGCCATGCATATGTTTCTAAATGTGAGATCAAACGGTAACAAATGCCCTAGAGTGTAGTCAATCCTCTTCGTTACTAATCACCACTCTTCCCAGGGGTGTCATACTAAGTCTCATACCAACACTTCACAATGTCTTTCCCGGAGGTCTCTCCATGTCTCTGGACGCTGTGAATAGCTATCTTGGTGGCCTTGAAACCCCCCAGTACCCCCACCTTGAAGGATTATGATATGTTTTATCCAGAAGTGGTCTGTGTTTTTGTTGTGTGTGTCAATTATCGGGACAGTCTAATGGCTTGATCTCGGCTGTTGCAAGAACAATCGGCGTAGGGAGAAGTCAGGGGTGAGCTGGTGGGGTGGTGATGTGTGTGTGTGTTGTTATGGATGGAGTTATGTCCAGTGTGAGACACTAAAGGATTGAACGTGAAGCATTAAGAGGGCTATTCTGTCTAATCCTATTAGTGTCTTGGGTAACCCTTTCATATCAGAAGGGGTCAGGGCAAAGACCTTTGTGAAAAATCTCTCTGAAATGAGCAGTTACATCACCCAGTCATATAAAAGAAGATGACATCTCTATCTCATAATATCAAAAGGTAGTAGCAATGGTATATTAATGTTAATTTGTTGAAGTCCAGGCCACATAAACATAGTAACTCATAACCATACCTAACCCTAACTGGATAATGATACAGAAACCATTCATGTAAATGTAGACATACAATCATGATAGCATCACTTTTCCGTACCTGGGATTTTGATTCCTATTATCATTTTTTAGTCATGAAATTCAGGTTTCGGCTTGTTTTTTAAAGGAGGTATTTATAGGTTTTGCTCTCACTACAAAGCCAACTTTAGCATTAACAGCTGGATTCTTCAAAGTCTCAAAGAAACATTGCAAGTTCAGCATCAAACTTCACTCCTTTATTCACCAAGAGCTGTTTCCAATGGTGGAAAGCAACAGAAATGTTTTGCTTCTAGTTCTATAACTTTTCTCTTACTGAGGTTAGCATGCTAACCAGCTAGCCCCTATTGTGAGCATTCTCTAGCACCCCCTGGTTCTGAGCTCTACCAAAATTAAAGGCCATTAGATTGTTATTGAATGTAAGAAAACAATGCTTCCTTTACACATGTTAATGACAGCTCCATGCCAACAGCTTTAAAAAAGACGTATTCATTAGCTTCCTAACTACAGTACATTACCTATGTATAGGTCAACTTTTATAGGGGTGAACCCAAGAAAAACAGTGAGGCTGCTGTTCCTTTTAGGGATAATTGTGGCAGGTCACATAGTCTGAGGCTTCATTTGATTAGCTAATTTCATTTACAGTATGCTGTGTAAATCAGACTACAAGTTCAGCATGCAGAGAGGGTCAAAAACCAGGTTTAGTGCAGTGTCCCAGTGTCCCAAAACTATTTTCTGCCATTTAATAATTAGCAGATGTGATTAGCAAATATGCATAAATCGAGCCTCTCTCCCTGCCCACTGTCCAACTGTGCTGATGAATGAGAGATTCATGGTCACATCATAAACTGGAAATGGACTTTAATTATGAGCATAACTTTTTACTACACCCACTTTTTGTATGTCTGAAGACTGATGACTAAGAGACTGAACTAGACGGTCACATTTCATTTTACAGAAAATATTTAAATCCATATTGTAATTTAATCATTATTCAGTGTGTATATTTTTAATGAATTTATGAATGTGTATGTAGCAAACTCTCTTTCTGTCACAGAGATTAAAAAGTGGTTGACACAGCCACAGATTTTGATGCTATGAGATGTGAGCAGCACACGAAGATGCAGCTGAACCTTGTCGAACTACTATACCGTATATGGAATTAACCTTAATTGTGTGCAGTTGCTCGTGACAGCATGTGTGTTTTCCATTGACATATTTAATGTTTCCAGAACATTCTTCCATCTATCTGAATTATTACACAGGACTTCTGTCTGTCTCTGTTCCTTCATTCATGCATGCACCCAGTCCAGCAGCAGTCCGGCCAGCCCAGGCGCTCCGCCAGTCCAGATGGGTGGTCCAAACCAATCACTGCTGTTCTCCCATGCTTTGGCCTGCCACTGTCCCTGCTGCCCTGACACCCTCCTCTTTTTTTCTTTGCTCTCTCCCCGTCTCATGCATTCCTCCTATTTCTCCTCCTCTCTTCCTTCACACCAGTCTTGACCAAGACATGGCTCCTTCCCTTTTCCTTGAGCTCTTTTCTCTGGCACATTTTCCTCCTTTTGACTTTATTCCCCTTCCTATCTCAGATTGTCTCCTTCATTTTTCAACCTGCTCCTCTTCTCCCTGGTTTCTGACCATTTCCTTCCTCACACGCCATCTCACCTCTCTTCCTGTCTGTCACTGAGCTGTTGTTGGCCTTGTTGATGGACCCAGAAAGGCTTTTCCAACATGAATCAGTCATGTGGTCACACTTCACTATCTACAGTCAGAATTTCCACTGTGCAAAACTTTGGGTCTTCACAGTAAATGGTTTTATATGATGTTTTGTTGTAACAAGATTGAATTTCACAAGCAGAATGCATTTGTCAAACCACAGAATTTGTCTTTGATTGCCACAGTGCGTTCACGCTGGCCAGCTAAATTTGTGGAACTTTATGCAGCAGCACACTAACATTATGTGTCTGTTTCCACCGTGACTCACAGGCTCTGTCATGGATGTTAGACAGACAAACCTTGAGTTGTAGTGTGTGTAGGGGCATTTACATGCAATTTTTAAATTTGACAGCTGTTTCAGGACACACAAGATTTGATTTTGGGACATACTGCAGGCCTAACACGACACTGTGTCTGCTATTTAAGGGAGTAGACTGAGGATAGTAAATACTTACAGCTTTATTATAAAGAACTTTCATCATGGAGAGCTGTCATTTCCTATGATTCTCTCACTGTGGATTAGTTTTGGCTCGCTACTTTTTAATTAAGGATTCTACCCTCTCCTCACGCCAACACTTTTAGCTGCACCTACCTAACTACTCTTTCCTCTTGTATTGAAGGGGGCAGCTCGTAGCTTGAGGCAGATATCGACTCACAAACACTCGCATGCATTTACTCATGCACACAAACACACACATCACACACAAGACCAGACTTTAGCACATGAAAGGGCCTCCTACAGAAGTGAAAAACATACTGCAACAATGCTTTGAAGTCTATCAGTCATCCATCTAATGTAGGGATGTTGTCTGTTCCTCCTCCTCTAAAAGTCTGATTCATATCTCCCTTCCAGAAATTCCCTCCCCAAAGCCTGAGAGACAGCCGACCTGGGAGTTATTTGGCTCTTCTCACAACAGCCCCAACGTATCCCAAACATACAAAATTCAGTCTCACTTTTGCATCAAAGCAATGCAGGAAAATAGACATGTTTTTTTTTTAATCCCAGGTGACGCCTGCAATCTTTGTGCAATCTAAAAAAAAAAAAAAAGCACACATACACAAGAGCACACAACAGTATGCATACGTCGAATGGCACACAGTAATTGCAGTGGTCAGTTATGGTTTAGTGATCTGTCTGGGTTTTTAGGTGCCTGGACAATGGTGCTACAATCCCCAGAGACAGAATTCCAAAGAAATGACCCCTAAAACACAGACTTCATTCAAATAGTTCCTGACTTGTGCAAACAACAGCAATATACTCACAACCAGGCCAGTATGTGTTAGCAGCAGACGTTACTGTAACCAGACACGTGTTGCAGCGTTTAAAAAAACATTAATGAACGTTAATAAAATGTGTACGTTTCCACAGCAGTGATGACAATCCTGATTCATTAACCTTTGTTTTTTTCAAAGGCCACTGAAGAGCTGCGATGAATAGACCACAATGTGTCATTGATGTTTACATGCAGCAGGCAGGAGGAGGTTCACCAGGAGGCCTGCTGTGTTTACGACCTGGTTAGGTTTCATATTTATGACTGCTGATGCGTTTGATGGAGCTCTGTATTTAAACATGTGAGAAGGTTTTTTTAAACCTGACAGCTCAGTAATTATATACCTGTGGTGATGGGCTATTTGGTGAAGCATGTGGACAAGAGGAGCTCACATTGATAGTGGGTCTTTGAAACTGGAGGTGTTAGCTGTTTATAGTGTGATCACAGTTCTTTGTCTGCTCGCCATATAAATGTAATGTGAAGGGACTGGGAGGAACAAAGGGAATCTAAAGTACAAAAAAAACAGGACATACCAACTGTAGGCATATAGAAATAAGAACAGTGGATCTGTGTTATTATACTTGATTGCTTATTGATGCATTAATATTAGATAATAAAACCTATTTTAGTGAATCATTTATGCAAAACCCTGACACAAAATATGGTTAAATATGTTAGCTTTAGTATCTGAAATACCCCTTTAAATTTTGAGCTACAAGTTACCATTAGATGTGTTACTTTTTAGACATGAAGCCTGACTGGGGATCACAGCACTGGTCTGTGGGTTAGTCAGTTCACCACTTTGGTCCTGAAATATCTCGACAAGTGTTTGATGGATTTTCAAGACCTTTTAGCAGATGTCATCAGTAGTGATTTGATTCTGATGTATGCATTTGCTCAGATTAGGACAGTGTTACCCTGATATTCTGTCATGTCGACCTACCTTCCATGTGTTTGGGGATTGGCGCCACACAGGGTGTTGTGCTCTGGTGAAGGCTCCTCCGTAAGAATACTGGGAGCGAGAGTGATCAACGGCGCTGCTGGGATGTGGGGGACAGAATTGAGGCCAGCTATGTGGATGTGGTCCAGAATTATATAAACCCTGTCCGTCATCTCTCTGACTAATCACCCACTGGTTGTTTGGGCCGGAGCTCGACTGGAACATTTCTGACGACCCAAAACTGTATCTAAGCAAAAGAAGAGAAAAAAAGGAAATAACAATTAGTCAGTAAATTAACCAATTATGTAATGAAATTGTTATATTATCCTTATTAAATCATGATTTAATCTTGAATTTCTCAGTGGATAACTTGTTAAGGAGAGGGAAACGAGAGGGCAAAAGGGAGAGATGCATGGGTGGAGGTGGTTATGTGCTTGTGCATTTGGCGGTTTGCATGCATTTATGCTGATTAGTAAAAACTGCATTCCACAGTGTCTTGCGGTGGTTGCTAATGTTGGACATCTGGTCAGTTTCTTGTAAAATCACTAAAGGAACACATTGCAGGTCATAGTAGCACATATTAGTCACAGGGTGGTGTCATGTCTACACTACTCGCTCATGTTCTCTGTAGCCATCTTTGACTAAATAACTTTCTTCTGCCTCCGACATTTTTACCATCAATGGATACCCAGAGCACTACAGCAGTTATACTGACTTTGCCTCAGCTCCTTTTTTAACTCTCTGCCTTGGAGTGTTGATGTCTGCTGTCAGATTTGAGAACTTTAAAAATTATCCCCAGTATTTTCTTTGGGTTTATTTGTGAAATGAATAAGTGGCCTTTCATTTGATTTGGAATGAGTTTAATTCTATAAAATTTTAGTATTTCCACCATGGAGTGAATGGATGGACAAACTTGATTATTGGTGTGACTGAAGTAACAACAAGCAGCATGCCCTGGATCAAAGCATCTCGGAGGCTATGGCTTAACCAGAATCATTTGATATTTAATCAAAAGCCAATTTGATTGGAAAAACATTGCTGCCAACCAGGCCTTTTACATGAATTGTTAATAATATCACTCATTCAGCCAAACATGGCAAAAAGGTATTGGAGAAGATTTTCTCTCTTTCAAAGCAGAATATATTAATCAGATTAGCAGTGCCAGTTTTCTTGTGACATGAATGTTCTTTTTCCTTCAGTTTTCTCACTGAACACATTAATTATTGGCAAAGGAGGCTCAAGTCTGAGATGAGGAGGAATAAAATGGAAAATAGAAAGTACAGACAGACTATTTTTATGGCATGCATCACATGCGGCACTTTGCTTGATGCTAATTGCCTTGAGAAATTCAGACTTTTTTTCAGTGATTTTTTTATTAGCCTTCAAAAGATGCATGAAAAGGTCAAGCACTCAGCATCACTGGTCCCTTTCATATAGCCTGTTCAAGGCAGGAATGCTTGTTCCTCAGCGCTCTGAATTAAAGGTACGAACGTGGCATTGTTGTTCCTCCTTAAAGCCGGCAGCAGAGGTGCTGGCATGGTGGTACAGCTGATGAGCGGACACTATTGTGTCACACAACGCCAGGTTACACCATGCCATCTAAAATCATACATGGGCTCAGTGTAGGCAAGCAGGCGGCACAATGAGGCAGCAATTCAAAGAAGTAACGAGGTAAATTCTGTTCAAAAGAGGCCACTGCTGACATGACACAAATTAAACCACACCACTTAGTTTCTTTTTTGACGGCTGAAATAAAGATGATGGGCCACAACTGGAACGCACTTGAGGCACTTGCCCAGAACTGCATTAGATGGAGAGAAGTCGTCAATAGGCGATGGTCCCAAGGGGAGCCAAGGGCGCAAGTATGAAAGTAAGTAAGTACTTCATATCTAAATTACAATATTTCAGTGCAAATTAGCTGTCACTGCCACTGGAGTACTAATGGAGAACACATGCAAAATAGGAGACTTGTACATTTGCAACAATGTAGAACTGATTGAACACAAAGAGAGTAGGTTAAAAAAAAAAGAAGAAGACTGTGATTCTAATCTTGGTTTCTAGTTTCTTCCCTCTCCTTATGTGGGAGGTTAATTCTCAAGGCATGCGGCCGCCTGGCTGTCCAAGCATGGAGCAAACAGTGTTTAATTGCCTTTACTCTGTCACCACCAACATTGCAGAACACCTCTGCTGCAGAATTGCCCGGCACTTCTAGGCACTGTGAGAAAATGTGTAGATGTCGTGGACCGGGCAGGAGAGAACAGGTTTTTGTGAACGTAGAGACGGGGTTTTTGTCCACCTAGCTGAGCTGCATTCCTGCAAGAATGCTCATTTGGAACAAGTGGTTTGTTTGTGTGGGTTTAGCCTGAGTCTTTGTCTGTGGTTTGTGAGCTTCTCTGTTAGCCCACGAGCAAGGCATCTTTCTTAAATAACAATTTACTGCCTTAACACACGAAGAGTGTTTTATGGATATGGGAATGTCACTCATCCAGGCTTCTGTCATCCATTTACCCCTGCACTATTACTAATGCATAATGTTTGTAGTCAGGTCAAATGGTAAAATACATATAGCTTCAGGGATTATAATTGAATTTCATACATTAAATCTAAAATGATTATTTCATTAAATGCACCAATTGAGATATTGATTTGTCTGTTTGAAACAGCTGGGAGTGAAATGTAATTATTGCTGCAAATCTTCCTAAACTGAAATTTTCATGAAATTAGATTTAAAATACATAAAGCGCCTAAATATAAGGGACTTTAATTGGAATAATAAGACGGAGAGAAGCAAACATCACTGACATATAGCTTGTGGAAAACTGTGTAAACTGGGTTTAAGACCAGTCTGAGCTTTGGTATGAACAATGTGGACAGGTTTTTATAATAACTATAGATGTCACCACTTTATGATTTATTATATACGATGTAAAACAATCCAGTTTACTTTAGTTTACATGAGTTAACGGTTACAAAACCGCAAACTGAACCTGTGTCCATTATCTCACGTCCTACACAGGGTTTGTGTGTGAAGGTGTTTAAGTGAGGAATGTTAATCCACTGTTGGCAGAACTGGAAGGAGGCAGCTACCTTCCAACTGTCATTCAGTGAATAAAAAGCCTTTGTCGTGAGATGTGTGGCTCTGGGATTTGAAACTGACAAATTTAGCTTCAAATATTCAGATTCTGAGATGAATTTACCTTCTCAAGGGCTGACATTGGTTGTTGCACTTAATATCATTTAACTTAGTCCAGTACTCCAACGTCAAGAATTTAGGAAGCCACTTTTTTAAGACTTAATTTCCACATCTGGTTTAATGTAAATCCTGACTGGTAAGCTTGTCCTCAGAGTCTCCACCTGGCTCATTATTGATTGTCTGATGAACGACCATGTAATGCTATAAACAGTGTGACTGTGTCGCTCTGAGCTCATGAAACCACCTTATGATCCCCTGGTTCTTTGACGAGCGTTGGCCTTGTTTGACTTCCTTTTATTCCAACTGAGAACTGACAGTGAACCAAAGGCCTCCTGCTGCTCTGGAGGTTGTTTACAGATACATACAAAGCCTTGTTGTTGCTGAAAGACAACAGGCAACAGTGCTGCCCTGCTTCTTCTGCTTCAGAACTGCTTCCAGTCTCTGTGATCCGACTTATTTATTCATCAGCAGCGACAAAATTCCCTTTAGAACAGTAACATATTACAGTAAAACCAACATAAATTATATCAGTGAGCTTAGCGTGTCTGTCTATTAGGGGCAGTGTGTCAGTTATTAATCAGTTAAGCTGAATAGATCGTCTGTCTGTCTGTCTGTACCTATCCGTCCATGTTACAGACTTACACAAATCCTCACCCACCCACGTGGAGACAGGAAGTTTGGAGTATCATTGAGTGTCTGTGTCACAGATGAGAAAACACACACACACACACACACACACAGTGACGTTTGCCTCATTAAAACCATTCCCATAGATGCACTACTTTGTGCAGCTCTCCACTCATCATCACCTCCAATCCGTTCAACCCTTCCCTCCCTTTGAGCGCCACTATTTATTTTCATCAAGGCCTCTCTCCCTCCCCTTCTTTCTCCCTATATGTCTCTCGCTCTCCCTCTCATCCACAGTGGACTTTGTTGCTGGGCTGTCGTGTATTGAAGCACCTATTTATTTGCTTTTTTTCATCGCTAATTCTCTCTTATTGTCCCCCCGGCGTCCCGTCGCGCCAGGAACAAGCCGCGAAAGCTTTTCGCGCTCTGTGCTCAAGACATGAGTCAGTGAGCCAAGATAATGATGAAGAGCTCAGACACGCAGGAGATCCAGCCTCTATCGCTGATCACACCAGCAAAGTCTTCTTAACATACACCCCTCAGACAAGGTCATTATTCCAGAGAGTACTCAGCTTGTGCGAGAAGCTGAGCTCACCATTTAAAGTTGTGATTTAAGCCTGTTGTAGTTCAGCTGTTCCTTAACTGTTTGCTCTGATTCCTGAGTTGTTAAAGAAGCAATGCTCTGTTGTAGTTCCATGAAAACTCAGTAAGCTGCACTGGAAAGTCCAAAAACAGTACAAGAGAAATACAGGGATATTCAACTGTCATCACTGTGTATATACATTAATTATACTGCATATTCAGGCACTTTAAATATCAGCTTCCCTCTCAACACATCTTTCCATCTGTGTGTGGGAATAATAATATTATAGCAGCTAATTCCATATAAAATGATATTTGATGCCCAAACAGAATTATGATCAAGGCTTCAAACACATTAAGAAGCTCTATACCATAATAGACAGTGACTCATGTTCGTCTTGAACTTACTGAGATGATTCATGTGTTAGAAACCTAGTGTCTATAAATTTGTCCAATATACTGTCGTTTAACAGTATGTAGAAGAGCCCGACTAAAACTGGATTTTTGTGACTGACATCATATATCAGCTGATTTTCATTTTTTAACATAATGTATGATTTGGATGATATGAATTTGCATTCCAAAGACTTACTGCTTATGACATTTGCAACAATTTGCAGACATTTGGTTTGAATCCAATAATTTTCCTCATCACTGAGCAATTAAGATATTTTCTTGTTATAAATACATTTAATTTAAAATTTGAGCGTCCCCGCTTGAACTTTAAGATACAAGTTTGCATGATCTTGTAAGTTATAACCCCTCACCTGTCACATAAAGACCAAAGATCACTGTCAGAATACAGTCTCTGTCTAGACAAGACAAACTGAGAGATTCTATATGTGTCTTCTTCATGAGTCAATCAGATCCCTTCTGTGACTTCAAAGACTGGTTTCAGGAAGAGGCTGCAGACCGTGGATGAACATTCAGTTTCATTTTTCATTGGTCAAGGGTTTGGGCCACGGCTGAGAGGAGGTTACCACCATCTGACTTTGAAGTCAGTCCTCAGAGCAGACAATGTTTATGTTCTTCCAGCACATTACGCCCCGACACCCCCACCGCCCACTGCTCCTTACACACAGCTCTCTATTAGACTACGCTAAATTAAACGCTAAATGAAAAATGTATATAATGAAGGTGAAACTTTAAAAAAAGAGCAGTAGTGCACTTCTTTGGAAATGTAAAGCAAATCCAAGTTGTTGTTTCCAGATTAACCACAAGATGGTGCTGTCTGCACTCATTCCACATCTTTAAAAAAAAGACACTTCCCTCATTTCCTTCTTGAAAGTGCAACTTAAGCCCTCGCAAAAGAATGACAGGAACCAAAAAAAGTCCTCAAATATTTGAGTGGGCGTGTGTGTGTGTGTGTGTGTCATCAGCTGTTTCTAAATGACATTCCTGTAAAGCCATGACTCACACAAGAATGATCCCTCAAAGTTGCAAAATGCTCAAACCTTAATGCCACAATAACACTGCACACGTCCACAAATGCTGCACGTTCCACCCAGTTTGCTCTCCATCCTCTGGACGTACAAGCAGCTGTGAGGCGCTGCACACATCTCTGCTGCTGCCACACCGACATCCTCAAACAAAGTGAAACCCTCAATCTCAACACCTTTGCCTTCTAGGATTATTTCTGACACATACTTTGTGCAAAACACAGAAACCAAGAAACTACTTAGTCATCTTGGTTGTGACACATCGTCCCATGAGGCCTTTACACACGTCCACCCTCTTTGCCCTATAGCTTATCCTGTCCACACGGTTTTCCCCCTCCCTTCCCCAGCCCCCGAACCTGCACACGCACCACTCTGAAAACAACATTCCCGTGATGCAAGATTGGAGAAGTTCACAGGGTTTTTTTTTCTTAATATATTGTAAATAATATCAGGTGACTAAAAATGAGGAAGTGCCCCATGAGGAACTTTAAAGATTTTTTCCCTGCTGTGTCATTCTGATCTCTCAAAGCTGCGCTCAGACAAACACACAACGTGCCCACGTTAGGACGAGACGTTATCAAAGTGACGCTAGGAAACACACAAGACCTAATGCACCGTGATTATCTTCTACAAAGACAACCTCATGAAATAATATGAGTATACAGAGAAGCAAAAGTCCATTGACTTTTTTTACATTTACGTAAGTACATTTTATAAACATGCAAACAGAAATTCAGAGAAATAAAATGGCATCGACAAAAATCATGTGAGAAAAGAAAAATAATACAATAATTAAAAACAGTTATTTCAGATGTTTGATGTGTTATGCTGTGACTAAATGAAAGACTTTCATTTTGTTATTTAAATATATATTATAGTTAATATTCTCTATCATTTCCAAAATCTCAGGAAGTCAGTGTCCCTCTTTAAAGGTATCCTTATCTACACAAAGTATGTACATTCCTAATTAAATGCTGTATTATAAGTACATATTTCTGAACAAGAACTATATGTATTTAAAAAGCAAGAAAACTGTTTTGTTTGTCCAAAAACACTCCGACCTCGATCCGATGAACTTCCTGTTAAACAGGATGTTGCTGATGGAGAGGTGAGGTGATGAGTTTCTTTACCCCTCATCATAAATATCAGCAGGGGTATTTTTATTTTTAGAATCTACACATTAAGTCACATTATAGCATGAATTAAATTGTAGGAATATAATTTGCATTTCACTGTATTATTTTGAAAAAGGAATATGAAATTCTCAAATACCTGTAGTTTACAAGTTATGGAAGACAGGTCCCGGTAGTGCCGTCCAATAATCAACTCCAAAACCAACTTCAAATTTTCTTGCTTGTTGAACTACCTCCCACTGATGTTTAATCATTCCTGAAAGCATGGACTTGTGAAAGGGCCCCAGATTTAAACCAAATTGTGTTTCCTCTTTTCTAGCACAGGAGCGGGGTGCAAAGGGAAGCTTCTCTGTCAACTGCCCCTATACTCAAGACAGAAATAAAGACTGATTCTTGCAAGTCATCGTGTTACATAATTGTGGTTTTTCATAAATCAATCAGATAAAACTTTTAATTTAAAAAAAACATACGTTTTTAAATCGTATCTGTTTGTATATAACTTTGCTGGAAATTCTCAGCAGAATCGTGGTAGTTACCTGGTAAATTACAAGACACTCCAGCTGATAACGCAGCATTCACTCTCTGATATTGTTTTCAAGGTCGTCGCTAAAAATAAAGGCTTGACTTTCAAGTGTGGACTGAATGCTGTTAATTTCATGTTCTTGAGACAGTTTGTCCATAACTGATCAGCGCTGCTCAACATGTCAGAACAAAACACACAAGTGTTTTTGGTCAGCTTTATGAAACTGTGACATTTCCTTGCAGAGGAAAAGGGCTCCAATATTCCATTCACGGTCACACTGTAATCTGCATAATGACAATGATGAACAACCCATCAGTGACAATCTGAGAGAAAAAGCCTCCAAATTCCCCTTCAGATGCATGTTGATTGTGTTTATTCATGGCAGTTAGGTTGATGAGGGAGCAATATGGAGGAGGCTGGATGGACACTTGATACACGTTACTGTTAAAATAGCAGACGTCTCTTGACAAAGAACAAACAGCAAAGGCAGGCTGAAATCAAGGCGTCTGCGAAGGCTCTCAGGAATGCAAATTCAAAAGCACTTCATTATTTGCTTTCTCCCTGCAATCTTGTGTCTGAGAGACTGAACTAAGTGGTTAATCAAGCCAAAAACCAAACCACGTCTGAGGGGCCAGAGAGGAGACACCTCTGCTCACTGACAAGGCCAAGACTGTTGTGTGTGTGAATGTATGTAAGTGCACAAAATACACAATGGTATGTGTGTTTTGGATTCGTACCAGATCAGAAAGATCCACATCACTAAAAGATAAACTCCCATTCCCTGTTAATTATGATAAAATAATCACTATCACTTGTTATGATACTCTGAAACTTAGAGATACACTTGTTCATACAACAGTTCATCCTGAGGGAAATATAAATGTCTGGTCCAAATTTCCTGCCGACCCATCCAAAGTTTGTCGAGATATATCAGTGGTGGACCGACCGTCCCTGAAGTAACGCTGCTAGTGTGGCTAAAAATGACCACTAATAATAATTATCTAAATATCAAATAATATCATTTTCTTCAATAGAAAGTAACAAATGGTTGATAAATGTCTGATATTAGAATATATTTCCACACTTAGATAGTGCATACAAAAATGAATCACAAGAAGATTTTATCATTATAAATATTTTCCAACCTCAGATTTGAGAAATGTCCCACTATTTGGCGAGTTTTTGTCCTGTTCTGACCATGAAGAACCACAGTTACTTAGCAGTCTTCAACTTTCACTCAGGACTAAAAATCAGCTCATGGTTTGAGATTTATCGTGAAAAGTATCGATCTCAGAATCTGACAGTTGAGGGAGGGGCGTGGGAATAGAACGGGGATCTGAGAAACCAGCAAAAACTCCAAACATGCTGAAAGGTTAGGTTAGTATAGAGGCTCTTTCACACATACATTCCATACCATTAACTGAATAAAGTGTCTGAACTATTCTGGTCGAGGCAGCAGCTTCTGTTGTTCACATAAGCAAGGCCTTAACACAATTTTAACGCTATGTGACCACTCTCACACAAACACCGACGCCACTAAAGTCCTCTGTTGTCTGAAATTAGACGGGGTTTACGTCAGAGCGTGCTGGTGTTGTGCATGCCTTCAGTGGTGACGCTTTTCTTTGTAGTAACGTTACATCGGCAAAATTGCTATAACTGATTTAATGTCATAGAAACATCAGAGTCATTTTCTTGTTGAACTCTAAAATACCATAAATTTACAGTAAGAGAACGGGCTTCAGTCTTTCTCATGAACTGATGTCATTATGGTGGTTTTAACATGTGCTGCCTTGTACAGTGACACCAGATGAAAATGTAAATGTTCATTAGATATTCTTTTATCATACTGTAATAGAATCATTAATACAGCTAACCATTTATCTTCGTTCTTTGAAGAAATGATAATTAATGTTACAAATTAATATAAATAAATAGTCCAAATATTACTATCATAGAAAAGAGAGAAAACTGGCAAATATTTACATGTTAGAGGCTGGAGCTCGTCAAACTATTGATTGATAATCAAAGTTGTTGCTGATAATTATTGACGATTGACTAATGAGGTAATAGGCTAATAGTTTTAGCGGTGAATGGATTTAGACAGTCTACCTAATCCACATGGTGGGATTATTGTACTTTCCATGAGGTCTGCAGGGCTCATATCAGCCTGAATGATCTCCCTTATGTCCAAGAGCATGCAATGCACTTGACAAATGACCATGATTTACTTATGACGTAGGGATTTCTCTCCCTGATCTTGTTATTGTTCGACAGACGGAATGTGCGGAATGCGAGTGTGTGAGTGAACCCAGCAGGAGCTGACGCTCAACATTAGATTTATGGGTAGAGATTATGACCCAGGGCACTCTGGCAGAAACAGAGAAAAAGACAGCAAAGCCGAGGCCAATGGGAGAGACAAGAGGTGGAGAGAGAGAGACAGAGAGAGGCAGGGAGAATAGAGCAAAGGCCATGAAATGAAATGAGGTGTTTGATCTCCCCAGGACAGGTCAGGTCTCCCCGGTGGAGTGTCTGATCTGATGTACAGTCTATGAAAGAGTGGACACCACCAGCTGCACTGAGCATTCATTATGGCTGCACATAATGGAAAAGGAGACAGTATTTCATCGTGATCTATATGTTTATTTGTCGTCGCACCATCCTCTCTCTATAACCTGTGAATATTTCTTTCACTTCTTTGAGATACACACTCTGAAACCTCACCTGAGTCCACGCTCTTTGTCCAAAAGTTTCCTTGGGAGGCGCTTGGTTTTTCTTCCTCTGGTCCTCTGTTGTATCTTCAAATGCCCGGTCGTCTCTCTTTTCCTTAATTCTAATCGATGCTCTCAGTACAGTGAAACAAAATAAGAGCCTCTGAAATGAAAACTTTCCCCCCCTCTTTTAGATGGCAATTGTATGTAGCTGTGTCTTCGTCTGGTTTACCTGTGGGTCTTTGATCATGACAGTGTGCGACGGTGTTTGATTCCTGGGGTACTTTGACAGTTTTGCAGGCTGGCAAAAGGCCCTCCAGTGTCTGAAGTTAGATCAGAGGAGACAGGGCCTGAAAAGCAGGCGTCCAGCTGGGAGAAGATCAGAAGAGACACAAACTTTAGCGAGAGCCATTGTGAGGTACACAGCGGCTGCTGGCTCCCATAACTTTTCCCTTTGTGTGTTTTTTATATCGCCCGCTTCTCCCTCTCTTATCTTCTGCTCAGAGTGTTGAATGGCTCAGTTAAAGGTCTGTGAGGTTTTATCTGATTTTGAAAAAAATAAAAAGACACCGTGTATTTGTTCCCTCTTTCAGCTGTCCCTCAGGGGTTTAAAGCTGGTCTGTGTGTGCACGTTCGTAACGGTACACTGAGCGTAATGCCAGGGGGAAGTTGTGGTGAAAGTAATAAAGACTAATTAAAAAGTAATCGGCTACATTATGAGCCACATGCTGGTCAATGACCTGACATTAGTTCAAAAAGAGTTTTTCTCTGGATAAAGTTAAATCAAATATTGAATGTGTGCATGAGGTTTTCTTGGAGACCTAAGTGAAATGAACAGAACTGATCAATCATCTCTGTCACTATAATTACTGCTCATATTAGCTAATGTATGAAATGATGTGATTGTGTTAGTTTGGAGCCGCTGTGTGATCTCAGGTTTAGTAAGTGTGCTAATGCTGCTCTCTAGTGGCTCAATGGCAGAACTGACAAAACCTCTTGGAAAAAGAGAAATAAAGCAGGTTTTGTTTTGGGGTAATCACATTTATTCCTTTAAACATTTTGATTATTATATTTTCATTATTTTAGATGTGACCTTGCCACATTTATAAATATTGGAATAGCCTCATCAGTGTCACGTCAGATCACCCGGCCCTAATGTGTCTGTGCTTCAGCTTTTCTTTGTCGAGGTCTTGAAAATGTCTTTAAAAGCATTCATGTGATGGGTGTGCAGTGGCTGCGTGAATGTAGCTGATGACTTTTCATTGATTGAGTCAAAAGCCCAGTTCCCTGCATGTGACCTGCGCGGGTGCTGCAGGCGGTGACCTTACGTCACCTGCATAAAATCAATTACAAGGCATCACTAATCGATCGACGATGCCGGTTCTTCTGCCGCCGCTGTGCTTCGCCTTCACTGCCTTTACTGCCTCCACTCCGTCTGCACCGTCAGGCTCCGCTCGTCCTCTGGAAAAATGGCCACGGCAGTGAAACTGAACACCGGCGCATATATGCCCATTGTTGGACTCGGCACATGGAAGGTGCGTTTTATTTTTGACTCTGCTCTCCTACCTGGTATCAGTTAGTGGAGCTCTGAGGTAAGCTAGTTAGCTGTGCGTGCAGAGACAGAGAGCATGGCTGCAGACTGACAGGAAGGAGTCGTTAAAACTAACTTTTCTCCACGTACCTGCTGATATTTCATCATAAATGTGCATTTATTTGCATTATGTTTAACACATTAACCTGTAGCCTAGTAGACTAGAAGAACAGGTTTCTAGAATCATGACTGTGCAGTTCATTACAGACACGTTACTATCAGGATGGGACGAGTGCAGAGGATACACTAACCCTGCCTAAACCTCACTGAGTCCTTTAGCTGAACTGAACTAAGGAACAAAATCTCAAACCACAACTTCCTCTCAGATGACGGATAGTGGCGTCTCTATATGGACATCACAAGTATACAAATAACTGTTTAGAGTGGGACACAGGTCAGGTGTGCTACAAGGTGTTTGTTAGTAATAGTTAGTGCTAGTTAATAGTAGTTAATCTGTATAACACTAACCAGTCCTGTCTCATCAGTCTGAGCCTGGTAAGGTGACCGAGGCAGTGAAAGCAGCCATCGCAGCAGGTTACAGGCACATCGATGGAGCGTACATCTACCACAACGAGACGGAGGTGGGAGAGGGAGTTCACGCCAAGATCGAGGAGGGTGTGGTGAAGAGAGAGGAGCTTTTCATAGTGAGCAAGGTGAGTTATGAGTGAATGAAATGAATACGGTCTGTGTGTTCTTATTGTTTTTCTGCTGCAGGATCTGTATCACTCGCTCTGTCCTTTCATCACATAGCTGTGGTGCACTTTCCATGAGAAATCCCTGGTGAGAAAAGCCTGTGAGAAGACTCTCAGTGATCTTAAAATGGACTACCTAGACCTCTATCTGGTGCACTGGCCCATGGGTTTCAAGGTAGACAAACTACTGTGTCCTCTCTCTGTGTCTCTTTTTTCACTGTTCTGTCTGCAGTCATATATTTGATGAAATGTCAGAGTACTCGTCCTGTGTTCTGGTGTAAACCTCGGGGCTGTTACAGGCTGGTGGTGAAGACTTCCCCTTAGACAGCGCAGGAGAGACAATCAGTGATAACACTCACTTCCTGGAGACATGGGAGGTAAGTTAACCATTATAAAACATTCACCTATAACAGATGGAAGATTCAAACAGGTAAAACCTGTTGGAACATAAACTCTTCATGTCGAGAAAATAAGAAATACTGACAACTTTAAAATGCTCCAAAAGCTGCTACAGTTGAGGGAATCTAAGTGGTATTTTGAGACGTGTTCGAGTTTAAATGGATCTTATATTTGTTGCCACAGTTGCTGAACCTAAACTCAGCCAAAGGTTCACATGTTTTTTCTGCTCTGTTTTCTCAGGGGATGGAGGAGCTGCTGGACGCTGGTTTGGTTAAAGCTATTGGTGTCTCCAACTTCAACAAGGAGCAGATCGAAGCCATTCTCAACAAGCCAGGCCTCAAATACAAGCCTGCCAACAACCAGGTACCATAAACAACCATTACTGCTCAGTAACTACAGCGACCGAGCCTCTTTAGATGGATTTCAGGATGGCTGTTCTTAAAGGGCGAGAGGTCATGATGCCATTATCTGTCTCCTGCTATCAGCTCTAAAGAATAAATGTCTTCTTAATTCGGAATGGGACGCAGCAGTTTCTCCTCAGGCTGGCCCAATTAGCTGATCTGACCTTATGTTTTAGCTGTTTTTCAGAGCCATGCTTCATCATTAATGTCTTGTTCTGTCTTGGTTGTGTAGAATATCAGATTACAGCACCATTCTCCTTCTGCCCTCTGTCACTGTACGCACCCAACAAGGAATAAAAGATGGAACATGAGTGAATTTATTCTTTAATATGATGCTAACTAAGTACTGCAACCATACAAACGTTCTCTGGTGCTTCAATTATGAGCAGTGGAACATTTGAAATTATATTTTCCAAATACCGTCTTTGCACTAAGCAGGAAGTCACAGATCAGTGAGAACTGAAGATTTTTTTCCCACAAATCTTCATCATTTTGGTAAATTAACAGTATAAGCAGCCAGGAACCCAAAATAAAAGAAAAAAGGCTCAAGCGACTGTAAAAAATAACAAATGTTTTGTGATAATTGCTGTAAAAAATATATATGTTTATTTATTATACACACAATAGATATTGTTAAACATGTAAAACTGTAATATTAGAAACATTTCAAAGGCTGAACAGTTAAAGCACCACTGTGCCACCACCTTGTGGTTTGACTTAGGTTTAGACATCACTCCATGGTTTCTTCAGTACCTCCCAAGAGCTGTGTGTTTGTCCCATTAGGTGGAGTGCCACCCGTACCTCACCCAGGAGAAGCTGATCAGCTACTGCCACTCTCAGGGCATCTCAGTGACCGCCTACAGCCCCCTGGGCTCCCCTGACAGACCCTGGTCAGTACCGTAGCTATTAATGAGGAGGTGTACGGGTTTGCATTTTCTATATGATCACACCGCTACAGATGCCGGCTCAGTATTTGTTTACCCTCCATCATGTCTGTCATGTCGCTTTGGTCAGTTTCAACTTGTGACTGTTGTTCCTCTTTGTTCAGCTTGTCACTATGTGGCATGTTGTGTCATAGTTTGGACGTTTTGGTACATTTAGTACCCTTCTTTTATTTATTTAGTTGCTGTGAATAAATACATACAGTGTGTGTGAGTCCTGTAAATAGTTCGGGAGATGTGTTTACATTTCAGGGCTAAACCAGAGGACCCATCACTTCTGGAGGATCCCAACATTAAGGCCATCGCAGAAAAGCACAAGAAAACATCTGCTCAGGTACAGCACTCACATGAGCTCCAACAAATCTGACTTATATTCTCAATCAGAGTAGTAGGGATTAACACATGCACAA
This sequence comes from Lates calcarifer, assembly GCF_001640805.2. Lineage (NCBI taxonomy): Eukaryota > Metazoa > Chordata > Actinopteri > Centropomidae > Lates > Lates calcarifer. The sequence continues at coordinate 1,799,449 of NC_066850.1, read as the reverse complement.
GAGAAAAACATGGTTGATTTAAATACCATTCACATGGTTCTGACTGTTCTTACTCTCGTTCACATGTTAATACCCTTTCTTTTTCCAGGTCCTGATCCGCTTCCAGGTCCAGAGAAACGTGATCGTGATCCCTAAGTCCATCACGCCTCAGCGCATTCAGGAGAATTTCCAGGTAACTAGCCGACAAGTTGTTGAGATATTTACTGGGATTAGCTTCGGTCTGCTTTTTACTCAACTGTCGTTTAAATCACTGCAGGTGTTTGACTTTGAATTAACTGAGGAGGAAATGAAAACTATATCAGCATTCAACAGGAACTGGAGAGCCTGCCCCATGCAGTGGTGAGATTATACATCATCGTGCACGTTTTGTGTATTTTCTCTCTTAATTCAGACGACACTGTATCAGGCAGACGTTAATTAAACTTCTTTTTTCTCTATAGGAGCACAAAGCACAAGGACTATCCATTCAATGCTGAATTCTGAGGAGAAACACAGATGTTCCACAGGTTTACAGAGGGAGCTGAGGTTCGCTTCGCTGCCTTGACTAGTTGCTTTGGGGTGGTTTGCACTTTTAGTGTGGTGTTGGGGCAAACTTTTATTTTTATGCTACATTGCTCAGAAAAAAACAGTCTTGTCTCCATACAGTTTTACACAGACTCCAAAGACGTATTTACACTCACGCTGGGTGGGTGAGAGTTTTGCACTAGTACAAGTTTTAGCATCTTTTCCTTACATGGTCTTTTCCCTTCTGTCAATTTCATTGCTTCATTTCATTGCTCTTTGTCTCAGTGTAGAGTAAATTCTGCTGTTTTAAGTTACTGAAAGAAATAAGCGTGCCATATTCAGTACAGATTTTATATTTTTAACACGAGTAACAGTTCTGAGAGCAGAAGGAACAAGAGGAGTAAATTCTCAGCCAAACTACACTCAGTAATTAAGTCAGAATATATTTTTGTAGAACAAATGTGATGCATCCAGTGATGTACGTCAAAACACTCCTCATTTAACTTAAACCTAAAACCTCATGTCTGTCATAGCATTTTCATTCTCATCACTTGGGCAGAGGTATTACTGCCTCAGGATACATATTTAATTGCAAAATCATACACACTATTGTCTCTACGAAAGACACAACATATTTCCTCATATTGGTGACATGTGGCACTTCATAATCATGTGTGTTAACCCTGTTATGAAATGATCACTTTCACTTCCTGCAGCAGCTGTTTTTTTGTTTGTTTTTGTTTTTTGTGAAGCATTACAATAAAGTCCTGTGGGGGAAAATAAAAAAAAGTCTGTGCAGGTGCATTCTGCTTCCACTAGAGGTCAGAAAAGATAACAGTAAGACACACACACACACACACACACACACACACACAGCAACAAATGCTTCATTTTTTAAAGGGTAGTAAAATTAAAAAGCTGTGATTATCCTGCTAGTTAATGTTTAAAAGTCACAGAATGACCCACTGGTATCAGGTGACAGAAGGCTACATTTTGGTTTCATGGTTTGGTTTGGTTTCTGTTGACACTATCAACCTTATCTAACAATCATGAAGGGTAATACCAGGTCAGTTGCCCCCGGCCCTGAGTAAATACATATTTGTGAAAGATTTATATTTTATTTGTGAGTCATATCCAATTGTATTACACAAGAGCTTTGTGTGATCATCTTGTCCTGGTTACGAGCAAGACACACAGCGGGTCTGTAAACAGCAATGAATATTTATTAGCCTCCTGTAAAGCAGGAAGTTGACTTTGCCCACAAAGATAAAGGTGAAGGAGCGTCAGGTGTGAGTCAGCAGAAAGATCTGAGATTTAAAGCTAACATCATAAAGACAAAGGAGGTCTGAGGGTTTATGAGGTCCAATAGTTGTGTGTTTTTGTTGGGGTTATTGTCCGATACGTGGAAAGATTCACATCTCAGTCGAGGTAAGTTTATTATGTAGCAAATTTAATACATAAAGTCAATTCAAAGTGTTTTACACAAGGAATTAAAAACATTAAGAAATACAGAATACACACAGGGGTTACACAGTTACAGTAAAAACATGAATACCAGTCACTGTCTCCATTATGTCACAGTTCATTTTAACCTGTAAAACCTGTTGCTTTTCATTACAGTTTGGAGTTTTTGACGCAGTACAATGATTTTTCTCATGACAACACTGTGGTGAGAGCTGCTATGTCGACATATAAAGTATTTCTGCTCGACCAATCCATAAAAAATTTGATTACACAGTTACAGTACTTACTTAATTGTACATACTGTAATTGCGAAACAATCTGTAAAATCTTGCCTAACTTGCACAGGACCTCCTCTAACCTTTGTAAACTTGCTTTGCCACAACACACAAGCTACATCGCATTTTTTACTGATCACTTTCATTCTATTATACTATTTAGCTTATGTAAACTCAACCTACAACCACTATAATTTTAATAAAACAGGATAGAAAAGATGTACCTAAAGTGTTCAATTCAATACATTCATTTATTGTTTATCATAAAACAATACCCCAGCAAAAGCTAAATAAGTAGAAGTCATAGTTGTGTAGCAGATGTGCTAACACAACACGTAGAATTTGAATAAAAAGCAGAAAGTGTGCAGCTTATTGTCTGATGAGTTAGTATTCTGTATTCAGGGGGAAGTCTTTGTGTTTTGAGGCCCTGTAGAGAAGAGAGGAAGGTTAAAATGATTAACATGATAATGACAATGTAATCTGTTTCTCTCTTTCCCCCTATCGTCTACTCACCATGGTAGTGGGAATCCTCTCCAGTTTCTGTTCAAGCTCAGCAAGGTCTTCATGTCTTCTTCACTCATCTCAAAGTCAAACAACTGAAAGAGAAAGCACAGCTAATAGTCTCAGACAAACCACAGAAGCTGTTCTGCATAAATGGAACCCAACAAAAATAACCAACACACACAAATAACTAATGTTGCAATGGAAGCGCATGATCAGATCTGATTTATCCAGTGTGAATACACTACACGTACAGACTCAGCTTCTTAAGTTTTAAGGTTGATACCTGGAAGTTTTCCTCGATTCGTTGGGGTGTTGCTGACTTTGCAATGACGATCACGTTCCTCTGGACGTGGAACTTGATGAGAACCTGATAGAAAAACAGCTCATGAGTTCACAACATTAATTAAGCATTATTCAGACATCTTCCTGAACATCTTTGCCTGACCACCTTTTTGGTGCGTCACCAGATACAAGTTCAATACTGTACTGTTGAGTTTCCCGTGGTTAGAGTTTTGTAACAAACCTTTTCATCCACCATGTGACAGAGCTGACTTCTGTTAGGCTATATAACCTGAAGTATTACATTGTTTTAGACAAAGCTGTTATGTCCTGTCTGCACCGGTTGATAGAAATATCACCACAATACAGCAAGTCTTTGTTTGTACTGTACATCTAGTATAGCTTGAAATTACACATAGTGCTCATTTTACACATAATGTTTCCTTAAACTGAAACCAAACTTAGCTTTGCTTGGCTTTTTCCGTCTTACCTGTGCAGGAGTCTTGTTGTACTTTTTAGCAATGGCCTTGATCTTAGGTTCCTCCAGCAGAGAGGGTTCATCAGATGAAGCCCTTTTGTAAATAAGAACAGAAGAGAATGACTGACCGTTAATATTCTTGACCTGTAAAGCTGCTAACATGTTTCAGTGACAGTTCCTCTCACCAGGGTCTGTCAGGGGAGCCCAGGGGACTGTAGGCTGTCACTGAGATGCCCTTTGAGTGGCAATAGTTGATCAACTTCTCCTGGGTCAGGAACGGGTGGCACTCAATCTGGAGAAACACCCAAGTGCTTTAGCTTTTGTTTTCTTCTTTGTGCTATTTTACAGTACATTTTGATGCATGCTTGAAATCTCATTTTGCACCTGGTTGTTGGCGGGCTTGTACTTGAGGCCAGGCTTGTTGAGTAAGGCTTCAATCTGGTCTTTGTTGAAGTTGGAGATTCCGATAGCCTTGACCAACCCCGCGTCCACCAGCTCTTCCATGGCCTTTTTTGACACATTGCAAACTAGTATTAGTGATGTATCATTAGATCTGTTTAATGTTTAATTTAGCGCTATGTCCCTCAAATTACCTCCCAGGTGTCCAAGAAGTTGCTGCCATCAGGAATGACCTGGCCATGTTCATCTAAAGGAAAAAGCTCATTCCCTGGCTGCAGAACACGAAGTTAGATGGAAATGTTAATAAATGTCTAAATTCAGAAAGTCTGCAGCATGTAACTGTTTCCTCATTGCCCGAGGTCAAGTTTGCTTAAACAGATAAAATGGCCAGGACAGGACAGTAGTATCCAAACCTTGGTTCCCATGGGGAAGTGCATGAGGTAGAGGTCGACGTAGTCTAGTTTCAGGTCTCTGAGAGTCTTCTCACATGCTCCCCTCACCAGGGATGGAAGGTGGAAGGTGCACCAGAGCTGTGATCAATTACAGAATTATTGTTGTATTTATAACAAGCCCCTCTAGGTTCACTGATTTCAGCTGCCCCACCGACCTACTGTACCTTACTGACAATGAATAGATCTTCCCTCTTGACCACTCCTTGATCAATCATGGCACGAATTCCAGCCCCAACTTCTTCTTCATTCTGGTACACATAAGCACCATCGATGTGCCTGTAACCAGCACTTATCGCCACTTTCACAGCCTCGGTGACCTTTCCTGGGTCTGCCTGCAAAGGTAGGGTGACACCAAAAGAGGGAAATTGCAGATAGTGATGTCTTTTGTATGTTGCTCTGGCTTTATATCAGAAAGACATACCACTAACTAAATAATGATAAGAAATTCATATAGAGGGCATGTTGTCGATACAGCTAGTAAAACTACTACCATACTAATCTTGTCAGGCAGAGGTCAGTGAGTCCAGTAATATGTTAATATTTATCCTTCTGGAAAAGATCATGCTGATATCAGTCAGTGAAATTAAGCACTGCAATCACACCACATAAACACAGAAGTCTCTGTCCTTTTGAACCCAGTCTGCAGGTACAGTGGATTCAGGCAGCAAAGCAGTTAATTCATGATATATAGGGAGCACACACAGTAGAGGTAATATAGACCAATGAGCCACTGAAGAGGCAATAAGAAAAGACACATTTTCAGCCACATCTGGTGAGAGGCAGGGTGAACCAGTCTGCCACAGAACTGTGTAAAAGTAAAGAAAATGTTCATCCTCACCCTCCATGTTCCCAGACCCACAATGGGCATCTTTGCTCCATTGTTGAGTGTAACTGCAGGTATCATGTTGAAGCAGTTCTCAGTCTTTCAGGATCAGACGACAAGCAGCCGTTCGTGCAGGCGTGTAGTCTCTCTATGCTTCGCTCAGAAAAGGGGCAGCCTCTTGTTTAAAACTCACAGAGAGAGGAGGGCTCAGTGGGCAGAGAGAGAGAGAGAGAGCCTTTCTGGGTTTGATTAGTCATGTCTGCCATGTATTCAGACCATGGATCTCTCCTAGAGGCTCAACAGGGGGAGGAATGACTCAGCACAAAATGTGATGCGATTATTTGAAAGGTTTGTGCTACAAGCATGTAACATGTGCAAGGGTTTCTGTCAAACTGAAGAATACCTCCTGTTAAGCAGCTATAAGGTTTATTGTATAAAATACTCATGGGTCTGTGATAATGTCTGCTGTGTAAAAACATGTTGGCTGTGTACACAGATGCCGAATCGGGGGGTAAATATCTGGAGGGAGAGAAGCAGCGATGATGACTCAGCAGAAGCTGAGGGGTTGATTAAGAGAGTGAACACAGGTGCTTAACCTTCAAGGGCAAGTCAGGCATGACTGAAACATTGAAGACACTGAAGTGTTCGAGGCCGATCTGGTCATATTGTAGTGCTGGACTGAATGAGGCTCACATCTGTTTGTTATTAATATGGAGCAAAGGTGTTGCATTGCAGCTGAGCAGGCCCACAGCTGGCCACAGCTTCATCTTCAGACATTTAACTGTGTCAGTGTGGGCCGTCACTGCTACAAAGGGGACGATACAGCAAACACACATCACACACATGGTCCTCAGTTTGTTTCAGCGTGAGAAGTTTGGAGGTTTGGCAGCTGCCACAGTTTGTGTTTGATCGTGTTTGGGCTCTGATCTCATGAGCGATCAGATGGACCACTTTAAAGCAAAATGATTCTCCCTCTCAGTCATGTGTTGTTCCATCCAATCATTTTAATGGAGCCTAAAAATTAAATGTCAATAAGTGAGAGACTATAACTGAATAGATCAAGTTACACTCAACTCTGAACTTGCTTTATCAGTGTAGTAATTTTATTTATTGGAATACATGTGATTTGATGACGTATGCATGGTTTCATTTGCCCTTTATATAGTGATGTGGGCTCAAGCTGCATGTTAAATGTGGATAGGATCTGGATTCAGATTAAAACCATCCTCTTTCTTAAAATCTGAGTCCTGTGTGATTTGTGTGTGCCACGTGATTTTACTGCTACAAGTGTTTAATTCTGGTTTGCTGTTCTCTTTAGGCTTTAAACAACAGTGTATCTGCAGTCAACATCAGTTATCAGAGAGGTAAACCCACGTCAGATGCATCGCGTCTACAAGAGGAGAGGCCGATCACAAAGACACACAAAGGGTGCAGAGGCCTCGCTGGACCTCCATGAGTCCATCTGAGAATCCAGAGCCAGAGGACGTCACTGAGATGTTACACAGTCGACAAGGTAAATGAACTGTATTAATAAATGTAGCAACAAGCCTCGGATCGGTACATGTGTAAACTCTGAATCAGGCTCACACAGTAAGTTCTGAAGAGGTGGAGGAAGTATTCAGCTCACTTTTCTTTATTAGCTGTTTATTTTTTTCCTTATGTGTTCCAACAGCCAAACCTCAGGTCTCCATCAGAAATGTTCCTGAAGCTTCTTGTCAGCTGCTGCTGACAAATTATTGACTTCTGTTCTGTCCAATCAAAAAACAAGTAAAGTTGTCCCGCCTTCTCTGTAATCCTTTGCCCACAGCAGCGGCCCTCTGTAATGAAAGTACGCTCTCTGCTGGATGTTAACTTGAACAACAACTTTCTCAAATCACCTGTTACACTGTGTAGAGACACTGATGAAATAACAAGACATTTGACTGTTTTTAACTGAGGCTTGGCAGGAATCATTCAGTCCTACAAAAAGCTGTGAATGATCCAAACTGTCAGAAACTGATGAGACCTAGAAGCATTTCACTCTGTTAATTACACCATACAATATTCTAATTAACAGGTAAACATATATTTGAAATAATATCAACATTTCCTTAGAATTAAATTACATTTCTAATAAGACTGAATAACAGATGCACTACTTTACCTTCCAAAACAAAACAAACACGTTTGCTCTTGTAACTTTTTATTCATTCTTCAAACATTATGCAAACAATCAACATTAAGGGCAGTCTTAATGCGCAGACACACACACACACACACACACACAGGCACACGCACACATGCATACAAAGTGCGGACATCAGACAATGACATTAACATAGCATTGTCTATGAAAGATAGGCAACATGAAGAGCAAAGGTCCTAATTATTGCACATTATGATCAGTTCAGGAAAGTTAACTTTTCAGACCATTCAGCTTCACTGGCAGATGACCCCAGGTTACAAAACAGCTGAGAGAGCACACAAAACATTGCTCGTGGCAACGTTCTACCAGTATTTGTCATGGGACTGATGTTATTTTCCAACCCTGACTGAGTGAAGGTAGAGAGAAACTAAAACGAGGTAACAGTTGATAATGGCCAACTTGCACACATCTTGGGATGTGAAGCTTCATTTTCACAGCAAAAATTTAATGCAAGTGCTATAAATCCAAATTTGTATTACTTTAGCTAAATTTAAGCTAATGAATAAAACCCAAAATCTAGCAGTATGCAGTGCTAAGTTCAGCACAGTCTGGTTTTCTAGTAGCAAAATGTTCATGCTGTGGAAGGAGCAACAATAGTATGGCCTGATTACCAGCAGAATGAATGTTTGACAAATCTTACTGCGTCACTGCTCACAAAAGAAAAAATCATCTTTTTCATTTCAATAATCTTTTAACCTTAGGCCATACCTGAGTCTGTTGATTGTACCATCATGAGAATGAACACGAGTAAACACAGTGAACCTGGAAAGCTAAATAATGGGGAGGTATCTGAATGAACTTACTACTGTGCTATGAGCAGTAATGTGAGCGAGTTATTGCTTAGAAGCAGCCGTTTCAGGCCAACTTGGATATTTGTTCCTAGAGAAAATTACTTACAGAAAACTACAAAACCAACACAAAACCCTTCTGTATTCCACCACGTGATAAATTAGCAATCAATTCCAAAACCACAAGTTAAAGCCTAACTGTGTCCCAAGTGGCTGCCCTCTGCCGAGCGCCATTTTCTGCTCGTCTCAGGAGCAGTCAGTGAAGGTGGTCACCATGTTCCCCCGGCGCTGGGTCACTGTCCTGCAGTGCTGCTTCCCCGAGCTCTGGAATCTGCTCTCAGTCCTGGTGTTGTGTGTGTTAAAGGAGAACATCTTCTCAAGGTCCTCAAACACATCATCAAAGAGTCCTCCACCGAAGCCCCCGTGCTGAAACTGCCTCCTCTGCCTGTTCATAGCCTCTCGGTGGGCCTGGAAGTGGCTGTCAAAGTGTCTCTTTTGATGGGCTTGATTTTGGGACTGTGAGTGAAAGTGGTGTTGGTGTCGCTGCTGCTGACCAAAAGGGTCAGAGTCTTTGAAGATGTCATCAAAGTTGAAGTTGAACGACTGGTAGTGCTGGTTGAAGTTGTAGTTGCCACCTCCTCCTCCTCCTGTATGGCCCTCCCCTGGTGATGGGCCATGGCCAAACTGGTCGTACTCCCGCCTCCTCTTATCATCAGATAACGTCTCATATGCTGGAAGAGACAAAGACCTGTTGTGTTGGTTCCTACGACACTGCTGCTTAAACCTGGTATTTTTACTTCAGTTTAAAGTGACGTACAATGTTTATTATCCATTTACTGCCAACTGTAAGTGATTCCATTTTCAATTCCATCTCTCATCCATAAACTTAAATGGTTGATGTTTTCTCTTAATAAGGTAAAACTATGCCTATAAATAGTTTGGCCTGTGTCACCTGAGAACAGAAACAGAACAAGTTATTACAGGTATCGCTCTCAGGAATCTCTTTCCTCCTTCAGAGACCTGCTGTGTTGAAAAAATGTGACACAAACATTGAATGTTACCTAACCTGAACAAATGAACTGCCACAGCCATTTCACTATGACGCATTTGCCCTATATATCCCATAATGTATGTGACATAATGGTTCACTTACCCTCTGCTATTTCTCTGAACTTGGCCTCGGCGTCTGGGCCCTTGTTTCGGTCAGGGTGGTACTTCAGGGCCAGCTTGTGGAAGGCCTTCTTGATCTGGCGCTCGGTGGCATCTCTGGGCACCCCCAGTATGTCGTAGTAGTCTCTCTTGGCCAGGATGAACTCTGAGATCAGCAGAACATGCACTGCTAGCAGCAACACTGACTGCGCTGAGGCCATTCCGCCGTGTTTTTTGGCACCTCTCTGCGGCTGTGAACACAGAGCGCAGTTTGACAGCTCACACACCCACTGAGGCGCAGAGAGACTTTCAAAGCGGCTGTAAAATTCAAAATTCGGGTGCTGACTTTTCAAACAAGAGCCAGAGTGTGTGATACATAACCTTATAGACTATGATCACTTCGCTAGCTAGTGTCAACAGAGAGACTCAAGAAAATGACAACTCACTGTTTTGGCAGAATAAGGGAGAGAGTTAAATAAGCTCTGCCTTATTTAATGATACTCTATTGGTCCTTCTTGGTTGCAGATAAACCACCCACGACAAAAATAACGTCAAGGAGTCCTTAGAAAACCGGGCTTACCTGGAGACGGGGTGACAAACAGCCCGGAGACACTTCTCTCAGCCGCCGACAGCTCCAGCTGATGCGAAACGAAAGCTAGCGATTGTTGACTAGCTGCATTCCTGAGCCGTAACACCACGACTCGCAACGCCATTGGTCTATTTCTTAACACAGTGACTCAGATCGCTCTGATTGGTGGAAACAGTGCGCACGTGGAGACTCGGGGATAGCCCCCAAAAGACTACAACGTAAGCAAGAGAAGTACCCGCGTTGATTTCCGCCTTTGCTTATCGACTGAGATGTGAGACTTAAAGAGGTTTTCACCCCGGTAAGTGATATTGTTTAGTTTATATGAACACTATTCGTATTATTTTTCACATAAAATACTTGTTGAATGCTTAAAGGAGACGTGTATGCAATCTTATTTCATTTAATTGCTTTCACATATTTATGCAACCGTTTGACGTCTTGACAGTTACGCTAACTATCTTGGAGATAAACGTAACATCCGCTACGAGAGCCACAACCCGGAAGTAACAGTTTTACAAGCCGTGTTGTGTTTTCAAAACATTTTAGCTACAAACGTGTCTCAGTGAGGCGTTTTCATGTAGTTTCGCCGCAGACATGCCGCGGTACTGCGCTGTGAAAGCTTGCAGAAACCGGGGGGGAAGTGCATCTAGACAAGACAACAAGAGAATTAGCTTCTACCCGTATGTTCTGTGCTCTCTGTTTTGTCTGAGTTGAGAAATATTGGTTTAGTTTGCCTGCAAGTGTTTCTTTTCTGTTCGTCTAAGCATCTTCAGTCAAAGATAATATTGGTTAAAGAGGCAGCGACAAGTTAGCATTAAGTAGTACTAAATAATGTTTTTCATGGTTTCCTACCTCTGTAATGGTACAGACTGTTGAATTTGAAGTAATATTAACATTATGCAACATTCAAGTGACACTGATACTTCCCTATTGAAACCTTTTTGTTGTGTCAGTGTCAAAACAGCTCTTTACATTTCTCTGTATCTCTCTCTTTCTACATAAGGTTTCCCTTGCAAGACAGGCCCAGGCTTCAGAAATGGGTGGACAACATGAAGCGGGAGGAGTGGACCCCGAGTCGCCACCAGTGCCTGTGCAGCGAGCACTTCACAGAGGACTGCTTTGATATTCGATGGGGCATCCGCTACTTGAAAAACACTGCTATCCCAACCATTTTTCCCTCCTCTGAAGATGTATGCATCTGTGCTGTGTTTTTCCTGTCTCTGCACACATCACAGATTTAACTCAGATATTTTCTGCCAGAAGAAGAGCACAAGTAGAGTGGCCAAAAGTAGATGAGAATACTTTCACTTGCAGAAAAAACTAAATAAGTTTTGGATTCACAGCAACAAGCCTGTTCTCAATTTTCTTTGCTCTGAACTTCTGACTTCTTGTAACCACAGTTCCATTACATAGCTTGTTACAGTGTTGTGCCTGTACTTGCTGACTTTTCACATTTAATGAACTCTGCTTTCTTTTTTTTTATCTCAGGATGGTGAGAAAAAAGTGGCCGCCATTAAAAGGAGCCCCAAGGCCAAACCCAGGACTTTAGACACTGATATCGAGCCCACAGGATTTGACTGTTCTCTCAGTAAGAGGCCACTCATTCTGAGCAGAACATGTAAAAAGCTCCAGTCAAGTACAACAAACAGCATTTCTGCTGAACACACAAAGATGATAGTTGGACTGTCTGTGGTGTCAGACTGTGACATCTCCTGTCAGGCAAACCTGTCAGAGACACAGAAAGCTGCTGGCCAGGTACCAGGTGACAGTGGAATGCCCACAGCGTCCTGCCTCGCACTGTCCCCGTGCAACGAGCCCCATTCTGAAGAGCCGGCTGACTCCACCGTGACTGTGCTGTGCTGTGAGACGCTGGGCCGTTTCTCAGATGGGGAGCCAAGTGTGGATGCAACTGCTGCCCTCCAGGCAGCACTGGGCCAGGCTTTTAGCTTTGTTCCCGTGGAAGTGGTTAAGGACGACGAACCCACAGGCTGCTCTTTGGAGGAGAGGGGACCCAGCGAAGGAGAGCACATTTCAATTTACGAGCACTCGTACTGCAGAGCGGACACGGACACAGATCAGCTCTGGAGTAAGATCTTGAGCTTGCACGCGAAGATCTTGGACCTGGACCGCAGGGAAGAGAGCACTGTGGCTAAAATCCATGCTCTTGAGACTGAGATTGCTCTCCTGAAGAGGGATGGGGCTGTTTTTAAAGAGAAGCAGAAAGTTTTAGAAGATTATATATCGTCAATGTTGCTCTGATTTTAGGCTCATGTTGTGGATGTATTTTAACTGTTAAAACTGAGGCACTTTGCAGACATGATACACACGCTCCTATAGATACCATACATAAAACACAGAGATACTAAATGTGTCTCATTTTACACAACGTGATCGGTACTCTGTCTCTGCCCTCCTATTCCAAATGTGTATCTTCTCATGTCCACACGGTGGCACTGTTGGACCATTTTTATTGGCAGTGTTTCAAATTCTCACTGTCGCACTGATGCAGTGCATTACCAATACACATCCAAGGTTTCTGTTCTATGACACGATCAATACCATATCCTCAATTATTTATGGCTCTTGCTATTTTTGTCTGTGTTTGACAGTTGACTTTGTTACTTGGTTAACTGTATATAATTTCAAGGTGTCTTACTGGCGTTTCATTGGTGTCACTATTCATAATTTCATTCGTATTTTCTGTCAAGTGACATTTGAATAGCATTTGAAATGCTTTTCTGATTCATAATGACAGGCGAGTGTACAGAAAAGTGACAGGCCACTGCAACATGCCAGGTTTTTCTTGGTCACATGCTGCTTGTTCTTCAATCTGTGCTTTTACTTTTCAGTTATAAAACTGACCTTCTTACCACCCTGCTGCTAAAGTGCTGTATGTTTGCTTAATCAAGGCTTAATGGTGACTTTACCATGGATCATGTCTTTGTAATTACTTGTTGCACAACTGGTAAAATGAATTCCTCTCTAACTTTGCTATTTATTTGACTGGAACAGTGAATGCTTGCTTTATTAAAAAACATCAAAGCAATTCTTTTTGCCATGTCCAAACAACAGCATACACACATGTGATAGCACAGACTATACAGTCCTGGAATCACCAGCAATCACGCTCAAATAATGTGGGGCTCCTTTTATTTCAGGGCTGTGCTTGATTTCCAGTTCGACCCTGCCATTCTGTGCAATCATATACAATTCAAAATATTCAGCTTTATAGAAAACAAGAGCTGAATTTACTTTGAAGTAACGTGTACCTTAAATGTGTGTCGTAGAGCATGTGCGCCTCCGGGGCACTGTGTTTCTGACCACTATGTGCCTGGTGATTATTTTAAACTGCACAGTGACATGATCATGAACCAGCAACAGGACTGATCTCTCACTTTTCCACCCTTGGGCCCTGAATTAATCATCATAGTATTTTGGCCGAGTGAGATACCAAATCCTATTTGAAGCTGCTCTCCAGAATGAAATGTGCCATAGGCTGTTTCTGAGCTGTAGCAGGCCTGGTCACAGAATCTGTGAAACAGTGCAGAGCGGGTCGTGACCATTTTTAGAACACTCTGAAAATAGGAACAAAATACACATAATCAACAGGACAAACTGATGTTCACGATCAAACCAGTGTGTCTGTGGTTGTGACAAAAGAGGGAAGGCACCTGCCGTGATTTTAATTGAGCACAGCATAACATAAGTGCAAGTACTTAATTGGACTAAAAGGGCGGTATAGATCCATGATGTTGGCATGGTTGGACGTTTTTGCTTGTGAGGGTAAACACAGTGATCTTTAATTTGATGTACTTTAGCTGTGTGTGAGAGAGAAAGCGAGAGGGGAGGCAGGAGGAGAGGCTAAACTGGGTTTTGAATTAATTACAAAGTGATTGATTGCACATATGAAAGAATTTGCAGAGTGCAATTTCAAATGACTCCAGGGTGTTTTATTACATGGGAAAAAAAGGTTACAAGATGACACATTTCCCTGGCGAAGAAAGAAACACGGCTGTTCTGAGCCCCTGAGGAATAAGAGGACGGATCCTGGAAAATTAGTAATGAAATGATTGTGTTGCGATCCTGTTGCTCTGCATCTCAGAGGGGAAACAACATTATCATAGTGCATTAGGAGACTAATGCACCGAGCTCTCCAGGGACCAAATCCTAGGTCCTGATCTCAAAGTGAAGAGGAATAATAACACTGGTCTTTGTTCTGATGTACAGTATTGACAGAAATACAAAACAGGGGAAATGGAAAGGAACAATTACAGATCAATAACAAAGGACTAAAGAGGATTAAGATGTTTGTATGAAACAGCTAAAGTAATATCAGCACATAACAGTTAGGACAATAAGGATAAAATAAGCAGGAGCATAGGATTAGACTTAGACTAAACTTTAGTGATGCCTGTGGGATGACTCCCTCTTTAAAAAGCATTCTAAAAAACGACAGTTACAGCTAAACCTTATTGTGTTTATCTGTTAAGGCAGAAGAAGTTCCAACAGGTGCTTTACATCTACGCTACAGAATCAATTTCAGGTTTCCAAAGGCGACGTCGGCTGTAAAGTGTCATTTATTGATCAGATTAAACACCAGGAACAATGAGCATTTACAAAGAGCAAAGTAGTAAAAGCAGGAAAACAAGAAAACAAACAGCTCATGCAGTTTACAACATCCAGAAAAGAAACCTTTACAGTGCATTAAAAAGTCTAATGTGGATGATGTGTAGCCTGCTCTGTTTCTCTGTACAGTGTGTGTAGAATAAAAATTGACTGATTGTTTTTTAGCTATTTTGAAATTGCTTCTCTCTCGTCACCCTCTGGCACTGAATCAAAGACAGTATTGTATTATGTGCAAATGTTGTTGCTGGTATATTTGAATATGCATTAAGCAGTGTATGTGTCAGCTTATTTCATAGCTGCAAACTATTCTGCTAAAATATATAAAATAAGTGTTTTTCTTTTATGTATGATGGATGTTCTTCAGAACACTGGAGCAGGTGACAGTTAATTAGCAAAATACAACTCTCATACAACAATAGTGACACCAATCTAGATACAATTTGTATCATAAAATAGATAGAACAAATATCAGTCCTCTTTAGTAGTTTTTTACAAATGTAACCTTAGTCCTCATAAAACAGCCTTAATAGACAGAATCAATAGGATCCATGATGGATTTTTGTTTTTTTGGATGTTTGATATCTTCCGTCACATGACCCATCTGGAGGTCATCAGGCCCTGGCTTGTATGATCTCTTGATATAAAATATTTGGAACAGTGTTGGTTCATGCCGCTCCACCATTTAGCTGTAGTAGAGATAAATCCAGGGGTTGGTGCAGCTGTTGAGACTGGCCAGCAGCATGATGATGGCAAACACTGGACCTGAGAGGGAGAGAGAGAGACCAGACTTTACACAAACACTTCAGTGTATGAATCATCATTGATATATAATATCTGGGCCTGCACCAGGTGGCATTAAATATGACGTTAAGGGAATATGTGGTTCTTTAAGGATGAGGACCTCCTGGGCAGTTTTTCTCCAAACAGACCAACCTTGTGTAGGCGCGCTGCTTGGGCTCCACACAGACCACAACTGTACAACAAAGAATGGGCTCCAACACACTGTGTATGCCATTATAATAACAAACGTCATTTTCACAGTCTTGAGCATCGCGTTGGACACCGCCTTCGTGCCTGCGCGCCCGGCCTGCAGCGCCTTTCTCTTCATGTTGAAGTAGATTGTTGTGCATATTCTAATTTGGCAATAGAGTATAATAACGGCAGGCAGGGCAAACACCGACACAGTGATCCAACTGATGTAGATCCTGCTCCCCCACGGTTCTATAAACGTCGCCCAGCAGTCGTACCGGTTCTCCTCCACCTCCTGGAGCGAGAAGATGAAGAGCTGAGGGGAGCTGAAAGCGAGAGAGAGAAGCCACGCTGCGCCTATGGAGAGGTATCTCCTAAATGAGCCCTTCAAGAAGGAGACCATCGGTTTGCAAACCGCATGGTACCGGTCTACGGTCATAGCCACGATCATGTACGCGGAGGCAAACATCCCAACCACCTGCAAGTATTTTACAGACCGGCACAGGAAGTCTGTGCCTCGGAACCTGTGCGTAATTTCAATGGAAAACTGCGGTAGCACTTGGAAAAAAGCCACCACCAGATCTGCCAAGCACAGGTGCGAGAGGAACAGCTGGGTCCTTGTGTTTCTTTTTCGCTTCTTCCACAGTGTCCCTAAGAAGAAAAGGTTGCCACAGGTCGCCAACACAAAAACCAAACCCAAAATTCCTGCTCGGACGAGCGCAAGACGTCCATACACCTCTCCATCCTCATCTGTGGCCAGTTCAGGGCTGCTGCTGCTGCTGGTGGTATCCATCTGAGCGCGAGATCCTGGTGCTTCCTATATGTCTCGCAACTTTAAGGTTTGACCAACATCTCCGCACATTATCAAGGTGTTGGAATATCTCCACATGGGCGCAGAAACATCTTTGGAGCGCCACATTGCAAAGTGACTGAGGGGAGGAAGAAATCATCCACTTAAAGGGGGGAGGAGGAGGAGGAGGAGGGAGGAGTGGTGACTGTTTATGAGATATACACAAATATAGAAATATATAAAATGACTGGAATTTACGCAAATGAGGAAAAACGCACTCAATTCACATAAGTTTATTCTAAGTGTTTTTCAGATCCAGTGACTGTTTGAGTGCAGTATATACTGTATACCAGCAGTGTACAGAGGCTCTGGTCTATTATCTGATTTATTCCTAATTCATTTTTACAAATATCAGTAATTAGTGCAAATGTATCTGTTCATAGCAACTGATGATCTCATGATGTTTTTGCATTTTATTTGTTTCACAGATATTAGGACTGGAAGGAGCTGAGTAAGAAACAACAACATTACACCTTAGAACACCTCAATGATATTATTAGTTCGATGGGGTTTGATGGTAATTGCACCTGGAGTTGCCATAAAAGCTCTGACATTTAGACTACAAAGGCAGACACAGAAGTGTAAGAGTGGAAAGAATAGCTGTAAAATCCTGTCTTATTGTAATGGAAGAGTCATGCACTCATTCAGAAAGGGTTCTTTTAGAAATAGCCTGAAAATCATGATGTGGGGTGTTAATGGTCTTAAAATTGGTAGGCAGCAGTGAGCAAACCCAGCTGGACCAGTGAGATGAGTTGATTTGAATATAGGGATTTAAATAAATCAACAGAGTCTTCAAGGGGGAATCCAACAATTTAGTAATGTTGGGAGACTCTCAAGAATCACAGAAGACATTATACAACTGTGACAGGCTGACTGGTGCTTCTCATCATGAGTAAACTGAACCTCATGTAAAATTGGTGCAGTACTCCTTTAAAAAAAGACAAAAACAGAAACCTTTACGTTTACCTTGGCAGATAAAAACACCTACTAAGCAGTCAGCAAACCTCACAACTGCAACACAGGCAAACCACAGACTGCCAAGGAATACAAATAACCTTTATATTTCCAGCTGAAAATATGACTATTAACTTAAGCACCGTTCCACACACTATACACAAATTATTACTTGCTGTCAATGATAGTGGGGACGTAGTATGCAGCACAATCACTACAATGGAGCAGCGACAATAAAAGGACAATAATGTCACCACCAGTTTACGCCATGAGAAATGAAAGATAATAAATACTTTCTTGGTCATAGCAGAATGTTCATTTCACATGTAAGAGGATGTGTGGGCATGAAGCTTAATAGGAATTCAAATTTCACCTGAAAGAGAGCACTGCTGTGTTGGGGTATGTCAAAACACTGACAGCAGTATACACTATATATTAATAGTGTGAAACTCTGGCATCATTATTTCTTTTCCTTTGAAAAGCTGATCTTAATGAAACGTTCCTTCTTTCCACCTCGCTCTAACCTCTACCCTACTGTACACGTAAGTGATGAGTGTTTCACTCCTCTCCATGTGAACATGATCTTTTTGAAAAGACACCCCCACATGTCTTGACCTTTACCCGGGTAGAAATCTGCCAGGATCTATTAGGTGGTAGACATATTATTATCATCACCAACTAATACATCAGTCTTCTGCCATTGTCACATACTGTAACAAACCAACCCTGTAGGTCTCCAAGCATTGAAATACAATGAAAATCAGGCCCACGCAAGCTAGGTGATGTTGTAACACAACTGTTGCTGACTTTGATTTAGTGTTCTGTTCAATATGCAGTCGCTCATCACTACTGTGTTGCTCCACAGACTTTAAAGCAGAGCTTTGCCTCAGATCTCCAAAGCCCAAAGATGTTATTAGGCAGACGCATTCTGCTGTTTTCTGTTCAAGACAAATGGTCACAGCAACAATTTAATATGTTTAATAGTGCATTAAAACGTCTGGAATCCATTATACCATACAATCAATGCTGTGGTTTCTTAACGTCTGTATTTCAACAGTCAGTTTTTGCAGTAAAAATATTTGTTCTTTTCAGTGTAAAGGTGTTTTGTCGACATCTAGTGGCAGAAGTAACGCATTACTTCTGCCTTACAGCATTTTTTTTCCCAGTGGCCACTCGCGGTACTGATAACGCAAGTTACATAAACAGAGTAAAAATATATATGTGTATGAGACCCTTAAACCCACAATCATGTTACATACATGTTACAGGAGCATACTCATTAGCTTGGCTCTGACAAATTACATGTGGCTCATGTCCAGATGTGCTTGCTAGGCGGACAGAATGGACGACCAATCAGTGTTTTTCTGCAAATGTTAGCTGACGTATGTCGTCACGACGTGTCTCGTCATTGGTTACAGCCTTCTGGGAGGAGCTTAGAGAGGCGGAGAAACGAACCAGAAAACAGATTTAAACCAAGCTTTAAGCATTGCATCTGTTTGCCGCTGCCGTGAGTATACCTCGTTACCGGAGAAGTCTGGATGCTCAAACAAACTCTGGAGCTGCGTTTTTTGTTGAACACAAGTGAGACTGGACGCTGAACACAACTGCGGCGCGAAAGTAAGGCAATCAGTTAGCGGCTAGCGTTAGCATTAACGTTATCGGAGAGCGTTAGCATTAGCATTACTGTGTAATGATATTTAAATTCCATTTTCAGTCATATATATAGCGCTTAGATAAGAGTGCGTTTTTGTTTCTGTAAAGGGGACTAAAGCGTCCCTGACGTGAGTGGTGGAGGGTGGTAACTGTTCAGTCTGTTTGTTTACAACTCCATTTGCATGTCTTTACAATTACTCTGCAGACACAGTACTGCTTCTTTGTAGTTTTGTGCTCCAGCTTGGTCATTTTAAGTCAGTTTATGGAGGATTATCATGTCGATGTGATCATTTTGTATCTATTTGTGGTGGTTTTGCATCGTCTTGAGTCTCTAGCTGTTTTACATCTACTTATGATCAGCTTCTCTGTGGTTGTTTTGCATGGTATATTGTCTTTGTGTCTGTTGAAGGCCATTTAACGTTTATTTGTGGTCAGTTTGTGTTTCAGTGTGACAGTTAAGCATCTCATTGTCATCTTTTTGCGACTTAGTGTTGCCTCTTTGGTGTTTTGTGTGTCTTTGTAGCTTTGTGGTAGTAATCTGTCCATGGCTGTCCATTGATCCCCTGTTGTGTATGTTATTGTGAAATTTGTTTGTGGTGACATGAGACTTTATTGAGCTCAGTTTGTGTTAAATACTGGCTTGAAAACTAGATTTTAACTCTGAGCTCCTCCACAAGTATGAGCTGAGATAACTGTGAAATATAATTTTTAAAATAGTTAAATTCACTGAAATTCAGCATTGACGAATTTTTGTAATCAATGTCGTCGATTATGTCGACTAATTGTTTTAGTCCTAATTTATTCACCTCAAAACTCAAAGTGTGGTTGACAGGGTCCTAGTGTTTAGATTTCAGTGTTGTGTTCTTCTACACTGTTCAAGTTTTAGAGATGAACTATTCTTTATTAATGAGGTTCTTTGTTTTTCAGGTGTTGTACTTGTTGTTTTCCAGGTTTACTGGTTCAGCTGCTGCAGCCTGGACAGAAACACCAGCTCCCACCTGACAAACCAAACAGGTATGTGTCCTAAAGATTTACCCAGTCTGTGTGAAAAAATGTGTTGATGAGCTGAATTATTAATGTTAGTGTTATTGTTTAAATCCTTGGTATTTAATGAGTTTAGCATTGAATATAATAGTAACTGATGAATCATGTCGATAAATTGTCAAAAATAGAACTAGTTATAATCCAAATACATTTTCTGCCTGTGGACTGAAGTGTAATTAAAAGTACCACAAGTTAAAATCCTGCTTTCAAAAATTTATGAGGTGAGAATTTTTGTTATGCAGCAATATACTTTTTCCCAAATTTTTCCCAAATATTTATTGTTATTGATTCTTAAAGATGTGATGCCTTTTCTTGTCATATGTGACAGTAAACAGCCCATTCTCTGAGACACTCCTCTAACGTTCTGTATGACATTTCCTCAAATGTTCTGGTTCAGCTGTAATGTTGAATGTTTATCAGTGTTTTCATGGTTAAACTGTTGATGAGGAATGGGTGGTAGTGCACTGATCATTTTCCTTTGTATGTTTCTCTTTTTATTTCCGCCAGGTGTCACCACTTCGTCCATGATTGCAGAGTCTTCACACAATGAGGAAGTTCTTTGAGACCAGGACAGAGGCCTCCAGGTAATTCACAAACAGCTTTACATCACAGAGCACTGACATTAAACTGTTTATGTTCAGTAATTGAGCGTAAGTCTGAATAGTTTGATTTGTCACAAAAAAGACCTCACTCATTATTAAAGTTTATTTACATAGTTCACAAATGTACAGTTCAAAGAAAATCTCCCTTGCTCGTGAGTGAGCGGATGTTGACAGCGGTGTTGTCATGTTTGGTAGAGGCATTCGCCGACTTGGCGAGGTGAACCAGAAGGAGGCGAACCAGAAGGAGGTGAACCAGAAGGATTTTATTGTTTTGGAGTTGTCATGATGAAAATTCCTGCGGGACCCACAATGGATGTATCTCTGACGAGGGAGGACAGCAATGTCCGGGTGATGGTGCAGCACTGGCGGTGGAGGTTCAAGCAGGTGACGGCAGAGGCTGTATACCGAAAAAGCCCAGCCACAGGATGATGGCAGAACCACAGGAAGATCCAGATGAATGCAGACCAGGTATAAAACTTGCTGATCCACATAACGCCTGCAGCTGTGGGGTGGAACAGTAAGAGCCAGGTGGACGGCTAGGTGCAGTGTTCCAACAGGTAGGCTAAAGTTGTCCCGCTCACACACAAAACGATCGTGTGATTGTTACTTATGCAAAGAAAAGTGGGTTCTTTGACTCAAACAGGATGCAATTACACCGTCCATACAGGCAATAAAACCATAAAACAGGCAGTTAAAAGTTAAAAAGTAGATTACCGGTGAGCAGGGGCAGCAAGTCAAGGGAGTGTTATATCACTGACGATACTATGACATTTTTTGACAGTTTTCAACACCTTGCTATACTATGACATTTTTAAACATTTTTTGACACCTTGCTATACTATGACATTTTTTTTTCACATTTTTTGACACCTGACTATACCATGACATTTTTTTTTACATATTTTCATGTCTTACTATACTGTGACATTTTTTGATAGTTTTCAATGCCTCACTATACTGACATTTTTTCACATTTTTTGATGCCTTACTATACTACGACATTTTTCGACATTTTGTGACGCCTTACTATATGACGACATTTTTTGATGATTTTTGACGCCTCACTATACTATGATATTTTTTGGCCATTTTTGGCCATTTTTGACACCTTACTATACTATGACATTTTTTGATGATTTTTGACACCTTAGTATACTATGACATTTTTTGGTGGTTTTGTTGGTGGTTTTCGATGCCTTACTATATTTTGGTAGTTTTTGGTGGTTTTTGACGCTTTACTATACTATGTCATTTTTTGATGTTTTTTGTCACCTTACTGTACTATGTCATTTTTTGATGATTTTTGTCACCTTACTGTACTATGTCATTTTTTGGTAGTTTTTGATGCCTTATCATACTATGTCATTTTTTGATGAATTTTGTCACCTTACTACTTACTACTTAGTTTTTCATGCCTTACTATACTGTCATTTTTTGATGATTTTTGACACCTTACTGTACTATGACATTTTTTGATGCTTTACTATGACATTTTTCAACATGTTTTGACGCCATACTACTATGACATTTTTCAAACATATTGTTATATATATTGTTTATATCTTGTCTTGCTCTTATCATGCCTTTTTCTGTTTTTGATGCTGCAACACTGAATTTCATCACAGTGGGACTGATAAAGTATTATATTACTCAAATAAATACTTCTGAATGCAGAACATTTTGTCTCTTTCATTGTATGGAAGTGAATATTTTAGCCAGCCCCTTGTAGCCAGAGGTTAGGGTTAGGGTTACGACCATTAGCCACATGTAGCCAGAGGTTAGGGTTAGGGTTACGACCATTAGCCCCTTGTAACCAGAGGTTAGGGTTAGGGTTATGACTATTAGTCACATGTAGCCAGAGGTTAGGGTTAGGGTTACGACTATTAGCCCCTTGTAGCCAGAGGTTAGGGTTAGGGTTATGACTATTAGTCACATGTAGCCAGAGGTTAGGGTTAGGGTTACAACCATTAGCCACATGTACCCAGAGATTAGGGTTAGGGTTACGACTATTAGCCCCTTGTAGCCAGAGGTTAGGGTTAGGATTAGGGTTAGGGTTACAACCATTAGCGCCTTGTAGCCAGAGGTTAGGGTTAAGGTTATGACTATTAGCCCCTTGTAGCCAGAGGTTAGGGTTAGGGTTATGACTATTAGTCACATGTAGCCAGAGGTTAGGGTTAGGGTTAGGGTTACGACCATTAGCCCCTTGTAGCCAGAGGTTAGGGTTAGGGTTAGGGTTACAACCATTAGCGCCTTGTAGCCAGAGGTTAGGGTTAAGGTTATGACTATTAGCCACATGTAGCCAGAGGTTAGGGTTAGGGTTATGACTATTAGTCACATGTAGCCAGAGATTAGGGTTAGGGTTAGGGTTACGACCATTAGCCCCTTGTAGCAAGAAGTTAGGGTTAGGGTTACAACCATTAGCCCCTTGTAGCCAGAGGTTAGGGTTAGGGTTAGGGTTACGACCATTAGCCCCTTGTAGCAAGAAGTTAGGGTTAGGGTTACAACCATTAGCCCCTTGTAGCCAGAGGTTAGGGTTAGGGTTATGACTATTAGTCACATGTAGCCAGAGGTTAGGGTTAGGGTTACAACCATTAGCGCCTTGTAGCCAGAGGTTAGGGTTAAGGTTATGACTATTAGTCACATGTAGCCAGAGATTAGGGTTAGGGTTAGGGTTACGACCATTAGCCCCTTGTAGCAAGAAGTTAGGGTTAGGGTTACAACCATTAGCCCCTTGTAGCCAGAGGTTAGGGTTAGGGTTAGGGTTACGACCATTAGCCCCTTGTAGCAAGAAGTTAGGGTTAGGGTTACAACCATTAGCCCCTTGTAGCCAGAGGTTAGGGTTAGGGTTATGACTATTAGTCACATGTAGCCAGAGGTTAGGGTTAGGGTTACAACCATTAGCCCCTTGTAGCCAGAGGTTAGGGTTAGGGTTATGACTATTAGTCACATGTAGCCAGAGGTTAGGGTTAGGGTTACAACCATTAGCCCCTTGTAGCCAGAGGTTAGGGTTAGGGTTAGGGTTACAACCATTAGCGCCTTGTAGCCAGAGGTTAGGGTTAAGGTTATGACTATTAGCCACATGTAGCCAGAGGTTAGGGTTTTTAGCCTCAATTATACATTTTCATAGCAAGTTGCAAGTAGAGAATGGTTGGCATTTCTGATATAAATGGAAAAACAGAGAAAACTCAAAATTTGTGCTTGAAAACTTTATTGATTCTGTTCCAGACAATAATTAACAAAGCACAGCAAAAACAATGACAGATGTGTGACCCGTTGAAGACACTGTTTTATTCTCTCACCCCACATGCTACACATTGTGATGAGCACATAAGAGGTTACATTTATTAAGGACATGTAACTACTTATGTTTTCTTCTTCAGGTGATGCAGTCTTCTCCTCCCCCTGCAGAGACAGAACATATTAACTACAGAAACAGTCCTGAAACATTATTACAAACATAATTAACACCTTGACATTTTTCAGCATTTTTTGATGCCTTACTATACTATGACATTTTTTCACATTTTTTCATGTCTTACTATACTATGACATTTTTTCATGTCTTACTATACTATGACTCCACATTTTTCATGTCTTACTATACTATGACATTTTTTCACATTTTTTCATGTCTTACTATACTATGACATTTTTTTCAAGTTTTTTCATGTCTTACTATACTATGACATTTTTTCACATTTTTCGACACCTTACTATACTATGACATTTTTTCACATTTTTTTATTCTTACTATGACATTTTTTCACATTTTTTCACGTCTTACTATACTATGACATTTTTTCA